>NC_086318.1:288088991-289288991 GCF_036172605.1 Pelobates fuscus | reverse complement strand
CTAAAGTTGCATTGGGGGACCTTCATATTGCTCTTTTGACAATTCCTTTCTACTGTAAGACAGGTTTTTTGAGACCACATGTAATTCCTCATGTACAAGGTACACACTTGTCACCAAGCATAACTGGCGGGGCAGTCCCAAATGGGCTAAATATAATGTTGGATCAGTAAAAATGTCTTCATTATTAATAGAAATCTCAGGCAGTAGAGGAATATCAGGCCTCCCAACAGTCTTGATATTGGCGTGGCAGGTAAAAATTTGGGGTCCTCTACCACAGTCCTGATTTAGTGTTCTAGTGTGTCGCATCTGCGAAACGAGGGAACTGTCCATGGACAGCACAGCGTGAAGGCATCATTAGACATGCTTGCTCTATGAACAGGAACTCGGATCATATCTGCATAGTCCTGTATGGAGGTGTCCAGTCAGGAGACTGTCAAGCAGTATGGGTGTGCTTGTTGCCAGCTTGACCCACTCTTTCTGTGAGCAGATTTGCTCACTAATGGGCCACTGGCATCTTCCCACAACGTCTCATTCTCGTACCTCCCAGTGTTGGATGGAATAAAAGTAAGGTTAGATTGCTCATTGGCATATTGAAGGACTCACTTTTGTTTGTAGGCCATTGATTATTAAAATGTTTTAAAGCTCTAGGTATAGGCATTACCATTACTGTCTTGTCACCAACAAAAGAACTTGCTAGATTTTTTATATTTTTAATATAACAACACTGAAACAAATTCTTTGGATTGGTTCTCACAAGGAAGTCTAAATAAATCTTTGCTTTGAACTGTGCAAGGGTTTATAGTACATTTTGTTCCTAGAAAATCATGATTTGTTTGAGAACACTCCAGGGGTAACTACATTTATTTTGATTAAAGTGTTTTTTCTATTACTTAGAATAGTAAATTATATTAATGTAGCGGTATTCATTTAAGAATTCTCCAAACTAGCGGGTTTCTTTGGAATTTAAGACATAGTTGTACAGCTTGCATAATAACCATTATGTGTACTGTTTAGTAAAAGAAAAAAAACTCCAACACAGGGTAATTTATTTGATCAAATGGAGATTTTGCATGCAGACATTTTTAGTTTTCATTCATCTGGTGTTTTGCTGCAAAGCATCACAAATAGCATTGTACACTAAGTAGCCTTAATTTGTACCTCACTACTGCCATCATTCAAGATTTAATTTCCATGTAATATAGGCGAGGGGGGCTGCACATTACTATATTACTTCCCACACACTCACATTTAAGAAACACTATAATGTTAGGATTACAAAGCAGTATTCCTAACACTATTGTGTCCCTCTCCCTGCCTCCACCGCACTGCTGTCAAAACCCTTTAGTTCTCTTACCTTATTCCAGCGCCAAAGTCCCTTGGCTTTGGCTTAGCAACCTCCAGTGTCAGTGCCAAGGTGAATCTAGTGGGCGTGCACAGCAAGCACCAAGTTGCGCATTAGGCCTTCGCCATAGAAATCAGTGGATCTATCAGTATGTCCAGCTTCATTTCACAGAGTTACAGGGATTCTATAGTGTTAGGAATACAAATCTTCCTCGGACGACCAATGTCGTTTTAAGAGAGTCCGTTAGAATCCAAGAAGTGTATCTAGTGCCTGTATGATAGACAGTCACTAGAGGTAGTCTTAATTCTGCAAGGTAATTATTGCAGTTTCTCAAAAACTGCAATGTTTTACATTGCAGGACTATGGGGGACAGGGGCAGTGCATTCCTAACACTTCAGTGAGATAAACTGGTCTTGATGACTATAGTGTCCCTTTAAATAGTGTAGAAAGTGCTTCTAGTTGCTGTCTGGTAGACAGTCACTAAGTAAAGTCTTTCCCTGTGATGTGAACATTGCTTAGATTGCAGGGTTAAGGAGACAGTGCACCCAGACCACTGCAATGAGATAAAGTGGTCTAGGTGCCTATTGTGTCTCTTCAATGTTATTTAAGCCACCTACCTTTTCCATTACTCTTTAGCAGCATGAGAACAGCTTTCTTGGAGACCGGGCTAACAAGACACAGAACTGCTATTGTCCCTTGCAGATTCTGTTTTAAAATCATTTGGAGGAAATGCTCTAACGTCACTTCATCCCAGCACTGCCTTCTGCATTCACCCCTAGAGTTGACCACCCAGTCAGCACTATAAAAAAATTGATATAAAATGGGGTAAGCTGGGTAGGAGGGAAACTCCCCTCTAAGTATCACAGGTGCCATTTGTCCCATTAAAGGACCACTATAGTGCCAAGAAAATATACTTGTTTTCCTAGCACTATAGTGCCCTGAGGGTGCCCCCACCCTTAGTGCCTCCCTCCCACCAGGCTCTAGGGGGTGGAAGGGGTTAAATTTACCTCTTTCTCCAGCGCCGGGTGGGGGACTCTACTCGTCTGAATGCGCATGCGCAATTCACAATGCTTTCTTATGGACGCTGGCGTTTTCTCACTGTGAAAATCACAGTGGGAAGCGCCTCTAGCGGCTGTCAATGAGACAGCCACTAGAGGCTGGATTAACCCTATTATATTCTATGAAACTGCTATGTTTATAGAAAAAAGGCTTAAACCTAGCTGGACTTGGCATCCAGACCACCTCATTAAGCTGAAGTGGTCTGGGTGCCTATAGTGGTTCTTTAATACAACTACTGATGGGGGAGATCTGCTGATCTCCACAGCCTGTCTGTTCGGGTTTAGCACGTGCCATATGTTGCAGATCTCAGCCTCACAATTCTTGTAGTGTTATTTACTGTATTAGGAATTGTTGGCAATTGAAAGTGAATTTTAAAATGCAGACCAAATAGCTAAACAGAAGGGATAGCTGATTTGGATCATTTTCCAGTTCAGCTATTCTGGCCTTACATTTGAAACTCACTTTGAACTCTTGGCAATTCTCAGTCTAGTAAATAATCTTGTGATTCCCATAGCACTAGTGTGCTATGGGATTCATGGCACACTAGTGCATACCTAATAAATTCCTTGTGGGAATGAATGGTAGAGTCCTATACACAATACAGCTGTTGAGGCTTTTTATATATATATATATATATATATATATATATATATATATATATATATAATTTTTTATTTATTTATTTTTTTACTTAAACACTCACGTTCACCTTGAAAGGAAGTCGGCAGCAGCATTCATCTTCTTGTTGCATATATTTGAAGGGTTAAATCAGCCCGCAATGCAGTAATTTATGGGAATCTAACATGTTTTTGGATAGTAGAGAAAAGCATGGTGGGGATATTCTGCATACCCTCTCCCCTCCTCCCCCACAGAGGTGCATTGTTTTTAGTCTGTATAGTCTAAGTGCTTATATAAACATTTTACACATTTTCTACTCTGATGTCCATGCAAGAAATCTGTTAATTTGTCGGGTCTATTTACCTTTTCAAAGAAGCACTTTGTCAAACTGTTAACAAATGGTTTGACACTTACTTGGCTCTGTTGGATGCCTGCACGGTTGTTAGTCTGAGCTGATATGAAAACCAGAAGTCCATAGTTTTCTTAGAAAAGATGTCACCATTTTGTTATTGATTGCGCTTAGATTTTTAGAGACACGCGTACCTTCACCACTTCATGGAATGTTCTTGCACAAGATTTCATCTAGCCCCCTTTCAATCTACAATGTATAAAATAAATATACAGTTTAAATATATTATAATACTGGTACACAAGTCCTAAAATTTAGTATATATCAGTGTTTTGAGGCAGGCAACATACAGGTGTATACATTATAGGAACTCATAATGGATGTACCTGTTTTTTTTTTTTAGAAGTTGGTATACTTGATAGTGATAACATTTACATGAAAAGTCTAAGTATCATGACGACTACAAAAAGCTGGACTGCTCTGGCACGTCTCCAATGTAAATCGTCAAACCTTTTGCTAACAGATTGACAACATACCTGGGGTTCGCCAGTCAACCCCTCCATTGAGAAACAGAAGCTCTCTGCTCGAATCTAGCTCAGCAGTGCAGTTGAATGGCAGAGCGATCTTCTAACCTTAAGCTGGCCCTGCAAGTTCTTAGGTCGGCAGGACTAAGTGAAGATCCATGCAGGAGCTTCTTGCTCTCAGTGGAGTTGGTGAGCAGTGTCTGGTAGACCCCAGGTAAGTGTTCAAATAGTTGGCTATTTGCATTGTGTGGGAATCAGGGCATTCCTGGCTTCATAACCACTACATCTCTCTGTAGGGGTTATGGTGCTTGGAGTGTTCCTTTAAGTCAGGTTTTTTTCTGTCAGCGTGATGAATTTTGAGAAAGTGTGTGTGTATATATAATATCTTATCTTATAGAAAATACCAGCACTCCAGGAATTCCACAATTTTCCTCTTTATTGCAATGACTCCATCAAGGTTGATGTATATTTTCCCAATAGCAACTTTCATCAGGACAGCGTGAACAACTTCATGCTGTCCTGATGAAAGTTCCTATTGGGACCTGCAACGTCGACCTTGATGGAGACTTTCCAATAAAGAGGAAAATTGGGGAATTCCTGGAGGCCTGGTATTTTCTATAAGATTTTATCTAAAGTGTTACAGAGCACTAGGTATTTGTTATAAAAGTTGGATATATATATATATATATATATATATATATATCTCCAACTTTTATAACAAATACCTAGATATATATAGTCCCCAACATAGCCTTTTTGTTTTTTTGCTAAGTTGGATATATATATAGTCCCCAACATAGCCTTTTTGTTTTTTTGCTAAGTTGGAGATATATATATATATATATCAACTTGGCAAAAACCAAAAAGGTTATGTTGGGGAAAAAATTGTGATTGAAAAACTCTTCCACCTGAAGTCTGTGGATAGTTAATACATTGTTAAATAAGAATCTGAACATCAGTCAAGCCATTTTTGCCTCATTCCATTTTAAACATGGATTTCTTTGAGTCTTTGTTTGCTGCATACAACCGCTTTGAAATGCAACTTGGGAAAAGATGCAAAGCCAGTGAACCACTAATGAACAGCTGTTTCATTGTTAATGCAAATCATCAGCATGAGGTTGGTTACTGAAGCGCTGCGGAATATGTTGGCGCTATATAAATGGCAATAATAATACTGGTTTGCATATTGAGGCTTGGTAGTGCTTGGGAACCAAAAACTAAAAAGGTTATGATGGGGAAAAATTGTGATTGAAAACTCCTTCCATCTGAAGTCTGTAGATAGTTAATACAATGTTAAACAAGAATCTGCACACCAGTCAAGCCATAAGACTTGCTTTTCCCACAGAAATCACAAATCGCAGTGATGTTACTAAGGATTCTGGGTGGGCATGAGTGGTTCACTGGCGTTGCATCTTTTCCTAAGTTGTGTTTCAAAGCTGCTGTATACAACTAACACAGACTCAAAGGAATCCATGTTTAAAATGGAATGAGGCACAAATGTGATTCTTTGTTAAACTAATTTGCATATGCCCGCCACAGATTTGTGATTTCTGTGGGCAAAGCAAGTCTTATGACTTGACTGGTGTGCAGATTCTCGTTTAACATTCTATTAACTATATATATATATACACACAACACAGTCACAATTTGTTAAGCGTAAAGGTGAATTTATTATTCAGTTTGACACTGAATGCAGGATTAAAAATATTTAACCATCAAATAGTAGAAAATATTTTAATTAAAAGGGAGGCATGAAGCTTGAATAAGGTGTACTGTTTCCATGTCTAATCAAATGTGTCATCTTTTCCAGGGTCGACATCAGGGTATAGAAGTGTCCCTATATCGATCTAGTCAGGTTTGAATATTTTATGAGAAATCTGTAACAGAAGTGATTTCTGCATGATACATTTTAAAATTTCAATGTACATTACTAAATGATATGTTTTAATTAACTACTATTTTGGTAGTGAGGCACTCTAAAGGATAGTAGATCTCTTGTATTGAATTACCGTGGTACTAGTATAATAATGGCATCCATGTTTGTGACTTTTAGATTGGACACAAAGTTCTTGCTTTGTTTGTATTTGTTTCTTTTGAAACCCATAGATGATGTTTTTTTTTATCTTTGTGGGTTGTCCATAGGTAGCTTGTTTTTGTTTTTTATGGCTTGGGGAATGACTACAAAGAAACTGTTTAGCCATTTTTTGAATCAACTTCAGCAAGATAGTTAAGGGGAAGGCTGAACCTGATGGACTTGAGTCTGTAACTGTAATTTGTTTAGTTGAAAATATTTTTGAATGTAGGATACCTTGGTTGTGTTTGAATGTGTTTTATTTGCTGCCTAGGTATGTTTGATAACATACACAATATCGTGATGCATTTACATTTTATTTTGGTATACATAATTGTTGTTTAGAACCAAATACTTCTTGTTTAAAACAAAACTGGACAGATTAAAGGATCACTATAGGGTAAGGAACACAAACATGTGTTCCTGACCCTATAGTGTTAAAACCATCATCTAGCCCCCCTTGGCCCCTCATGCCTCCATTAATATATAGTAAAAATCTTGCTGTATTCAAGCCAGAAGCTGTAACTCTGCATGCTGTTAGACATAAAAAAAACAAACAGTCTGCTGACATCAGCAGAAGTGGTGGCCTGATCCAATCACAGTGCTTCCCCATATGATTGGCTGAGACTGACAAAGAGGCAGATCAGGGGCAGAGCCAGCATGATTCAAACACAGCCCAGGCCAATCAGCATCTCCTCATAGAGATGAATTGAATCAATGAATCTCTATGAGGAAAGTTCAGTGTCTGCATGCAGAATGATAAGATACTGAATGTTTGGATGCATTTTAGGCAGCCATGACCCAGGAAGGATCTCTTAACAGCCATCTGAGGAGTGGCCAGTAAAGTTATCACTAGGCTGTAATGTAAACACTGCATTTTCTCTGAAAAGACCGTGTTTACAGCAAAAAGTCTGAAGGTAATGATTCTATTCACCAGAACAAATTCAATAAGCTGTAGTTGTTCTGGTGACTATAGTGTCCCTTTAATTTAAATTACTAAAATCACTATTGTTGGATTGATGTGTAAGGACTTGTTTTAGTACTGTATTCTCTGCGATTCTGGTGATATTTAGTTTATGGAATTTAGCCTTGGCATGATATATAGTTTATAGTTCGTATTTTTGACATGCGTTATGAACTCAATGAAAAGTCACTGTCATTAATATAGATGTAATGTACAAAAATCATAAGTGACTACAGGCAGTTATGATTGAGAAGGGAAACCTACTGTGCATTTTACTAGATCATTTAACCCCTTAAGGACACATGACGTGTGACATGTCATGATTCCCTTTTATTCCAGAAGTTTGGTCCTTAAGGGGTTAAACAAATCATCTTATTTTCATTCTTTATAGAAATAATTGTGGAAATATTTGTGTTGTGGCATATGTTAATATGTATGCTACTTTGTAAAGTTGTAATGGCCATAGCCTTTAACTTGAAAACATTATTGGTTTTATCCCTTCATTCAAATTAAACTAAATAGACATGACCATTACAACATTATTATATTAAGTTATATATATTTATTTTGTCCAAAACAAGACTTTTTTTATATTATGTTCGCTTGTGTGTAGTACAAGCATGTCAAACTCAAAGTACCATGGGCCAATTAAACAAGGTTTAAGTTTATGTGGGCCAAAAAAAAAAAAAAAAAAACTGTACATTTTCATAGAAACGTAGGTTTGTTGTGAAAAGTACCATATTTAATTATTTATTTATTTATTTTTTTAAACAGCATCCCCGTCTTGTAAACCCCAGCCCCCTCCTCTACTAAACCGCAGTTCTCCCCCTCTATACTAAATCCCAGTCCCGCCCCTCTGTACTAAATCCCAGTTCCCCCCTCTATACTAAATCCCAGCACCCCCCTCTACTAAACACCTCTACTCCTTGAAACCCTGTGAACGTGGAGCACGTTGAAGTCACGTCGAAACGTGACGTGCTGCGTGCCTCCATGCACCTTAATGTCCTCCACTGTCCAGCCGCGGCCATCGCAACACTGTCCATCACTGTCAGACGCACGCACTCACTGTCAGACACACGCACTCACTGTCAGACACACGCACTCACTGTCAGACACACGCACTCACTGTCAGACACACGCACTCACTGTCAGACACGCACTCACTGTCAGACACACGCACTCACTGTCAGACACACGCACTCACTGTCAGACACACGCACTCACTGTCAGACACACGCACTCACTGTCAGACACACGCACTCACTGTCAGACACACGCACTCACTGTCAGACACACGCACTCACTGTCAGACACACGCACTCACTGTCAGACACACGCACTCACTGTCAGACACACGCACTCACTGTCTGACGCACGCACTCACTGTCTGACGCACGCACTCACTGTCTGACGCACTCACTGACTGACACACGCACTCACTGACTGACACACGCACTCACTGACTGACACACGCACTCACTGACTGACACACGCACTCACTGACTGACACACGCACTCACTGACTGACACACGCACTCACTGACTGACACACGCACTCACTGACTGACACACGCACTCACTGACTGACACACGCACTCACTGACTGACACACACATTTACACATTCTTGCACACACTCACAAATCATTTTATTTATTGCTCCCTACATTTGGGAGCTGGTGTGGGGCCCCTCCCTGGGAAATTTCTCTCCTGCTCCTCATTGCTTTCTCACGCACGCAGTTTAGTGATGCATGCACCTGGCATCACTACAGAGGGTGCACTTTGGAGCAGTGAGGAGCAGGAAGAACATATTGAGCTCCCTCGCTGCAGCCAGCATACTTTCCCCCCAGCCGGGTAAATTTTAGCAGACTAGGCACCTGCAATGTGGGGAGCGCAGGTGCCTACTCTGCCTTAACAGTAAGAATATATAAAACTCGCGGCTCGCCAGGCCGGAAGGCTATTCATTGTGGGCCACATGCGCGGGCCGTGAGTTTGACATGCTTGGTGTTGTACATAGACTTTGTGTGTACCTGTCTCCTGTAGGTCCCTTTCTCCTTGCACAGAGTGACTTATAACTGCAAATATTGAACAAAGAGAATCACAACTTTTTCCAGCCAAGGTCTCCACAATTTGCATAAAAATCCTGACGTTTTTAAGAAATTTTCATTGTTTAGCAATATACATATTCGTCACCTTGCTTTTTCCAGTGTCTAATGAGGAATGACCTGTTTATTTTCATTTAGTCAAACACCATAACAACTACTATGTAAGTGATATAATATTGTTTGACTTTTTACCTGGAATCTGCTGGGCGCCACTCCCTGTTTCTCTGCAGCTTGAAGCTCTCTGCTGAGCTATACCCAGTGGGGTAGTTCATTGATTAAGAGTTCTTAGCTGACATTTTCAGCTTAGCTCATAATTTATGAACTGTTTCTTGTTAAAACATAAGACAAAGTAGGGATTACTTTGTTTTATGTAGGAAACAATAGGAGAAAGGTAAGTTTGAGGTGTCAGAGCCACTTTAAAGGTAACCCATAGTTCCCGTTTTCTCTGTAAAAGCTAGGATTAATCTATATTGCCTCCTTTCCAGCGCCGAGACTCCTCCACTGTAGCCTCCAGCTTCGGTTCTATTGATATCAGCATCTAAGCTAAAGTAATGAAGTGATGTGTGGGACTTTAGTGGTCCTTTAAGGCTTACTCCAAACACCATGACCACTTAAGTGATTTGAAGTGGTCATGGTGGTAGGAGTATGTATGTGCAGTATTTCAGCTTGAAACACTGGACATACTAAGTTATTTGGCTCTTGTGTGTTGGGGGCTAGCTACACCCCTGGCATATTTGACATTACCAGCCCAGAACTTTATTCTGCCTAATGTAAATAATGTAAATTCTGTGCATATTTTACGTCTGTCGTCAGCTTTGCCCGGCACTGGATTAAGGTAAGTTAAAACATTATTTTTTGTTGGCTTTACTGGGGGGAGTGCAAATTAATAATTTTTTAATCAGTGTTGGAGTAACCCTTTAAACACTTATATATTGGTTATGATGCAAGAAGCTTTGTCACTCCATTCTACCAATTTTACTAGCAGCATTTTTCTAAAATTGGTACAACTAAATGCATTACACACTCGTGTATCAGTGGGAAGCTGTGCTCTCTTTTATTTCTCCTCTCATTGTATGAGAGCTAATATAGCCCCCCCCCACCCCCCCCCCCGAGCCCCCTTAAAAAAAATTTAAACTCCCCTCATTTCCAGCGCTGGCTCCACCACCTTGGTGACATCATCAAAATTGCCTCTTTTTAGCCAATCCAATGCTTTCCCATGGTGAAAGCATTGGATTGGATAAAATCTGCAAGGGGCTGGGGCCAAACACCATTTTGGCCAATCAGCACCCCCTCAGAGAGATGCATTAAATCAATGCATCGCTATGAGGAAAATTCAGCGTCCCCATGCAGAGTGTGGAGACACTGAATGGCAGTGCTGCCTACTGTGCAGCACTGAGCTAGGAAGCACCTCCAGTGGCCATCTGAGGAGTGACCACCTGGAGGTGTCCCCAGGGGCAATATAAACACTGCTTTTTCTCTAAATAAAAGCAGTGTTTGCATATAATGACTACACTCACCAGAACAACTACATTAAGCTGTAGTTGTTTTGGTGACTATAGTGTCCCTTTAAAGCAGAGCTCGAAGGCCTATCAACAAGCCCTGTCAGACATTTCCAATGAGTTAGTATGCCACCTCTGTTATGGAGGCACAGGCACGTGCTGCCCCTCAGCCACAGACTTTCCCCCTCTCCATGATGGTCTGTACTGGGAATACATAGCTAGTATAAATCATCATAGAGATTAGGTAATGCTTTGGACTGAATTGACTTTATCAGAGCACTTAACCACTTCAATAAGATGGAGGTTATGGTTTTATAGAAGTGACACTTTGAATGAATTCGGCACTTATTAAAGGTCTAAACAGCTGTTTAGGTCCCCAACTCCCCTCCCCCTTTACCTCCGGTTAAAAAGATTTACTCACCTTTTTCCTGTGTCACAAGGGGTCTGGTCACGGCTGGCTCCACCCCTTGTCTATGATCATCTACCTTGATGATCTCTGCCAATCCAATGCTTTCCCATAGGAACACACTACGAAGCACTTCTACTTGCTATCTCTGGAAGTGTCCCTAGGAAGTAATGTAAACACTACCTTTTCTCTGAATAGGCAGTGTTTAAACTAAAATGCAACAGGAACATACAATATACACCAGAACAACTACATTAAGCTGCAGTTGTTCTGGTGACTATAGTGTCACTTTAAATGAACCTTGTAACACTTCCCCGGCGGTCAGTTAGGCATCCAATTCTGTTATATCCTGGAAGTTTAGATCTATGGAGCTATACTCAAAAGACCGGCTACTGCTTAGAGCAAGTGCCTTGCATAGATGTATTACAGCAATTGTTAAAGGGACACTATAGTCACCCAGACCACTTCAGCTCAATGAAGTGGTCTGGGTGCCAGGTCCCTCTAGGGTTAACCCTGCCTGCTGTAAACATAGCAGTTTCAGAGAAACTGCTATGTTTACATTTGGGGTTAAGCCAGCCTCTAGTGGCTGTCTTCTGGACAGCCACTAGAGGCGCATCTGCGACGCTGGAGGCATTGTATGCCTCCATCACGCAGAGCGTCCATAGGAAAGCATTGATGCGCTGATGTCAGACGGGGAGGAGAGGTAAGGGAGCCCGGCGGTGGAAGAAGGTGAGTAACTGAGGGGGTTTTAACCCCTTCAGCACCACAGGAAGGGGACCCTGAGGGTGGGGGCACTCTCAGGGTACTTTAGTGTCAGGAAAACCGATCTGTTTTCCTGACACTATAGTGATCCTTTAAGTATGTAATTTAACAGCTACAGAAAGTCTGTGCTGGTGAAGAATGGAAGAGCTTTGACTAGCTACAGAAACTAGATCTGCAGCTATTGCAAACCAAGATATCCCCCAAAGAAAAGATTCAAAGCACACTACATGCATATATTTTTGTGGTTATTGATACTAAATTGTTATTTATATACTTTAATGTAGTGTTCACTTAAATGCTACAAAACATTTTGCAAATGCATTGAAAATTATTTGACTATTATTGGTTTGTGAACATTGGCCTTTACTAGCCAGCTTCATGTATAGATTAGAAAAAACAAGTGTTGAAGGAGGTGGGTTCTAGATAGCCCTAACTGCAATGTAAAATAGACACAATAAAACAAGGGAAGTGAATGGCGCTTACACAGTAAAAACCAAAACACAGTACTGGAGTGAGAAAGGTGTTCCCCAACACCCTAAAGTCAAAATGTACAGAAGGTATTAGAAGCAACAAGTGCCAAAATACACACAACACTCCCTGTGTATAAACATATAAAACAATACTTATGCATGTACAGGTCTATGTGAGGGATGTCCCATGTAGTCAGTACCTACAATAATAAAAAAGGTACATAGTATAGACTGTACATACAACGAGAGAAATATGGAGGTAATTGGATACACTCACGGATTCCAGAGCCGTACCAGGCTCTGTATTTAGTGCCCAAAGGTGCCTCAAAAGGCTTTGCTGGAGAATCCTGGATGGTATCCCCCAGAGGTAGAAGGAACAGCAGCAGAGTGATGATAAAAAATGTAGATTTATTGTAAATATAAATTAAAATAATAACTGTGCAGGTCCCATATGGTGACTCACGAAATCACAGTCATGCAGACGCGTTTCAACTCAGTCCGAGTTTTCATCAGTGCATAAAATCATCCAGTTGCTGTTCCGTTTTAAATCCACCGCTATTTTGATTGCCGGTCACATGGGCGGAAGTTCGGGTGGCCGGCGTCTGACATCACTTCCGGTATTTCGGCGCTCATTTTCCAGCTTGATTATGTTTAGTGCTCATTTTCCAGCTTGATTATGTTTAGTAAACATAATCAAGCTGGAAAATGAGCGCCGAAATACCGGAAGTGATGTCAGACGCCGGCCACCCGAACTTCCGCCCATGTGACCGGCAATCAAAATAGCGGTGGATTTAAAACGGAACAGCAACTGGATGATTTTATGCACTGATGAAAACTCGGACTGAGTTGAAACGCGTCTGCATGACTGTGATTTCGTGAGTCACCATATGGGACCTGCACAGTTATTATTTTAATTTATATTTACAATAAATCTACATTTTTTATCATCACTCTGCTGCTGTTCCTTCTACCTCTGGGGGATACCATCCAGGATTCTCCAGCAAAGCCTTTTGAGGCACCTTTGGGCACTAAATACAGAGCCTGGTACGGCTCTAACTGCAATGTGCCCTCTCACTACACTGAACTGATGGGGGTCCGATAAGCTTTCTCCTTTGATGTTTGTGAGTAAGGGTTGGCCCTATGGCTGCAGAAGTTACTTTTTTTCAAATCACTGCATTTGTGAGATCCCATGCTCTAGTATTTTCTTCCTTTTAACAATCCTTCATTCAATAATTTCCCAGAACACTATTATATTTTAGGTGCTTCTGATGGCTAGCGTAGCTGTCTGGAACTAATTACGTTTTAATACTGCTAACTTGGAAGACTGTGATTGGAGTGCCGCACATAGTTTGCAAGGCTTCTGAATACGGATGTTAATTCTGGAGAGGGCTTGAAGTATCTGCAGATATTAGATCTGCTACTATTGAAAGCCAAGATTTCATATACCCCCAAAGAAAATAAGTAAAAATAATTACATCCATTTTCTTTGGGAGTATGTATACTAACTTGCTTTATTTGTTTTCCAAAAAATATTTGTGAGAATCAGTGTCTTAAAAAAATAATAGGTTCAATTACGTGATTGATAAAGAACACTTTTGGTGCCAATCATCAAAATTGTCAATCTCAGCCAATCCAGTGGTTTCCTATATAAAAGCACTGGAAGGCAAACAAAATACAGAGCTGTGCCATTCAGCATCTCCTGGTAGAGATGCATTAAATCAATGCAGTCCTATGAGGAATGAGTGATGGCCACTAGAGGTGTTACTAGGCAACAAAATAAACACTGCTTTTTAACTGAAAAAGGAATGTATACATTAAAGTGCCTGCAGGGATAAACTATACACACCAGAACAACTACATTAAACTGTAGTTCAGTTTAAGGGAATTTCAAGATTTAAAAAGTGTATATGTTTGTAGTGGACGAGGTTGTTAAAATATAAAATGAGCATTTATAGGTTTTTCAAAATAATTTTCTCCAGTTCATCTTACTCTTCTTGTACTTTTTATTTAAAGATAATCAGTAAGTAAGAAAAAACATAATACATGGTTATTCTCTGAGCTGTGAACTGTCAGGATTTACAAAGTAATTTCAAATTTTAGACCGAACTAGCTAAATTGGAAAAAATCACCTACTCAACTTCTGCTTCTAGGTTACCATTTCAGTAAAATATATTATCTCTAACAAATGACAATTCAGTGAGTTTCCCTGGATAATGAAAACCTGTTCACTCTTTTGTAATTCAATATATAGGTAATGCATTTAAAGTGATGCAAACAGATTCCCCTTTTCATAGATCCTGAAATCGCTCCGCTGATAGAGGTTGTTTGCAGCTTCTGACAGACAGTCTCCCTTCAAAGAGGACCCATGAATCTGGGACCTCTAATTCTGGGATAAGGTGTCTAATTTTATTCTAAAGTGAGATTTACGGAATAAGTAGTTTCCCCCAACATTAGTTACGGAATTCACTACTTGGGGTATGACGCCAGGTTACTGTAGGCAACATCATCATTCTTAATTCTCTGCACTATTTGGCTGTTTATATTATTAAATTCAGGTGTTAGGGGATTCATCTCTACCTCTGCAGATTACATTATGATTGCTCATGTATATGCTTTCAACTCCTTGTCTTTTATTTCCTGGCTTGTAGCATTTTGGGGGGAAAGTACTCCTGTCTGAATATCCCTTTCTTGCTACAGTTTTCTCACAAACATATGTATCCCATGAACCTGTAGTTTGACTGTCAGATTTAAATTAAATATGCACTGGTTGTAGCTGACTTATGAAAAAAACAAACTTAAGTCAGTAACAGTCAGGAGGCGACTTCCATTAACTTGCAGAGTTGCTTCCAGGGAAATGGTTATGAGCTCAAATTTAGGTAGGTATAGAAACAGATTGCAGGTCATATGTTCATTTACTTGACTCTACCACTATCATCCATTAAGACCTTTACCTAAAGCATAGGAAATTATCTTTTTTGACGTAAGGACACTAAAGCTGTGGAATTATCTACCTAAAGCAGGAGTCTCAAAGCCAATTTACCTGGTGGTCACTAGCCACATATCCGTACTGCTGCATGTGTTCACAATCAAAATTCCCATACACATAGAGACACACATGGTTACACACAAACACCCACAGCTACACTCTACCATACATTTAGACATAGAAGTACAAATTCCCGTATACACACTCAATATTCTCTCTCCCCAGTACCTCACAATAGAGTCTGCTTCTGTGCATTATGTGCACCAGCCAACCTCATTACTGGAGTTGTGGTATGGGACTGTCAAAGGCAAGCACTTTACTAATAATGCTGTCAGAACCACAAAGCAAAGACAAACATTGTTATCCAGCTGGTCAGTCACTTCAGCCACTGCAAAAAAGTGTGCAATCGCAGCCTGATGCAGACCATAAGCAGTGTGGGCCAAAGAGAGGTATGTCTGGGGATTAGACCTACCCATCTATGCCAGGATGGGTTGCTATTCGGGCCTATTTTTTTTAGAGGGCCAAAAATGACCACCCGCATGGTATTTTGAGACACCTGGCCTAAAGATTCCCTTTCTGTAGAAATTTCTGTAAAAGCAGGACAAAATAGTTCAAGGGTAACCATTCAGCCCTCTATAGTAGTTATGGTGTCATGAATCTCCTGATGTCATCCCAAGTTTAAGAATCATACTGTTTTCACTCACGGTTTGACACTTACCGTGGTCAACTGTGCTCCCATGGTCCTGTCTGGCAAGTATTGCTAAAGGGGAAACGGTTTGACTATATTGGGGCAGGATGGGACAAGAGCACTTCTGGAACTGTAGCCACTGCTTGAAGTATTCCTTTAATAGTTGCGTTTACAACTTATTGATCCAAGGAGAAATCTACCTGCCATTTATCTTGCGCATTTTTTTGTTGTTGTTTTGTTTGGTCTTCTTATTCATTGCATGGTTGTAGTGAATGATAGTTCTATTTCATTCACACCAGCTGGTAACTGTATAGTTACATTAGGAGGGCAATATGTAAAACCCACAATATTGTAAACTCAGATTTCTTTTGCTGTATGGGACTGTAAACATACCCCTTCAGGGTCTAGGGTTTATTCAGTTTTTAAACAGTTAAAGCGTCACGGTCACCATCTGGGTGCTTTGCATATTTCGCAAAGACCCCTGTTGTTGACATCTCTGCTGGTAGTTCGGTGGCCGGAAGGAGCAGGCAAAGGTGAGTTTAACTTACCTGAACCTGTCTATCACAGGCACCAGGGGTCAATGTCACTCAGCCTTGAGGTCTATGTAGAGTCCCAAGAGGGTCCGACTTGTGGTAGCTCCATGTCAGGTGTTTTTGCCTTTTATTTTGGAAATAAATACGTTTTTGTTTTGGGCTGTCAACCAGCTGGAATAATCCTGGAAGGCTGGCAATATCAGTTTTGGGCAACTTTTGTGTGTGGTGCCAGCACGCATTGAGTGCACACAGTATTCTAACTTTAGACACAGTGGGCAAGCTGCAGTTTTCCCCTGTGGCTGTCAGCCAGTAGTTTTTCAGAGTGCCAACAGTGGCAAGGGAAGGCAACTTCTTGCATTGCAGTGTATATCATACTCAATGAAGTTTTGGCTGAAGCTAGTTTGAGTAAAAAATATACATTAACCCCTTCCCGCCGTTACGACGTACCATGCCGTCATGCATTAAATGGGCTTTAAAGCTGTTGCGACGGCATGGTACGCCGTAACGGCTTGCAGCCCCAGGAGGTGAGTTGTACTTACCTCCGCCGCGATCCTCTTCTGGGGGGCTGCCTTACAGCCCAGGCAGCCCCCCTCCGGCAAATGAGGCCCCCGGGGGCCGTGTGATCGCTCTCAGAGAGCGATCACATGGCCCCCTATAGCTGGCTATGGATCTGCCAGCAGGGGGACTGTTTGAAATATCACAGTCCCCCTGCTGGTAGGAAGAGTAAAAAAAATAAATTAAACATGTTTAAAAATATATTAAATATATTTATATATATATATATACATTGTATGACGTTATATAATAAGTGTATTTTAATATTAATAAAAGTATATATATTAATATTAAAATACACTTAGAAATGACGTTACATATATATAATATGTATATATATATTATATATATATATAATAGATGTACATATATATATATATATTATATATAAATACGTATAATTAAAATAATAAATAAATAAATAAAATATTGAAACAAAATGTAATATAAATTATATATGCATATGTAATTTCATTCTAACTGTATTTTCTTATTAATATATATATATATATATATATATATATATATCAGTAACAAAATACACTTAGAATGACATTCTATATATATCTATCTATATATAAAATACAAATAACCGCAAATATATATATATAGATAAATACATATAATTACATAAAAGATTACATTAGTATACACGTAGAATTTAAATACCTATAAATGCATATATATAAAAATTCTACATGTATATTTAAATAATCTTTTAACGTAATTATGTGATTTGATTAATTAAAATTTGATTGACATGCCTGACAACACAGGGAGAAAGTGCAGAGAATTTAATTCGCAAGCACTATATTTGACCCTGTAACTCTCCAAGACACCATAAAACCTGTACATAGGGGGTACTGTTTTACTCGGGAGACTTCGCTGAACTCAAATATTAGTGTTTCAAACTGGTAAATTGTATTACAACTATGATATTTTAAGTAAAAGTGACTTTTTTCACATTTTTTACAAGCGAACTGCACTTTTATGGTCTATATTATTGTTGTAATATGTTTTACTGTTTTAAAACACTAATATTTGTGTTTAGTGAAGTCTCCCGAGAATAACAGTACCCCCCATGTACAGGTTTTATGGTGTTTTGGAAAGTTAGAGAGTCACATATAAGGCTTGCATTTCATTTTTTTCACATTGAAATTTGCCAGATTGGTTATGTTGCCTTTGAGAGCGTATGGTAGCCCAGGAATGAGAATTACCCCCATGATGGCATACCATTTGCAAAAGTAGACAACCAGAGGTATTGCAAGTGGGGTATGTCCAGTCTTTCTTAGTAGCCACTTAGTCACAAACACTGGGCAAATATTAGTTTTTTGCTTTTTTCACACAAAAACAAATATGAACGCTAACTTATTTGCCAGTATTTGTGACTAAGTGGCTACTAAAAAAGACTAAACATACCCCACTTTCAATACCTTGGCTTGTCTACTTTTTCAAATGCTATGCCATTATGGGGGTAATTCTCATTCCTGGGCTACCACACCGTCTCAAAGGTAACATTACTAATATGGAAAATTTCAATTTAAAAATGTAATGTTCTATATTTGACCCTGTAACTTTCCAAAACAACATAAAACCTGTTAATGGGGGGTACTGTTGTACTCGTGAGACATCGCTGATTACAAATATGTGCATTTTTTTGCAGTAAAAGTATTATGACATTCACAGTTAAAATGTCAGACGGAAATGCAAATTTAAAAAAAAATCTTATTTTCTCACATTTTTTTTAATTTTGTTCATAATAAATTATGTTCCATATATGAATAGTGAATGATAGATTAAAGCCCTGTTTCTCCTGAACAAAATGATATATAATAAGTGTGGGTGCATATAATTTGAAAGAGGGGAACTACGGGTGAACAGACATATAGCGCAAATTCCAGTTTTTGTTTACGTTTTGTTTTGATCAGAACGTGCACTATTGACTCTGTCCTGAAGGGGTTAAAGAGGGCACTATAGCCACCAAAACAACTTTGGCTTAACCCCTTCAGGACAGAGTCAATAGTGCACGTTCTGATCAAAAACAAAACGTAAACAAAAACTGGAATTTGTGCTATGTGTCTGTTCACCCGTAGTTCCCCTCTTTCAAATTATATGCACCCACACTTATTATATATCATTTTGTTCAGGAGAAACAGGGCTTTAATCTATCATTAACTATTCATATATGGAACATCATTTATTATGAATAAAAGTAAAAAAAATGTGAGAAAATAAGATTTTTTTTTTTTAAATTTGCATTTCCGTCTGACATTTTAACTGTGAATGTCATAATACTGTTAGGTTTTACTGCAATAAAATGCACATATTTGTAATCAGCGATGTCTCACGAGTACAGCAGTAACCCCCATTAACAGGTTTTATGTTGTTTTGGAAAGTTACAGGGTCAAATATAGAACATTACATTTTCAAATTGAAATTTGCCAGATTGGTAATGTTACCTTTGAGACGGTGTGGTAGCCCAGGAATGAGAATTACCCCCATAATGGCATACCATTTGAAAAAGTAGACAAGCCAAGGTATTGAAAGTGGGGTATGTTTAGTCTTTTTTAGTAGCCACTTAGTCACAAACACTGGCCAAAGTTAGCGTTCATATTTGTTTTTGTGTGAAAAAAGCAAAAAACAAATATTTGGCCAGTGTTTGTGACTAAGTGGCTACTAAGAAAGACTGGACATACCCCACTTGCAATACCTCGGGTTGTCTACTTTTGCAAATGGTATGCCATCATGGGGGTAATTCTCATTCCTGGGCTGCCATACGCTCTCAAAGGCAACATAACCAATCTGGCAAATTTCAATGTGAAAAAAATGAAATGCAAGCCTTATATGTGACTCTCTAACGTTCCAAAACACCATAAAACCTGTACATGGGGGGTACTGTTATTCTCGGGAGACTTCACTTAACACAAATATTAGTGTTTTAAAACAGTAAAACATATTACAACAATAATATAGACCATAAAAGTGCAGTTCGCTTGTAAAAAATGCAAAAAACGTCACTTTTACTTAAAATATCATCGTTGTAATACAATTTACCAGTTTGAAACATGAATATTTGAGTTCAGCGAAGTCTCCCGAGTAAAACAGTACCCCCTATGTACAGGTTTTATGGTGTATTGGAGAGTTACAGGGTCAAATATAGTGCTTGCGAATTAAATTCTCTGCACTTTCTCCCTGTGTTGTCATGCATGTCAATCAAATTTTAATTACGTAATCAAATCACATAATTACGTTAAAAGATTATTTAAATATACATGTAGAATTTTTATATATATGCATTTATAGGTATTTAAATTCTACGTGTATACTAATGTAATCTTTTATGTAATTATATGTATTTATCTATATATATATATTTGCGGTTATTTGTATTTTATATATATATAGATATATATAGAATGTCATTCTAAGTGTATTTTGTTACCGATATATATATATATATATTAATAACAAAATACAGTTAGAATGAAATTACATATGCATATATAATTTATATTAAATTTTGTTTCAATATTTTATTTATTTATTTTATTATTTAATTTATTTATTATTTTAATTATACGTATTTATATATAATATATATATGTACATCTATTATATATATATATAATATATATACATATTATATATATCTAACGTCATTCTAAGTGTATTTTAATATTAATATATATACTTATATTAATATTAAAATACACTTTGTATGACGTTACATATATATAATATGTATATATATTATATATATATAATATATATACATATTATATATATATATATATAATATATATACATATTATATATATATATATATATAATATATATACATATTATATATATATATATATAATATATATACATATTATATATATATATAAATATATTTAATTTATTTTTACACTTGTCTTTTATTTATTTTTTATACTTCCCACCAGCAGGGGGACTGTCTGATATTTCAAACAGTCCCCCTGCTGGCAGATCCACAGCCAGCTATAGGGGGCCATGTGATCGCTCTTTGAGAGCGATCACATGGCCCCCGGGGGCCTCATTTGCCGTGGGAGGGCTGCCTGGGTTGTGAGGCAGTCCTCCTGAAGCGGATCGCGGCGGAGGTAAGTATAACTTACCTCCTGGGGCTGCAAGCCGTTACGGCGTGCTATGCCGTCATAACGGCTTTAAAGCCCACTTAACCCGTGACGGCATAGCACGCCGTAACGGCATTAAGGGGTTAATGAAGAAGTTTTGGTGTATAGATCATGCTCCTGCAGTCTCACTGCCCAATTCTCTGCTCTTTTTGAGTTAAATCAATGTTATCTATATTTCTGCATCCCTAGTCACACCTCCCCTGGCTGTGACTGACACTTTAAATTTCAAATGTTGTTTTATTTTTTATTTAAAGATTCTTTATTTATAACTTGTTGGTTTTTTTTGTTTGTTTTTTAAAGAACAGAGAGATACAAGAGTACAAAAGTACAGAAATTCAATTCAAAACACAATATTTGCAGCATAGTCTGGTACCAATGTTGAGTGCTACATTGGTGTCTCAAAATGTTACAGTAATGGCAGGTATACTCTAGGCAGGATCTAAGGGTCTTTTTGAATTCTTCCAGGGAGTAATATACCATCAGAATAGCATTTTATATGCTTGTTCCAAATTGTGATTGAGTTTATGGAGGCCCAGATGTCAGACCAGTCAGTGGGGTCTATGTTAACTTACTTTTAACGTTTTTATCTCCTGCTCTGTAAATTGAACTTTAATTACATACGGTAGGCTCCTACGGAGCCTAACAAGATATTAACAGAGCTGGAGATAATCTTAATTAAACAGCATTTGTAATCAAAGAAGTGTGAACATTAGATAACTTCTTTACAGGAAGTGTTTAGGAAGTCTGTGCAAGTCACATGCAGGGAGGTATGACTCGGGCTGCATAAATTCTTATAAAATTATTTTAAGGGTCACTATAGTCACCAGAACAACTACATACTATTGTATTTGTTCTGGTGAGTGCAATCACTCCCTTCAGGCTTTTTGCAGAAAACACTTTTTCAGAGAAAATGCAGTATTTACATTAAAGCTTAGGGATACCTCCACTGGCCACTCTTCAGATGGCTCCTATAGGTGCTTCCTGTGCAGTGCTGCACACTCAGTGTATCCACAGTCTGCATGTAAACACTGAACTTTCCTCATAGAGATGCTCTTTGGCCAGGGCTATGTTTGACTTGTGCTGGCTCTGCCCCTGAACTGCCTCTGACCTTCTCATCCAATCCAATGCTTTCCTATGTGATTAGCTGAGACAATCACTTCTGACGATGTTGGCCAAGCCGGCACACCAGTAGCAGCAGACTGGAATAAATAATACAATTTTACTATAATTTGGGGGGGGAAAGAGTGAGGCAGGTGGGCTAGGTGGTGGTTTTAACACTATGGGGTCAGGAATCCCTGTGGTGTTCCTTTAACACCTAAATGGCAGAAAATTGGGCAGCGAGACTGCAGGGGCATGCTCTATACACCAAAACTGCTTAATTATGATAGTTATTTTGATGGTTATAGTGTCCCTTTAATGTAATGGCAAGGTGAGGCAACCACTTGCTAACCAGCTTATCTGGAATATAACTTTCCCTCCTCCAGCAGTTGGTTAACTCTGATAAGATTTTTAGTCTACAATAGACTATAATCATTTTGTTTTTATAGAAATCACTATTTTTATTTAAAGAAAATAAACTACCGTATATACTCGAGTATAAGCAGAGTTTTTCAGCACATTTTTTGTGCTGAAAAACCCCAACTCGGCTTATACTCGAGTCAGAGTCTGTATTATGGCAATTTGCATTGCCATAATACAGACTGGGGGAGAGGGGGGCTGGCAGAGCTGTACTTACCTCTCCTGCAGCTCCTGTCAGCTCCCTCCTCCTCCGCGCCGTCCGTTCAGCACCTCAGTCAGCTCCCAGTGTAAGTCTCGCGAGAGCCGTGGCTCTCGCGAGACTTACACTGGGAGCTGACAGAGGGAGCTGCACAGACCGCGCGGAGGAGGAGGGAGCTGACAGGAGCTGCAGGACAGGTAAGTACAGCTCTGCCAGCCCCCCTCTCCCCCCACTGAACTACCAATGACACTGGACCACCAGGGAAGGAGCCCCCCTCCCTGCTATGTATCAAGCAGGGAGGGGGGACGAAAAAAAAAATATAATTAAAAAAAAATAATAATAATAATTAAATAATACATAATAATACAAAAAATAAAATAATATAAAAAATAAAAAAAATATAATAATAATTAATAATATATTAAATGCCCACCCCCACCAACACATACACAAACACACACTGCATCACACACACTGCATCACACTTCATTCATATACACACACTGCACTCATACACACACTGCACTCATACACACACTGCATCACACACACTCACACTTCATTCATATACACACACTGCACTCACACACACACACTTCACTCACACACTTCACTCACACACACACACTTCACTCACACACACACACTTCACTCACACACACACACTGCACTCACACACACACACTGCACTCACACACACACACTGCACTCACACACTTCACTCACACACACTCACACACACACACTGCACTCACACACACACACACTCACTCACTCACTCACACACACTGCACTCACTCACACACACTGCACTCACTCACACACACTGCACTCACTCACACACACTGCACTCACTCACACACACTGCACTCACTCACACACACTGCACTCACACACACACACTGTACTCACACACACACACTGCACTCACACACACACACTGCACTCACACACACACACACTGCATTCATTATATACGCACACACACTGCACTCACAAACACACACTGCATTCATACACGCACTGCATTCATACGCACACTGCACTCATACGCACACTGCACTCATACGCACACACTGCATTCATTATATACACACACTGTAAATAAATATTCAATTAATATAATTTTTTAAGGATCTAATTGTATTTAGAAATTTACCAGTAGCTGCTGCATTTCCCACCCTAGTCTTATACTCGAGTCAATAAGTTTTCCCAGTTTTTTGGGGTAAAATTAGGGGCCTCGGCTTATATTCGGGTCGGCTTATACTCGAGTATATACGGTAATACAGCCCTATAGTATGTCTTTCGTTTTTGTCCCTATTACTTATTAAATCCATCCATCTGTATGAAAAGCTTCGAACAGGCAATCTGACTGTAGTGTTTTTCTATGACATGAATGTGTTTGAACAGTGCCCAGCAGTAACAAGGAACTAAGTGCTGGGTAAAAAGGTTGTGGATCTTTAGATGCCAGTTCTGTGTGCATGTACATTAAAAAAAAATGTTTTTGCACATACTACAAAACATTTGTTTGTCTTATGTAAGATATAGTCACCGAAAGTGCTTCTTCTTATAAATTGAAGGTGGACTATATTGCACCTGGCAATTAACAGAGGCAAAATATGAGGCATAGACCAGTTTTTCCTCACATTGAAATTTTTTTGTTTAAGAACCAGGCCCGGACTGGCCATCGGGCACAGGCTGTCAGAGGAGGTCACAGGATCTCCCCGGCCGGTCCATGCAGGGACCCTGCCGTATTCCATGATTCCTTCTTAGTGGGCCGCTGTGATAAATGCCTGGGCCTAATTTTTTTTTCCCAGTCCGGCTCTGTTAAGAGCTATACATGAATTAGACGTTTAATGTGAAATATACATTGTGGAGCATGTCATTCTAAAATATCTGGTCAATTACCTTTCATGAACCCCTAGTGCAGAAATAATTTCTCTTCTATATCCATTTGTTTGTATTTCCAATCATTATTTTCTAAATTACCTTAAATCAGTGTTTCCCAATCAAGTCCTCAAGACCCACCAACGTTCCAGGTTTTATCAGTATTTAAAAGTGCACTATAGGGTCAGGAACACAAACATGTATTCCTGACCCTATACGGTTAAAACCACCATCTAGCCACCCTGGTCCCCCCATGTCTCCCTAAATATAGTTAAATCTTACTTGTATTCAAGTCTGCAGCTGCTTACTTTGTCCCTGTTTCCTTTAGATCTGCCCACTGCCTGCTGACATCCGCAGAAGTGGTAGCCTAATCCAATCACAATGCTTCCCCATAGGATTGGCTGAGACTGACTCAGAGGCAGAGCCAGCACAAAACGTCTGTGGCTTATTTATATGACTTTGAACGTTAAAACTATGCTTCCAACTGTGTCTCTAGGAACAGTCCGTGCCTTCGGTATCTTTTTCTTGTGTTCCTTGTTTGTGAAGGGAGATATCTTCTCTTAACTTTGTGGCCCATTCTTTTGACTTGGCCATATTTCTAATTTGCAGTCAGACATGACAGTCAACAAACCTCTAGCTAGTTCAGGTATTTAAAGTGTTCCAGCTCAAGCACACCTGGTGCAACTAACGAAGCCCCTTAAGAGTTACATCGGGTGTGCTTTAGACATGTTTTTTGGATATTTGTGCTTTTGTGAGGGATTCACTATTCAGGGGATTGAATAATTTTGATACTGGAGAAGTCATTATAAGTTGCATTTTAGGTTGACTTTGTGGAAACCACTTGAAGCATTCGCTGTGTTGAGCTATTTCAAATGCTTTTGTTTGATTTGTTCATTGCAAAGAGCTGAAAGTATGTACATTTTGATAATACATTTTCAATTGGGGTTGAATAATTATGATTGTAACTGTATATACACACACATATGTCTGCATGATAAGTTATTTGTTTCTGTAAATATACTTTTTTTTATTTTTTCCATTCTAAGTCAAACAGATCTCTACTTTTAGACTGAAGGACATTTTTTAAAATTTGATTACACCTCAGTTCATGGAGGTACGTCAGATTTTGATGCCCTTTAGATTAGTCATAATCAAAGCTTAAGTTTCAGCCTTCTTCACCACTGTGGTCAGCCAGTTAGCTGACTGTGTGTAATACCTGCTGTGTATAGCTTTGTGGTTCCCCACCCAGTCCTAAACAGTGTTAATTTTGTCGACTGACAATGTAGTAAAATTTTAGTCAATTAACATTTTTGAGATTGGGTTGACTAAAACTAAAACAATTCAGATGACTAAAATCCGACTAAAACTAAAATGGCTTTTTAGTCAAAAGCCTATTACTAAAACTAAATTGAAACTTGCTGCCAAAATTACTGCTGTACACAGGGCCTGTGGAAGGGGCAACAGAGACAGACCAGTGCTTGGATGGAAGAGAGTCACCTAGAATGGCTGGGAGAACACAAAGAGACACAGAGGGACTGGGGAAGGGACAAAAGAGACAGAGGCTTTAAAGGATCACTATAGGGTCAGGAACACAAACATGTATTCCTGACCCTATAGTGTTAAAACCACCATCTAGCTCCCCTGGGCCCCTCGTGCCTCTGTAAATATAGCAAAATCTTACTGTATTCAAACCTGAAGCTGTACGTCTGCATGCGGTTTGCCTCAGAAAAACAAGCAGTCTGCTGACATCATCAGAAGTGGTAGCCTGATCTAATCACAGTGCTTCTCCATAGGATTGGCTGAGAGTGACCAAGAGGCAGATCAGGGGCAGAGCCAGCATGATTTAAACACAGCCCTGGCCAATCAGCATCTCCTCATAGAGATGAATTGAATCAGTGAATCTCTGAGGAAAGTTCAGTGTCTGCATGCAGCGGGAGGAGATACTGAATGTTTGGATGCATTTTAGGCAGCCATGGCCCAGGAAGGATCTCTAACAGACATCTAAGGAGTGGCCAGTGAAGTTATCACTAGGCTGTAATGTAAACACTGCATTTTCTCTGAAACAACAGTGTTTACTGCAAAAAGCCTGAAGGTAATGAAGCTGTAGTTGTTCTGGTGACTATAGTGTCCCTTTAACTAAACCCAGTCGTGTCAACTAAAATCTACTAGAGGTTTAGTCTACTAAAACTAAAATGGCTTTTTAGTCAAAAGATTATAAATATTTTTGCTGTGACAAAGCAGTGCTCTTTTCTTCTAAAAAGCGTTACTGCAGTTTCAATCTTGCAGAAATTTTAGTTTTCTCCTTGTACTAGTCCACAGAATAGCAAGAAAACCTTGCACTTTTGAGATGTTACATGTCATCAAGCTTTACCTTGAAGCATCCAAGACCTTTTGAATATCTAAAACTATTTTGTATATGTTCTTTAGGATAACTAATTTTCACCAGACTACTTCCCGTTTGTTCTTAGATGTTGACATATTTGGGTAAACACTTATAGGCACTACACTAGGGATCGACCGATATTGATTTTTTAAGAGCCAATACCGATATTCTGTGAACTTTCAGGCCGATAGCCGATATAATTTGCCGATATTCTGTACATTTACCATTTTGGAAAAGAAAAACTATTTCTAAAGGTAAATGCACAAAATATACATGCCACGTGTAGTGGATCCAGTGTGTTTAGACAGGGGAGCTGTGTGTGTTTGTGTAGTGGATGCAGTGTGTGTAGTGGATGCAGTGTGTGTTTGTGTAGTGTGTGTTGTGGATGCAGTGTGTGTAGTGTGTGTGTGTTGTGGATGCAGTTTGTGTAGTGTGTGTGTTGTGGATGCAGTGTGTGTAGTGTGTGTGTGTTGTGGATGCAGTTTGTGTAGTGTGTGTATTATGGATGCAGTGTGTGTTTGTGTAGTGTTTGTGTTGTGGATGCAGTGTGTGTGTGTGTGTGTGTTGTGGATGCAGTGTGTATTAGTGTAGTGTGTGTATATAATGAAAGCAGAGTGTGTGTGTGTATAGTGAATGTAGTGTGTTTATATAATGCAGAGTGTGTTTGTATAGTGTGTGTATATAATGCAGTGTGTGTGTAGTGTGCATTATATAAACACACTACACAAACACACACTGAATTATATAAACACTGTGTATATAATGCAGTGTTTATATAATGCAGTGTGTTTGTATAGTGTGTTTATATAATGCAGTGTGTTTGTATAGTGTGTGTATATATAATATAGTGTGCGTATATAATGCAGTGTGTTTGTATAGTGTGCATTATATAAACATACTGCATTAAATACACACACCTCATTACAAGCCCGGCGGTCCTGTGTGATGTCCATGTCATGGTAATGCAGAGCTTATTCTGTTTTTTACCATTTTAACTTTAATGCATATCTTTCCAATGGGAAAGCATTGTGATTGGCTGAGATCACCACTTTTGATGATGTCAGCCAAGGAGGCAGGTCAGGGGCAGAGCCCCTCTATCAGTCTGGAATAAAGGTAGGTGTTCCAGTGTTCCTGGTCCTTTAGTATTCCATTAATTTATTTTGCTTAGGCACACTTACCCAAGCATCATAATCCTCCTCCATGACGCCAACATGCTTGCTTCATTGCAGATGTTTTTGCATTTTAACAGAGTGACAAGCACTGTGTTGAAGTACAGCAGGACTGCCTAGTGGAGGGTTCTTTTGCTTTCCAGCCATTTCTTTGGCATAGCAGTCTATGAAAAGATCTATGCAGATTTACTGATTGAAAATGGTGAGGGGCCTATTTTTAATGGTTTTCTTCCCATCTATATACTAGCAATGAATAAGATTTCACAGGTCCCAGCTGGATTGTTGCGCTTGGGTTTAGATTAAAAGGTATTTGATTGTTCATGCCAGCTGAAATGCATTTGTGCACATGTCTACTAACAACTCTACTCTGCAGTGTAGAGCTTAAATTATTTTTACTATTAAATAAACTTATCCATACTATGACGGGTACTTAAGTAAGGTTAAATATTAATATTGTTTGTCATTGGACAGGTGACATTGTATAAATACTTTACGCTGATCTGCATTTGATTTTACTTTTAAACTTTTTACTACGATATGTATTAATCATTAAGTTTATCTCCATTGTTTCCCACAGTTATACTCGCTAAATGATTATAAGCCACCTATTTCCAAAGCTAAAATGACACAGATCACAAAGTCTGCAATCAAAGCTTTAAAGGTATGTATTTTTGTCTTTATTTGTTTAGTCATAACCTTTTAAAAACCAAGGCAGTTTTGTCATAACATTATATATATATGTGTATATATGTATATTATTAATGAACTGAACAGATTGGAAACGGACTATACCTTGTGTTGATATTATATAAAAGTATACTAAGATGGAACGTTTTAGTTCACCAGGTGTAACCTCTTGACATACAGATTAAAAGAACACTATATGTCAGAATTGCAAACATCTATTCCCGACACTATAGTGCTGGTGTGGCTGTTTAGGTTGGAGGCCCCGCTCCAATCTCCCCCAAAAAAGGTGAATTTATTTACCTTTACGCACATGTCATGGGTATCTTGCCGTGGCTGGCCTGTCTCCATTGCTGGGATCATCATTTTGATGATTTGAGCCAATCAAATGCTTTCCCATTGGGGAGGCTATTGTGCATGCGTGGCAAACACTGCACTGAGCCAATCAGCATCTCCTCATAGTGATGCACTAAATCTATGCATCTCTACAGGGATCATTCAGCGCCTTCTTGCAAAGCGTGAAAACGCTGAACGCCACTGCTCGCACTGTGTAGCAATGACGCGGGAAGCACCTCTAGTTGCCTGAGTGACTAGGCACAAATGTAAATGCTGCCTTATCTCTGAAAAGGCAGCATTTACATTAAACAGTCTGCAGGGACAGGCTATAGACACCAGAACCAACACATTAAGCTGTAGTTGTTCTGGTGACTATAGTGTCCCTTTAATGGAGGAGGAAAAAATCATTATGTCCTTAAGCTAGGGAATTGATCCATATTTTAAATTCATTACTATAATGAAATAAATGATTGAGTCAGCAAGTACAACAGGATACAGTTCTTGTCTTAAACTGGTAACCAAAATTGAACTGCATAGTTAAAGGAACACTAAATGTATTCCTGACCCTATAGTGTTAAAATCACCATCTGGCCCCCCTTGCCTCCTTACATGTAGTATAATCTTACTTGTATTCAAGTCTCAGAAGTAGTGGTCTGAGCCAATCACGAAACATACCCATAGAATTGGCTGTCATGGAGGCAGATCAGGGGCAGAGCCAGCACAAGTCAAACACAGCCCTGTCCAATCAGCATCTCATCATAGAGTTGTATTGAATCAGTGCATCTCTATGAGGAAAGTTCAGTGTCTGCATGCAAAGGGTGGAGAAACTGAATGCAGTGCTGCCCAAGGAAGCAGCTTTAGCAGCCATCTATGGAGTGGTCAGTGAAGTTATCACTAGGCTGTAATGTAAACACTGCACTTTCTCTGAAAAGACTGTTTACTGCAAAAAGCCTGAAGAGAATGATTGTACTCACCGGAAAACAAATACAATAAGCTGTAGTTGTTCTGGTGACTATAGTGTCCCTTTATAGTATGTTCTGAAAATTTAAGAAACCGTGAATTGCATTAGCTCCGGATGCAGCGTGTCTTGAGATTCTCTCTCTGAGATAAAGTCTTTTAAAGTTTTTATCTTGACAATAATAAATGTACTGTTATTCTAAAATATGCTATACATTTTTTAAATTTTCTATTTTTGTTACCCGTGGTGCTAGTAGAAATTGTATGATAAATATTGGGGAAAATAAAAGAAATGGTGCCTAATAAAACAAAAAACATTATTAAGTATTCTGGGCACAGTTTAATTCACTGTCAAGCAAGCATAAAAGGTATTCAACAGTTTTTGAAGAGATTTCAAAAGCATATAAAAACAAAGAACAGATTTCTCTACATCAAAATACCTTATCTTTTAGAAATTATGATCATGAACAGCAATTTTTATTTATTTCATATTTCTGTTCATCCTTTACTGATTTCTCTTTGAAAGTCCAAAGACCTTAAACAAGTCCTCAGCCAAATACATGTTGAACAGCTAATGCAATTCACACTGCTAATGAATGATCAGATTGCCTGTAGTTTACATGTTTTGCATTATGCCAATCAAATGTACATAATGAGATACTTGAATTTAGTAGTACAGCATATTTAAATAAGAGACCTAAATGGCCTTGAGATCTTATACTCTAATTATGTTGTATTTGTAAAGTTAGTACCTTTGTTTCTATGTCTTTGTCTTTAATTATAATAAAATGGAAGTTTGATAATATATATATTTTTAGGCTAAATGGAGCACTCTAAGCACCATAGCTACTGCTGCATGCTGTTGTGGTTATGGTGCCAGAAAACCCTTGTAACACCCCACTGTTAAGATACATACTGCTTTTAAATGGGTTAACACATACTGTGGTGCTTAGCCCCTGTTCACAGATATTGCTGAAGTGGAAGTTATTTGTGAGAGAGGCCAGACTACGAGGGCCTGCATAAACCACAGAAGTGTCACACCATTAGAATATGATTAAACTATTAACAGTGGGACAGTGCCACAGTCACCTAGCACCATACTTACTACAGCATGCTGTGGATGTAGTAGTGTTTCATCCATCTTATTACATTTTTTTTAAGTATTTTTAATTTCCAAAAAGAAACATCATTGGGTGATAAATCTCCCAAAATGTGTTTTTTTTTTTTTTTTTTTAAATATTTTTTCTTTCCAACTCTAGTCTGTTACTTAGCTCAGAGGTTTTTAATCTATAGGGTCAAATAATGTTGGTTTTTAAATTGACATTTTTTTCCTTTTATTACAGTCTACAGCTGTGCTTCTAAAGCTTCTTAGCTTAGTGACCCATTCTTCAATTTTAAAATTACCTCAGTCAACTATTCAACTTTTATGTAATTTATGTATTTAAAAGTTATTTCTGGAAACCACCTTCATTATCCTCTTCCCAACCCAAGGGGGTCTCCATTACACTTAAAGGGTTACTCCAAGCAGTATGACCACTCAGGCCGATAGCCGATAACTTACTGATATTCTGTACATTTACCATTTTGAAAAAATAAACTATTTCTAAAGGTAAATGCACAAAATATACATGCCACGTTTAGTGGATGCAGTGTGTTTAGACAGGGGAGCTGTGTGTGTGTGTACATATAATGACTGCAGAGTGTGTGTTTGTGAAGTGTATGTATATAATGAATGCAGAGTGTGTGTGTGTGTGTGTGTGTGTGTGTGTGTGTGTTTGTGTAGTGTGTGTATAGTGGATGCAGTGTGTTTGTGTAGTGTGTGTATAGTGGATGCAGTGTGTGTGTTTGTGTAGTGTGTATAGTGAATGCAGTGTGTTTGTGTAGTGTGTATATATAATGCACTGTGTGTGTGTTTGTGTAGTTATGTAATGGGGGGGGGCATTTTAAAAAAAAAAAAACATTTTCTTTTAGTCCACCCTCCCTGCTTCTTACCTGGCCAGGGAAGGGGGATATAGCTTTCCCTGGTGATCCAGGGGCATGGACTGTGCAGTGGGGGCCCAGCAGGCTCTTACCTTCCCAGCAGCTGCCTTCAGCTCCCCTGTCTAAATCTCGCGGTGTGTGTGCCGCGCAGAGCATTGCCATGGTAACCCGTGGCAACGCTCTGATGGCCGCGGGACTCGCAAGATTTAGACAGGGGAGCTGCTGGGAAGGTAAGTAAGAGCTTGCTGCGGGCCCTCCAGGACCGCCGGACTTGTCATGGCCACGGCGGTCCTGGTATGTATTATCGGCAATATCGATATCTCTATAGGCCAATACCGTATATCGGCCAGACCGATAATCGGTCGATTCCTAGTTCACACCCATACCAAGTACAACAAATAGACTGAGAAGGAGCATAGGCCAGGTCCCAGTTTGTAGCCATCCCACTTTATGCTTCTAACAGCTATGGATTGTTTACCAATTGTTGTATTAGTGCCATTGCTACCTAAAAGCACCCAAAGTGTTTTTTTTTTTCTTTTCTTTTTTTGCATTTTACAAAATCTTTAGATTTCAATTGAAATGTGCACTTTATAAAAGTGTTTTTTTTTTTTCTTTTCTTTTTTTGCATTTTACAAAATCTTTAGATTTCAATAGAAATGTGCACTTTAATAAATTAATGGTTATTACACACCCTGGATGTCAACCATACATTTAGGTCCTGTTACTTCCTAGTAGTTCAGTGGATCTATACTGAGACAGGGGCAATTGCCCAGAGGTCCATCTCCTGTGCTGAATCGAAAAGCCCTATAATTGTTTGAACAGCCACAGAAAGTCAGGGCTGGGGAAGAAGGGGAGGGTGTGCAAAGGTTGCAGACGAGATCTGTAGCTTTTGGAAGCTATTTTTAGAAACACTCCCAATGAAAAATGCATTGTCAAATTAATGCATGTTTTCATTAGCACTATATCTGCTAAATAGTGTTGTATTTTTTGTATTTTAGTTCCTTGAATGGAACACAGAGAAACATGGAAGCTGTGTTTTCACATCTTACAATGCTTAGAAATGGATTTCTGATATCTAGAGTGATTTTTCTTTTTACAGACTCACCACAGCGTAGCGAAATTTAAAAGAATAATAATCCCAAAAACACAATACCTATAATCTTACACTTATTAACGGCAGTTAAATTATTGATTGCCAGGCGTTGGAAAACTACTAATACGCCAACAATAGAAACTTTTTGAACAATTTATCTGGCAATGTAGGATGGAAAAAGGCTGTAATAGTATAGACCAGTGGAGATCGAGAAAATGATGTAATTGGGATCTCTGGATAAAAAAAAATAGAAACAATAATGGAAAGAATAAATTTTTGAATACTCCTAGCAACAATGACAATGGATTTTGTTGTCTCTCTCTCAGGAATGTTAAATGTATGTATGTAAAGTATTGTTTTGTTTCATAACTTTATATGAATTTCAACAAAAATATGGCTAAAGAATGGATATGAAAGATATATATGATTGATGTCTCTTTGTTGAACTTTTTTTTTTTTATAACATTTTAAATCCAATAAAGAGATATCAAAAAAGAAAATAATTATAAAAACATAACCCAAGTTAATATTTATGTTGTCATATTTTTGTTTGCACATCTCTAAGTGAAGTAGCTACTTTTTCTGTCTTTAGTGGTCAAAATCTCCCTCCAAAACACTCACAAAATGTGTTTTATAATATTTTCTATTGTGTGTTTGAAATATAACGATTATTATTTACAGTGTCATAAGATGTGAAGACAATTGTCCATTTTTTGCCCATTCATATTGATTTTGTTTGTTGTATTTTTTCCTTTAGTTTTACAAGCATGTTGTCCAGAGTGTGGAGAAGTTCATCCAAAAGGTAACTTTTACTTTGAAATATGTGCTTATGGGGTCCCTTTACAGGTATATAAATTTTACAGCATATAGTATGTGTGAACTTGATATTGGGGAGACTATACAACTGTACAATCGTAGTATTACAGCCTTACAATGCCATTGTCAAAATTGCATAAATTAAGTATTTCCAGAATGTGGTGACATATTAGTTGCAGAATAGGCAAAATCATGTAATTTCTTTTTTTCCATGCAATGTTTTATCTAGCATGTGTCCCTATCTGTGCTGTTAATAGACACATTTGGGTAATCTTATATACATTCTATCAACTAATGGACAACAGGCAGAGTAGACAGCATTCGTGTATTTGATACATCTGTTCTAGGAGAAGCCAGCTCCACTATTGCAAGGAAAAGAACTGCCTGGGCACACAGGATTAAAACAGCATAGCAAGTGTATTCCCACCAACATTTTAATTCACACAGCAGCATTTGAGGAGAAAAGTCTATGAGAAGCTTTACTTGCATGTGCCCTGTCTCTCAATGCTTACACTAACCCTAAGGAATACTCTGCTAATATCAGTGTTTATATCAGCATATGGATTTACTAGCTAAAATAGTAGAGATCAGTCTGTGACCACCATCTACAGGTTGTTTTCAAGATGACAGAGAATAGCTCTCTGTAATGCTGAGCCTTCTTCATGCTTTCCCCGCTGATTACACTGTGATCGGTGCTGGGAAGCTGGCAAAGCATAGCACCGGTCATAATTGGCAGGGGGCAAGTAGGGAGATTTTCCTTTTAGATGCTTGGGGATTCCCTTGAGCAGCTGTCAATCTAGAATGACTGGTCCTCTCATCTGCTGTGTTTTCAATGGATTTAAAGTGCTGTATGCAGCACTCATTTGAGCACTGCATACAACTCCTCAATCAGTCTGGGGCCACTTAATTACTAAATTTGGCCCCAGCAGACAGAGGTGTCAACAAGTATCGATTTGTACCTTATTCTCCCTGATGTAAACTGCTCACACCAAAACATTAGAGCTTATCATTATGCCCTCACATCATTACACCCCATGCTTTGTAAGGCGTAATGACATGTCCTAACTTTAAGGATTTTGTTGCACTTTTATACACAATGCACAACCACGTGGGAGCTTTAAATCATGTAGTGTGCATAACAGGTTCCCTGTGCCAGTTCAGCAATGTAAAAACAAATTAACAGAAAAAAGGTAGAATCCTCCTATATCCCATTGCTCACCATCTCATTTCATGATATTTTGTATGGGTAATGAATAAGTAAACCTCCTCATTATCACATCCCCAGCAAAGACGTTGAACTTAATGCTTGTGTACATTTGGAATTAACTACCTAATGTATAATTAATCTTCAATCTAAAGTTGACAAAGGTATTTTAAAATGTGTTCTGCATTACAAATGAAAAAGGAAAAAGGTAAGAGTTTTCATACTATCAACTATAGTGCTGTGTTAGTATAGTATAGTATATATATATATATATATATATATATATATAACCCCACTGGCTGTCAATCAAACTTCCAGTTCCATCAGACTTTCAGTTCTGTTACTTTCAGGTAGTTTTGCTCATATGGAGCTAGACTCAAGAGGCAGGCAATTACTCAGTACTTGGACAGCCACAAAAGGTCTGAGCTATAGAAGGGAGTTGCAAAGACTGCAGATAAGAGATCTGCCGCTTTTGCACGCTGTTTTTAGATGGACACCCAATGAAAAAAAAAAAAAAAGTAAATGCATGCTTGATTACATTGGAGATATATCTACTAAATGTAGATTTTTTTTATTTTTTTATTTTAGAAGTGTAATTTTATTTTTGTTTTTTTGTCTTTTCTACAGTGTAAACCAGAATATAAAGTTCCTGGGTTGTATGTCATTGATTCCATTGTTCGTCAGTCCAGGCATCAGTTTGGTCAAGATAAAGATGTGTTTGCCCCCCGCTTCAGCCAAAACATCATTAACACTTTCCAGAATTTGTATCGCTGTCCTGCAGATGACAAGGTATATTCCAGAATTTTCACAACATTTTTAAAATAAGTATTGTTCTTTTACCCATTTTGCAATTATTAAATGAATTATATCTGAAGGAGCTACATTTCCCATTATTTGTTTTTCTCAATATGACATGTTGTAAGAGGTGGTACAGCAAGTATTTAGTAATTGAGGTGGAAAAAGATAGTAGCGCTGTCTGTGAGCTTGCATGCTGGAGATTTTCAAGCATTCATTGTTCGTGTGTACTCTAGATATTGCTCAGTTTGAAAGAGTGGTGGAGAAATTGTAAGTGATGTCATTGTAAGTTTAAGCTTATTAGTAATCTTTCAATTTCTTATAGTCTATTTGCTTATATTTTAATACACCTAAAGTACTTTTATTGGCTTTGTATTACACAGCCTCATTACAGTGCAGCCGCCAACTCAGTGTGTTCAGTATTTAAAAGGATTTTCTTCTTTTAAGACAACTTTAACAGTAGGACTCTTCTAAGATGTGTGCTTTGACTTTGGCTGGTAAGCTTACACTTTAATAGTTACTGCAGTTACTGGCAGCATCTTGCCATATACTAAAACCCATTGTGAAAGCACTTTTACAAAAATCAGACGGATTCCACTAAAACAGCTTATAGTAGTTATATTGCTAAGTGTGTCCCTTTAACAGCAATTTGGCACAGCTGAATCCTGCTTATTCTGTTCAGATATTTAGGTCAGGTGAAACTCCATTGTTTATGTGGAAGTCATAGGGGATGGATTAAAGCACCCATAGCCTACTTGAACCAAACCAAAGATGTTAGAAGCATTATGTTTCTTGGTATCATGTGTAATTAATTACAATTTTCTGCTAAGATAACCTGGTAATTTTGCTTTGAAAAAGGGTGTTCAATTATAGATACATATGATTTATTTTTTGTTATATTTTGATGAAATGCCTCTAAAATATGTATGTATTTTTTAATTTTTTTTTTTGTTTAGAGCAAAATTGTAAGAGTACTAAACCTGTGGCAAAAAAATAATGTGTTCAAGAGTGAAATTATTCAGCCTCTCCTTGACATGGCTGCTGGGATTCCTCCACCTGTTGTCACCCCAAATCTACCTAGTACTGCAGCTGCGGTCAGCAACACACCAGGTATTATCTTCACCCTACAGCAGCTTTTATTTTCTATCAGTTGATGCCTTCATTATGATCTATCATGAGTTAAAATGTAATATTCCTTTACTTGAACAACATGCATTAAATCGCAAATAAAAAAAAAAAAAATTGATTTTACACCGTTACATAGCTGAGAAGAGACATGCATCCATCAAGTTCAGCCTTTCTCACATTTGTTTTTGCTGTTCCGAAAGAAGCTTTAAAAATAGTCTGTAGCTCTTCCAATTGTGCAACAGACTAGGGGGAAAAATCCTTCTTGACCCCAGAATGACAGTCAGATATCTCCTCGGATCAGGAATTATTACCCCACTAATTATAAATTATATCCCTGTATGTTATGTTTTTGCAAGTATTTATCCAATTGCTGTTTAAACATCTGTATATACTCTGATAAAACCACCTGTTTATTGTTCTTACTGTAAAAAAAACAAAAAAAAACACCTTTTCCTTTGCCTTAGACTAAATCTCCTCTCTTCCAATCTAAATGCCTTACATAGTTTCCTATGTATAGTTCTATTTATGAATAGATTTCCAGTCAATGGTTTGTATTGGCCCTGAATATAATTGTGTAGTTCTGTAAGTGAATGACGTTGTGTGAGCTGATGGACATGCATAGCTTATGGCAGAGTATGGCACCATGCCTCTTTTCTCAAGCATTCCAGCTCCCACTCAACATTGATGCTCTGAGACGACAATCCCACCGCATAAAAGCAGTGAAGGATAAGGGAAGGACGAAAATGTTACAGGGAGATCTTTTTAACATCTTTTACCTATTTTAATTCCTAGAGGCTTCAGATGGTTGATATCTCTTTTAAAATTAATTTGTCTGAAAAATATTAAGTTATACTGTTCTTACATTACTATTATTAGTTTGACATTATCATTTAATCAGACCAACAAATTGATAACTAAATTTGTTAATAACGATTTTATAATCCATTATTAATGTTATTATTTGTTGTAATCAGGCATCAACCTATGTTGCATGTCAATGCCATGAATCTGATTAATTAAATTTTTCAGCCCATTTCAATCTGCGACCATGGAATTTTCGTAGTTACAACACTGTTTTGATTTGAAAGGTTGCAGGGGCAGCATCTTTACTGTTTTGATTTGAAAGGTTGCAGGGGCAGCATCTATGCCACAAAATCACATAATTAAAATAAAATTATTTTGGTGTTTAATGACTATGTTACTATGTTATTCTATTTCTTCTAGGTACTCCAGCTACGCCAGTAACTCCAGCTAACATAGTTCAGGGTATACCAGACCCATGGATTGCTCAAATAGCCAGTACAGATACACTTGCTGCTGTGGCACAGATTTTGCAAAGTCCTCAGGGACAGCAGGTAAGGATTATTTGTAATGTGGCTGCTAATGTGGCTGCCGACGTCTTGACAGGATCTCTACAGTTATTATATATGAAGGGGGTGGAAACACTACAGAACATCATACCCCCGACTTCCTTTCACAGGCTGTTAGGGGAATTTACTAATGTGAGAATTCAAAGTTAATTTCAAATTTAAGGTCTAAATAGCCAAACTGGAAACATTTTCTAAGTCATCTATGCTTTCAGTTTGACTGTTGTGACCTTAAATTTGAAATTCACTTTGAATTCTCACTTTTGTAAATAACCATGTGTGTGCCAGATTCTTAAGGGGGAATCCTGTCAGAACAAAAATGCATCCCAAGATGCTATTTTGCCATGCTACATGGTGAGTTAAAGGGAAAGTTTACGTCTGTATGTATATGTAATTAATACAGCACATTTGGGATTAATAAAGTGCATTGTGGAGCTAATACTGAAGATGCTGGGTTAGTACAGTATGGTGTGGGGTTAATACTGCAGTTGTGTGCATATAGGAGTGTGTGCATCTGGCACGGTGTTTGTGTCTGGGATTACTGACTTGCAGTTCTCATCTGACTGTGTGTCTGGAAGTATGAGTCGGTGTGTGCTTGTGTCTTTGACTATGGATCTGTGTTAAAGGCTTCTGGGAATATGGGTCTTTGGCCTTTAGCCTCCATGGATATAGATAAATTTGCCAGTGCCCACCTCCACTCTCCCCCCCCCCACCCCAGGTAAATAGCACTTTACAGCATTTAGTAGATCATGGAACACTATTTCCACATGTCTGTCATTTTCAATCCATTTAATCTGTTTAGATATTACTGCGTCAATACAAGCACCATATCAAACTATGCTATTTGCTTAGATTATGATAAACCGTGCTCCCTATCTCTGACTCCATTAATCTTGTGTGTTTTAGTTGCACACAAAATGCAATTCAGGAAACAGCTTGCATTTGTTCCATTGCTATTTCATATGCAAGCCCACTTTATTAAGGCATTAAACCATTAACAAAACGTAGTGTCAGTCTGACACATAGTGGGGATATATGGAACCTTTTTCCTTAAATTAAAATATTCTAGTTTGCATAGCACATAATAGTTATGTATATTGTTAAACTATAGCATTTCTTTTCAATAGAAACAATAATTTATTGATTGTTTGGGTTTTATGAAATATGCCTGTATGTTTAAACAAAGCATTTCAATTATACATTTTTTGTTAATATTAATATACTCCTAAATATCCTAAAGCGCAGTGATAGGGTTTTTCGCACACATTGGGCCAGGTATGTTTGAGTTACACACAATAGGGCACCCACATATCCTACCTCAGCAATGAATGTAAGATGCACTCCTACTTCTTGGACCCCATAAGGCTACACAGAAACTTAATGGTCAAGCAGTGATACTTATGCCCATAGTGCATTGAGATAAGTAAATGCAAACCTGAAACAGGAAAGAGTGGTAAACTCAAAATGTGAGCAAATCTTTTCTACTTAATTTTAATGTTTCTCACATTTCAGTTCTCTTTTAGCTCACTTGCTTTCTTGCCTTACTGAATTGGCATTGCTGTGTTTGTCATCAGTAGTTAGGATTTTTTATAAAGTTTATAGTTTTATAATTTTTATGATTCCCTTTTCAATAGCTTCAGCATCTGGTCCAATCTTTGCACGTTCAGCAGCAGAAGCCCCAGCCTTCTCTTCTTCAAGCGTTAGACGCTGGTCTAGTTGTTCAGCTTCAGGCACTTACAGCTCAACTCACAGCAGCAGCCTCCTCATCAAACACGTTAAATCCACTGGAGCAGAGCATGTCTCTCAGCAAGGTATAACACAGTATATTGTGCACATTATTATGTGTACTTATTATGTAGGGTTCTGCATTTTTGTGTGTGACACAGTGAAAACTGTCAGTTAATAGATAAATTATAACACTTATTTTGTGTGATTATGTCTGTATAAAGATATTCTAATACCAGACTAAAAACGTCCTTTGGTACATGACCCATTACAATCATTTATTTACAGCCACTTATTGTGTCTACACGTATAATTATTATTATATATACTTATTATTATTTAAAAAAAAAAAAAAAAAAACATAAACCGACAATATAGCCTTTATTAAACTTTTGACTTTCTTACATAATTGTCTTTTGTTCTAATGGCATTCACCAGAGTAAAATAAACATATAGTAGATACTGGTATATTTGTGCAGGCATGGTTATATTCTGGCAAGTGATCTGGCATAGTGGTTATGGTGCCAGAAGTACCCTGGCTTCATCCTGAAGTAGCCAATAAGCTCTTGAATGGTTCAAACAATTACTTGGGTTACCCCGGGCATCTCCAGTCCAGCCTCCTCTTCAGGTATGACTAAAGTGGAAGTTTCATTTTAAGTATATCTTAGAAAAGGCCAGACCAAAGGTGCTCAAGGTTTGAAAACCGTTTTCATTCCTGTGCTACCATACGGTGTCAAAGGCAACGAAACCAATCTGGCAAATTTCAATCTGAAAAAAATTTTACTCGCTAAATTTGACCCTGTAACTTCCCAAAACACCATAAAACCTGTACATAGGGGATACTGTTTTACGTGAGACATTGCTGAATACAAATATGTGTATTGTATTGCAGTAAAAGCAAACAGTATTATGACATTCACAGTTAAAATGTCATGTAGAACAAAAAAAAACATTTCTTATTTTCTCCCATTTTTTTATATTTTATTCATATTAAATAATGTTTCATAGCTAAATCTTTGATGTTAAATGAAAGCCCTGTTTTCCCTGAATAAAATGATATATATTAAGTGTGGGTGCACTTAAAATAAAAGAGGTGAATTACGGTTGAACAGACATAGTCAAATTCCAGGTTTTGTTTACGTTTTGTTTTGATCACAACGTGTACATTTGGCTGAGTCCTTAAGGGGTTAATGGATAACCATTCCCCAAGAAATGAAGTGAAACCGGTTATCTTCATGGTTAGTTTATTTTATTAATACATATTTTTATTTACGTACTAGAAACTAATGGACAGGTTTGATTTTGGAGATGATTCTAGCCAGCCTGAAGAGTCAAACAAGGAGACCCAACAGATGTAAGTTTTTTTTTACGGTTACTTTTTATATTTTGTTGCATTTTTTCTTGTGTTTTGTAACAATGTTATTGATAAGTAATTTCTATATTTCACGTACATCATATTCTGTAGTATTAGTAACAAATTATTATTGTGAAAACTATGAAATCCTTGTATAGGCAATTAGGTTTGTAACATGTCCTGGGCATGTTTGGTGCACTCTGACTCTATCAAGAGCTGCTTCACATATCCCACAGGTATGACAATTTTTAGGTGTTATTTATAACTTCAATAATGGAAAATGATCTCCAGAAGAATAGGTGAAAGTGGATGCATGTTGTTTTTTAGTTACACCATGAGATTTCATAACAAGTCATGTGATATGTGTTTGTATGGGGGTGTTCTTTGAAGATCAAACATCTCTAATGATCTGTGGGGGATTTGTTTTAGTGGAGAGCATGTGACTTGCACCCCTTGCAGATCACAGTAACTACTACTCATGGCGTAGCACCCACTAAGCCAGAGTTCAGGCTCAGAGTTACGGCAGCGGTGCTCTGACTTACTGAGCCTCAGACTGCAAAGGAGAGACCACATTCCCTATGCCCAGGCAATTACAACCCCATGTGCCCTGGAGGAGTTCTGCTGGCTGAATTAAGGCAGAAGAAAAAAAAACATCCGCCCAGCTCCTGAAACTACATGTCCAGAGCATTGGGTGATAGGATTTTCACATCTCTGATTTTTAAACCTTTTTCTTCCGTTTCCATTGGTATTCTTACCACATGGGGAAGGAAATAAGCATAGCACATCTTCACCAGGTCACCTTTGCACTTTTTTTAGTTTAAGGCGTTGGCTTCAATATCAAACCTGTCTGTTAAAGAGATGCACTGTAAACACTAAAATAACTTTAGTTGAATCAAATGGCTTTGACGTATAGATCATGTCCGTGGAGTCTCCCTGCTTAATTTTCTCCCATTTAGGAGTTTTATCACTTTATATATCCAGTTCTACCCACACCTCATTTGGCTGATGCTCACACAGCTCCCCTTCACCTTAAAAATAACATATATTGTTTTAGGTTCCCATATTGTGCAGTTTGTTTAATCTAGAATTTCTTATCCCCTTCTAATAATGACATGCTAGAGCCTGGAACAGCTTCATGTGTATGATTAAACTTCAATTAACAGAGCAGGAGATAATAATGTCTAAAGTAAACATACTGTGGTGCCACATCTGAAAATTAAACCTTGTTTTTTTCATGTAGGCTCTGTGAGTCACAGCCAGGGCGAGTGTGGCTAAGGCTGCATAAACAGAAATAAAAGTGATTTAAATTCTAAATGGCGTAGATTTGAGCAGAGAGACTGCATTGCATGGTCTATGCACTAAAGCTGCATCATTAAGCTAAAGTTGTTAAGCAAGTGTACCTTTTAAGCTTGACCATTTTATTTATGTTAGTATATATTTTTTTATTTTTTTTGAAGAGGGACCATTAGCTAGCCTGTTCTGATATTAATATGGTAGTGATGCAATATGTCAGATAGTTTTGAATTGCAATTTGTCCTTCAAATATGTTATGACTCGTTACATCTTCATAATTAAATTACTGTTGTGTATAGAAATAATATTTTTTTTTGTTTGTGTATGTGTCATGTTGTAGACCTCGAGTATCTGAGTCCATGAACAACTCGCTATTCCATCAACTTGCAGAACATTTGCAACAACAAAATCTTGAACATCTTCGCCAACAGTTTATGGAGCAACATACTCCAAAGGTAATTTATTAACTATTTTAACAGGGATGATATTATTTGCATCAAGTTTGCTTAAAAAGTTTAGAATAAAACACTGATAATGGGTATGTGTTAATAACACACCGGAAGCCCTATTCATTAATTTCACCTTTCTTGCATTGCCTACAGTGCTGGTCTGTTTGACAGACACAAGAGGCATGTTCTTGTCCAAATGTGAACATCACCTAGTCACACTGATTCATAAAAGGAAATACTGGAACCACTTTGATTCAAGAATGTTCTTTCTCTATGACTGTCTAGATGCCAGCCAAGGAAAATCAGGATATGTCTGAATCTGAAAACTCTGCTACACCTTCTCAAGATGATAGCCAGCAGACCTTTCTAGATCAAGAATCACAAATCCATGCTTCTATGAACATGCAACAAGAGGTGAATAGCAATACTAAACTACTACATTTAGCTTAACCCATTAATAACATTCTATATTACTGTAAAATATTCGCAGTTCAGTAAATATATGCAAGCCATTTTCCAGACCATCAAGCTGAAGCGCCACACCACTCGATTTAACAGGTCTAGTTGCCATTCTAAAAACTATTTTACATAGACTTATTATATTGCTTAAGCAACATAATTTATATCAGTTAGTGTAAAGCCAAAATGTTTATTTGGTTTGTAGGTTGATTTGAGTTAATATGAAGTGCACTTTTTTTACAGTCATTGATTTCAATAACAGTAATTATCGGTGTGATAAAAATGAAAATGTAAGTATTGTTTTGAATTGTGATATATTGTTTTTAGGATATGGATATTGAGGAAATGCAAGATGTAACTGAAGAGATGTTTGAGAAAGAGGAAAAGAAGATAATGAAAGATGAAAGACCCAGGACACGTTCAAAATCTCGTTCAAGGTTTGTGATTATTACTTTATTTATAGACCTCTTTGCTTTTTCAAAACCATTGACTAAATTATCTAATTGAAGATTTTGTTGCCTTTCAAAAGATCCCCAAGAAAAAGGCGGTCAAGGTCACGCTCTGGCTCCAGGAAACGTAAACACAGAAAACGTTCTCGGTCAAGATCTCGGGAAAGAAAACGGAAGACATCCCGGTCATACTCAAGTGAGAGACGAGCAAGAGAGAGGGAGAAAGAGCGGCAGAAAAAAGGCCTACCTCCCATAAGATCCAAAACGTTGAGTGGTATGTACACTATGATCCTTTATTTATTAATTTTTTTATTTATACTTTTTTTTATTATTATTATTATTTACAGCTTGTTACATTTGTTTGTAATATTTGCTTTCAGACGTAAATGTAAAGACTTGTGTTATAAAGATTATGTACTAGCATATTTTCTAATTAATTATTATTGTTTTTTTGCGTATGTAAAAATTATGTGTTTTTTTTCTTCTCATTTTACCTTCATTAGTATGCAGTACTACACTGTGGGTTGGTCAGGTTGACAAAAAAGCCACTCAACAAGATTTGACCAATGTTTTTGAGGAGTTTGGACAGATTGAATCAATCAATGTAAGTATGAAAGAAACACTTAACTTCATATGGTTTATTAAGTTGTTGGTCCTTGTTACAGACTGGACATTGTGTAAAAAATTTCATGTTAAAATCAGCTTTATAAATTTTTATAAATGTAAATGTATACATATATAAATGTAAATGTATACATTTTTATAAATGTAAAATATAAGTTTGTAACTTCTTACCACATTACTTTTTTTTTTTTTTTTTTTTTTTTTTTTTATATATAGATGATTCCCCCAAGAGGATGTGCATATGTCTGCATGGTTCACAGGCAAGATGCCTTTCGGGCTCTTCAGAAGCTTAGTGCTGGCTCCTGCAAGATTGGATCTAAAATAATTAAGGTATGTCTAGCCTTTGAATGGGTCATGCAATGATAAACAGCATTGTAAAGGGACGAGAAATGTTAGATTTCCTCTTCAGTAAGTGAAGCATAATACATTTTTAATATACATTTTTTTCTGTATAAAATTTATCATGCGTTTGACAAGATATTCTGCATTAGACTCACTATATATTTTCTTATGTTCAGATTGCTTGGGCCTTAAATAAAGGTGTAAAACAAGAATACAAACAGTTCTGGGATGTTGATCTTGGAGTCACCTATATTCCATGGGAGAAACTCAAGCTGGATGATCTAGATGACTTTGCAGAAGGTGGAATGATTGACCAAGAGACTGTCAATAATGGTAAAAACCCATTTAACTTAAACAGGGTATTTATGTTGTTTTTTCTTTTAATAGTGAAAGAATTCTAGGAAATGTTTTACAAGCAGTATATATATCTTAACCCATAACATTCAAACTTCTCCTCATTAACCTCAACCACCCAGCAAGCTTCACTGCTCCCTCTTTTCTTTTTTCACGCACTGCACACATCTCTCTGTACACTTTCCTACTTCCAGACAATCTCATCCTAGACCTCATCCATACAACACCCATTCTCACCTCTTGTCATTGTCTCTACTTTTGTTTCTTGCAGCTGGTGATGTCTCTCCCAATACACAGGGTCTTTCACGTTCTCTGCTTACACTAAGCCAGACAGAACACATATGAACCTCATGCCCATACCCTGTTATTTAATGCTCAATTACCAACATTCAGTGTGCATTGTGGAACGCCCGCTCTGTCTGCAGCAAACAAATTGACTATACAAGACCTTTTAATTTCAAACTTTCTGAGTCTGAGACCTGGCTTATCCCCCTTTGATAGCGCTGCTCCAGCTTTTTTAATGCGTCTGTGGCCTATAACTAACTCACATTCTCAGCAACTGTAAAGGAAACTTTGCAGCATCCTTTTCTCCCCCCAATTTACCTTTCAACCAATATCACTTGCCTTATCTTTTCCTTTGTTTGAAGTTCACACTTTCTGCCTTTTTAAACCTTTAAGAACTGCCATCATTGATTGCTCTCTGGTCGTCCCAGCTTGTTCATTGAACACTCTTCTTCCTGGCCACCCCACTTTTTCTCCTCTAGCACTCCGTCCCTTATCCTTGGGGACTTTAATATCCCAATCAACAACCCTAACTACTCTGATGCCTCTCGACTGCTCTCTATAGCCTCACACATTGGTTTAACGCAGCAACTCATCTTCACAAACCTTTGTACCACCTCTAATCAACCACAGTTTGCTGACCATTGACATCAGCACATCCCATAACCAAATTATACCACCCTTGGTACATCAGTCTCTCAGAAAATGCTGTTGTCTTGACTTACAGCAACTCTCCGCCAACCTCCAAACTCTCCTTTTATCTGTCCCAAACCTCACCTGCCCTAGCTCTGCAAATCTCCCTTTACAACTTTACCCTTTTCTCTTAAATGGCACCTTAAATGGCACCTCCTACATTTAAACATTGTAAGCACCTCCAATTATAATATTGGCACACCAAGCAAACCCGGTACCTCCAAAATTGCTCTAGAACTGCTGAACAATATTGGAGAAATCTGAATCCGACTTCCTCTACTATAATTTTATGCTATGCTCGTGCAATGTCCACATATCCACAATCTACCAAGAACCCAAACAACTCTTTTACACTTTTAACTCTTTTCTCTGCCCTGTTGCTTCTCCTCCTCCTGCTAACTGGCCCCGTACTGTTCTGAATCTGTACTGCTTCCCTTGGTAAACTCGTCAGCTTCTTTGGCTTCCAGCATCCCTTCTATGCAGATGGCATGCAAATCTATCTGTCCTTTCCTGAACTCTCGCCGTCCCTATTGATTTGTGTCTCTGGCTGCCTCTCTGCTATTTCTAACTGGATGGCTGCTCAGTTCCTTAAACTTAACCTATTTATAACAGAACTTCTTTACCCCCTTTAAGCATTGCTACTCCCATGTCTATATCCTTCCAAGTCAATGGCACTACCATCAGCTTTACCTTGTAGGCTTGCTGGCTAGGTATTCTCTTTGACTTCAACCTCTCCTTCACCCCTCATATCCAATCACTTACATCTCAAAAACATAGCGTGCCTCCACGCCTATTTAACGCCAGATGCAGCTAATGTGCTGATCTATGCTGCTGTCTTCTCTCGCCTTGACTACTGCAATCCACTTCTCAGTGGGCTTACATGCTCCCAAGTTGCCCAGTTACAGTCTATAATGACTGTAGCAGTGACGCTCATCTTCCTGTCCAACCATACTTCCTACGTCTCCCCCTTCTGTTAGTCAGTACACTGGCTTCACATAAGATATAAGGCTCAATTTAAAATTCTGGTACTTGCCTACATATCCCTACATAGCTCTTCCTACCTACTCCTACCTACTTAGCCTCACTAATACACAAGTATGTCCCGCTGACTCCGCAACACTCTACCGTAGACCTGTCCAGTGCTGCACCGTTCCTTTGGAACTCCTTTCCCTGCTTTGTTTGACCCATTCTCTGTTTCTTCAAAAACAAATCTTTGAAAGCTCACTTCTTCATGAAAGCATATCAGTTAAAGAGTTTTTCCTCTCCACACCTTGCTTCCTCTCCTGCAACTGTGTCATTCAAAAAACGAATCCTTCATTGTAAACTATTCTACCAACCTGCTCTTCCCTTACATGAAATGTATCCTACCCTTAACTCTTGTGCTGCTTTACCCCACTCCCTCTAGAATATAAGCTTTTTGGAGCAGGGCACTCAGCACCCCTCTTTTTTTGTGCACCTGGATTTTGTTACAAATACGTGTCTGTTAGTCCTCCCATTGTACAGCGCTGCAGAACACGTTCTAATTGGTAATAATAGCATACGTTGTAATATTCACACTTTTATTAAATCATGAAATATGACTTACATTGTTTTATTTATTTATTTTAGATTGGGAAACTCAGAAAAACCCTGAGCCTCCCACAGTCAAAGAACCAGCTCCTAATCCCACAGTAACAACCACTGCAACGGTGCAGAGTTCTGCTATTCCGAAAAATACAGTTATAACAACTCAACAAGAGGCCTACAGTCAGTCAGTTGCAATGCTTCAGGTAAAAACTGTAAAATCCTATGTTGTCTTAACTTTTCACAATTTGAACAAATATGTAGTATGTTATTTAAATATATTAGACATGCAAGGATGTGTTTCAGTTTACACATAGTGTTTTGTAAGCAGAAGAGAATATTGTTTTCATGCAATATTTTACTTGAATGTGTTTGTAAAGTCACTGTCTTTTTCATAAGCAAAATCTTTGTGAAAAACTCTTGTAGAATGTGTAGGAAATTCATCGGCATTCTAACACAATTTTATGAAGTGGTTATTACTGTGTTTTATGTGTATATGCAAAAGATCTACAGTAAAGGAAAAATAAAACTCATAGAGTAATATAGTTAATCACACCAATATACTAGTGTTTCAAGGTTGCACTCACAAAAGTATATTGATTCTAGGCATATCAGATAATTTAAAGATGGTAAAAGGTCCACAACATGGAAAATGGGCATGTAGGAGAGAATGAGAAATACACAATAAGTGTAGACTGTTAAAAACTTGATTATGCACTTAAATAAATCACACTTACAAGCTTGAAGTGATATATGAGCATATCAATATCCACAAGGTATGATCCTCAGTCATCATCCAATATAAAGTTAAAAACAAAGTAAAATAATAACAAAATTGTATTTTGTTTTTATTTTACTTTTTTTTAAACTTTATTTTTAACTTTATTTTGTGCTCATACATATCCAATAAATTGCCTTGTTAATCAAGAAGCAGTATTCTTTATCATTCATAACCAACACCTGTGGATGATGACTGAGGATCGTACTTTGTGGGTATTGATATGCTCATATATCACTTCAAGCTTGTAAGTGTGATTAATCTAAGCACATAATTACATTTTTAACAGTCTACACTTATTGTGTATTTCTCATTCTCTCTTCTACATGCCCATTTTCCGTGTTGTGGACCTTATACCATCTCTAAATTATCTGGTATGCCTACAATCAATATACTTTTGTGAGTGCAACCTTGAACACTTGTATATTGGTGTGATTAACTATATTACTCTGAGTTTTATTTTTCCTTTACTGTAGATCTTTTGTATATATTTTGTATTCTGAATACTATTCTACAGTTTAAAGAGTACATTTTAGGTATTTTATAACTTATATCCACACTGTGTGTCTTTCCACATATTTTTAAGGGTGATAAGTTCATACTGTACATATGTTTTATGTGTGTGCAATAATTGGCATGAGCTTCATGCTTTTGTAGCCAAATCTTGCATTTTTCATCAGTTGTGGCAAGCAGAATGGTCCGTAATAGGGACTGTGCATGGTGATGTGTAATGGAATGTGGCCTGCAAGTCTAAAGCACAAGAGGGACCCAACACCAAAGCAATATTAAAGTTAACTCTGGGCTGTGCTGTTTTTGTCATTCACAGACCAACATGTATTGCAGGTTTTTTATGTTATTTTTTTTTTAGTTCGAAGGGGTTGTCTCTTAAATTGTGCTAACCCTTTAAAGCATCAGAGTTCCTTCTGGAACTAGAAATAGAAACTTGTTTTATATGACTGCTTTAATATTAAGCATGCTGTAAGACACTTGGAACAAAATGCCATTGAATGAATCATCTTGTATTAATATTCAATTTATTTTTGTCTGAAACAGATCCCAGTTGCTGCCACTGTCCCTGCTGTAAGCTTAGTGCCCCCAGCATTTCCTGTCTCTATGTCAGTGCCTCCACCAGGTTTTTCTGCAATCCCACCACCTCCATTTTTACGGACAGGTTTCAACCCTTCCCAACCACCACCAGGTAGGTTCATTGTTTAAGTATTTTTAAGTTCTGATTAATTTATAAGCATTGACATGTAATACAAAATTCTGAGATCAAACTTTGTTTCAGGAGTACAATCCCACATTTACATTTTTTTTTATATATTGAACTTTTTTTCTTTCAAACTCAGGGGAAGAGATATAGGGAAAAAAAATTAGGGGGTACTTAAAACCATTCATATTGTATGAAAGGACCATTCCCGACACCAGTCCTTGGCGCCATTTTACCTTAAGGGGGTGAAACCATTAATGAGCGGTTTTACCAAAAAGTATAAAAGACCATGTCCGATTCCTCTGCCACTTCACTGAAGGTTCAAGGCATCCGAGTGCTATTGGAAGGCTGTGAAAGTCATCTGGGAGTTGTGGCTTTGGTGTTTACAAAGTACTAGTCATTTCTCTGGTTAGAGGTGTTGTATCTAGGAACAGATACAGATACCTAAACCAAGGGTCCCTGGTCACATGGAGTCTGTTTTTGTTGTGTCATGCAGAACGCATTATTTCCTCACACCCACTATACATTATAGGTGTCAAACATATAAAATATAAGGATTTCAATTATGTTGCCACATGTGGCTGTTCCAGTGAGGATAAAGGAGCACAAAGGAGTACCAAATAATTTGGCTTTTATTTTTTATTATTTTTTTCCCCACAGAGGTCTATTTAAAGGAAAACTCTGGGCACCAACATTACTTAAGTGCATTTGGTTTTGACAGGTTTTGGCCCTCATGCTGTGTTTTCCTGTCCAAATCTCATTCGTTTTCACTAAGCAACTTTTTTATTTGACTTCTTACTTGTATGCTGAGGAGATAAGGGACAAATAATAGGATGACTGTGCTTGGCTATCAGGTGGGGTGATGTCAACAGCTGAGCTCTGGAGTATGTCCTGTAAATACATGTGATGAGTTGCTTTGTGAAAAAAAGAGAGGACGGGTGTTTTTTATTCCTTTTGTTTGATGATAGTGGTATTTTTGTAAAATGTAACAAGGCAAATTTAAATGAAATACCATTTGGGCTGTGCAAGAGTGCCCCTCCAGCTAAGAACATCAAATTTACAAATCCTCAGCCACACAAGCAGAGGCAAGAATACAGCTTATTCTTCCCAATTTTCTTTTCAGTTTTGGTAAAATGCTGCTAGCATTTTAAAGCAGAAATGCAGATTTCAGCTATGCTGGTCACTTTTATTTTTCTCTGCTGTGTAGGTTTTTTTCCCCTCCTGAATCAGACAATGTTTGGTAGAGATTCCACATCAATCCATAGAAAACAATAATATATAGAAATCTCTACTAGATATAGATGTTTCTCTGTACGTATGATTTAAAGTTTTGATGTCTGTGGTGATCTGTACCCTCTGTTTACTACAGGTTTTATTCCGCCTCCTGTACCACCTCCTGCAATTCCCCCTCCTCCTCCTACTATTAGCTCAGCTATTACAACAGGTGAGATATTCTACCCTTAGCAGTATTGCTATTATTTATTTCAGCTCTTAAACATCTACGTTATTACTAAAAAATTTTTATTTTTTTTTAGATTTCTTCATATATTTTCATTATGATTCAGTTTATATTTGCAGTATAATCCATTGTACTGCTATGATTACATTCTGTTTTTGTGTATGAAAATAACGTTAGAAATGTTATATTATGTAAATGCTCATTATTTGTTGGAGAACAATAGTCCTAAATTGTGAACATTTAGTGCTTGAGTCAAACCTACTGTTTTAAATGCACCAAACGTGAACACTGTATTCTGTGTTCTGATGGGTATTTTGTTGCACAGCGTATATATTCATTATCAGTAGTATTTTTTTTTAACTGACTTTTTTTTTTTTTGATGGTGGTGACAAATTTCACTTTTATCCCATTGACATCTTGTTGTTTTTTTTTTTTAGTCCATATACATGAGGTCTCTTATCATTTATTGTGCACATCTGCTGATGCACATAGGAAATCATGGATATTTGGAATGTGCATTGGATTCTGGGCTTTTCCAGAAACAACTTCTATTTAAAGCAAATTAAAGTTTAAAATAAATGCGAGATTTAAATTTGTAGAATCACAAATAATAATCTAGCCTTTCTCTCCAAAGTGACAGGTTTGTTTTTTTTGTTTCTGTTTTTTTTTATCATTGGTATCTGTAGGGAATCTAAGACTTTGTTTATATATTTGCAGCTCTAGTTCACCAACGAATCCCCATACCACCAGATGCCATGAAGGAGGTTTCGTATGGAAGTATGATGTTACCGGTTAGTTCAGTTGTAACTACTCAGACTACTCCAGCAGTGTCTACACCATCTATTTTCAATCCTGTTTCAAGTAACCAAGGAGAGCAAGAGGAAAAAAGATCATTTCCTGGTGAAACACAAGTGCCAGAAAGTACATCTACAAACCGTAAGCATACTTATTTTTTCTTTATTTTTTTTGCTGACCAATGCATTGACCCTAATGTGTCAGGGAGAGGAATGCCTTTATTATTAAAAATTAATTGTAGGACAGCAAGCTTAAAAAAAAAAAAAAAATCACATCTGTTTGTTGTGCATTTGTTATCACTGCTAACAGGATTGAGATCAGCGGACCCCTGCTATTTGGATTTCATTTCTGCAGTGGCATTAATTCCAAAATAGCTTCACCTGTCTATTCATGATTATACTCTTCCTTTGCCACGTTACTTTATTTATATGTATTACCTTTTCCTTTTTTTGATTTTAATATCTGAGTGTAGCCATTTTGATCTAATCTGTCCAATATGTTTGCTGTTTGCCCCTCTATGGAATTGATTTTGTAGATGGATTGTGGGTAAATTTGATTGTCAACTGAAATAGAACCTTGCTTTAACCTGCACTAATTGTCAAGTTTTGTCAACTTTACTGTCATACATAAGGAAAAGTAGTCCTTTTTTTTTTTTTTTTTTAACTACTTGTGTATTTTATGAAAACAAGCGCTCAGGAATAAAATAAAGAGATTTGGTCACATGGAGCAACATAGAAGTAGATAAAATAACTATTTAGCCAAATTGTAACTAAATTTCCCAATTTCCATGCTACAAAAAAGAAAAAATTAAGATGTCTGGTTGGGGTCAATTTATGATTGAGGTATCATTGGTGTCAAGTTTTGGGAGTAGCATTAAGGTTCTTGTATCAGGCGAATTGGAACAACTGAAGCCAATTTGGAATAGCAAAATTACCTATGATGAAGAGTCCGCTGAGATTTTAGCAGACAATTGAACTGCAGCCAAATGAAAGTGCACATTCAGTTGAAATAATTAAATCTGACTTGTGAATTCCTGGATTGCAATAATCAATGATTTGAATGCTTTTCAGTTGCCATTGGTTTTTATTTTAACTGTTGTATCTCTGTGTTTTGTTGTCTTTATTTTAAATTGATCTGGTCTGCTTTTACCACCAATAACACTTTTCATCTTACTCATATATTGATTAACTTATTTTGCCTTTTCCAGATTCTCAAAGTACCGTGGTTAGCAGCACTGGGATCCTGGGTGTGCAACATCCTTCTCCTGTTACAGCGCATATTCCTCATTTAAACATTCATGGTCGAGTTCCAAGCATGCCTTTTTTGGATATTCGTCCAGGGATTTTGCAACAACCACCTACAGCAAGATTTGCTATGTTACAACCTGGATTGCCTCCACCACCTCCTCCAAGAAGCATCCTTCCTCCAACATTGATTGATCCCTCAGTCCATCCATTGCCTTTTCCACCAGGTGACATTTTTACCCACCCTGAAAGACCTTATGGTGTCCAAGGGAGACCAGGCACAGATACAGTTAATATACAAGAAAAAAATATACCTGTTCCCAATGACCACATTCGGCAAGACGGAGATCAGGATTATCGTTTTCCACGAATAGAAAAACATGAGAATCCTGGTCAGACATCAACAGGTGAACACGGTAGTGGAAGAATGCCAGCTGGAGGTAGCCAGGATAATCAAGGCGTTAATTCAGCAGAGCAGTCTGATGTTGGACATAAAGGGGATAATCACGAACTACAGGATATGGCCGTTGTAGATCCTTGTGAGGGTCAGGAAAAACTTATTGCAGACTCTTTGGGTCACATGTCCTCCGATGAATCCCTTGAGAGTGAAAGGAAACATGAAATGGATACTTTAGACAAAAGCAGAGGCCCTGGTCTTCATGCATATGATAATATGGGAACAAATTCCTCAGATAGTCATGACAGTCAATTAAGACCGCCTGTGGATGTACGGCCGCAGTTTGGAGGTCCTCCAGTAGATATGTTACCACCTTTTGGGAGGCATCTATTTGAAGGCAGGGAGTTTTTCGGAAGACCACCTTTGGAGGGAAGGGATCACTTTGGCAGGCCATCTATAGATGTACGAGATCATTTTGTGAGGCCCCCAATGGAGAGTAGGGATCATTATGGACGACCTCCATTAGAGGATAGGAGTCATTTTGGAAGGCCACCCATTGATGGTAGAGAACATTTTGGAAGACCACCTCAAGATATAAGGGATGACCACGGAAGGCAGCCTCCAGATGTTGGTAGTAGAAGAGAGCACTTCAATTTTCCCCCAGATAAACCTTGGGGACATAGAGGTGATTTTGATGAAAGACAGCATCACTTTTTTCCTGGGTTTGGAGGGCCTAAAGGCTTTCATGATGAAAGATTTCGCCATGGAAACCACAGGCCAGAACTGAGAAATGTTCCTAATTGGAACAGGGGGTTTGAACAAGATGGACATAGGGATTTTGATGACCGACGAAGACCTTGGGACAGACAGAGGGATAGAGATGATCGAGATTTTGGGTTCCGTAGGGAAGTCAATGGCAACCGTTTTGGAAGAGAGAGAACACCAAACTGGGTACCTCCTCAGCCTCATGTTTTTGAATATTTCCCTGAGGAAACTTCTGTTCCACAGAAAGATGACAGTGCTCCTCAGGTTAATGGTGAAAGTCCTGAAAACAGCAGTGAGCAACAAACTGTTAAAAAGTCAATTGAAACTGAACTTTCTGAAAAGCAAGAGTCTCCAGTCAAGGTGAACGAGGAGAAAGATGTCAAGGAACCTGAAATAGAATGTCAACCAGTGGTTGAAAGCACAGAAACTGAGGGAACATAATCATCACTCAGTAGGTAAAGATACCTTTTGTAAAGTTGTCATCTCTCTAATAGAATAATGGCTGACTGGACCTTAGTAGTTTGCTTTTTATCAGCCAGAATTAAGTTAATCACCTTTCACTTAAATAACTGTACAACTGACTTGTATAGACTTCTCTTACTCTGAAAATTGTAGGTAGAGAGATTTTTTTTTCCCCATTAGGAATCCGCAAAACATTGCCCCACTTGCTTTTAACCAAATCTTTAAATGTCCATAAAAGAGACTTCCTATGGAAGAACACAACAATTTTTAATGCTGCCGATGCGTTGGATCTGGTTGCATTTCAGGCTGCTTATGACTTTTAAGTTTAGAAAAGATGTGAATATTTCAAGGTTCCTTCAAATTGGCTTAAAAATATTACTGCCTGTCTGTGCAGATTGCAGTACTAAGATAAAAAAAAACACAAATATTTTGTAAAATTGACCTCACAATCCCTGTAATAATCAAAAGTTAAGTGTCTGTGATTTATTTCTTGTACTGCAGTGAGTAAAACAACGAAAAACCTGAAAAAGTATGTTTAAATGTTGGGTGCATTTTGTTTTTAGATCCTAATAAAACATTTGTTTGATAACAGTGTGCCAGGTATTGTATTTTTTTTTTTACTTGCCATGTTGTTAAAAAGTGGGTTTCACATGAGCATGTTTATACATATAGAACATTGCTTAAATCATTTATAAAGGACAGTCCTTATATTTCTCATAGGAACATGCATTGGCACGTGCTGGAGATTTGTCTCTTAAAACCATGTACTCTGTGGCTTTGCTATGTTCCAACGTAATTGTATTTAAAGTGAAAGAAATCTTATTATAATATAACATTTGTCTGAAACATTTTTCTTCTCTTATTTAAAAAACAGTAATGATGTTTTATGGATTTAATTTTTTTAATTTCTTTTTTTATAATGGGGAAGCGTAGGATTTTTTTTTTTTTTTAAATGGAGCATAACTGCACTGGTGAACTAGTGTTTTGTTTATCAGATAGTATGTATTATGTGCACCTTTATTTCTAATTTTATGTTTTGTGAGAAGCTAATTACATGTTCCTTCAGATTTGTATTGCAGAGGTTGTTATTGATATGACTTATATTTGCAGGATAGTAATAAAATGCTAATTTAATGTCCATATCATGAAAATCTTGGTTGTTAATCTGGAAAGTATGTAGATATGTTTATTAATACATATATATATATACAGGAAGGAACTTTTCATGATGACTGTAGTTGCCACTATTTTCTCTCTTTGTATCTGTCAATTGCATAAGCAGCCATAGTCCTCTATCTATAAAAATGCATGGCAGGGAAAAACAGGAGAACCCTCCTGCAGGTAGTTCTCCTGCTGTCTGTCACTCTATAGAGCATGTCTAATGCTTGCTAGAGGAGTATAAATGAATCGGGGTGACAGTCATAGTTGTGGTGCTCCTTGCTTGGGAAAGAAGTGTTTCCAACCTGGAACTATTGCATAAGAAGAAGACAGGAGGTGGGTGTTATATTCATTTAACATATGGGGGAGGATGAATCCCCATCAGACTGTCTAGTGGAAGAGATAAAAGAATTAAGATCACCCACAAGTCATGACCGTGTACATTTTAAAATATGTTTTGTTATTCTTATCTTTCTTAAAGGAACACTCCAAGCATCATAAATATCACAGCTCATTATGGCACCAAGAGTGCCCTTATGCTGTAAGAGTATAATTGGTCAAACAACTTTCCTTGATCTCATTAAGCAACCTGGGCCATATTCTGGATTCTCCTTGCAGTAGATTCCGGTTAGTTCTGGGCTATGCATGGCAGCAGACGTTGGCTGATAGCATCAGTTGAGTGCTCGAAGACAAAGAGTGCAGTCCTGTTTTAGCAATGCAGGCTGGACAGAGAGACATATGTCTTTTTTTGCAGAAGACCAGATTCAGCACGGGGGGAGAGAGAGCTGTAGTGGATAGGAAATATATCCTTAACACCTTTCCTTCTAAAGCAATTAATGTTCTAATTTAACTGTATGATAAATTATTTATTTATTGCTTGAGAGGATGTAATGAGGAGAATGGTTGATTTCTCCTTGAAATGAAGCTTGGGAACTGCAGCCATCATGAAGCTCTGAAACACTGTCATGTACAAAGTAACACTTGTTTCATTATGACGTATTGCTATGAAAATGTTCTTTATATCTTTGCTTAGTAAATTAATATATAATTGCCCGATTGACAGCATAAAGAGTTTGGACATGGTCATTAAATTAAGCAATGGCACTGTCCTTTTAATTAAATAAAACATACTATTGGACAACCTGATTAACCCCTTAAGGACACATGACATGTGTGACATGTCATGATTCCCTTTTATTCCAGAAGTTTGGTCCTTAAAGGAACACTATAGTCACCTAAATTACTTTAGCTAAATAAAGCAGTTTTAGTGTATAGATCATTCCCCTGCAATTTCACTGCTCAATTCACTGTCATTTAGGAGTTAAATCACTTTGTTTCTGTTTATGCAGCCCTAGCCACACCTCCCCTGGCTATGATTGACAGAGCCTGCATGAAAAAAAACTGGTTTCACTTTCAAACAGATGTAATTTACCTTAAATAATTGTATCTCAATCTCTAAATTGAACTTTAATCACATACAGGAGGCTCTTGCAAGGTCTAGCAAGCTATTAACATAGCGGGGGATAAGAAAATCTTAATTAAACAGAACTTGCAATAAAGAAAGCCTAAATAGGGCTCTCTATACAGGAAGTGTTTATGGAAGGCTGTGTCAGTCACATGCAGGGAGGTGTGACTAGGGTTCATAAACAAAGGGATTTAACTCCTAAATGGCAGAGGATTGAGCAGTGAGGCTGCAGGAGCATGTTCTATACACCAAAACTGCTTCAGTAAGCTAAAGTTGTTCAGGTGACTATAGTGTCCCTTTAAGGGGTTAAAGGGATATGTTATGCACTATAACCACCACGGCAAGCTTTAGTGGTTATGGTGGCAGAAGTTACCTAGTGTAGTCCCATCGTAAGCAGTCAAACTGTTACTTGAGACCTCTGGGCGCCTCCTGTCCAGCCCCGCTATCTGATACTTCTGCAGTAGTGGTATCAATGCTGCCTGTTTGATGGAATTAATTCGATAAGAGCATCAGCATTATCCCCATCATTATGGAAACTGTAGTGTTTCATATTTTCTGTGCTCCGAGAACAGCAATTCATTATGGATCACTTTAAGCCAAAATGGAAGGATAGCGCAGAGCAGTATTCACTTTAATCTGTGTTAAATATTTGTGTTCAAAATTATATTAGAAATGATACACAGTTGCAATAATTTATAACAGTAGATGAACCCATGTTTAAAGAGAACATGCCTTCTTGCATACACTGTATTGGGTACTTTTCTATGTTATATATAATTGAGCTGGCAGTAAAAAGAAAAGGCTTTTGTAAGAGTTCAATTTAAGTTAATTATCCTTCCATTATGGCTATAATTGTGCTTAAGTAATGATATATATATATATATATATATATATATAATATATACAAAAAGTGTTTCTTGGCACTCACCCTTTCATGTGTATGGTTCAATTTAGCCTGGGTGCAATCCCATGTTGAAAATATATAAACAGAAATAAAGAGATGCACTCCAAGGACTTGGTAGATGGAAAAAAGGAGTAGTTTATTCCACTAGGTATAGCATTTAAAAAATAGCCGACGTTTCGACCCGTGCAGGTCTTTCTCAAGGTCCTTAAATCAAATTTAAGATGGAAATTAGGATTGCTTCAGGACCCACTTTAATATTTCCAATCAGGACAGAAAAGCAAATCCTTCTTTGACCATGACATGTCTAATATGTATATGTATATGTGTATATATATATATATAATACATATTAGACATGTCATGGTCAAAGAAGGATTTGCTTTTCTGTCCTGATTGGAAAAGCATGACATGTCTAATATGTATTTTATATATATATATATATATATATATATATATATATATATATATATATATATATATATATATATATATAATATATATACACATATACATATTAGACATGTCATGGTCAAAGAAGGATTTGCTTTTCTGTCCTGATTGGAAATATTAAAGTGGGTCCTGAAGCAATCCTAATTTCCATCTTGAATTTGATTTAGTTCTTACTCGTGGAACCCCAGGGCTTGATAAATCCAGGAAGCCATGGCTATTCTAAACATATGACTCCTACAACACTATCTATGAGTCTTTCAACACAATTTCTATGAGTAAAAGTGAAAACCATGATCTTGAATCTGTATGACTAAACTAGAAATAGGTATAACTGCTAAGGTCAATTCTTCACACTGCATTTACCTGAGCAAAACTGTTGTGCTGAGAGTCGGTAGCAGGTTTTGCTTCTGCTATGACATTCAGTATGAACAAATAAAGGAAAAAGTTTTCAACATAAACCAGCTTTGAAATTTCAAAATAGTTCCATTATTGTTTGATCAGGATATTCAGCAGGGACACAGCATGGAGAGTAGCACAGATAAATGACACCAACTCATTTTGCGCCTTAGCGGCACTTCATCACTTCTGTATTTGTTGATGCTGACTACTAAATTATGCAAACATTTCTCAGTCCCTGAAGTACATAATACCGCTATTGTTTTTTTGGTTTTATTGTTATTGGGGGTTTTCTATGTTTTATACAATTTATTTCTAAGATAAAAGCTTTTTCTTTGCAAAAAACATGGTTTAAGGGAAATAAATAATGATAAAATCTCCCAAAACATTGAAAGGGTTAAAAAAAAAAAAACTCTTCTAGTACTAACTCCAAGACTGCTCTTCCTCCCTTGAAGTCGCCACCTAATGCGCATACGCCGCAAGCGTTCCCACCCCATTAAGACTACCCTAAAGAAAAGTATTGAACCAATGCTTTTCAATGGGGTTTTAGCTGACGCTGGGTGTCTTCATTCAGAGCGTGAGGACGTCCAGCATCACCAGTGTTCCCCAACCCAGTCCTCATTGACCACCAACAGTCCAGGATTTATGTGTGTCCCTGTTTTATTGTTTTATTCCAATGGAGATACTTACAAAACCTGGACTGTTGGGGGTCCATGAGGACTAGGTTGGGTAACACTGAGTTAGATGACCAAAAGCCGACTAACGACTCAGAAGCGCTGGTACACAGCCACTAGAGGTGGAGTTAACCCTGCCGTGTAATTGCAGTTCATCAGTAACTGCAATAATTGCAATTGCTGGGTTAAACTGACAGTTGCACTGCAAACAGATTACTTCAATAAACTGAAGTGGTCTGGGTGCCTTTAGTGTCCCTTTAAGTGATTTGTAAAGCAGTTCCCAAAGGGGAGAAACCTGTGGTTTAGCTATACGTGTTACAAACATCATGCTAAACTTTGCAAACCTGAGCATTGGGTCAAACCTCTATGAGACAAGGTACATTCTAATATTTAAGTTACTGCACAATTGTGCATTTGCTAGCTCATTGAGTAGCACAATATGAAGATGAAGTTATAGCGAGATCAGAATGGGACTCTGCCATAATTTATATAATGAGCCCCAATTAAGCTCCTCTGGTATTACGAGTTATGGTAGTTTTTTTTTATATTGTGATCAGATGTCAACTCTTAAACTACAGCTAAGCTGCAAACATGTTTAACAGGAAGATGTATGTATTTGTTTTTGTGTAGAAAAAATACACATACTGCAAAGTCTTTAACATGCTTAAGATTAGAGGATCTATCCAAGCACCATAACCACTATATAATAATCTAGTGGTTATGGTGTAAGGACTTAATAATTTTTAATGGTTTGAATTCCTTCCTAGGGTCCACAGTGTCACTTCTCGTTTACACTACTAATGCTGGATAACCAAAAGTTCCTAAGCAGGAGCTTCCGTACGATTTTCTGAGTTAAATTCTGCACTTTCTTTTTCTTTCAATTCTTTAATTTTGTAGTGCAGAGGCATATACATAGCTTTGTAATGGACAAAAGACAACAAATACAGGGTGCGCTAAATAAAATAAAATAAAAGAAGGTGAAAAAAGTCTCTATAGGTACAGTGTAGACCTTGAGTAGCTGTTCTTCTATTCTTGCTTTGGAATCTCAGTAGTCGAATATGGAATACAAAAGCAGAGAAGGGGGAGACCAATAGTGCAAAACCGTAATGCTGAAAGGATCACGAACAACACAGACGAGGAGAAGTGCCAACTTACAATTTTTAGAGCTAAGCCCAGCTCTAGGTAAAACAGCACGCAGTGGTATTTAATACTCCCCACATGTAGGATATTACTGGGCAATTGGAGGTATCTCCACACGATTCTTTACAACTTCTGAGACCGACGTCAGCATATAAAATATATAAAAGAGGGAAAAACCCAATGGTGCAATAACTTGGGTAATACTGCAACAACAGACAACACTGAGGTCCTAAGAGTGCCAACTTACAATTTAAAGAGCTATGACCAGCTCTGAGTAAAACCGCATACAGTGGTATTTAAACTCCCCACGTGTAGGATATTCCTCTAGTGATGCTTGCAGTGCCGGTCTTATGAAAATAAAATCACAAGAGAGGGCCCATAGTGTTTTTCATATATAAAATGACAAAGAAATAAAAAGAAACGTACTTAAAGTGTTCAGAGCAGGCACACTGCTCTATGAACCAAGCGTAGGTGGAATAATCCCCACCAGGGATTTCTTTTGAAGTGCTAGATCTTGATAAAAATGATAAAAATCAGCCAGGATAAAACAGCAACATATAAAGTAAATGAACTAACCCAAAGTGAAAGGTAGTCACAAAATACTTTAATATAAAACAAAGTAAAAATACACAACGCGTTTCGCCAAACAATAGGCTTTTTCAAGTGTAGAGAAAATAATCCTGGCTATTCCCATTATATAGGCAGCTATATGGCATAAATTACAAAAATTGGCGCCAAAATGGCGTCATTACCACGTGACCGCGGTCACATGACTTAAAATTATACATATAATAGGTTAACATACTGAAACAGTAAAAAATAATAGTTTTTATATTTGTATGTTATGGGGTTATACTTAACCCACTAAGGACCTGTAGGGGACAAAAAAAAATTGATTTATATGCAAGGGAAGGGAAGAAATTGAAAGATGAAAGGACAGGTGAAAGGTTGCGAGGGCGCGGCCATTCTAAACCAATGAAACGGGCGGTAACGGCATAGTGCCGTGTGATATCGCTAAGCATGGAGGGAAATGTAGTCCGGATCACGTCTAAGATAATGGCGTGATCGGAACGAAAATTAAAATGGAATAGGGGATGGGGGAGTCATAATTAATGAGGGGAAGAGAGGATTATAAGCGGCCATAGTGGTGAAGGGCAGAAGGGTGAAATATGAAGAAAAGGCAATATGTATAAAGGGCAAAGTAGTGAGGTATATAAATAATGGGAAGAGAGCATACAGAATATTAAGACAGTGATAGTGTAATAAAATACATTATACATATATTAGAAGAGAATAAAATAAAAAAAATAGTAAATAAAAAATGAAATGATGGTCTTAGTATATGATAAAATAAAAAATAACTGCATTTAGCTAATAATAAAGGAAAAAAGCTAATAATCATATTTACATAAAATTACTTATTTTAAAACATTACAAGAAATTAAAAAGGTCAAATTCTGCATTTAAGCCTTCTGGGGTTAGTGTCTTAAGATTAAAAACCCATTCCATTTCGGCTTTTCCCAGAATGTTTCTTATATCACCACCTCTCCGTGGAATATTGCATATTTGAATAGGGGTAAACTTAAGAACGTTGGTTTTTTTTTGGTGGTGTGTTATGTTTAGACACTGTGTGATTCTCAAATCCATTCTTAATGTTCCAAAAGTGTTCTGATATCCTAATTTTTAGGCATCTTGACGTCATACCCACATACTGGAGGCCACAAGGGCACTCCAGTAGGTATATGACATTTTTCGTACAGCATGTGATGAACTGTTTGATATTGTAACCTTTGTTAGTAATGTTAGATTTGAATGTTGTGGTTTTATTTGGGACTGACATTTGGGTAGTTACAATATCAAACAGTTTATCACATGCTGTACGAAAAATGTTTTACCTAGAGCTGGGCTTAGCTCTAAAAATTGTAAGTTGGCACTTCTCCACGTCTGTGTTGGTCGTGATCCTTTCAGCATTACGGTTTTGCACTATTGGTCTCCCCCTTCTCTGCTTTTGTATTCCATATTCGACTACTGAGATTCCAAAGTAAGAATAGAAGAACAGCTACTCAAGGTCTACACTGTACCTATAGAGACTTTTTTCACCTTATTTTATTTTATTTTATTTAGCGCACCCTGTATTTGTTGTCTTTTGTCCTCTCCATCCTCTGAAGGGTTTGAGGGTTACCCTTCCTCTCAGGTGGGCAGCTTTCTCCCCCCTTGTGATCAGTACTGTAGCGCTGTTCCCTCCCCACTTTTTCTCACTATAACTTTGTAATGACCTTTAACATTAGCAGTGGCTGTGTAGATATAACATGTCAAGATGAGCTGCGCAATTTTAAGATATCAAAATTAAAGCAAAATACACACAAGACCTTCAGGCACTCGACCCGGTAAGCCTTCTAGCTGCACACCACATTGCGGCTCCGACTGACCTATTCTCACAGCGGAGAGCATACTTTGAGACTGCACATGTGTGCTGGTGCGGTAACTCTTCTGGCGTTGCAGAGATTGTCGGTTCCGAGGGGTCCTTGTTAACTGGGTAGGAGTGTCAGGGGTTGGGTGCTTAGGCCTTCAACACATTATCGGGCCCTCTTCAAGCTTGGGAAACATTTCCTCCAGGAAGACTCGATCTTGAGACCGCTGATGTAGGTCTGCGGGTAGCTGATTGCTTGCCGGGTTTTGTATTCTGCTGGCCAGCTTGGCCAGGAAGGCATCAAATAGGTTATCTTGCTTGGTCAGAATAGGGGGCTGCAGGCCCGATTGACACCTGGTATCCGCCGTCTTGGGTAGATCAACTCGCCTGATATGCATCCAATAAAGCCACAGCAGGGCCAGATGGCAGGCAGATGGGTGCCAGGGAAACCCTCACCGGGAAAGTGGGGGGGGTGGTGTTGGGGCTCATCCGCCGATATTACGTTCCCTGGTATGGCACAGACGAAGCGATCGGCTGCCTCCCATCACCTCCATCACCAGGTAGGCCACAGGCAGGTCCACTTTGGGCCTCCCTGCAACTAAACAGGAGAGCAATGCTGCTCCCACAAACAATGAGGAACCTGTGGCGTCGGGCTTAAAACTTGTGAACCTTGAGTCCACAAAGCGGGTCTTATACAGGCTGGCATATTCTTTCAAAACTGCTTCTTATTTACCTAATTCAATTTAAACATATATTTACATAAGATTAATGAACAAACATCTAACAAAGCTGTTGTAAATTTAGAGATTATACTAGCAGATCTATATTCTTTTCCGAGTGAAGGTGGCAATCTTGGCACCATTTAGACCATGGATAGTCAACCTGGTCCCTACACCTCTCACACATATATACATATGGAACATGGGGGGGTGGCTGCACTCACCTGAACATGCTTAAATGGGGTGCTGCTGGGGGCCATATTATACAATAAACAATACACAAGATCCAGCGCACTCTCCTATCTACTAAACAGCAACTTCAATGTTGACAGATTTTATTCGTTTTTAAAAGGTTTTTTTTTTTTTTTTTTTTTTTTTTAAAAACACCTTATCTAGGCAAAAAATAATGGGGATTTAGTTACATTATATGATCATACATTGCATAAGCCTGCCACAACGTCAATGTACCCCATCTTTGGCAGGTCCTACTCTCACAGTCTAATGTCTGCTCTTATGAGATTAACCCACTTACTTGGGAAAAAAATTCCATCTGAGGCTCTCTGCAGTACAAGGCTAAATAGGGACCTGAGATGAGGCACCTGTGACAGGGAGGGGTGCAAAACCAAGGAGTTGGCTAGACTCCCAAATATATACATATGGAACATGGGGGGGTGGCTGCACTCACCTGAACATGCTTAGATAAGGTGTTTTTAAAAAAAAAAAAAAAACCTTTTAAAAACGAATAAAATCTGTCAACATTGAAGTTGCTGTTTAGTAGATAGGAGAGTGCGCTGGATCTTGTGTATTGTTTATTGTATAATATGGCCCCCAGCAGCACCCCATTTAAGCATGTTCAGGTGAGTGCAGCCACCCCCCCATGTTCCATATGTATATATTTGGGAGTCTAGCCAACTCCTTGGTTTTGCAACCCTCCCTGTCACAGGTGCCTCATCTCAGGTCCCTATTTAGCCTTGTACTGCAGAGAGCCTCAGATGGAATTTTTTTCCCAAGTAAGTGGGTTAATCTCATAAGAGCAGACATTAGACTGTGAGAGTAGGACCTGCCAAAGATGGGGTACATTGACGTTGTGGCAGGCTTATGCAATGTATGATCATATAATGTAACTAAATCCCCATTATTTTTTGCCTAGATAAGGTGTTTTTAAAAAAAAAAAAAAAAAAAACCTTTTAAAAACGAATAAAATCTGTCAACATTGAAGTTGCTGTTTAGTAGATAGGAGAGTGCGCTGGATCTTGTGTATTGTTTATTGTATAATATGGCCCCCAGCAGCACCCCATTTAAGCATGTTCAGGTGAGTGCAGCCACCCCCCCATGTTCCATATGTATATATTTGGGAGTCTAGCCAACTCCTTGGTTTTGCACCCCTCCCTGTCACAGGTGCCTCATCTCAGGTCCCTATTTAGCCTTGTACTGCAGAGAGCCTCAGATGGAATTTTTTTCCCAAGTAAGTGGGTTAATCTCATAAGAGCAGACATTAGACTGTGAGAGTAGGACCTGCCAAAGATGGGGTACATTGACGTTGTGGCAGGCTTATGCAATGTATGATCATATAATGTAACTAAATCCCCATTATTTTTTGCCTAGATAAGGTGTTTTTAAAAAAAAAAAAAAAACCTTTTAAAAACGAATAAAATCTGTCAACATTGAAGTTGCTGTTTAGTAGATAGGAGAGTGCGCTGGATCTTGTGTATTGTTTATTATATATATATACACACACTGCACCTCTCACACACAAACATACAGCACATACAGAAAAGGTTTTTATACAGTAAGAGCACGAAGGATATGGAATTCTCTGGCTGAAGAGGTGGTTTTATCAGAGTCCATACAGATGTTTAAACTGCAATTGGACAAATACTTGCAAAAACATTACATACATGGATATCATTTCTAATTAGTGGGGTAATAACTGCTTGATCCTAGGAGATATCTGACTGCTTTTTTGGGGTCAGGAAGGAATTTTTTCCTAGTTTGTTGCAAAATATGAGGGTTGTTTTTTGCCTTCTTTTGGATCAACAGCAAAAACATATGTGAGGAAGGCTGAACTTGATGGACGCAAGTCTCTTTTCAGCTATGTAACTATGTAATTCACAGCCATGCCTACCTGCCACCCCACTGCACTGCTCTTATGATCTCAAACCTGCTTAATTATGCATGTCTGTTTTTGCTGCATTTCCATTCCTGTCCCTTACAGAGATAAAGAATGCAGTAATAGAGAAAAAAAAGACAAGAATAGGATCACTACAAGTAATGCGATCGTTACGGGTTGGAAGAACTGACAGTAATAGGAAGGGGCTGACTAAACAAAGTGAGGGACAGAGGAGGAAGGAAGTGGATAGTAATTTGCCACGTGGAGGAAGTAGGAAACTTCATCAGAGAGGGAGCACAGTCACATACAAAGGCCCCAGAACACATGTATTTCTATGCATTCAAATGCATAGTTACCCCATGCTACGGACAAAATAGGCATGAAAACCAAAAACCAAAATTCTTTATGGCATGCAAGTTTTAGGTCTCTCGTTAAGACAAAATTTTGAGCTGAAGACTGAAAGTTTCCGCATCATGTTAAGGTTCACACCTTTGCTATTCTGAACAATAATGCAGTGTTGTGTAGCAAGATAATACATCTATAAATGCATTTTGGGGAATTCTAAACAGATTTTGTTTGGATGATATTGTGATATAAAAGCCTGACAAGTTGATGTATTTGTTATTTTTCTGTACCCCTCTTTTACATTGGAGACTGACAGGTTTTTGTTTTATTTTTTTCATGTTTATTGAAATTTTGCAAACACTGCAATATGTCAAGTAAAAACGTTCCATTACAGAGGCTGGATTGCAATCGACCACTGAGCTTGTTACAAGAAAGAGTTTACATAGAGGAAAAGTGTTCCAAATATAACATTTACAGCGTATAGCATAGTTGAATGAAGACAATCGTTATCAATACTAAATCAATGTCAGGATACATAATGAATAAAAGTTATGGAAAATGGACATGAACATACATTGAGATGTTCTATTAGATTGAAACTCTTTATAGAACATATCTCCAGTTCAGTAGTTAAAGGAACGCCATAGTAAATACAAACACGTGTCCCCAGCCCCCTTCTCTGTGGAGTAAAAAGGTTATTTTATTTTCCTTTTCTCACAGCCTCACAGTTTTTTGCTGCGACTGACCCTGCCTCCATAGCTGAGATCATCAATCTTGACAATCTCAGCCAATGCAATGCTTTCCCACTGGAAAGCATTTTGAGGTTATTGCATATTCAAGGCAAAACACCACACTGCGCCAATCAAAATCTCATCGTAGAGATCATTGAATCAATGCATCTCCATGGGGAACGTTCAGCGCACTGAATGTTGGTGCTGCCACTAGAGGTGTTACTAGGCAGCAGTGTAAAACTGCCTTTTCTATGAAAGCCTGCAGGGATACCAGAACCACTACATTAAGTTGTAACATACCTGATCACAGATTGGAACTGTATGTGAACTAAGCAGCATAGAACAGAAAGAACAACAACAAAAAGAGAGAGAAAGAAAACAACCAAAATAAGACAGTTGCCAAAGAAGGGCTAGAGGTCCCTTGTCAATCCTCAAATTTATGCAGTAATTGCATCCGGCGTCCCTTCACTATACGCTATGGACATAAGTATTGGGACACACCTCTTAATTATTGAATTCAGGTGTTTCAATCAGACCCATTGCCACACGTGTATAAAACGAAGCACCTAGCCACACAGTGTACTTTGAAACATTTGTGGGGATAAAACGTTTTTTTCTGAAAAGCTCAGAGAATTCAAGCTTGGTATTGTGATAGGATACAACCTTTGCAATAAGTCAGTTTGTGAAATTTCATTCCTAGATATGCCATGGCCAACTGTAAGTGGTATTTTTGGAAAGTGTTTAGGAATAGCAGCAACTTAGCCATGAAGCGGAAGACTAAAGTCACAGAGCAGGGTCACTGAGTGCTGAGGCACATGATGCATTAAAGTTGCCAAGGATCTGCTAATTCCATAGCTAATGAGTTCCATACTTTCACTGGCATCAATATCAACACTAAAACTGTGCAGCAGGAGCTTCATGGAATGGGTATTCATGACCAAGCATTGGATCCAAGAATTGGATCGAGTGGTTTAAAGCACGCCGCCACTGGACTCCGGAGCAGTGGAAACTTGTTTTGTGTTTTTCTGTTTGGCATTCTGATTGTGAAGTCTGAGTTTGGCGGATGCAAGGAGAACGTACCTGCTTGACTGCATTGTGCCAACAGTAAAGTTTGGTGGAGAAGGGATAATGGTATGGGGCTGCTTTACAAGGGTTGGGCTAGGGAATGGAAGTCTTAATGCTTCAGCATACCAAGATATTTTGAACAATGCTATGCTTCCAAATTTGTGGGAACAGTTTTGGGAAAGGCTCTTTTCTATTCCTACATTACTGGATGAGATTGGTGGCCCACACAGAGCCCTGCCCCGCATCGAACACATTTGGGATGAACTGGAATGGAGATTGTGAGCCAGGACTTCTCATCCAACATTAGTGCCTGACCTCACAAATGTTCTGCTGGATGAGTGGAAAAAATACACACAGAAACATGCCAAAATCTTGTGGAAAGCCGTCCCAGAAGAATTAATGCTATTAGTGCTGCAAAGGGGGGGGGGGGGGGGGGGGGGGGAGGATCTACATATTAATGTCAAAGTATATAAAAAGTGATGTCATAAAAGTCCCTGTTGGTGTAATGCACAGGTGTCCCAATACTTTTGTCCATATTTTCTATGTCTGCCGGAGTTTAGTTTGAACCTGGTGTTTAGTAGTAGGGTTAGTCGATTTCCAGCACAGCGTTATGCAAGATATGGCTGTCCACATAATATGTATGAACAATTTTATCTGGGTGCCCTGATTATCGCATAGAAACATGCTAAGGAGCATAACCTATGACAGTGATACTTTTGTACATAGTTGAATAAGGTGAATATATGCTTCCAGAACTCCTGTATCGGACTGTAGGAGCAGAAACAGTGTAATAGTGTTTCCTTGTCTCACATCTCCAGCAAATAGAGGACATAATAGGACAGGCAGGGACTATCCTTTAGGGAGTTGAAGGAACTCTGTACTCTTGTTGTGTATGTACATACAATAACATTAATACTATTTCTATAATAAAGTAATAGTAGTGTCACCCATGTAAGAATTCTGTTTTGATTTTTTTTAAAACAGAGCTTGACAAATTTGCTTGGAGTCTAGGAGCCAGCTAAAAAAAAAAAACGTAGGGGCCAGTTTTTTTTTTGTTTTTTTTTTATAAAACTAACAACGCTTTGTTTCCAGCCACAAGAATAAAATTCTTAACAGGATACTATAGTCACCAGATCCACTACAGCTCAATGTGGTTGTTCTGGTGTCTACAGTCTGTCCCTTCAGAGAATATGCAGTGTTTATATTGCTGCCTAGTAACACTTCTAGTGACTGTTACTCAGACGGCCACTAGAGGTGCTGCAAAGCTCTGCATAGCGGTGCTGAATGTTCCCTATAGAAATTCTGATTCCCTCAAGCGCTGTTTAGTGATGCGGGGGCCGGCGTGACATCATAATCCAGCTCTCTGCATTACTGCAGGACGTGCAAGGGAGCAGAGCAAGGAGAGCAGGAAGATTTCTGCTCCCTTGCTGCCCGCTTCCACGCTCCCTGAGCTATACACCTGCCTTCATCCTCCCTGGGTTGGCTGCATTCTCCCTTAGTCGCCCATCTCGTAGGGAACTGGCTCACGCCATGCTAACCTGGCGCCTGGTATTTATCAAGCCCTGTTTAAAACCATATGGAATAAAGGAAAATAGATGTTTGAAGTCCCCTTGCAGCAGTCTGCTCAACTTCTGTTTGCTTCATTATCTCTAATGACTTTGGCCAAATCGAAAACTTCCCATAGAAAATAATTTTGGATTGATGGATGGCACTCACTGCAATCGACCATTTAAATTATTCTCATAGAGAATCATTGAACCGAATGATTCTCTATGAGGAGTTGCAAATGACTGATCAGCTTAGTGCTCTCATAAATTCCGCTTACATGCATTTGTTCCTGACTAGCACCCAGCCAATACCGTCATTATCAGCACGGTAGGCGTGCTAGTGTCACAGTATGATTGGTGATGCCAGCCCAGAACTTTAAGTGAAGACTCACTGAATCAGAAGGCGTGGAGGCATGTCTATTAGCCACACTTTTAAACACACTAACATAACGAAAAATTAAATGTAAAGGAAATTAAAATGTTAACGTTATTGGCCCTATAGATCAGGCTTCCCCAAACTCCGGCCCTCCAGATGTTGCTGAACTACAACTCCCTTGATTCTATGAATTTAATAGATAGGCTGAGAACCATGGGAGTTGTAGTTAAGCAACATCTGGAGGACCGGAGTTTGGGGAAGCCTGCTCTAGATTGTAAGTTTGTTGGAGAAGGGTCCTCATCAACCTACTGTTCCTGTAACATTTTGTAATTGTCTTCTTTAGTGTTAAATTTCCCCCTTTAAAATATTGTAAAGCGCTGCATAAAAAGTTGGCACTATTCAAACGCCAATAATAATAGTTATACTATAACAACTTTAACAGGATGACTACAGTTTTCTTTAAATACCATCTCAAAGATCATTACAATGCATCTACCAGTGATTCAGGCACCCGGAGGAACCCTTCATTTGGGCAGATGTTTTCTGGAATTCTTCCACAGGGAAAAAATGTATTTGTCAGTTTTAAAATATTTAAGGAAGTTTTTTGTTTTTTTTTTTGATGGAGACACATGTAAAGTATAGCAGAGAGAAAGCAATTTCTCCAGGATCTTTAAGAGCAAAGCAGAATTAACACATTTTGTAAGGATAGACTGGTCGTAGGTATCTTCAATTGGAGATGTCATGATGAGTTCCACTCTGAAATAAGTAAAGATTTTCCAAGTTGACAACCCAAACTTCAGTAAGAGATGGGAACAATTTGACTACTAAGGTCGATAAAAGTTGAGAAACCTTCTCAAAACCCAATTTATACCAAATTCCAGATGCAAATAAGTTGTGAACAATTGCAGTGCATTAAGGGGGAGCAAAAATTACAGGCTGCACTGGGAAAAGGAATGAGTATGGTTGTGAATAGTCATTTTCCAGCCGCGACCACAGTGGAAGATTTGGTAAAAAAAAAAAAAAAACAGCATTACAGCCATGTGAGACTACAAAATATGATTTTAAGTTAGGTTCTCCCCACACTGTAGGTGCTCTCAGGGTAGCTGCAGATATGCAAGCTGGTTTCCTCTTCAAATGTGGGCATTGAGGAGCAATTTGAATAATTGTATTAAAGTTGAAGGCCATGCTATAGGCAGTGTCCTAAATAAATTTTGTATTGATGGTGTTTATACTCTCCAACTGAGACAATTCAAGGTGTGTCTGCTGGTTTCGTTCAAAAGTCTTGTGTAATTCTCTTGAAATAACTGATTGCGGGAGTTGTTACCTGAGTGCCCAAGTATTTAATATACCGTATATACTCGAGTATAAGCCGACCCGAATATAAGCCGAGGCCCCTAATTTTTCCCCAAAAAACTGGGAAAACTTATTGACTCGAGTATAAGACTAGGGTGGGAAATGCAGCAGCTACTGGTAAATTTCTAAATAAAATTAGATCCTAAAAAAAATATATTAATTGAATATTTATTTACAGTGTGTGTATAATGAATGCAGTGTGTGCGTATGAGTGCAGCGTGTGTGTGTATGAGTGCAGCGTGTGTGTATGAGTGCAGTGTGTGTATGAGTGCAGCGTGTGTGTGAATGCAGTGTGTGTGTGTATGAATGCAGTGTGTGTGAGTGCAGTGTGTGTGTATGAGTGCAGAGTGTGTATGAATGCAGTGTGTGCAGGGCCGGTGCAAGGATATTTGCCCCCCCCCATATGTCCTGACCTCCCCTCCTCCTCCCTCAGTGGTCCTTACCTCCCCACCCCCGTGTTCCTTCACCCCCCTCCCCCAGTGGTCCTGACTCACCCCTCCCCTAGTGGTCCTTACTTCCCCCTCCCCTCCCCTAGTGGTCCTTACTTCCCCCTCCCCTTCCCTAGTGGTCCTTATCCCCCCCTCCCTCCCCTAGTGGTCCTTATCCCCCCCCTCCCTCCCATAGTGGTCCTTATCCCCCTCCCTCCCATAGTGGTCCTTATCCCCCCCCTCCCTTCCTCCCATAGTGGTCCTTATCCCCCCCTCCCTCCCATAGTGTTCCTTTTCTCCCCCCCTCCCTCCCATAGTGTTCCTTATCCCACCCCCCTCCCTCCGATAGTGGTCCTTATCCCCCCCTCCCTTCCATAGTGGTATAGTGGTCCTTATCCCCCCCCTCCCTCCCATAGTGGTCCTTATCCCCCCCCTCCCTCCCATAGTGGTCCTTATCCCCCCCTTCCCTCCCATAGTGGTCCTTATCCCCCCCTCCCTCCCATAGTGGTCCTTATCCCCCCCCTCCCTCCCATAGTGGTCCTTATCCCCCCCCCTCCCTCCCATAGCGGTCCTTATACCCCCCTCCCTCCCATAGTGGTCCTTATCCCACCCCCTCCCTCCAATAGTGGTCCTTATCCCCCCCCTCCCTCCCATAGCGGTCCTTATACCCCCCCTCCCTCCCATAGTGGTCCTTATCCCACCCCCTCCCTCCCATAGTGGTCCTTATACCCCCCCCCCTCCCACAGTGGTCCTTATACCCCCTTTTTTTTTTTTTTTTTTTTTTATTATTTTTTTTTTTTATTATTATTTCTTATTTTATTTTTTTTTCGTCCCCCCTCCCTGCTTGATACATGGCAGGGAGGGGGGCTCTCCTTCCCTGGTGGTCCAGTGGCAGTTCAGTGGGGGGGAGAGGGGGGCTGGCAGAGCTGTACTTACCTGTTCTGCAGCTCCTGTCAGCTCTCTCCTCCTCTGCGCCGTCCGTGCAGCTCCCTCTGTCAGCTCCCAGTGTAAGTCTTACACTGGGAGCTGACCGAGGTGCTGAACGGACGGCGCGGAGGAGGAGAGAGCTGACAGGAGCTGCAGAACAGGTAAGTACAGCTCTGCCAGCCCCCCTCTCCCCCGGTCTGTATTATGGCAATGCAAATTGCCATAATATAGACCTTGACTCGAGTATAAGCCGAGTTGGGGTTTTTCAGCCCAAAAAATGGGCTGAAAAACTCGGCTTATACTCGAGTATATACGGTAGTCATCCCTCTAGTTGAAGAACAACCTCTACTGAATAGATATGACTTGTATATATCACTAATAGCATAGACAGTTTTTTTCACAATATTTTTATAATGGGAAACTAAACTACAGGATTCCAGTGTATCTATTAAAGGAACACTATAGTGACCCAGACCACTTCATCTCACTGTAGTGGTCTGGGTGCAGTGTCCTTGTCCTTTTAACACTGTAATGTAAAAGAAACTGCAGTGTTTACATTGTAGAGCTAAGTCCACCTAATTTGGCCAAGTGTCACAGAAGCCCGCATAGCAACTCATTGATTCAATGCTTTCCTATGTAGAAGCTTGAGTTTGTGCACGGCACTTGCCATGCATCAGGTCACCAATGTTCCTCTATAAGGAACACTAAATTGGACCATCGCAAAGAAGCCATGCCTCCTCTGTGATAGTGCTGGAGACGGAGAGGTAAGTAGCGCCGAGGAAAAAGGTAAGTTAAATTTTTGAGTTTTTTAAATTTGTATTGCAAACTTGGGAGACCTGTGTAGAGCTAGCCTTATATATAGCTAGGGGCACTATAGCATTTGGTATACAGGTTTAGGTGTATAGTGATGAAGTAGTGTTTGTGAGAAATCCATATAGTGCAATCGAATGCTTGTATGTTTGTGCTATGGTTCCTGTAATGCCATGGTCGTGTTATATAAGGTGTACTAAAGGCTCCTGTATTAAAATAAAGAACAATGGGGCAACCCTTGTGGGTGCCATTTGTAATGTTAAATGTAGAGGATAGAACTCCGGAGTTAAGGTTTCAGGCTGAAGGTAGCAAAAAGAGGACCATAACTGATTTCAGAAATATTCAAGAAAGCCATATCTGCAAAGTGTGGAGAGAAGAAAGGTGGTCTAGTGCTTTTTTTTTTTGCCGAGTATTGGCAAACAATATAACAGATTTCGTAGTACATGGATACATTTGCCACCTAGCTAAGCCTACTCAGTTTTTCTTAGTAAAGGTAGATTCACCCAGGCTTCCCTATCGGTGGTCCTTGGGCTTGTGACTAGGGGGGGGCGTTGGTGTTGGGCTATATGTGCCTTGTGGCCAATATGTGTTGCGCTCTGATACCAAATCCTTTGTAAGGCAAGTAGTTAGAGTATAAGTGTGCATGGGACCTCTCAAAGCCGAGGATGAGTTTCCGCTTTGTAGCGTTGGGGCAGGACGTCGAGGTCACATTCTAGGTACTCAGAGGACTGTTGTTTTTGCGCAGAAGTGTCACTTGGAAACTCTGTGCTGCTATGGTGGGGAGGGAGAGGGGGGGTCATGGATGCTTTGATTCAGAGCTATATCTAAGGCCTACGGAGCCAGCAACGTAATAACAGAGGCAAAATACATAAACGTTATCAACATTTAAGACGGGCAACAGTTATAAGATTTTGTAAGGTGTATCGTGCATAGGGTAGTGCACAAGTAAGTTCAGGGTGGTAGTGCCGTTGTCGTGGGTGCTCCCCCTCTGGGCACAAATGGGGTGGTGTCTGCTACATTCCTGGGGCAGGGGTCTGCTGTCTGTGGCTTAGCTGCCGACAGGCCGAGGGCTTGCAGGAAGGTTGATGCTTCAGCAGGGTGCGAGATGGCATGCGTTTTTCCTGCCTTATTGGCAAGTAGTCTGCAGGGGCCCCATTTGTAGACAATGGAATTCTCTTGAAGAATCTGGGTTATGGGCTTGAGAGAGCGCCGTCAGGACAGGGTATGTCTGGAAAAGTCCCGATAGAATGCCAGCTGATCTCCCTCAAAGGGCACCGTGGGAGTACTCCTAACTGCCCCCATAATAATGCCACGGTCAGCGTCCCGCACCAGTTTGAGCAGTACGTCCTTGGGCACCTACTGGGTTGCATTGGTTGCTTTATTGATTCTGAATCAGGAGTCCACCAGCAGCTGTTTGGATTGCTTCAGCATGAGGAGGGTGGCAAGGAGCCTCCTGCAGTAGTGGGGAAGTTCTGCATCTGAAATAGTATCCGCCATTCCCTTTATCCTTATGTTACGTGCCCTGGCTTTGTCCTCTAAGTTTGCTAGTTGGGCTTGATGATCTGCACACTGTTTCTGCAGCGCTCCTATGGCCGCGTCTATGGCCTGCCATACCTTCCTCCACTGTGTGCATGCGGTTAGTGAGGGTGGATACCGCCTCCCGTATTGATGCCAGGTCTGCCTTGAACATAGCTTGGATCTCTGCTACTAGGGCTTGATGTCTACCCTTTTGGCCGGAGCAGAGTCCCCAAGTGCTGTGGTCACTAGTGGCTCTATTTGCCTCGGTGGAGGAGAGAGGTCGGCGATGCTGCTGTCCTCCTCTGAGGACAGGTGCGTGTAGGCCTCTGCGGGCGCCATCTTGGTCGGCCGCGCTGCAGTTCGCATATAAGCGCCGATATCTTGAGTACCTGAACCCGGGTCTGGACACAGCTTCTTATTTTTTTTCCCCCATACCATCGGTGATCAGGCAGCATCCAGCGAAGGTCTGTTATAAGGGTATTCTAGGTTTTTAGAGACCTTTTCTCGGGCTGAGTAACAGAGCAGCTCCGAGATGCTTAGTAAGTAGCAGGGCCGTCTTTAACGCGGGGCAAACGGGGCAGCTGCCCCGGGCCCAGTTGCTCCTGGGGGGCCCAGAGCAGCTGCCCCGTGGGCCCCGCGATTTGCGCAACCTCCCTTGGACCCGGCGGTGCGGCTGCACAGAGCCGCACCGGCCCGCACGCTGAGGAGGCTCCCCGGGTGGCTCATGCACTAAGGGCCACCCGGGGAGCATGTGTGAGCAGGGGCCCGGTCTGGCGCTGTGACGCTTAAACAGCGCGACCGGGCCCCTTCCTGTACCGGCTGGGAGGAAGTGACGTCACTACCTCCCGACGGAGAGCACAGCCGCGCGGGAGGAGAATGGCAGGGAGGGGAGTTCCAGAGGAGAACTCCCATCTGCCTCAGCCTGCCACTGGACCCCAGGGAAACCACCCTCCAGGAAAAGGTAAGAACCTGGAGGGTGGCTAAATGTATGCTTGTGTGTAAGTATGTCTGTGTGTGTCAGTATGTGTGTGTGTGTATGTCAGTAGGCCTGTGTGTGTCAGTATGTCTGTCTATGTGTATGTCAGTATGCCTGTGTGTGTGTCAGTATGCCTGTGTGTGTGTGTCAATACTTCTGTCAGTGTATGTGTCTGTGTGTGTCAGTATATCTGTCAGTGTATGTGCTTGGTCAGTATATCTGTCAGTGTCTGTATGTGTATGTATGTCTGTGTGTGTCAATACGTCTGTCAGTGTCTGTGTGTGTATGTCTGTCTGTGTGTGTGTGTGTCAATACGTCTGTCAGTGTATGTGTCTGTGTGTGTTTGTGTGTCAATACGTCTGTCAGTGTATGTGTCTGTGTGTGTGTGTCAGTACGTCTGTCAGTGTATGTGTCTGTGTGTGTCAGTATATCTGTCAGTGTATGTGCCTGTGTGTGTGTATGTATGTATGTATGTATGTCTGTGTGTGTGTGTGTCAGTATGTCTGCCAGTATATATTTGTGTGTCAGTGTATGTGTGTGTCAGTATGTATCTGTGAATGTTTTAATGTCTGTCTGTGCGTATGTGCCAGTACGTGTGTCTATGTGTATGTCAGTATGCCTGTGTGTATGTCAGTATGCCTGTGTGTGTCAATACATCTGTCAGTGTATGTGTCTGTGTGTGTATGTATGTCTGTGTGTGTGTGTCAGTGTGTATCTGTGAATGTTTTAATGTCTGTCTATGTCTGTATGTGCCAGAACGTCTGTCAGTGTGATTGCGCATTGGGCGTAATTGGGGGGAGGGATAGGAGGGGCAGGGCCCAGGGGGCCCAAGAAAATGCATTGCCCAGGGTCCTAATCATATTATAGACGGCCCTGGTAAGTAGAGTTTAACATTCCAACTAAAATACGTACTCTACCATCGTGTTTGGAGCAAAAAGGAGGGAAGTGCAACCACAAGTTTGAGCAACAAGTGCCACAGCTTTAATTAAAGAACAAGCACCTATACAAACATTTTGGGCAAAGCCCTTTCTCATCAATGTCCATCTTGACAAGATGCATTGAGAAAGGGTTTTGCCTGAAACCTTTGTATATTGTTTGGGCAGTAAGGGAGGCAAGGGTGCCCATTACATTCTGTTTTCCTCCTGCACAACTCCCTCGTCGCCTGCCGTGATATGATGTAATCCCCGCATCAGCATCACTGCTGGGCATGCAAGGGACCTGTGCAGGAAGAGCACATAGATCCCAGCACCAGCAGCAACCACTGGCCCCAGGAAGCTGATCCACTCCAGCCCTCCCAGAGCAAGGTAGGGAGGCTGTGTGGTCCTCTTTGAGGACTACAAGTGTGTGCATGTGATTTTGTGTATGTTTTGTCAGTGATTGGCTGTATGTGGGGGGCAGGGGTCTGTGGGTATGTGTGTGGGTCAACTTATAGTTAATGCTGCAATGTAAGAGACTCAAATAGACAAAAAAAACTAAAGAACACAAGGTGAAGAAATTTGTGAAACAAGGAGAGCGTATCCCTCAATCTTACTTCTTTGTGCAGGCTTACCAGATATATTGAAGAAAAGAAGACTAAATGACAAATGAAGAAAGACACAAACAAAATCAGAAGTGTCAAAGATATATGGGTGACTAGTAAATTGGAGATAAATGACAGATGGTTGAAAGAAACAAGGACTAGAACAATAGGAGGGATGTTTTATTTTGGGTTGGATAAGTACTTTAATGAGGCAAGAGACATGGGTTTAAATGCCAGGGAAGGGAGCTAAGAGGTAATGAAAGTAGTAGTTAGTAGAAAGATGGAAAAGTGCACTGGTACATGGGATGCTAGTTTTAAAAACGAGTTCACTAAACCTGGCACATGAAAGAACATAGGTTCATCACCCTTGGTGGTCTAGTATGAAGGACTGCTATCAAAAGCAACCAGCATATTATTTATTAGCAAGCTGCTAATATAGGACATCATTTTGTTATCACTAGACCACAGAATTGTGAGTAGCAGATCACAGCTATCTCATGATTTCACCTTTTACCTTGCCATGGGATATAGTTCCACCAAATTATCCATTGTTTAAGTCGTTATATTCAGAGACCGACTGACCATTTGGGCACATCAGTCAATGGCCAAAAAAAAGCACACGGACACAAAGGGGCCCTCCTGTGGCTGTGCAGCCATGGGACAACTATGGAGATAAGAGGATCTTGATCTCCCCAACTGGCTTTCAATATTTTTTGTGCAGGAGCCTTCAATCTGGATTGTGCACTTCTTTTTCTGTCTCATATAGAGTGGCTACATGAGAGCAGTGGCTGATACCTGCCAGTGAGCTTTACCCAATGTCTTTATTGTGGTTTAGAGCAGGCACTGCTTGAGGGGAAAGGCAGGCACATAAGCTCACATCATATTCCCACCCCACCATATTTCAAGGGCCGCAATTTGGAACTGCAATAAAGACATCAGTAAGAGTAAAAAAGGAGAAAATAGGTGCCACTGTGTGCTACACACGTCATGGTAAGAGAAGGGATATCAGCGAACATATACTTAAAATGAACTAGAAAGAGGCAGCAGAAACATTATATCAGAGATGAGCTTAGGGAGGAGAATTCCACATCTCCCTAAATTCCAATGAAGTATTGGCCAACAAAACCAATGTATTCTTATTATACATCATGCCTATCACAGATTCAGGCTTGGCATGCCCCTATAGATACAAAAGGATGTGTCAATTTTGCATGTCTCCAAACCTAAAGGGGCACAAAAGGTACCCAGACCACTTCATTACAAAAAAGTGGTCTGGGTGCAGTGGCCCTGTCAGGCCTTTAATCTAAAACACTGTCTTCCAGACCACCACTAGAGGTGCTTGAGCTGCAACAAGTGTTTCACTCAGTCACGTGACCTTGAACATCATTGAATGCAGCTCCCTATTAGAAGCATTTCTTTAGACATGCAGACTGTGCTCACCTCTCTGAGGCTCAGGATGAATGGACCAAAGCCTAAGAAATTGTATACAAAATACCTGCACATTTTTCAGAATATAAGATGTGCCTAAAATAAAACAACCAATTAAATGTTGTAGTCCCCCTTAGTGTATCACATCCACTTTTTAGTGTCTTTTAACCCCTTACATGTCTTTTACGCCCATATTGTCTGAAGATTCCCCCCTCCTCCAATTTTCCGCTGCATGGAGACACTGAATGTTCCTCATAGAGATGCAAAAGCCTCTCATTGCTTTCCTACGGGAAAGCATTGCATTGGCTGAGATCGTCAAATTTGTTGATCTCAGCCATACAGGCAGAGCAAGGTGGGGCCAGCTGCAGCAAGACCAGCACAACACTGGAAAAAGGGTAAGGTAACTCACCTTTTTAATGTAATGAGAGGAGACCTACATTGTTATTTTATCACTATATTGTCAGGAATACAGTATGTGTTCCTGACACTATAGTTTTCTTTTAAGCCCATGTTCTACCCAAGTTGAACTTGAGGAAGGTATAATTGTAAGACTGAAACGTCTGCTCCTCGAATGAATAAAGCTGCAAAGATAGCAACATTTGAGTGCCCGGACATTTTCTTGCTTCCTTTTAAAGACAGAGTATAGGTACAAAAATAACTTAATGAAGCAGTTTTGGTGTATAGATCATACCCCTACAGTCTCACTGCCCAATTCTCTGCCATTTAGGAGTTAAATCTCATTGCAATTAACTTTTTTTTACATTATCTATCTTTCATAAAACCATTCTGATTTGTGTTAATTAATTAAGTGCTTGTGGGTGAATACCATCTGGCCTTGAGGATTTGTTTACATTAACTTTCTTTTGTTGCTGTGGCACCTTGTCTTGAGTAATCCAATCACAATACTTCTGCAGGTTTTTTGCAGCAATGATTTACATATCTCTTGCTGTAGGTTCATCTTTAATATATACTAAAAAGTAATTATTTTAACCCAAAAAAATGGTCCTTAAGGACAAACATGAGCGCTGGAAACAATTGTGATTATTCCAGCTGCTCTAAGGGTATTGCAGTGACACCTCGATGTCGAGGCATCCTGCAATACGTCTCCTGACTGCCGGGCCGCCCGGCAGTATAGCAGAGCATCGGAAGCCATCAGGCAGGATTCCGATGCTCCTCTGCCTGTGTGCTGAGTGTTGAGGCACTCTAATAAATAAATAAAATACAAGAGAAATAATTAAATACATTTTAAAAAGTATTTTAGCCCCCAGAGAACCTGACACACCTGTACATGGTTGGTTTTACTGTATTCAGGAGATGTTGCTGAACACTTATTGGGGTGTTCTTTGGCAGTAACACATAACAGGAGCTGATAATCCATGCCTAAAGTACAATGTGTGTGGAAAAATAACAAAAAAATGACTACCCAAAAGTTTGACAAAGACTGGTGGTAGAATTAGTGCATGGAAAGTGTTAAAATACCAACATTTGAAATATCCTAGGGCAGTGATGGCTAACCTTGACACCATAAATTGTTTCTGGGCTACATTTCTTTTGATGCTCAGCTAGTGTTTAGAGTCTAAAAGCTAGCTGAGCATCATGGGAAATGTAGTCCAGAAACAATTTATGGTGTTAAGGTTAGCCATCACTGCCCAAGGGTGTCTACTTTTAAAAAATATATGGTTTGATGGGGGTAAATTACATTGGCCGGCTTCAAAAATGTCCCAAATAGTACCAGCTGTGAAAATTCCAAGACTGGAATGCGCACCCTCCAAATAAGGTCTTTTAGCCCCCAGAGAACTCAACACACCTGTACATGGGTAGTATTATTGTACTCAGGAGATGTTGCTGAACACATATAAATCACCAATTATTATTATTTTTTTCTAAATTTGGCATAGATTGGTGGTAAAATGGTTGCATGAAAAGAGTCAAAATTCCCCAAGGACAAAATTAAGAAACTATATAGCATGGGTGCTTTTTGGCGGTTGTAGATGCGTAACAGATTTTGGGGGTCAAGCTTAGAAAAGGTGTGTTTTAAAAAAAAAAAATCATCATATTTTTATAGTAAATTATATGATATGATAAAAATAATGGTATCTTTAGAAAGACCATTTAATATCGAGAACAACTGTATATAATATGTGTGGTAAATGAGTAAATGAGGAAGAATAAAATTACAGCTAAACACAAACACTGCATAAATGTAAAAACAGCCCTGGTCCTTAACAGCAAGAAAATTGAAAAACAGTCTGGTCACTAAGAGGTTAAAATGTAGCTTTTTCCTAATCTTCCTTTACTAACATAACCATCTCTGATTTTAGTCACCTACGCTTAAATGTATTTTTAATTTTTTTTAATTAATGTACTTAAAAGCTTTATGGGGTTAATCGTGCCCTCTTTGGCTACTTCTTTTTTTAATTTTCTTGTTTATTATTTATTTATTTATTAAAAATTCTTAAGAAACGCAGTCTTATTACCCATAGGGTCTCGATGCGCATACCAGCAATCAAAAACAAGCAAAACAATATCCAGCACACAACAGCATTATAATCACATGCATTTGAACCAGGTTAAAAATTTCATGTCATCCCGTATGCCTGAGCAAATAAAACTGTTTTTAAGCTCCGGCGGAACTTCAATAGATCATTCTCAAGTCTTAATGTCAGAGGCAGGGAGTTCCAAAATTGCGCTCCCTGAACATCACTCGTCCTCCCTCCGCACTTTTTCTTTTTAAAATTTGGAATCTTCAATAAGGCTAAATCAGCCGATCTCAAGGATCGACTGGGAGCATAGCGTGTGAATTTATCCTTCAGATAGTCTGGTCCCATACCGTGGATTGCCTTATATACCAAACAACCATTTTTAAACAGAACCCGTTCACGAACGGGCAGCCAGTGCAGGGCTTTTAAAGATGGAGTGATATGGTCATTGCGGGCCACACCCGTAAGTAGCCTTGCAGCTGCGTTCTGTATCAACTGTAGCTTGTGTATGATGTTCTGAGGCAGTCCAAGGTACAGGACATTGCAGTAGTCCAATCGGCTACCGATGATGGCGTTGACCACCGAGATTTGATCGGAGGGGGCAATAAATCTAAAAATAGACCTCAGAAGCTTCAGGTGGTAGTGGCAAGAGCTTACCACCTGATTGATCTGGGGCTTCAGTGTCAACCTAGAGTCGAAAATGACTCCCAGATCTCTGACCTTGGTGGCAGGACTCGGAGATGGAGAAAACGAGTCTGGCCATGAGGGAAAGATACTATTCACCTCCTGGTTACTGAAGATGATGCATTCAGTTTTGGAGCCATTGAGTTTTAAATAATTGGCTCCCATCCACGACTGGATATCCTGTAGGCAGGAAGAAAGATTGATTTGATCCTCCTTTTTCTTGGCCAGGCGAAAGTACAGCCTATCTAATAATATTTTTACAGGCTTTATCAGCTTCTTTGCGCAAGATTTACAGAATATAGATAAGCACTAAGAAATACTAAAGCCAATTAACTAAAAATCAGCAAATACTAGGTGTAGGGACACCTCTATGTTCCAACAAAATGAGATAACACAACAAAGAAAGGTTGTCCCAAAACAAATAAGTAAAATATAAAAAATACAGCAAACAATGAAAGATAAAGTATATAGTCCAAATACTCTTATGTGGTTGAGTCCATCCTCATAAGGTGGATATGAAAGAAAAGTAAAAAAAAAAAAAAGAGATACTGAATGTGTAATATGTAATACAGAGTTTGGTAACAAATAACAAAAGTGTGTAAGTGCCCACTCACAGGTTATAGAGCAATCATACATGCTCTGGTAGTGACAGCATGTAGTGGTACAATCCCAGCTAATGGATATGCATGTAGATATGGTCTCTCCTGTGAATCACAGTGAAGTATGTTAAGACAAAAATAACATCCAGTACTGTAATATTTCCAAAATAAAGTGCCATAAAAGAGGAAATGCACTCACAAGGGTAGAGCTTTTATTAAAGATCACCTTTGCAGGTATAAGTTGGTGATGTTCTCATCTAGGGATATAGCTGGTTCACAACTTATTCTACAGTGTTCACATATATGGAAGAATAGAAATGGTATATAGTGCTCTCAGTATATATGTACATAGAAAGATAGATGGAAACGTACGTACATTTTTTGGAGCAGTAAGATTGCTCTGTTTTGATAGTGTAGGTTGTACATATTAGAAATGTATACTTCTCACTATATACTATTGGATAACAAACATAAAAGAAACGCATTGAAACCCATGTGGTTTAGTTGGAAGGTAAGCCTAGGAATTAAGAATAAGAAAAGGGTATTTAAATCAGATAAATCAGAGGTCTCCTATATGAAATACAAGGAAGCTAATTAAAAAAGATATAAGAAACAGGTTGTGCCAATATGAAAAATATAAAAATACAACGAACAAAGATAAAATATAGTCCAGATGTTGTTCTAATGGCCTGAGTTCTTATGTAGTTGGATCCATCCTCATAAGGTGCATATGAAAGAAAAGAGAAAACAGGGATAGTGACAGTGTAGTATGTAGCACAGTGAGTGAAAAACAAACAACAAAAGTAAGCACCACTCATGTTATGACGCTATCATACTAGCTCTGAAATATGTAAAGACAGAAATAACATTCAATAGTGTAATATTGCCAGCAAAAGTGACTAAAGTTCCAAAAAATAGGAAATGCACTTACAATGCTAGAGGTTTGTTTTTTCCAGCATAGTGCAAGCATGTGCTGTGTTTGCTAGTGACTTGTGTCACCAATAGTGGGATACCAGGGAACAAAAGTGGAACAGGACTGTTAAATGTGTTTTGTGCGTGTGTTGTGTGCTCCCTGTGCTGTTGTATGGCAAAGCAGACATTGTGTTGTAGGGGTCTATGTGTGTGGCTAGGGACTGTAGTGTGTGTGTGTGTGTGTGTGTGTGTGTGTGTTTCTGGGTTGTACTGTATGTGTGTTTGTGTGTTAGTAAGTGCAGGGGTGTCGTATGTATGTTGGGAACTTAAGAGAGTGTGTGTGTGTGTGTGTAAGTACAGGGGGTGTTGTGTGTGTATATAGGGAGTATAGCATTTGAGAAGTGTGTTTGCATGTATGTGCAGGGGGCATAGTGTGTGTGTTTAGTTTGTGTAAGTGCAAAAGGTGTATTGTGTTAATAGGGGGTATAGAGTGTGTGTAGTGTGTTTGTGTGTAGTGCCTATATAAGGGATTGGATTAAGGGAAATGGAGCACCCTAATTCCTGGTGGTCCAGTGGGCACAATATGTGTTCTGTACCACCACATGGTACAGACCATGTCACTCCCTGTTACAAGTGCCGGTGTTTCAGAGCATTGCCATGGGTTATCATGGAAATGCTCTGACAATATCAGAGGAAATGAGAGGGAGATGCTGCCCTTCATATTGCCGAAAGGCCTTCTGGCTCACTTTCCTCTGGTGACCCAATCTCCCCTCTGACCCATGATGAAACAGAGCTCCCTCTAAGGGCCGATACTGTACAACTTGGGCCGGCAGGGGAGATCCCTGATCTCCCCTGACAGCCTCAGCCCATGGCCATCGTGGCCCACTGGGCATTTGCCCTGTTTCTCAGATGGCCAGTCAGGGCCTAATGATGTGACACTTACTATGCCCATAGTGAGTGGGCCCACCTGGAAAACTACCTACTGAAGGAGCCTGTCTTGCAGGCCACCTGCCTGCATTGCCTTGCAGAGACAGCTGCTGAAGCACTCCTAGTGCCCATGCTCAGTACAAGCACATGTAAGGATGTGTTTATGCTGTGCTGTCCGACTACAGTTTTCTGGTGTCCCAACTAAATCTGGAATGTGGGATAGGACTGTTGGGGTACCTGACCTTAAGTCATCAGGAATTACTGTCCCTTTCCTCCCTCTTGAGCCATTGTATGTCATATCATATGTGAAAGAAAAATATACACCAGATATCTTTAGATCTGTGAAAACAGGCACAGAGTGATAGGTAAGAAGGACAGACCTATAATCAAAGAAGACACCCCCCAAAAATAACTATTGGGATGTTTGTTTGTTTGTTTGTTTGCATGATGAAAAACAAAAACCCTGCTCTCTAGAACTTACTTACCTTTCCAGTTATTATTAATCAACCTCATACTGTTACTTAAAACAAACTTAAACAATACAAGTATTCATTGTCTCATAACAGCAGCACTACATAATTTAAACCTAAAATGTTTCTTACATTTTGAAAAAGGAAATCTAAAACTGCCTAAAATTCTTCCAAAAATTTTTCCAACATATTACTATATGCATTTTCTTTCAAACCATGGACTACTAAATTTTATGAAAGGAGCAATAAGACCTTTCTACTAAACATCATAAACACTAATATTTGCTCAGGAAGAATCCCCCAAAGCGGGGTTGCCCAAAAGGTAGACCCCCAGAGGTTGTACAACTACAGCATCCATGATGCATTCTAAAGGCACGAAAAGCATAATGGTTAGTTGTAGTTTTATTACATCCGGGGATCTACCTTTTGGGCTCCCCTGCCCTATAGGCTTTCGTTACCTCCCCATACGACACTGTTTTATACATTTTTATTGACAACTTGTAGGAAGATTTTTTTTACCCTGTACAGTAAATCAAATAAGAGTAAAGATATTATTGTATTTTTGTTTGCTCTCTCCATTATGGGAAGAATATGAATTTCATTCCTTTTGCCAGTCCCAGAAATCTGAGATTCTGATCCATCTACACTAAAAGTCAATCCATTGATCGTTTTGCAACAGCAGTAAATATCAACTGTGTTCTTTACAATTGTAAATGTTATTAGCAAATATGATAATTTCGTTTGCAAACACTTACATCCAATGAATATGAAGTAGGCTTCTACGCAATATACATAGGTTTATGCAAGCTGGCAAATAACAGGCCATACGCTGGTCAAATTGTAAAGGTTCTAACGGCTATGTTTATGATATGTATATTTACTATGTGTTTTTTTTTTTTTTCTAATAAATTATTGCCAAAATCAGAGTTTCTCTGTTTCCTTTGTGTGTATATTTGTGTTTGACATATGCTCTTTGCTGTGACTTGTCATGTGACCCATCACAGCATCATAATGATCTTAGCACACATTACCAGGCCACCTGCAAACACTTCTCATTGAGTCCTTACATTTGCAGAGGGGTGCTTTGGTCAGGCTGACGAGATCCTCTGATCTCCTCAGTCGGCTGGGATCTGACAACCTTGTGTGCCATATAAAGGCACCTTATGTGCCATACGTGCCTGATTTAGCAATATTAACACAGTTGCACTCCATTGTGCCTATATTGGAATCTATTTGGGAATTCGTTTGGACTGTATCGCCTCAGAATTTGACCTACTATTGCAAACTGGCAATAACCCACAGAATTATCCACAGAGCCTACTCATACTTGCATTGATAAATATGCAAACATTTTCCTAAGTGCAGAGGCAATTTCTACTTTATATTAAGTAGATGTAGTTATTAGAATGATGCATACCTAAAGCTCTGTGTCTTTCCATAATGGTATGTCACATCTTATCAATTAGAATGAATGCCGTATTAAAGGGACACTATAGTCACCAGAACATTACAGCTTATTGAATTTATTCTGGTGAGTAGAATCATTACCTTCAGGCTTTTTGCTGTAAACACGGTCTTTTCAGAGAAAATGCAGTGTTTACATTACAGCCTAGTGATAACTTCACTGGCCACTCCTCAGATGGCTGTTAGAGATCCTTCCTGGGTCATGGCTGCCTAAAATGCATCCAAACATTCAGTGCCTCCTCCCTCTGCATGCAGACACTGAACTTTCCTCATAGAGATTCATTGATTCAATTCATCTCTATGAGGAGATGCTGATTGGCCAGGGCTGTGTTTGAATCATGCTGGCTCTGCCCCTGATCTGCCTCTTTGTCAGTCTCAGCCAATCCTATGGGGAAGCACTGTGATTGGATCAGGCTACCACTTCTGCTGATGTCAGCAGACTGCTTTTTTTTTTTTTTTTTTTTAGGCAAACAGCATGTAGATCTACAGTTTCTGGCTTGAATACAGTAAGATTTTGCTATATTTTTGGAGGCATGTGGGGTCCAGGGTGGCTAGATGGTGGTGTTAACACTATAGGGTCAGGAATACATGTTTGTGTTCCTGACCCTATAGTGACCCTTTAAAGATCAAAACTTGAATAACTGTTAATGGGACACTGTAGGCACTGTAATCTCTTCATCTCAGTGAATTGGTTATATTGTCTGGAGTTCCCTGATGCCACCCTTCTTTTCAGTGTTAAATCCTTTTTTTATTGGTTTAATGCTTAGCAAGAGTCCCACCCCAGCAGGGTGCATTAGCCTAAGCCAGATGACAGATGGCTGTGATTATCTGAAACATAGAAACATAGAACGTGACAGCAGATAAGAACCATTCAGCCCATCTAGTCTGCCGAATTTTCTAAATACTCTCATTAGTCCCTGGCCTTATCTTATAGCTAGGATAGCCTTATGCCTATTCCACACAAGTGTTAACTGACTGCTTTCAGCCTGTCACAGAAGCCGATTGTTGGTATGGATCTCTCCCTAAGTCATGGCCGGGCTATAGGCAGTCAGGGAACCTCATATAGCTGAATATTGCTCAAAAATTGATTAATAGTGTATGGAGGAACAGCTCACAGGTACTACCTGTTTAGTTAGATAAAATGGTTAAAGTGCCTAGAATGTCCCTTTAAAGGTACACTCTAAGCAGCATAACGACTACTGTGACCTGTTGTGGTTATGGTACACACCATCCTTCAATGTTTTTTGGCACCTCCTCCAATGTAAGTAGTCAAGTAGCTTTAGAACAGTTTGACTTTTCACTGGGGTCCACTGGACACCGCTCCCGACCTAGAATATATATTGCACAAATCTGTAAACTGTATGTTAGAAAGGGTCCCATCAGGGCCCAATTAGAGACCACAATAGAGTCTAATGGGCCCTGGAGAGGGGCTCTCCAACACTCTGGCCCTTCTGTGTGTGTCTGGTTGCCCCCCTAGCCCCTCTGTGTGTCTCTTTGCCCTCCTCTGTGAGTCTCGTTCTGCCCCTAGCCCCTTTATGTATCACTTTGTGCCCGTTAGTGTCTCATACCCCCCAGCCCCTCCATGTGTCTCATTCCCCCAGCCTCTACATGTGTCTCATTTATTCCCCAAGCCTCTCCATGTGTCTTCCCCCCCCCCCCAGCTTCTACATGTGTCCCATTTCCTCCCTCCCCAGCCCCTCTATGTGTCTCATTTCCCCCTCCTCAGCTCCTCCATGTCTCCCATTACTCCTCCACAGTCTCTCCAAGTTAGTGTTCCATTTCCCCTTCCAGCCCCTACAAGTGTCCCATTCCCCCTCCACAACCTATCCAAGTGTCCCATTCCCCCTCTCCAGCCTCGCCATGAGTCCAAACCCCTCTATGCAGTTTCTCAATGTCTTTCCTTTCCCCCTCCCCCGCCTCTCCATGTGTCCCATCCCCCATAGCCTCTGCATGTGTCCCAACCCCCCCTTAGCCTGTCCATGTGTCCCATTTGCCCATCCCTAGCATCTCCATGTGTCCCATTACCCCTCCTCAGCCTCTCCATGTGTCCAACTTCCCCCCAACCTTTCCATTTGTTCCATTCCACCTTAACCCCTCCACGTATCCCATTTCCCCCCTCCCCAACCCCTCCTGTCTGAGCCGCGGCAGAGGAGCTCCTGTTCACTGTACCTAGTCTCACAGGAAGCAGTTTTGTGCTCCCTGATAGCACTTCCTGCCAAACCAGGTAGAGGAACAGAAGCTCCTCTACCAAGGTCTGCGGCTCGGCCACGCTACATTCTGTGATCAGCAGGAGAGGAGCATTTCCCCTCCTGCCGTTTACCCTATGATTCACTTTTGTCACCCCACACTTATTACGCTTACATTGGGGGGAGGGAGGGGTTGCCAGGTCACTCCTGGCACCATAACCATTACAGTGTGCTGTATGGTGCTTGGAGGGTGCTTTTAATCATCCAGCTATCCTAACCACATGCATTCTAGTGCAAATTATTATTGTCTCTCTTCCCCATACTAGAAGAGTGCTTCACCAACAAGTGTGCTTTCCAAGATGAACAGACAGTAGGTATTATGGAACTACTGATACAGTGGTGAATAGGAGAGATTGATTGAATTGGTGGGTGATAACATTCTCAATATGCATCACATGTCTGAATCAGGACAATTCATCCAAAGCTTCAACTACAATGAACAGAAATGGATATGACAGTGAGAAACCTCTTACAATTAAAGGGCTGTAACTGACCATTTTGAATGCACATAGATAAGGGATTAGAAAATATGCACCCACATCCAATCCTAAATAAAATTATAATAAAAGTTAAAATATATTCACTACCAGTACTTTATTTTAATGGAAAAAAACAAACAAACCAAAACAACATTATAGTTCTTGAACTTGGCCTACTCCAGGAACATACCTCCTAATATTGGGAGGTATGAGAATGGGACAGGTGGGTGGACCTGAGAGAGGCTTTGCCAGTGATACAAATCACATCACTTGCAATCCCAATAATTGGATAAAATAAGCAGGTCTGTTTGGACTTGAGAAGGGCCCACCAACCTGAAGGACCTTGCAGAGAGCACTGCTGAACCGCTTTCTGCAGGATCCTAGTGCAGTGTGACCTTGTCTAATGATATGCTTGCACCTTGCTGTCGAGGACAGTTCCCTTTGTGGTAAGTAAATTAGGACACCAGGACATGACCCCAAAATCAATACAGGTGTGGGCCTGAGGAAGTAGCTTGCCCAATTAAGAGGCCTTTACTTTCAGACATGTTTAACCCAGCACTGCAAAGGGTAATGTGCATTGGCAATTACCAACTAGCTAATTATTAAGACAAAGTCTATAAAATACATAAAAGCTAAATTGGTATCCAGGGGTCTTTTTAATACACCTCTCCTGTGCTGCAAACCTGTGAAAGTTACCCTTAAATCAATACCCGATTGTGAAAACAGAGTGTATGCAAATTACAGCCAATTTGTACACATTATACAGCAATATAGTATGTTTAAAAGTATGCATTTTGAATTAAATTAATTTAAGTGTAATTACTCTTCAGTGCTGATCCTTAAATATGCTTGGCTTCCCTTTGGGATTATAGTTGAGAAGGTGGCACTATTAAGTGCAATGGGCAAAAATACAGTTGTGCTCAAAAGTTTGCATATCCTTGGAGAATTGGTAATATATGTACAATTTGTAAAGAAAACATGAGTGTGCAGGCAAAAACACATTTCTTTTATTTCTTATGAGATTCATATTCAACTGTAGGTCATAACACAATGGCACAATCATAACAAAACATGGCAACAAAGAAAAAAATGAAATGACCCTTGTTCAAAAGTCTGCATAGACTTATTTCTTAATAGTGTGCATTGCCCCCTTTAGCATCAATGACAATGTGCAGTCTTTTGTAATAGTTGTTTATGAAGCCAATAATTCTTGCAGATGGTATAGCTGTCCATTCCTCTTGGCAAAATGCTTCCAAGTCATGCAAAGTCTTTGGTAGTCTTGCATGACACGCACTCCCCAGTGTGGCTCGATGATATTAAGGTCAGGAGACTGTGATGGCCATTCTAAAACCCTCACTTTTTTCCACTGTAACCACTGGAGAGTCAACTTGGCCTTGTGCTGGAAAGTCCAAGAGCGTCCCATATGCAGCCTTCATGCAGATGAGTGTAAATTGTCAGATAATATTTTCTGATAACACGCTGCATTCATCTTGCCATGAATTTTCACAAGATTCCCCATGCTTTTAGAGCTCACATCCCCACAAAAATCAGTGAGCCATCACCATGCTTCACAGAGGTGGTGGTATTCTTTTCACTATAGGCTTTGTTGACCCCTCTCCAAATATAGCGCTTGAGGTTGTGGCCATAAAGCTCTATTTTAGTCTTGTCACTCCAAATTACAGTGTATCAGAAGCTGTGAGGTGTGTCAAGGTGTTGTCGGCATATTGTAATCGGCTTTTTTGTGGCATTGGCGCAGTAAAGACTTCTTTCTGGCAGCTCGACCACGCAGCTCATTTTTGTTCAAGTATTAAAAACAAGCACACCGTCTTTTTCAAGAGCAGCATGTATTTCTCCTGAGGTGGGATTTGCACCTGAACTTGATTTGGTATCAAGAGTTCACCGAATTTTCCACTTTTTAAATGATTGAACAGTACTGACTGGCATTGTCAAGGCTTTGGAAATGTTTTATATCCTTTTCCATCTTTATAAAGTTCCATTACCTTGTTACGCAGGTCTTTTGACAGTTATTTACTGCTCGCCATGGCTCAGTATCTAGTCTGATCAGTGCATCCATTTGAGAACTAACAAACTCATTGACTATTTATACACAGACACCAATTGCAATTTAAAAAGCCACATGTGTGGGAAATTAACCTTTAATTGCCATTTTAACCTATGTGTGTCACCTTGTGTGTCTGTAACAAGGTCAAACATTCAGGGGTATGTAAAGTTTTGTACGGGGCCATTTGGGTGATTTCCGTTATCATTATGATTTAAAAAGGAGACAAACAACTATGTAATAATACATGGCTTCATATGATCACTATCCTTCAATAAAATCAATTTTTTGCATGATCAGTCATATTTTCAAAATCAATGCCAAAGTTTCACAATTTCTGCCAGGGTATGTAAACTTTTCAGCACAACTGTCTGTCTGCTTGCATCAGCTGTTTTTCTAAATATCTTTTTGAAAAACTTAAAGCTATACCTTCAAAGTCTCCTTATTTAAGAGAGGCAGTCTCTATTTTGGGCACAAATCCCTATTCTATCCTGGTGTCTCTTTTTTCTAGAAGTTCCATATTGCTGTGTCTGAGCGTATAACAGAGCTCCACATCAATAGAAATGTGTCTTTAAACTACAATAAATGTGTTTAGATAAATAAAATACATATTCTTGATCTAAATTTCATTTTTAGCTGTATAAATTATTAGTAAGTCATCTATTATTCTCAAAATAGCCAAACTAATGGCCATAATCCCGCTCACAACTATAAAATTAGTGTCCCTCTTTTTCCATGTTAAATTCAGGAAGCTATGTAATAGAGACACTTTAACTTTACTGCTCACTAATGAATAAAACTACGTACATGACTATAACGTTCCATGTATTTAAGTATCTCTTGCAAATCTACTCAGGGTTGGATATCTCTCTTTGTCGTCTGAATGCCTGCATAATCATGATGCAAGTAAGCATCACTATGTACAGTAGGTTATTGGGAGTAATGATTGGTGAAGTTTAAAGACAGTGGGGCACCAGACTTTATTCCAGGAATTTTACTCTGCCCCATAACTTGTTGGGCTCCGCGCACTTAACCGCCTGCCCATAAAGCACATTTTGAAGGGGAAAAAAAAACTTTAAAAGAGGTTTGACCACATCCCTTAAAGCTGTATGATACCCAAAGATAACCCCTCAAGACTGGGCGATATGCAGGCCTGGCTTTTAGCATATCCAGGATCTGTCAGTCCAGTGAAAAGCTACTGCATGATGACTAAGCATGTATGACGGGGCAGAGGCATTCATAGGTTACATGGCACCTGGGCATTAGTATTTTGTCCCCCACCATCCTCCCTTTGCATTGCCAACCCCTTTTTAGTGCTTTGTCAAAAGAGACTTAAATGTTTTCTTTTTTTTTTTGTATTTTTCTATTGTTAGACTAGCTTAATGCAGGTGAAGGCATTTTTTTTTGGGGGGGGGGGGGGGGGGGGGCAACACTGGAAAAAGAGAGGTGGTGGGTAAAGCAAACACATTTTGCATACAATTGAAATGTTTACCAACCAAATTCTATCTCCCAAGTAATTGATGAGTATAGTAAAAGAGGGAAAGGGTTTTAGGAATAATTACGACAGATGATGCTAACAGATTTTTTTAAAATGTAATTACAACAAAAAATGTACCCTCTGTACCTATAGACCACCTTCCACTCATTATTGATGTAGTACAGGGGTATGTAATCTTCAGCACTCCAGATGTAGACTACATCTCCCATAATGCTGTAACAGCCATAATGTTGGCAAAGCATCAGGAGAGATGTAGTCCACAACATCTGGTTTGCCTGCTGTAGGAGGTTGTATACCTCCCAACATCGGCGCCCAATCGTAGGGGGAAAAGGAGACGGACCAGTGACACTACTGGACACCTCCCAAAGGTTCACTCAAAAGGGAGACAAGTCCACCCGAAGGACTGGCAGTTTAACCAGGTGTGAATGCACACCATGCTGCCTGTCAATCATAAGGCCGGCCCATGCAGGGAACACTGTTTTAGTGCTCCCTGCAGGGTCATAGTGTCCTGAGTACAACTCGAGCATGTCTGATGATACGTTTGTGCTACACATTTTGTGGACCGTTTCCTGGTGTCACCAAAAGCAGGACACCAGGGAACAAAGTTTAAATGGTGGGATAGGACCCAAAAAATCAAGACTGTTTTGTTGAAATCGGGTAAGCTGGGAAGCATGGTAATGAGCTAATGGTGATGGTAAAAGAAAGAAAAGTAATTCATTAGCAAAACTGTGCCAAAATAACTATCACTATTCACAGCAGCAGAAGTAACTCAGAGAGGTATAGATGGTGAAGATTAAATAGAGTGGTAATGGTCTATAGCTAAATTTCTCATTCTCTTTTTAGAATAGCAGTATCCCTCCCAATCAGGGCCAAACAAGAAAAAAAATGTGGGCTGGTCATTTTCTAAACAAAAAAGCCCAGTGGTAGGTGGTGTAGCCAAAGAGGGGGCATGTTGTCATCACCAATGACACATCCCCCAACTGAATATATTAATTCAATGCCCCTCCAGGGCAGCCCAGATCACTGCTAAAGAGCTATTGCATGGGGAAAAAAGGCCCTGTTTGTGGTGTGGTGTTTTTTATAATTAGTTTAATTTCAGCGGAGTTGTGTTTATGGTGTGTGGCTAGGGGCTGTAGTGTGTGAGTCTAGGGCAGGGGTAAGCAACCTATAGCACCTGTGCCATGCACGGCACTCATGGCTGCTAGAGCCAAACAGGCTCTGGCCTATCAGGAGTCCCAGTGAAACTTGTGATTTCTCCTAATACGAAAAGGTGGTAAAGGACAATCCTCAATTTATGCATTACAGCACATAGAAGAAGGGATCTCAGATCTCACGAAATGCCATAATATCACACAGTGACGCATAGAACCCCCTGCCCATAATCAAAAGCTATTGAGGCAACAAGACTGCGTCCGACATCGATATCAAGGGCGTTAGGCCCCGACAACCACCCTATTTGCAATACAGTGTCTTTTCTCTAGCCAACAAGCAGCCCACATACTCCACTGACTCTGCCGTTTTGGATGGCACACTCGGACAGCACGAGCACATGCCCCAAGACACTGCTATGCATATCGTTCTATGTTCCCAAGTTAACTTGTAATCAACGAGTATTAATAAGTTGTTAATGTTGTATTGTTACTACGTGATTGTATCGCGACTACTGCCGCACAACCCTTTAAAAAAAGGGCGCACTTAAACCTCTATGTTTATAACTTGCATAGCCAATGTCTCCATATCTTATAACTGTGAGAAAACTAAATAAAGAATGTAAAAAAAAAAATAAAGCAACTGCAGTATAAAAAACACAAGCAGAATATGGCAACATACACACCTCAATTTTAAAAAATAGGACCGGCATACTCTGGGACATCACAATCTTATTTCGGCACAGTGCTGCTAAAAGGTTGCCTACCCCTTGTATGTACGTAGTGGGCATTGGATAGCATTCCCCTCATCCCCCCATAAAAACCATAACTTACCCCTTCAAATAACGACAGACAACTTCTTGGGAAAAACAGGCCACAGCATTTATTAACATCACCAAATACTGTATAACTCCTTAAAAATATAACATAATAAATTAACATAAACACTTTTTATACAGTCATACAGTAATCAAGAAACCGTCCTTACCAATCTAACTTCCCCAAGGCTCTCACCTCCCCCCCTCGGCATAATAAAACCTCTTCCTTTTCAGGGCTCCCCACCAGCCGGTTTTCCGCTCGGTGGGGCCTTCCTGGTCCTCCCACTCCACCCTCACCCTGCTTATTGTCACTAGCCCTGCCTTTGATTTCCCCTGGCCTCTGTGCATGGCTACTGCAGCCAAATGGGCATTTGCACGGTTTTCCCAATGGCCAGTCTGGGCCTGCTCCTAATCTACAAAGTTAATGAAGCCCATCACACCCCATATGCTTCTTCTTATTAAACACTAGTTTTTGTTTTCATCAATATCTAGGCTCCGCTTAAAGCTACACTATAGTCATCCAGACCACTTTTTCTCAATTAAGTGATTAGGGTGCAGTGGTCCTTTTATCCTAACTCTGCAATGTAAAACATTGCAGTTTTTTAGAAAGTGACATTTTTTTTTATTGAATGGTTAAATACACCTCTAGTGGCTATCATACTCACAGCAACAAGCAATTGCTTAATTTCTCCTCTTTTTCGTATGCTTTCTCTGTGCTGACTTCCAGAAACAAATCATTTGTAACAATGATTGCCAGGGAGCTCACATGGAGGGACCCAGTTGCAGGATACAGATTTGCAGATTTCTACTTTCAATATTATTTTACACACCTCACAAATACATACAGGTAGTTCCCGACTTTACGAACGAATTGATTCCGAAGCCTAGTTCATAAAGCGGGAGTTCATAAAGTGAGAAGTGCCCGTATTTGTTTAATGTAGTGATAAGTAAACATAATATTAAACATTCTGAGAAGTGACAGCTCGAAAGCTAAAAAGAGTATAGCTTTAATTGGAAGTTCAGAATATTACTAGTTTCTGGACTAGATGTATGTAACTATGGGAATACCTTTCCATACCCCTGTGGTGGTCATTGGGGATCTTTGCATTTTATTAAGTCTAAGAGGGAGCAGGCATCATTTTTACAAAGGTTTTAAAGTTTGTTGTTTGTTACACACAAACCAAGGGAGGGCCAAAATATAACAAAAGTCATAGAGGTGATAGTGGTGAATATTTTAGAATATATCAGCAATTTTGAAATAATTGGCCTTTTGCCACGATGGTGTGAAAAAAGGGGATTTACTATCTGAAAATTGTAAGGTTCAACCGTGGAATCATACAATATTTTAAATAATCCAGGAATCGGACAAGGAGAGATGCTAAATTATGCAGAAGATTTTTTTTAACATTCTATATGTTGCAACCTACTCTAGAGTTTTATAGGATGTCAGTTTAGACTTCACTTTAACGGGACACTATAGTAACCAAAACAACTTTAGCTTAATGAAGTGTTTTGTTTATGTATAGATCATGCCTCTGAAGTTTTCGCTGCTCGATTCAAAACCATTTAGGAGTTAAATCACTTTTGTTTCTATTTATGAAGCTCTAGTCACACCTTCCCTCTCTGTGACTGACACAGCCTGCATGAAAACAAGATGGTTTCATTTTCAATCAGATGTAACTTACTTTAAAAATTCTCCTGCTCTGTAAATTGAACTTTAATTACATATATAAAGCTATTTACAGAGCAGGAGATAAGAAATTCTAAATTAAACAAAAGGATATGTAAACATTGGATTACGTTTTTTTTTTTTAGGAAGTGTTTATGAAGTCTGTGCAAGTCACATGCAGAGAGGTGTGGCAAGGGCTGCATAAACATAGTGATTTAACTCCCAATTGAGCAGTAAGACTGCAGGGTCATTATCGATACACATAAACTGCCTTATAAGGTTAGAGTTGTTTTGGTGACTATAGTTCCCCTTTAACAGCCATTTGTTAGTTGAGCCCAATAGACTATTTGTGGTCATTGGTAGTGCTCTCAGGCTAGAATGCTGCTGATCTCCCCTGGTACTGAATCAGAGACATGACATGACAAAATAGTCAAATGTAGGCATGGTAACAATTTGGTAACAATGTACTGGACAGGGTACTTCTCCTAGCCAGAACCATTATCTTCAGCAAACAGGTAAATATAATTCTCAAAGTGCATAGTACATGATACACTAAAAATGTGTTCTTAATTGGTTCTCTCGAACAGTCTTTGTCTATACACTGCCATATATAACATTGGAAGGTACACGACAGCCTGAGACACCTCTGCCACTTCCTGATTATTGCACAAAATCCCCATGATATGAGTGTTTTTGCACTGCTCCTTACAAAAAGCTATAGAGACATTTAGTATTGAGTATCTTTTTTATTTTACTTTCATTATTAATGCATTATTAACATCTAAATATCAAAACTTCCCTTCAAAGCCTGTCTGCTTAAACACTAATTGTGCAAACAAAAACAAAGTTACCTCAGGAACTATTCAAACTAACATTAAATGAGCACTATAGGGTCAGGAACACAAACATGTATTCCTTACCCTATAGGGTTAAAACCACCATCTAGCCACCCTGGTCCCCTCATGCCTCCCTAAATATAGAAATCTTACTTGTATTCAAGTCTGGAGCTGCTGGCTTTGTCACTGTTTCCTTTAGACCTGCCCACAGCCTGCTGACATCAGCAGAAGTGGTAGCCTGATCCAATCACAGTGCTTTCCCATAGGATTGGCTGGGACTGACAAAGATGCAGATCAGGGGCAGAGGAGCAGCACAATTCAAACACAGCCCTGGCCAATAAGCATCTCCTCATAGAGATGAATTGAATCAATAACGCTCTATGAGGAAAGTTCAGTGTCTGCATGCAGAGGGAGGAGGCACTGAATGTTTGGATGCATTTTAGGCAGCCATGACCCAGGAAGGATCTCTAACAGACATCTGAGAAGTGGCCAGTGAAGTTATCACTAGGCTGTAATGTAAACATTGCATTTTCTTTGAAAATACAGTGTTTACAACAAATAGCCTAAGGTAATGTTTCTACTCACCAGAACAAATTCAATAAGTTGTAGTTGTTCAGGTAACTATAGTGTCCCTTCAAGTGAGTAATGTGGCCTACACAGAAAGTAGTGGAGGAAGGGAGCAGAACTTGGTTGACCCTAGGTAAGACATCAAGCCATTCTAAAATTATTTGACTGCTTACAATAGGGACGGGACCTAGGGCACTCCTGGCACCATAAACGCTAGAGTTAGCTGTAGTGGTTATGGTGCATGTAGCGTTTCTTTAACACTTTCTCTTTAAGTGTGCATACTATACAAAATTTACATAGTATATATTGTTTTATAAGGGCTTTATTAGAATACCCCTTACAGATACTAGGGCTATAACATTTTTTTGGCAGTCGAAGAATCCAAAAATATTACATTAAAGTATATATTTGTAAAAAGTAGACCCACCAGGCTATTTAACTAAGAATATTTTGGCAGTTCTCATTTAACCACTTAAAGGGATACTAAAAAGCTGGCACTATTGCTCCCTCTGCCGTCTTCCCCCTTCCTTGCTTGTGCCCCTCCTCCTCACGGTGGTAAATAAAGGGTTAAAAATCAATGAGCGGAAGTAATCTGGGTGCCTTTAGTGTCACTTTAATTTCATCACCAACCTAGCCAAAACTACAAAACTACTGGTTATAATTTATTTTATATGTTTCATTTATAGGATTCATAGAGATGATGAGGTAGATATATAGATACAGTATATAGATATATAGATAGACAGACAGGCAGGCAGACAAATGAATAACTAAAGGTACTGAGACAGTGCATCCAAAGTCTTTTTGCACCATAACCCCCACCGCCATCTGCTGATGAGTTTGTTATTGTGTTAGTTGGCAAATGCCTATTTGTTCTGTTTTTAGTTTAGCTGCTCTCTAGCTAATACATTTAACTGCATATATATATATTATATATATATATATATATATATATATATATATATATAGTAGTAATATTTATAACTGTAGTTAAAAGGTTAACTTCTTTATTTTTATATAATGCATTGAAACTATAAATCTAAATCTACTTAGTTATCCAATAAATGTATTCCTAGATCGACAAATTGTTAACTCAGACATAGAGATACAGTTAAGTATGTATTATATTATATAAGTGCAACTGATAGGCTCCATCTGCCTAAATGATAATTGAATAAAAAATAATCCCTTCACACTGTGAAAGGGTCAGAGGGGGCAATCTTTTGTTCCATCAGTGAATTCTCATTTAAAAAGCGTAGGGTTTGTTTTATCACAGCATCTGGGCAAGAGATTATTTTGAATTGGCATGAATATTTAGCAACTGCACTCTATACCCATCTTCAGTCAATTAGAGTAAATGTCTTAAAGAAGATGTCACGCTAATGGGAAGGCTGAAACAGTTGGTGCGTGAAAGAGACAGCTTTGAACGCATTAATGCTTGGTGGTGACTGAGCAAACTCTTCAATTTCTGAACAATTAGGGATGCTTGAGGAAGATTTCCTGATGTGACTGAATATATTAGAAAATCGTAAGGGCTGCTGGAAGCTTTGCAATGATTCATTTTGTAAACTCAACACACCTTTCCTTTCTAATCAATAGAAATGATGGGTCAAAATAAATTTTGTCGCCTTATAATATGGGATTTATCCTGTGTGGTGAGCTGAAAGAGGAATACAGGGAGTGCAGAATTATTAGGCAAATGAGTATTTTGACCACATCATCCTCTTTATGCATGTTGTCTTACTCCAAGCTGTATAGGCTCGAAAGCCTACTACCAATTAAGCATATTAGGTGATGTGCATCTCTGTAATGAAAAGGGGTGGGGTCTAATGACATCAACACCCTATATCAGGTGTGCATAATTATTAGGCAACTTCCTTTCCTTTGGCAAAATGGGTCAAAAGAAGGACTTGACAGGCTCAGAAAAGTCAAAAATAGTGAGATATCTTGCAGAGGGATGCAGCACTCTTAAAATTGCAAAGCTTCTGAAGCGTGATCATCGAACAATCAAGCGTTTCATTCAAAATAGTCAACAGGGTCGCAAGAAGCGTGTGGAAAAACCAAGGCGCAAAATAACTGCCCATGAACTGAGAAAAGTCAAGCGTGCAGCTGCCAAGATGCCACTTGCCACCAGTTTGGCCATATTTCAGAGCTGCAACATCACTGGAGTGCCCAAAAGCACAAGGTGTACAACTTGCCTAATAATTCTACACTCCCTGTAGAGGTGAAATAATACAGTTCCACAAACTCAAAAACATGTCTTCTATCAATATGTATTAGTACACTGAGACTATATGTGAGGGGCTGCATGTTACCCTTACTGAGAAAAGAATCAATAGAGAATTCTGTTGATGGCTCAAGTAATAACTATCTACATGGCCTAGCTTTTATAGATAGATAGATAGATAGAAATCAGACGTCACTTATTAAGGTCTTGGGGACACTGTGGCTTTGATTTAGATTTTCGCATACGTTTTTCAAATAATATAATATTTTTTTATAAACTTTTGAAATTATTTAATGTTTTAACAAATATATAGATTTTTTTATATGTAATATATATTTGTTGATATTTTTATATTTTTAAAGAAATATTTTTTAAAGTTTATAATATTAAAACAAGACTTATGTCGTTGTTTTTTTAGGCAGGTGTAAGGGTAAGGCTAAAAGCAGTGCACAATTCCCCGAGTTTTACTTATATGCAGTTTGGTCCAGCTCCATTGCATGTTTTGAAATAGTATTTTCCTCTTTCTTGCTACCTGTGGTCTGAAACCAACTACTTCTTTTCTCTCAATTGTAATGTAACGGATCCCCTATACTCCGACTGAGTATATCTGTTGTAATTCTCCCAACTCCCAAGTGAATCAGTGATTAGAGCTCTTGGTTACCCAAACATCAGCCGAGACTTGATGAAGGGTAAAACAGGAATGACTGCCGTTTATTATTGTCACACATGGGCACAGGCACAGACCCCTACCTGGGGTCTCCAACACAATTCCGACAGGGGTTTCAATCCCCAAAACCTGATGGGAGATGGAGGAATGACAAAGCAGCTGGTTTAAACTGGGCTGGCAGTGTCCCTTGGACAACACCCTGCTAGGACAGGAAAAGGAAGGGGGAGGGGAGGGGAAGAGGCACAGACAAGCAATACACTTTCCACCTAACAGTCTATAGAGCTGCTGCCCCCCCCCCCCCTTTTGCTGACCCACTGCTGCATATACAGACATATCACTGCTGTATGTAGAATACAGGCACATAACAGAGCAACATCTAGACACATGTAAAACAGCCTCAAAAATGGCGCGGCAAGCTTGTGGCCCTCGCCAAACAAATCAGGCCATCCATCACATATCTCCCCCCATAAAAAAAAGACAGACCTGTGGCCAGACCCACGACGGGCCTGCAATAAGTGGATTGGACCCCCTCCCAGAGTCCACAGTCCAACTCCTTGGGGTCCAATGTGACTAGCCAAGTGGGTGGGCACACGTGGGTATGGCACTCAGTGACGGCGTTTGTCACAGGTAATGAGAGTCATAATCAAAGAAATGAGAATTCAAACATTCTGTAAGGCTTAGTGTGCTTTACATTAGACTCTGTACTAAAAACTAAGTCCCACAGAAATGATTAAATTTTGAAAAAAGGCAAAATGAAGTAACTCAGTTCTATATTCCATGAATTAAAATACTGTGTTCTAAGTAGAAAAGATGTAGAAAATTGTAATGATTTGATGTAACATTAGATGCTGATGTCCAAAATATTTTTATACATTTTTACTACCCTAAGAAATCAGCCATTTTTTTTTTTTTTCAGCGGCATTTACCGGTAAATGTAAAGTAAATGGTCTTAACCTCACTTTTATGGCATAAAATTAGTAGATTATATAAAACTAATATATCATTCTATCTTTCTGGTAAAGTCATAGCGACTCCCAAGAGGTTTACGTGGTCAAAATATCACACAATAAAAAAAAAATTTTAATAAAAAAAAAAATGGTGAAAAGAAGACATGTAAAATCAGTACTTTCAAATATGAAATTTTGTGCTAACCAGCAAAATAATGCATTGATTATAAGTTCTAAATTATAAAACAAATAAAACAATGTTCAATTTCTTAAAGTATTAAGACATACAAGCTAACACTTGCCATGGTCGCTTTCTTTAGTCTGTCTAAGCACGATGGGAGTTGAAGTCTATAATGTGACACTGTAGAGACATTCACAGGCTTATTTATGTATTAATGTGAGAACTGCTGGGTATTCAAAGTGAATTTTAAATGTAAGACTAAAATAAGCGATCGGAACACAGAACTGAATAATTATGCTAAATAGTTTGGGCTTACATTTTTAAAATCACTTTGAATTCTTGACAATGCTTACTTTTGTGAATACCCTTGCATCTGTATTAATACAATACGTTGCTCGCAGTCTTGCACTGAAATATGTTACAAAATGTGCCATCATATAGTCTCTTGTAAAGGAAACTGAAAACTAACCTATATATTTCCTTTTTGCCAAACACAGATTTCCAAGCATTCCAGAATTTGTGTGAAAATTAAGATGAAAAATCCAGAGTTAGAAGCATGTGCGGTAAGCTTATTTTTGTTAAGGCTTGGCCCAGGTGGTCGCATGTTATAGTAGTACGAAAATGATCACAATGGGGCATTCTCTAAGGCTCTAAGGCTCTAAGACGCAATCACGCTACTTACTTCTGAAATTACAGTACAATACAGGGGTAATCAAGTACAAGACATCCAGGACTACAACACATATTTGCCATAAAACAGTAAAGCTCACCTTCAGTGATTTAAAATGGTCATGGTACCTAAAGTCTGCAGCATTTTGCTTTGAAACAGTCCACATGCAGAAATAAACCCCTTAGCTGACAGAGTTGTCACTCCCACTCAGGCAGTTTCATAGGGATAACATCAGCCATCCCAGAACTAGAGTTTGGGTTGGCTAATGTCAATGATGTGCAACTTTAATTGCACAGAATTTCAGTTATTGGCTAAGAGCGGTCAGTTGACACTCTCAGGCAATGAATGGCGACTACCACAGCTTCTGGCTTCTGCAGCTCTTCAGAAGCCGGAAGCGTGTCAGTGGACCACAAAGGAGTATAGGACCTAGGAAAGGGGCAAATCGTTGCTAAATGTTTTTCCATTACTGGGGTACCAGGCTAGGGTACTCCTGGTGTTATAACCAGTACCGCCCACTGTGGTGGTTATGATGCTTGGAGTAACCATTTATGGCAAATAGTCCACTAAAAATGAAAGAGGTATAACAAAGCATAATCCTGCAACTTTGCCCATGTTTCTTCTTGTCCCAATGGTTCTGTCAATTCTACATTACTCACGTAAACATAAAGGTTAAATGTTCAATGTATGGAGTTGCCTGTAGTTTTTGCACAAATCATGAATGTAAAACCCATCCTGATTCTTATAAGAATACCCCAGGAGAGGTATAGTTAAGATTTGTTGACAATATGAGAATAGGAAAAGGAGAAAATAGAATGTGTGATATATGCAGCCTGTGATATAGGAAAAGTAGAAATATATGTATAATGCAAGAAGAACCATATAAAGGTCCACACATGACTCTAGAATTTAAAGGGACACTATAGGCACCCATGTCACTTCATTTCAGCAAAGTGGTCTTGGTACCATGTCCCTGTAGTTCTAATTCTGCAGCTGCAAACATTGCTGTGCAGGGTTTAAATGCCTCTAGTGACAGCTTCTCTATCAAAATAAAGCTCTACTATTTGTATCAGATGGGCTCATAGAGGCCATTTGATTGTCATGGCGTTTTGCTGCATATGCACTTTAGCCTTCCAGTGTTTCCATAGGGGAAAGCGTTGGATTGATCAAGATCATCGATCTTGATGATCTCCCTGCCCCTCCCCCACACTGTAACCCCTTTTCACCCTCCCCCCACACTGTAACCACTTTTTTCCTGCCCCCCACACTGTAACCCTTTCTCTCCCTCCCCCCCTTTCCACACTGAAACACGTTCTCTCCCTGCCCCCCTCCACACTCTGTAACCCCTTCTCACCCTGCCCTTTCCCCATACTGTAACACATTCTCTCCCTGCCCCCTCCCTACACTGTAACCCCTTCTCTCACTGCCCCCTCCCCACACTGTAATCCCTTCTCACCCTGCCCTCCTCCCCACACTGTAACCCCTTCTCACCCTGCCACCCCACTGTATCCGTTCTCACCCTGCCCTCCCACACTGTATCCATTTCTCACCCTGTCCCCCCTACTGTAACCCTTTCTCACCCTGCCCCCCATTGTAGCGCTTTATCCCCCCCATACTCCCCACACTGTAACCCTTTCCCCCCCTGCCCGCCGCCCACTGTATCCCTTTCTCACCCTGCCCACACACTGCCCCCCATGCTGTCACCAGCACATACACACTCCGTCCCACACTGTCACCCTCACCTCCTGTCTCTGTATGTATGTGTATCTGTGTGTCCTTTTGTGTCAGTGTGTGTGTCCATGTGTGTGTGTGTGTATTGTGTGTCACTGTGTATCTGTGTACATGAGTGTCTGAGTGTTGGAAACTAGGTGTCATTGTGTTTATGTCTGTGTATATCCGTGTGTCAGTGTGCGGATTTGTGTGTCTGTGTATTTGCATGTGCGTCAGTGAGTGTCTCTGTATGTGTGTGGAAGTGTATACACTGCACACAAATTCACACCTGCATTCAAACACCAACATTTACACACATACTCCATACAAAAACATGTTTCCATTCAAATACACATACATAAGTTTTATGCCTCTAAAACAGATTACCATGATGTGCCAAGTTTCTGCCTCTAAAACTGCCATGATACCCACAATTATGCCTCTAAAACTGCCATGGTATGCCAAGTTTCTGCCTCTAAAACTGCCATGATATACCAAAATTATGCATCTAAAACTGCCATGATATGCCAAAATTATTGCTCTGAAACTGCCATGATTTCCCAGAATTATGCCTCTAGAACTGACATGATATGACAATTATATGCATCTAAAACTGATTGCCCTGGTGTTGCAATTGTATGCTTCTAAAGCTGATTGCGATCATGTGCCATTTGTATGCATCGAAAGCTGATTGCCATAGTGTGCCAATTGTATGCCTCTAAAGCTGCCATGTGCCAACTTTATGCATCTAAGACTGTTTGCCATGGTGTGCCAATTTTATGCAGCTAAGACTGTTTAACATGGTGTGCCAATTGTATGCCTCTAAAGCTGATTGCCATGATTTGCCACGTTTATGCATCTAAAAGTGATTACCATGATGTGCCAAGTTTTTGCATCTAAAGCTGATTGCCATGATGTGCCAATTGTATGCATCTAAAGCTGGTTGCCATGGTGTGCCAATTTTAGGCTTCTAAAACTGATTGCCATGGTGTGCCAATTTTATGCACCTAAAGTTGCCATGATGTGCCAATTTTATGCCTCTAAAACTGATTGCCATGCTCTGCCAATTGTATGCATCTAAAGCTGATTGCCACCGTGTGCCAATTGTAAGTTATTAAAGATGATTGCCATGGTGTGCAAATTGTATGCCTCTAAAACAGATTCTAATGGTGTGCCAATTGTATGCCTTTAAAGCAGATTGCCATGGTGTTCATTTTTAAAATATGCATTAAAAGCAAGTGGGTCTCAAAAAAGTTTTCAAAAGTGGGTCTTGGTCCATAAAAGTTTGGGAAGCACTGGTCTAGAGGATGCTAAAGCGTTAGGAATGCATATTTGTATTCCTAATGCTGCAGTGTTCCTTTAAATGTTGTGTCCTGGAGACTTAGTAGTGATAGAGATCAAATCAAGGGTTTGATTATTTGACTATCTGCTACTGTCCAAATTGGTTATTTAATTGTGTGCACGCTTTCTAAAAGTAATTCACACCGGACACAAGTTGCAGGTTGCTAAAAGACTTGAGGAATGTGTTTATTCCGAGGGGTGGAAGCCCCTTAAAAGCCAGAAATACGTCATATGCATAGTCATAGATAACACAAAGTATACATTCAACAATTGGTTAACCCCTTAAGGACAGACGACGGATATATTCCGTCATGATTCCCTTTTATTCCAGAAGTTGTGTCATTAAGGGGTTAACAGTCTAAGGGGTCTTTCCTGATACCATCCCACTGGGCGTGATCCCTGCATAGTCACATGACATAACTTTGTATCCCAGCACCATTTTATTACACGTGGCAAGTTCTTGAGAGAGAGCCGTTACTGAACAAAGGAGGCGGGGGAAGGGTTAGAAAGGGAAGCAGTTCCTCTGACAGCCAATTTAACACAGTGAATCTCCATTTTGTTACACGAGGGCTTTGCTCGATGGGAAGGGAGGGGAAAGTGAGCAGTCACTGAATAAAGGAGTGCATTATCAGGCAGCAGACATGTTTTTTAGGTGTTCTACTTTTAATTTCAAAAGCTAACTAGCGTCCTTGCTATGTGTTCCTTAAAGGACCACTCTAGTGCCAGGAAAGCATACTCGTTTTCCTGGCACTAGAGTGCCCTGAGGGTGCCCCCACCCTCAGGGACCCCCTCCCGCCCGGCTCTGGAAAGGGACCCCCTCCCGCCCGGCTCTGGAAAGGGGAAAGGGGTAAAAACTTACCTTTTTCCAGCGCTGGGCGGAGAGATCTCCTCCTGCTCTCCTCCTCCGATCCTCCTCTTCTCCTCCCCGTCGGCTGAATGCGCACGCGCGGCAAGAGCTGCGCGCGCATTCAGCCGGTCACATAGGAAAGCATTCACAATGCTTTCCTATGGACGCTGGCGTGCTCTCACTGTGAAAATCACAGTGAGAAGCACGCAAGTGCCTCTAGCGGCTGTCAATGAGACAGCCACTAGAGGACATAGGGGGAAGGCTTAACCCATTCATAAACATAGCAGTTTCTCTGAAACTGCTATGTTTCTGAAAAAATGGGTTAACCCTAGAAGGACCTGGCACCCAGACCACTTCATTAAGCTGAAGTGGTCTGGGTGCCTAGAGTGGTCCTTTAAGAAAATGAGATTGCATGCCCTGTTGTCTTAAAAGCTGGTGTCTGCATTAACATTTCTTTAGCAGTCATCAAGACTAAATGCATAGCCTATTGTGTATCTGTTACCTTAAATTGCAGTGGCACATTAGAAAATTGGTTACTGTTGTGCTTATGTTCAAAGAGAAACTAGTAAATTAGCTACTGAAAAATTGGTGAAAGAGAGGTTTTGCCTTTTTGAATCATACCTGTTCCACAGTTATCACATGTAATGGTGCAGGTTTAAAAAGAAAAAGACCATATAAAAAGTTATAAAGCTAAGAGGAATTATCTTGAAAATGAGTGAGTCATACTTGTCTAAAAGGTATCTTATGTCTATGAGATAATAGTAAAAGGTCTCCTTAAACATATTAATGAAATAAATCAGTGCTCAGTGTGTTAAAACAGATTGTTTTTCTACTAGACTAGAATAAAAAGGTACCATTAAGTCCATTATTTATAAAATGACAATATTGTTTGTAAACCATAGTGTAAATTATAATCATGTGTTCTAGCATAGCCCAAATAACCAGAGAAAAGAAAAAAGAAATAAATCAGAAAAAAGGCAGTGTTTACATTGCCCTTAGGGACTCTTTAGATGGCCACTCCTTAGATGGCCACTGGAGGGGCTTCCTGGCTCAGGGCTGCACAGTAAGCAGCCCTGCCGTTCAGTTTCCCCACGCTCTGCATGATGACGCTGAATTTTCCTCATGGAGATGCAGTGATTCAATGCATCTCTATGAGGAGGTCCTGATTGGCCGAAAATGCATTTGGCCCGCCCCCGTGCCGATATTAGCCAATCCAATGCTTTCCCTATGGGCACAAAATCGGCCATTTTGATGAATGGAAACCGCGCAGCGCTGGAAATAAGGTAAGCTTTAAACTTTTATAGGAGGGCTAAGGTGGGGTGAGGCACCTAAATGGTGGGTTTAGCACTATAGGGTCAGGAATACATTTTTGTGTTTCTGACTCTATAGCGATCCTTTAATAATATCCCTACTAAAACAATATATAGTCACTATAGCCTAAATTGTAAGCATGCTAGACATTTTTTTACTGGATGGTGAATAGTTGGAAGTATTTTGCTTTGGAGGAAGAGAGGTTTTGCGTTTTTGAATCATACTTGTTGCACAGTAATCATATATGACTATCTGGTGCAGGGCGGGTGCAAGGATTTTTTTTGTAAACATGCGAAGATGATTTTGGCTCCCACCCCCACCCCAAAAGCATCTTCACCTGTGTGCTTCTTAACCCGCCTTTTATTTCTTATCCCCTTTTTTTTAAATGTCTTACCCCCTTTAGTGTATCTTAACCCCTATTTTCCCTATTGTGTTTCTTACACTTCCCTTCTGTATCTCTTACAAACCCCCTTGTGCATGTCTTACTCCCCCGAGTCCCTTTGTGTCTTCTTCTGTCCCAGCCCCTTTGTGTCTTTTACTCTTACCAGCTCCTTTGTGTGTTTCTCCACTCACCACCAGCCCGTCTATCTCCCCCAGCCCCTCTGTGTCTCTTTTTCCTCTTCTCCAGTACCCCTGTGTCTCTTTCAGCCCATCTGTGAACTTTCTCACCAGCATGCCCATCTGTGTGTCTTTCTCTCCCCTCAGGTCCCTCTATGTGTCTTTCTACCAACTTAGCCCCCCCCCCCGTGTGCCATTTCCCCCTCCATGTCCCTTAGTGTTCCTCTCCCCTTCATGTCCCTTAGTGTTCCTTTACCCTCCCTCTCCTGTCCCTTAGTGTTCCTCTCCCCTCCCTCCCCTGTCCCTTAGTGTTCCTCTCCCCTTACTCCCCTGTCCCTTAGTGTTTCCCTTCCCCCTGTCTCTTAGTGCCCCCCCTTCTGCTTAATGTTGCCCCCACTTAGTGTTCCTCTCCCTTCTGTTTTAGTGGTCTCCCCTCTACCCCAGTGTTCCTTTTCCATTCCCTCCCCTGTGCTTTAGTGCACCCCTTTAATTTTCCTCTCCCCTCCCTCTTTAATAGTGTTCTTTCCCACCCTTCCCCTGTCCCATAGTGTTCTTTCCTCCCTGACGGGGTGCACAGGCTCTGTAGAGAGAGGTGCATATTGGCGCCAGGCTCCACCCCTCAAGATAATCCCCACCCCTTCTGTTTATACTCCACCTCTCCATAACTGATGTCACAGGCGGCAGAAGTGCTCAAAGCTCCTGAAAGGCTGGCTGGTCTGGAAGGTGAAGCTGAGCAGGCAAAGGGGAGGGGGGCTACATAAGAGCTAAAAAAAAAAAGGGGCCCAGGAGGGATGGGGGATATTGCTGCTGCAGAGGGATTTATATAGACTGGGGTACTGGGCACTCAGATTGTAGATGAAATGTAATCTAGAAACATGTAGTTATTCACTTCAGGGTAAAGAATGCACAAGCAACTTATACCCTAAATGGTACTGAAATAGGGATAACAACACACTGGTAGGATTTGGGAATTGTTATAGACAACAAACTAGGCAAAAATGTTTAGCTGTAATTTTCCTCTTACTCATTTAGTGTACCCACACACAAATAGTTTCTAAATTGTGTCCTGAGTTTAGAAATACCCAATGTTAACATGTTCTTAGCTTTTAGTTTGCAAGTTATAGGGCTATAATATTTTTAAAATGTATCAATAGTCATTTTATAACACTGTTATCTATCATAAATCTCTAAATCACACCTCATATGTACTCTTTTAAAGTAGACAACCCAGGGTATTCAATATGGGGTGTGACCAGTCTATTTTAGTAGCCACTTAATCACAAACACTGGCCAAAGTTAGCATTTATATTTGTTTGTGTGTTAAAAATGCAGTTATACACCATAAAACCTGTACATGGGGGGTACTGTTTTATTCGGGAGACTTTGCTGAACACAAATATTAGTGTTTCAAAACAGTAAAATGTATCACAATAATGATATCATCAGTGAAAGTGCTGTTTGTGTGTGAAAAATGCAAAAAACGTAACTTTCACTGACAATATCATCGATGTGATATGTTTTACTGTTTTGAAACACTAATATTTGTATTCAGTGAAGTCTCCTGAGTAAAACAGTACCCCCCATGTACAGGTTTTAGGGTGCCTTGGAAAGTTACAGGATTAAATATAGTGCTAGCAAATTAAATTCTCTGGACTTTCGGTCAGGGTTGTCAGGCAGGTCCCCCAAATGGCAATCAATAAAATTACTTAATTATGTAAAAATATAACATAAATATGCACGTAGAATTTAAATATATATATATTTGAAGCCTATGTGTATATTTATGAAATTATTTATGTAATTATGTATATCGACAAATGAGGGGTCGAGGCACTCAGTAAAATAAATCAAATGTAAAAAAAAAAAAAAGTATTAACTGACCCCCAGGACCTCAGACGTACCTAGTACGTCCGAGGTAATCCTAATTACTAACTGGATCGCCGCCGTTCCCCCGCCAGCGATCGGTCTTCTTCTCCGTCTGGGGGTACTGTCTGACAGCCTAGCGAGTCCCCCCTCTGCAAATTAGGCCCCCGCGAGCCATGTGATCGCTCTGAAAGACTACTAAAAAAGATTGGACATACCCCATATTGAATACACTGGGTTGTCTACTTTAATTTAAAAAAAAAAAAATATGTACATGTGAGGTCAGAGATTTATGACAGATAACAGTGTTACAATGTCACTATTGATACATTTTAAAAATATATATTTTGAAACAGCAATGTCCTACTTGTACTTATAGCCCTATAACTTTACAAAAACAGCTAAGAATATGTTAACATTGGGTATTTCTAAGCTCAGTTTTTTGCCGGTTTAGATGTGTAACATATTTTGGGGGTCATATTTTGGGGGTCATATTTTTTATTTATTTTTTTATAGTAAATTATATGATATGATGAAAATAATGGTATCGTTAGAAATACAATTTAATGGCGAGAAAAACAGTAATAATATGTGTGGGTACAGTAAAGGAGTAAGAGGAAAATTACAGCTAAACACAAACACCGCAGAAATTTAAAAACAGCCCTGGTCCCAAACGGTAAGAAAATTGAAAAGCGGTCTGGTCACTAAGGGGTTAAAGATGCAAGGTGAATTGTTAGTGAACAACTGACATAAGAGTTTTGCCTTGATATTGCAGGTGAGCTTACACTTTTTAATGGCCATTGGAGTGATACTAAAAAACCTCCAGTTATTTAAATGTGCATTTTGGGATAGTGTGCAAGTACCCTTTACTTTGGTTTTTATTGTATGTAATGTGGCCAGTGTGTACTAAAGTCATTGCTGCTGCCCAGGAGTAGTGGGAGTCTGAGTGCAGGGCTTAATTTTGTATGTTTGTATTTCATTTTTTATTACACAGGCATGGTACTGTTTTGCCACCTACCCCATAAGTTCCCTATTAAAGGTTAATAAGTATGTAGGGGTTTAGGAAAATAAGATTTTACCTTTCAGTTTAAAGAAGCAAGGTGTATCATTACTGTTGGACTCACCTAAGAGGTTTTGCCTTGTCGTGGCAGGTGAGCTTACACTCTAATGGCCATTGGAGTGCTACTAAAAAACTCCAGTTATTTAAATGTGCATAGGGATTTGGGATACCGCGCAAGTAGCATTTACTTTTTTTTTTTTTTGCATGTATTGGGGCTGATGTATACTTTAGTCATTTCTGCTGCCCAGAAGTAGTGAGGCTTTTGAGCACAGAGGACTTAACGAGACACAATAGTCACCAGAACAACTACAGCACATGCACCATCCAAGCGCTAAACAGCAGAGCTCTCAGTAGCTTATAAAAGTGTGAGCTAGTTATCTACATACCTAACTGTCTGTAATACCATTAAGACATACTACACTAGTTTTTGTTGTATTTCTGTTTCATTTTGAAGTTGTCCTGGTACTGAAATACAAAAATACTTTACTCCAAAGAGAGTACGTATATACATCTATTCATTACACATCATTGGGTCACTGATAAGATTCAATTCACCCGTGTGATTTTTTTGGTTTTGTTTGGCGCTGTTGATCACTTGTTTTTTTTTTTTTCAAGTGTTGGAAGGTATAATCCCAGTGTTCCAGTGGGTAAATTGATCTCCTCTGCCTGAAAGATACATATTTTGTCCTCTGTGATGAAGTTGGAACTTTTTATGGCTTTTATTATTTAATTCTCTACTAATTTCAGTAATTTGACTATATATACCTGTAGTTTCCATTTCATCTATTTTATAGTAGAAACAGAGGACAGGCAAAGCAGACAAAGGGGAGGGCTATCCTACATGTTTAAAGATTGGTACACCATATATTTAAGCAACATCTACTGATGGTCCTCTTTTGCCTGCATTCTATTATAGCATTATCCTTATTGCTATGGCAGATTATAGAATTTTTTTGTAGGGCTTTTATATACCTGCTGAGACATATTTTTTTTCTAAAATAAACACATGCAGTTTTTCCGGCCTTTTCTCAACACTATATATTCCAATCCCAATACTAATTTTGTAAACAGGTCTGGAAATATTTGGATACTGACACAAGTTTTGTTTTTATGTTTTCCAAAATAAATTCAAGTTACAGTTAAATAATGAATATGGGCTTTAAAAGTGCTGTCTCTTAGCTTGAATTTGAGGGTATTCACATCCAAAGTGGACAAAGGGTTTAGGAATTGTAGCCCCCTCTTTTTCAAGGGACCAAATGTAATTGGACAATTGACTCAAAAGCTGTTTCCCTGATTACAAATCCCCCAATACTTTGCCAGCATTATGGATGTAAGAGCATTTCGAAAGATGTAGTCCAAAACATCTACCTATGCTCTAATCTTTGAAGGTGAAGCTGTGTCTTTAAAAAAAATCCGTTTTTAGCATAAAACCACATGTAAAGCTATTCCTACTTTGCCCGATATCTGGTTATCAGGTCACCATGCCACCTGGTGTTTGTTGAGCTGACTTGTAAAATAGTAGAGATGAACTTCTATAAGTGTATTAATTGGCGAACCATTTCTTCATGTTCTTTAAATGTGACTCTTTTTTCATACTAAATAAAAGTACTGTTATTTAAAAGTTACTGGCATGTTTTGTTTCTCTGTAGAAAAGTTCTAATCACCAACTTATGAGCTGTCAGAAGGAATAAAGAAAGAAAAGCAGGAAAGTTTTCTTGAATGAGTAACGCAAACAACTCTTTATCAGATGTTGCACCCACACAGTAAACTAGGCTGATGTACAGAGAACATTCACCTCACCCGCTTTGTCCTACTATATGGCCTTTAATTTTTCTTGCCCAATTGCTGTTGCTTGGCAACAGAATCTCCAGTGTGTCACGCATTGCCTTCTTGTTTGAATAGAAGATATTATAAAAAAAAAAATTGAGACTATATGAAATCTGAAATAAATTATTGTTTAGTCTTTTGTTCAGTATTTCTGTTTTTGCGTATATTTTATTGCTGTTAAACATTATTTGTACGATTCAATGTATTTCTCTTTTTTTATAGATTGTCTCTTTTCATGTAGTGCTTTCTGTATCACTTATCTTATAGCTGGTGCTCTTTATAACTCAACTACATATTGTTAGGAAAGCATCCTTTGGCTGCCATAGCAACCTATAGAGAAGGAGGAAGTACTGCAAACATATGAATGCAGAAAAAAAATTACAGGGCAAATCTACCGTATATACTCGAGTATAAGCCGACCCGAATATAAGCCGAGGCCCCTAATTTTTCCCCAAAAAACTGGGAAAACTTATTGACTCGAGTATAAGACTAGGGTGGGAAATGCAGCAGCTACTGGTAAATTTCTAAATAAAATTAGATCCTAAAAAAAATATATTAATTGAATATTTATTTACAGTGTGTGTATAATGAATGCAGTGTGTGCGTATGAGTGCAGCGTGTGTGTGTATGAGTGCAGCGTGTGTGTGTATGAGTGCAGCGTGTGTGTATGAGTGCAGTGTGTGTATGAGTGCAGCGTGTGTGTGTATGAGTGCAGCGTGTGTGTGAATGCAGTGTGTGTGTGTATGAATGCAGTGTGTGTGTGTATGAATGCAGTGTGTGTGAGTGCAGTGTGTGTGTATGAGTGCAGAGTGTGTATGAATGCAGTGTGTGCAGGGCCGGTGCAAGGATATTTGCCCCCCCCCATATGTCCTGACCTCCCCTCCTCCTCCCTCAGTGGTCCTTACCTCCCCACCCCCGTGTTCCTTCACCCCCCTCCCCCAGTGGTCCTGACTCACCCCTCCCCTAGTGGTCCTTACTTCCCCCTCCCCTCCCCTAGTGGTCCTTACTTCCCCCTCCCCTTCCCTAGTGGTCCTTATCCCCCCCTCCCTCCCCTAGTGGTCCTTATCCCCCCCCTCCCTCCCATAGTGGTCCTTATCCCCCTCCCTCCCATAGTGGTCCTTATCCCCCCCCTCCCTTCCTCCCATAGTGGTCCTTATCCCCCCCTCCCTCCCATAGTGTTCCTTTTCTCCCCCCCTCCCTCCCATAGTGTTCCTTATCCCACCCCCCTCCCTCCGATAGTGGTCCTTATCCCCCCCTCCCTTCCATAGTGGTATAGTGGTCCTTATCCCCCCCCTCCCTCCCATAGTGGTCCTTATCCCCCCCCTCCCTCCCATAGTGGTCCTTATCCCCCCCTTCCCTCCCATAGTGGTCCTTATCCCCCCCTCCCTCCCATAGTGGTCCTTATCCCCCCCCTCCCTCCCATAGTGGTCCTTATCCCCCCCCCTCCCTCCCATAGCGGTCCTTATACCCCCCTCCCTCCCATAGTGGTCCTTATCCCACCCCCTCCCTCCAATAGTGGTCCTTATCCCCCCCCTCCCTCCCATAGCGGTCCTTATACCCCCCCTCCCTCCCATAGTGGTCCTTATCCCACCCCCTCCCTCCCATAGTGGTCCTTATACCCCCCCCCCTCCCACAGTGGTCCTTATACCCCCTTTTTTTTTTTTTTTTTTTTTTATTATTTTTTTTTATTATTATTATTTCTTATTTTATTTTTTTTTCGTCCCCCCTCCCTGCTTGATACATGGCAGGGAGGGGGGCTCTCCTTCCCTGGTGGTCCAGTGGCAGTTCAGTGGGGGGGAGAGGGGGGCTGGCAGAGCTGTACTTACCTGTTCTGCAGCTCCTGTCAGCTCTCTCCTCCTCTGCGCCGTCCGTGCAGCTCCCTCTGTCAGCTCCCAGTGTAAGTCTCGCGAGAGCCGCGGCTCTCGCGAGACTTACACTGGGAGCTGACCGAGGTGCTGAACGGACGGCGCGGAGGAGGAGAGAGCTGACAGGAGCTGCAGAACAGGTAAGTACAGCTCTGCCAGCCCCCCTCTCCCCCGGTCTGTATTATGGCAATGCAAATTGCCATAATATAGACCTTGACTCGAGTATAAGCCGAGTTGGGGTTTTTCAGCCCAAAAAATGGGCTGAAAAACTCGGCTTATACTCGAGTATATACGGTATCTTTTTTTCCAAGTTGGTTCTAACAATTGTTTCCCAGCCAATTCCAACAAGCATTTGTACGCTGCAAGTGGTTGGCTTGAAACTATCTGGCTGAACAGTTCAGTTGTGCCATGGCATTCAGAGTAGCAACTGGCTGGAATATTAACTATGTGTTTTTATTACTTAGAGATAAAGATATTGAGTACAATAAAGTCATGTTTTAATACAAGTGTGTATATATGTATATATAATTATATATTTTGTAAGAATTATGTTCATATTCGTTAAAATTAAAAACTGATGTCAAAATAACAAAAATAATTATGATGTGTTAAATAACTTAATACTATCAAAAAAATAAATACAATTAATATTTAATATAGTGGTCATCATAAATTTAGCATTTTCACATATCGCTCATTTACATACTTGATGGAAGGTACGTATAGAGGAAGTATGATGCAATTTCACAGCACTAAAGAATGGTATATGCTTTTCTGTAGGAGAAAAATATGTGCTACCAAGCAGTTTTTTGTCAAGTGTGGTATTCAAAGCCATGCTTTTCAGTGAAAGAAGAAGAAAATGTAATGTAAAAGGTAATATTTCACAGGATCAGTTTAAAAACTATATTCAACATAAATTTAAACGTTGCTGAAATCTAAAGAATTATAATGATAACTGTGGTGCACAAATGGGCCCAAATGAATATATACTACCGGGTACTTTATATTTATCAAATTTGACACAGAAGAGAAATAAATAAGCTCACATCAGTAATCTTGGTTGTCCAATTTGCCCCCTGAGTATAACTACATAGAGGGACATTAATCAAGGCAAAAATTGGGGCTAGGTTTTAAATGGTAAAGAACATTCCATTGGTTTTCGTTGTGAGTGTGTATTATTTAGCACTTTGCTCCAAAATAAAACCTGGTTTTAACTTGGATTGATTTCTCCACAATTTTATCAACTTATAAATAGTCAGAGCCGAATTAATCATACATTTTAATGATCATAAATAAGTTATTTAGATCTGTATTAGTTAAGAAAAAAATGATCTGTAAAGTTCACATGTTTCCTCTTCACACAAAATCTTGCTGTGTCTACACTGGATTATGTAGGGTCTATATGGTGGTTCAGATTTCCAGTAGTATTAGATGAGGGAATGCAGCTTGAACACATTGATCTGGAGTCTCTACTCTTTCCAGATAAATATAAGTTCCTTGTGCATGAAGGAAGGAGTGGTGGCCCAGTGTTGTGTAACAGAGATGAAGAAATTGCAGAGAAGTGCAGTATTTCTAGTAAAATGGAAGCATAAGTAAGGAATGCACTTACAAATTTTGGGAGCTCTTGAAAGCTCCACTTGTATAAAATTCTGGATTTTTGTGGGTTCCCTTGGTCTCAGTCAGCAGTCCAGGAGTTTGTATAAAAACAAAACAAAAAAAAAACCATATGGTTAGACTAACATAGTGTATCATAGTATCTAGATAAAACAGAATAAAATAAAAATAAAAAATGCACTCATGTGGAACTTCTGTATTGGCTCCTAAAATACAGCACGGAGTGGTATAATCTCCACTCTGGGTGTCAGGATCCCGCAGGCGGCTGCGAGGGGAGGCTGCGTCTTCTTCCGGGTCCCCCGGCGGCAGCATGCATGACGCTGCACGCTGGGAGACCGCCCAATTTGTTACACGCCGGGGTCAGTCACCTGACCCGGCGTTAAAGGCACAGTGCCTCAATCACAGTGGGAGGTTTAGATATCGCCCACGTGTGATTGTTAATTCTGATTGGAAATTAGCCAATCAGAATTAACCTTCTGGTTTAAATACTTACCTCTCCTGTTCCTCCCTGCCCTGTTGTGGTCTTTGCTTTATAGTATTGATTCTGAACGTGTGCTTTCTGGTTACGTACTCTCTGGCTTGTTATACTGACTTTGTGACTTTCTCCTACCCTTTGACCTCGGCTTGTTTCTCGTTATTCTGTTTTCTGGTTCCCCTTACTCGGCTTGTCTCCTGACTATTCTGTGTGTGCTCAACCCGGCCACTCTAAGGACCGGTACTGCACACTTTCTGTGTGTGTGTCTGTGTGTGTGTTAGCGTGTTGGGTTCCCCGAATCGTGACACTGGGATGCTGGTGAGTGACAGTCCTCTCCGAATATAATAAAACAGAAATAAGAAATATTTGCACACTATAATTTTTGTTAGTTCAAATTAAGGAAAATCACTTACAAATGTGGAGTAAAGTGGGGTTTTGCTCAATCCAAACAGCTAAGGTGGTATGTTCCCCAATAAGTGACATCCAGTATTTGACTAATTAAAAGCAGAAGAGTCCTAAATAAATAGTTAATCTTTATTCTGACACACAACCTAAAAAGCAATAAAATATAGAGTAAAAAGTAACATTAACATATCACCAATGTGGCTTTTTCAAAAGTGTTACAACTATACTGTCGCATGGAGTACATGCTCGTATACCTCAAAATATTCACAATAAGATGCAAACCTAATAGGCACCTCTCCTAAATGACAAAAACAATATCTAAACAAAAACCAGGATGCACCCCACAATTATCAATTAACTGCAAAACTTTATTAGAACAATATATACAGTATCTCACAAAAGTGAGTATACCCCTCACATTTGGTCTCAGGTGTGAATGGGGAGCAGGTGTGTTAAATTTGGTGTTATCGCTCTCACACTCTCTCATAATGGTCACTGGAAGTTCAACATGGCACCTCTTGGCAAAGAACTTTCTGAGGATCTGAAAAAAAGAATTGTTGCTCTACATAAAGATGGCGTAGACCAAGCATGTCAAACTCAAAGGCTATCACGGGCCAAATAAACAAGGTTTAAGTTTACGCGGGCCGCAAAAAAACAAAAACTTCAGTTTTCATAGAAACGTAGGTTTATTTAAAAAATAGTAGTATAAAAAAAGTTGCCTAACTGACACTGGATGTCCTCACCCTTTTATGGCTTCAAAGTAAACATTTTAAGGAGATGTGCATTTGCATATAACCAATGTTTCAGTCCAACTACCTTGACATATTAAGAAAAGTTTGGTAATGGGACTGAAATGGTGAATGTATGCTGTGGCACAACTGTAAAAAAACAAATTACGTTATCTTGTTGATTTTCAAGTCCTATGAGTGTTTTCTGTAGTTTGGCATAGGAAAGAATTGCTAGGCTATTATGCATGTGTGGCAGAAAGCTGCGCGGCCAATCAGCATCTCCATGGGTAGCGTTCAGACCCAATCTAATACACTGCCCCACCCCCCCATTCTAATACACTGCCCCCAAATCTAATTTAATACACTGCCCCCTCCACCTAATCTTATACACTGACCCTTAACCTAATACGCTGCCCCTCGTCCCTCCACTCTGATTGAAAACACTGCCCCCCATCACCACTCTAATAAAAATCACCCTCTCCCAATTTAATACACTTACCCTCCCCCTAATTTAACACACTCTAATACACAGCCCCAATCCCTTCCCCAAGTTAATACACTGCCCCCCTCCCTCCTCTAAATTAATACACTACCCCCTGCCTCAAATTAATACACTGCTCCCCCTACCCAATTTAATACACTGGCACCCTCCCTCCCCCAATTTAATACAGTGCCTACTCCCTCCCTCAATTTAATACACTGGCCCCCTCCCTACCTCAAATTAATATATTGGCCTCTCTCTCCCTCAAATTAATACACTGGCCCCCACCCTTCCCAAATTAATATACTGCCCCTGACCTCAAATTAATGCACTGGCACACTCCCTCCCCCAATATAATACAGTGGCCCCATCCCTCCCTCAAATTAATACACTGGCCCCCTCCCTCTCACAAATTAATACACTGGCCTCCTCACTCAAATTAATACACTGGGCCCATCCCTCAAATTAATACACTGGCCCCCTCATTCCTTCAGATTAATACAGTGGCCCTCTCTCGCCCCCAAATTTATACACTGACCCTCTCCTTCATTGGCCCCGTACTTCCCTCAAATTTCTCTTAACTACACAGGAAGGTCCCCCAAGTCCCTCTTCTCTTACCTTAAGATGACCTGCCCGTCCTCCAGTTCCAGCTCTTTTATGCTCAAGCAGGCAAGACTCTCCTCTGGCACAGCGAGCAGGAGGGAAGGCGGAGTGGCTGGTCAGCTTTGCAGACAGACAGCCCTCTAGTGGCCATGCAAGGAAAGGCAAGAATCAGACAGGAAATATCTTTCCTGTCTGGCTGGTTGCAGCCACAGGACAAAGTGGCCCCAGGGCAGGCGGGCGGCAAATATGTTCATTGTGGGCCGCAAGTTTGACATGCTTGGCCTAGGCTATAAGAAAATTATATACGGAAAGAAACATACAAAAACATTTTATGAATGACAGAAAAGGTTTCTACTCCTGCGGTCAGTGCACAGGATGCAAATATAGCAAAAATAGGACCCTTAAAGGTATAAACAAGTTTAAAAGCAAGCACAATTATAATGAATTTGATATTAAAGATTTTATTACTTGTTTTACAAGAAATGTAATATACCTGCTAATTTGCCCATGTGGACTACAATATGTGGGCCGCACTATACGGCCACTCCATAAAAGAATAGGAGAGCGTATAAATAACATTTTGAGGGGAGTCACTCATCATAGTGTCTCAGCCCATTTTAAGGCAAAGCATAATATGGATCCGAAGGGATTAATCTTTTTAGGAATTCAGGTAGTGAAGAAATCATGTAGGGGTGGAGATTATATTTCTAAAATTGGAAATGATGTGGGTTCATAAATTGAAAACCCTAGAACCACGGGGTCTTAATACAGAATTTAACCTTTTTAACTTTTTATAAATTTTTATTTATTTTTTACAAAGATTTTTTATGGATTTTTTATGGAATTCTCAATACAATAATTTGATTGAGTTTCTACAGACTCATTCAAATATTATACAGAATATATAATTTTGTAAGTGTTGATGAAAAAATATGGTGACTCTTTTATTCCCCCCTTTTCATCTCTTCCTAATTTTAACATTTTACTTTCTGCATATTATTTTCCGGAATTTTTTACAATAGGAGAGCACTTTTTGCATGTTGCATGTTGCATATTTCATTTTAGTTTATAATATGTAATTTAGCACTTTAAATGTGATTCAGAAATATTATGTAATGGACTAATTTTATTCCTTTCTTCCTCTATTAAAGTAGGTACTGTTGAGAACAATATATATTTTTTAGCAAATCACACAAACAATTAAATGTTTTCATGTATTGTAATTTATATTATTTTATTCTATTTACCTGGATTAATATCCAAAGAGGTTTAATGATAAGCTGTACATGTAGATAAAACATTTTTTTAAACATTTAGTGAATATTCCCCTTGTTTCAGTTCGAGTTAAAAAAAAAGGTTTGGCATCTATAATGTATGTTAATATGCTGGTCAAGATAACCAATCATAGGACAGAACTTTCAGACTCTTTTGGGTAAGCACGACCTTGTGTAAATGATTTATATTGAGACTCTGATGGACTAGTGGGCGGATCTCATGAAGCCGAGCACGTCAGCGAAACGCGTCATCACGCTCTGACATCATTACGTCCAACGGCCGTAAGCCCCGCCTCCCGGAACAAGTGTGAGTGGAAGTAGCCCTTAGAGCTTCTGGAGCCTGAAAAGGACCGACGAAATTGTTTGGGACTATACCACATTTGCGAGGAAGAAGTACAGAAAGAGGACGTATAGCCAGACAACTGCTTTTAATGTTTGGAGTGTCAAATAAAGGATTTTTACTGCCATCACAGCCTTAAGCCTCTGTATACTGAGATGCCAAGTTCAGAGAAGACTTAATTGCTCTACTCTTGTGAGTGTTTTCGATCTATATTTTCAATATTTATGATTTATGCATATTGCCCTATGAGTTTTTGTTCAGTTTTTTTCTTTTTGAGCATTTCACTGAAGTTTTAACAGAAGCAATTTCAAAACTTTTCAAAGTGATCTTTTAAATAATTTTATCCTTACTTTGCACTTATGTGTTTTGTCACTAGTGCACTTTAACACTTTTGTATTGGCACAAATTATTTATGTTATTGCACATGTATGTGGTATTTATATCACTCAACAACTGATTTGTAGTGTGTTTAAGCACAGTGCACTCTATACAATTTTGGAAATTAATATTTATGTGAAAGTTATTCACTTGTCTTGTTTGATGGTCTTAAAGGCACAGCACACTTTATTTTTGTTTTTTGTTTTTTATAAGAAGATTGCTAAGCCCTAAAATAAAGCTGCAACACTGAACAGGTTGCATACAGAAGAGACCTCGCCATGGCCGACCAAAGAAGTTGAGTGCACGTGCTAAGCGTCATATCCAGAGTTTGTCTTTGGGAAATAGATGTATGAGCGGGTTGGGGCGTCAGCCTGTTAGTGCTCAGACCATACGCCGCACACTGCATCAAATTGGTCTAAAGATGATGCACAAGAAGTTTGCTGAAGACAAGCAGATTAAGGAAATGGATTACTGGAACCATGTCCTGTGGTCCGATGAGACCAAGATAAACGTATTTGGTTCATGCCTTCCTCCCCCTCTGTTCCTGTGCGTCCAGTTTTCTGGTTACAACTACATGTCTGTTAGTCCACCCATTGTAAAGCACTACGGAATCTGATGGCGCTATATAAATAATAAAATAATAATAACAAAGCTTGTGTGGCGGCAACCAGGTGAGGAGTACAAAGACAAGTGTGTCTTGCCTATAGTCAAGCATTTTGGTGGGAGGGTCATGGTCTGGGCCTGCATGAGTGCTGGCGGCACTGGGGAGCTAAAGTTCATTGAGGGAACCATGAATGCCAACGTGTACTGTGACATACTGAAGTAGAGCATGATTCCCTCCCTTCAGAGACTGGGCCGCAGGGCAGTATTCCAACATGATAATGAGCATGAACACACCTCCAAGACGACCATTGCCTTGCTAAAGAAGCTGAAGGTAAAGGTGATGGACTGGCCAAGCATGTCTCCAGGTCTAAAGCCTATTGAGCATCTGTGGGGCATTCTTAAATGGAAGGTGGGGGAGCACAAGATTTCTAACATCCACCAGCTCCGTGATGTCGTCATGGAGGAGTGGAAGAGGACTCCAGTGGCAACCTGTGAAGCTCTGGTGAACTCCATGCCCATGAGGGTTAAGGCAGTGCTGAAAAATAATGGATAAATAAAAGAAATAAAGCAGGCGGTCGAACATTAGGAGTGTTTAATTCCAACATGTCGGGCTGTCGCAAATCAAGCGCCTCACTGGCATGTTGTTTCGCCGCTGAATATATGCAAAGTGCGCCATGGCCGTGTAGGAACGCCTGAAATGGCCACACACCTTCCTGGCCTGCTTCAGGACGTCCTGTAAGCCTGTGTACATATGCACAAAGCGTTGTACGATCAGATTACACACATGTGCCATGCACGGCACATGTGTCAACTTGCCCAACTTCAATGCCGCCAACAAATTTGTTCCGTTGTCACAAACCACTTTGCCGATATCCAGTTGCTGCGGAGTCAGCCACTTTTCCACCTGTGTGTTCAGGGCGGACAGGAGTGCTTGTCCGGTGTGACTCTCTGCTTTCAAGCAAGTCAAACCCAAGACGGCGTGACACTGCCGTATCCGGGATGTGGAATAGTACCTGGGGAGCTGGGGGGGTGCCGTTGATGTGGAGCAAGACCCAGCAGCAGAAGAGGACTCAGCCGAGGAGGTTATGGAAGAGGATGGAGTAGGAGGAGTAGAGGAGGTGGAAGCAGGCCTGCCTGCAAGTCGTGGTGGTGTCACCAACTCCTTGGCAGAGCCACGCATTCCATGCTTGGCAGCCGTCAGCACGTTTACCCAATGCGCAGTGTAGGTGATATACCTGCCCTGACCATGCTTTGCAGACCAGGTATCAGTGGTCAGATGGACCCTTGCCCCAACACTGTGTGCCAGACATGCCATTACTTCCTTTTGCACAATCGAGTACAGGTTGGGGATTGCCTTTTGTGCAAAGAAATTTAGTTCGGGTACCTTCCACTGCGGTATCCCAATAGCCACAAGTTTTTTGAACGCCTCAGACTCCACCAGCTTGTATGGTAAAAGCTGGCGGGCTAATAGTTCAGACAAGCCAGCTGTCAGACACTGGGCAAGGGGGTGACTTTCTGACATTGGCATCTTACGCTCAAACATGTCCTTGACAGACACCTGACTGTGGGCAGATGAGCGGGAACTGCTCAAGGCGAGAGACGGAGTGGCGGATGGTTGAGAGGGGGCAAGGAGGACAGCAGTGGTTGACTCATTTCTTCAAACGGATGTGTAAATGTAACGGATCACCTGGCACCCCGACTGGGTACCTCCAGTAATGGATGCTCCTAGCGCTTCCTGAGGACTCCAAGCACTCTGGCAGACACCACAATCACCGAATCCGAGAATCCTTTAAATTCTCCCAAGCATATGAATGCTGTAGACCATTGAATAGGAACCATACGAATAGGCTTGTACTCCTAGCAGTCAACTGGAACAGCATGCAATAAATCCTTCCCCCAATAATGAGACGACACATCACTTTGAGGGTAAAACAGGAACTCTGGACTGGCTCATCCAGCCTGGCTTTTATTTCCATCTCACACATACAGGCCACACCCAGGGGGAGGCATAAAATAACCAATCCGAGATATGGTACAACCCACACATCCCCTCCCCTTAGCCTGAGAGATAATCCACTTATTATACAGTTTAAAACATAACTTTTACACAATATCTGTAACTTCAAAACCATACATCACATTCACATACAAATCACATATTCAGACTCAGCATACTTTAAACATAAACACTTCCAAAATTCAGGCAAATCCCTCCAGTGGATCAAAAGTTACACGGAAGTCCTTTTATGACCGACCGCAAGCACATTTTCTTGCCCAAAACAGTTCCATAGATTTGGGCTGTGCGGTCGGTCAATTCCCGGCATAAAAACGGCTAAGTCCCATTCGAAGTGTGCCTGTACTTCGACTTTGGTCGAAGTGTCGAAGTGGAGTTGATGTTAAGGGTCGGCGGTGTTCGAAGTTAAAATGGCCGCCGCCACGTGGTCCTTTGTCCGATACCGGCCGCTTCGACAACTTCGGTAACTTCGACAGCTTCGACTGCTTCGACCGCTTCGACTGCTTCGACAGCTTCGACAGCTTCGACAGCTTCGACAGCTTTGACTGTGTCTGAAGTGCCATATACAAAAGTACCAATCTGTCCCCAAAGTATTTAAAGGGCTAGGGACAGTATTATATCAATCCACATGTCCAAAAGTAGTTCTTAAAGGGTCAGTACATTATGGTAGCAGTCCATAAGCCCCAATTCAGTCCCTTAAAGGGCAATACCTCCCAGGGACCATAATCACTGGGCAGGAGGCAAGCAACCAGGCTTCTCCAGTTCTCAGTGGCGAGGTTGGTTCCGCCACATTTCTCCCCTTTACCAATTAGACTAACAGGGTACCTGACCTCCTGCCGGTCAGTGCCCTGGCTAGTCGAGCAACCCACCCACAAAACAGAAACAGCAGAGCAGCCCACCCACAATAAACAGTTACTACACCTGGGTGAGGGAGAATCTTGTCCAGGTTCAGGTGCCTCACCACGGCTGTGTGGGGGACTGGTAGGCTGCCTTGGTGGGTTGCTGAGGGGGCAGAGACCAGCGGTACTCTGTCCTGTTGCCAGCACTACCACGGGAGTAGTCTGGTTGGAGCCTGGTTGCTGGAGACCGACTGTCTCCCCTTTAAATACACCGCTCTGCTGCTGGAGACCGACTGTCTCCCCTTGAGTTACACCGCTCTGCTGCTGGAGACCGACTGTCTCCCCTTGAGTTACACAGCTCTGCTGCTGGAGACCGACTGTCTCCCCTTTAGTTACACAGCTCTGCTGCTGGAGACAGACTGTCTCCCCTTTGGCTAAACAGCCCTGTTGTGGGGGGGCAGGACCGACCGTCCCTACCCCCTGTGCTGGAAGTGCAGAGACCACGGTCCCATCTGCACAGGTGTGGGGCTTACAGTCTCCCCCTGGTACATTAAGCTGCCGCTGGGGAGAGGTGGTAACCAGCTCCTCTCCCATTAGAACACTCTGCCGCTGGGGAATGGAGACTGGGCTCTCTATTCCCTGTACATTAATGATCCGCCGCTGGGGAGAGGTGGTAACAATCTCCTCTCCCATGCATACTTCCCGTCTCTGCGGAGGGAGACCGACTGTCTCTCCTCCCAGCACAGAGTCCTGCTGTGGGGGAAAGGGGGCTGGGCTCTCTATTCCCTACTGGATACTCTGCCGCTGGAGAATGGAGACCGGGCTCCCAATTCCCAACAAATCACACTGCCGCTGGGGAGGGAGGACGGCTCCTTCAGCTCCCTGTAACTTGGGCGCAGAGACCACGGTCCCATCTGCGCTGGTGTGGGGCTTACGGTCTCCCCTTGGTGGGTTAGGCTGCCGCTGGAGAGAGGGTGTAACAAGCTCCTCTCTCTGAACTGTAACCTGCCGCTGGGGATCTGGGCCGACAGCCCAGCATCCCTGTAGGGCCGGTAGAGAGACCTCGATCCCATCTCCACCTGCCATCTGTGGGTCTCTCCAGGACCAGTCTATGAGGTCCCCTACTTCTGCAACTGGTAGTGAAGCAGGGGGTACCTCTGCCGCGTTTTCCCAGCTATAGGCTAGCAGGTCTGGGTCTGCCACCCAGTTTTCCCGGTCTGCGTCCCTGCTCTGCGGCTGGCAGGAATTTAATAGTTCTACATAGTCCATCTCCAGCTCTCGTTCCATGGCAGCGAAACGGCGGAGGTCTTCTCCCAGTCCAAAAGATCTCGGGCCCTGTATCATCTCACCTCGGTAATGAAAGATAGCCCAGTACCGTGACTCTGCTGGACTGCCGAAGTCGACATCCTCCACTAAGGCTTTCCACAACAGGCCAGGGCTTGTGTAGTTCTCCCCCTCTGGATGGATGCCCTCTGCCCTCCACGTCTCTGGCTGGACAGTGCACCACCACAGTGCCCGGTATGAGGCGTCCAGGCTCAGTTCCCTTTCCACGAGGTACTCGAGTTGTCTTACCCGCTGCCCTCCAGGTTGGTCTCCCAGAAGCGGCATCCGCCAGGCCATTTGTTCCTCCAAATGGTATGCGACACCAGGAAGGCGCTGCTGCCGTTGATACTGGACTTCCTCCAGGGCATCGTACCATAATTCTTTCCGGGCATTATCTCTCCATTCTAATTCACTCTCTTCCTCAGGTGTGTGTGTTGCCCAGGGGTCTACGAACCCCATTTTCCCAAATCTTTGTGTAGACAGGGACGCTGTAGGCACACTAGCGTCGCCCTCAATTTGTAAATCCAAACGTACTGTGTCTCCGAGCTGCTTTACCTCGAACTAGGACGCCATCCCACCGCTTGCCACCAATGTAACGGATCACCTGGCACCCCGACTGGGTACCTCCAGTAATGGATGCTCCTAGCGCTTCCTGAGGACTCCAAGCACTCTGGCAGACACCACAATCACCGAATCCGAGAATCCTTTAAATTCTCCCAAGCATATGAATGCTGTAGACCATTGAATAGGAACCATACGAATAGGCTTGTACTCCTAGCAGTCAACTGGAACAGCATGCAATAAATCCTTCCCCCAATAATGAGACGACACATCACTTTGAGGGTTAAATTAGGAACTCTTGACTGGCTCATCCAGCCTGGCTTTTATTTCCATCTCACACATACAGGCCACACCCAGGGGGAGGCATAAAATAACCAATCCGAGATATGGTACAACCCACACATCCCCTCCCCTTAGCCTGAGAGATAATCCACTTATTATACAGTTTAAAACATAACTTTTACACAATATCTGTAACTTCAAAACCATACATCACATTCACATACAAATCACATATTCAGACTCAGCATACTTTAAACATAAACACTTCCAAAATTCAGGCAAATCCCTCCAGTGGATCAAAAGTTACACGGAAGTCCTTTTATGACCGACCGCAAGCACATTTTCTTGCCCAAAACAGTTCCATAGATTTGGGCTGTGCGGTCGGTCAATTCCCGGCATAAAAACGGCTAAGTCCCATTCGAAGTGTGCCTGTACTTCGACTTTGGTCGAAGTGTCGAAGTGGAGTTGATGTTAAGGGTCAGCGGTGTTCGAAGTTAAAATGGCCGCCGCCACGTGGTCCTTTGTCCGATACCGGCCGCTTCGACAACTTCGGTAACTTCGACAGCTTCGACTGCTTCGACCGCTTCGACAGCTTCGACTGCTTCGACAGCTTTGACAGCTTCGACTGTGTCTGAAGTGCCATATACAAAAGTACCAATCTGTCCCCAAAGTATTTAAAGGGCTAGGGACAGTATTATATCAATCCACATGTCCAAAAGTAGTTCTTAAAGGGTCAGTACATTATGGTAGCAGTCCATAAGCCCCAATTCAGTCCCTTAAAGGGCAATACCTCCCAGGGACCATAATCACTGGGCAGGAGGCAAGCAACCAGGCTTCTCCAGTTCTCAGTGGCGAGGTTGGTTCCGCCACAGTAAATAACTCCTCTGACATACCAAGTGAAGCGGCTGTGGTGCTAGTGTTGTTGGTGGCGGCAGGCGGGTGAGTGGTATCTTGAGAGGTGCCCGAAGCTAAGCTGGAGGAGGCTGGTGCGTCAAGGTTCCGAGCGGAAGCTGTAGAAGATTGGGTGTCCTGTGTTAGCCAGTCAACTATGTCCTCAGAACTTTTCAAGTTCAGGGTACATGTCCTCTGAAAACTGGGCATTATTCTAGGGCAAAAGGGAATCACAGCACCATGACCACGATGGCCCCTGCGGGATGGCCTGCCTCTGCCTGTCATTTTTTTTTGGATTAGTGGTACAATGCGTGCAAGCTACTGTGAGACCAGATATGAGTGGCACTGTGCAGTGGCAGAGGTTGGCAGAGTACACGCTGTAGGCCTGACACACCCGCTTGAAGACAAGTAACTGCTATTCAATCTATAACAGTGAAAAAAGTTTTTTGGTTTTAAATGCACACTATTGTGACACCAGATATGAGTGGCAATGTGCACTGGCAGAGGTTGGCAGAGTACACGCTGTTGGCCTGACACACCCGCTTGCAGACAACTAACTGCTATTCAATCTGTAACAGTGAAAAAAGTTTTTTGTTTTTAAATGCACGCTATTGTGCCACCAGATATGATTGGCACTGTGCACTGGCAGAGTACACGCTGTTGGCCTGACACACAGACGCTTGCAGACAACTAACTGCTATTCAATCTATAACAGTGAAAAAAGTTTTTTGTTTTTAAATGCATGCTATTGTGACACCAGATATGAGTGGTGGCACTGGGCAATTGGGCACAGTATCCACTGTGAGCCTGACACACAGACGGTTGCAGACAACTAACTGCTATTCAATCTATAACAGTGAAAAACGGTTTTTGTTTTTAAATGCACGCTATTGTGACACCAGATATGAGTGGCAATGTGCACTGGCAGAGGTTGGCAGATTACACGCTGAAGGCCTGACACCCACTTGAAGGACACTGACTGCTATTAGCTTACAGTGAAAAACTTTTTTGCTTTTTAAAGGCACGCTATAGTGACACCAGATATGAGTGGCAAAGTGCACTTGCAGAGGTTGGCAGAGTACATGCTGAAGGCCTGACACCCACTTGAAGTACACTGACTGCAATTAGCTTACAGTGAAAAACTTTTTTGCTTTTTAAAGGCACGCTATAGTGACACCAGATATGAGTGGCAAAGTGCACTTGCAGAGGTTGGCAGAGTACACGCTGAAGGCCTGACACCCACTTGAAGGACACTGACTGCTATTAGCTTACAGTGAAAAACTTTTTTGCTTTTTAAAGGCATGCTATTGTGACACCAGTTATGAGTGGCAAAGTGCACTTGCAGAGGTTGGCAGAGTACACACTGAAGGCCTGACACCCACTTGAAGGACACTGACTGCTATTAGCTTACAGTGAAAAACTTTTTTACTTTTTAAAGGCACGCTATTGTGACTCCATGTATGAGTGGCAAAGTGCACGCTGAAGGCCTGACACCCGCTTCAAGGACACTGACTGCTATTAGCTTACAGTGAAAAACTTTTTTGCTTTTTAAAGGCACGCTTTAGTGACACCAGATATGAGTGGCAAAGTGCACTTGCAGAGGTTGGCAGAATACACGCTGAAGGCCTGACACCCACTTGAAGTACACTAACTGCTATTAGCTTACAGTGAAAAACTTTTTTTCTTTTTAAAGGCACGCTATTGTGACACCAGATATGAGTTGCAAAGTGCACTTGCAGAGGTTGGCAGAGTACACGCTGAAGGCCTGACACCCACTTGAAGTACACTGACTGCTATTAGCTTACAGTGAAAAACTTTTTTGCTTTTTAAAGGCACGCTATCGTGACACCAGTTATGAGTGGCAAAGTGCACTTGCACTGGTTGGCAGAGTACACACTGAAGGCCTGACACCCACTTGAAGTACACTGACTGCTATTAGCTTACAGTGAAAAACTTTTTTGCTTTTTAAAGGCATGCTATTGTGACACCAGTTATGAGTGGCAAAGTGCACTTGCAGAGGTTGGCAGAGTACACGCTGAAGGCCTGACACCCACTTGAAGTACACTGACTGCTATTAGCTTACAGTGAAAAACGTTTTTGCTTTTTAAAGGCACGCTATTGTGACTCCATATATGAGTGGCAAAGTGCACGCTGAAGGCCTGACACCTGCTTCAAGGACACTGACTGCTATTAGCTTACAGTGAAAAACTTTTTTGCTTTTTAAAGGCACGCTTTAGTGACACCAGATATGAGTGGCAAAGTGCACTTGCAGAGGTTGGAAGAGTACACGCTGAAGGCCTGACACCCACTTGAAGTACACTGACTGCTATTAGCTTACAGTGAAAAACGTTTTTGCTTTTTAAAGGCACGCTATTGTGACTCCATATATGAGTGGCAGAGTACACACTGAAGGCCTGACACCCACTTGAAGTACACTGACTGCTATTAGCTTACAGTGAAAAACTTTTTTGCTTTTTAAAGGCACGCTATTGTGACACCAGATATGAGTGGTAAAGTACACTGGCAGAGGTTGGCAGAGTACACGCTGAAGGCCTGACACCCAGACGCTTGCAGACAACTAACTGCTATTAGCTTACAGTGAAAAACTTATTTGCTTTTTAAAGGCACGCTATAGTGACACCAGATATGAGTGGCAAAGTGCACTTGCAGAGGTTGGCAGAGTACACGCTGAAGGCCTGACACCCACTTGAAGTACACTGACTGCTATTAGCTTACAGTGAAAAACTGTTTTGCTTTTTAAAGGCACGCTATCGTGACACCAGTTATGAGTGGTAAAGTGCACTTGCAGATGTTGGCAGAGTACATGCTGAAGGCCTGACACCCACTTGAAGTACACTGACTGCAATTAGCTTACAGTGAAAAACTTTTTTGCTTTTTAAAGGCATGCTATTGTGACACCAGTTATGAGTGGCAAAGTGCACTTGCAGAGGTTGGCAGAGTACACGCTGAAGGCCTGACACCCACTTGAAGTACACTGACTGCTATTAGCTTACAGTGAAAAACGTTTTTGCTTTTTAAAGGCACGCTATTGTGACTCCATATATGAGTGGCAAAGTGCACGCTGAAGGCCTGACACCCGCTTCAAGGACACTGACTGCTATTAGCTTACAGTGAAAAACGTTTTTGCTTTTTAAAGGCACGCTTTAGTGACACCAGATTTGAGTGGCAAAGTGCACTTGCAGAGGTTGGAAGAGTACACGCTGAAGGCCTGACACCCACTTGAAGTACACTGACTGCTATTAGCTTACAGTGAAAAACGTTTTTGCTTTTTAAAGGCACGCTATCGTGACACCAGTTATGAGTGGCAAAGTGCACTTGCACTGGTTGGCAGAGTACACACTGAAGGCCTGACACCCACTTGAAGTACACTGACTGCTATTAGCTTACAGTGAAAAACTTTTTTGCTTTTTAAAGGCACGCTATTGTGACACCATATATGAGTGGTAAAGTACACTGGCAGAGGTTGGCAGAGTACACGCTGAAGGCCTGACACCCAGACGCTTGCAGACAACTAACTGCTATTAGCTTACAGTGAAAAACTTATTTGCTTTTTAAAGGCACGCTATAGTGACACCAGATATGAGTGGTAAAGTACACTGGCAGAGGTTGGCAGAGTACACGCTGAAGGCCTGACACCCAGATGCTTGCAGACAACTAACTGCTATTAGCTTACAGTGAAAAACTTATTTGCTTTTTAAAGGCACGCTATAGTGACACCAGATATGAGTGGCAAAGTGCACTTGCAGAGGTTGGCAGAGTACACGCTGAAGGCCTGACACCCACTTGAAGTACACTGACTGCTATTAGCTTACAGTGAAAAACTGTTTTGCTTTTTAAAGGCACGCTATCGTGACACCAGTTATGAGTGGCAAAGTGCACTTGCAGATGTTGGCAGAGTACATGCTGAAGGCCTGACACCCACTTGAAGTACACTGGCTGCAATTAGCTTACAGTGAAAAACTTTTTTGCTTTTTAAAGGCACGCTATTGTGACACCAGATATGAGTGGTAAAGTACACTGGCAGAGGTTGGCAGAGTACACGCTGAAGGCCTGACACCCAGACGCTTGCAGACAACTAACTGCTATTAGCTTACAGTGAAAAACTTTTTTTTCTTTTTAAAGGCACGCTATTGTGACACCAGATATGAGTTGCAAAGTGCACTTGCAGAGGTTGTCAGAGTACACGCTGAAGGCCTGACACCCACTTGAAGTACACTGACTGCTATTAGCTTACAGTGAAAAACTTCTTTGCTTTTTAAAGGCACGCTATTGTGACACCCGATATGAGTGGCAAAGTGCACGCTGAAGGCCTGACACCCGCTTGAAGTACACTGACTGCTATTAGCTTACAGTGAAAAACTTTTTTGCTTTTTAAAGGCACGCTATAGTGACACCAGATATGAGTGGCAAAGTGCACTTGCAGAGGTTGGCAGAGTACACGCTGAAGGCCTGACACCCACTTGAAGTACACTGACTGCTATTAGCTTACAGTGAAAAACTTTTTTGCTTTTTAAAGGCACGCTATTGTGACACCAGATATGAGTGGTAAAGTACACTGGCAGAGATTGGCAGAGTACACGCTGAAGGCCTGACACCCAGACGCTTGCAGACAACTAACTGCTATTAGCTTACAGTGAAAAACTTTTTTTTCTTTTTAAAGGCACGCTATTGTGACACCATATATGAGTTGCAAAGTGCACTTGCAGAGGTTGGCAGAGTACACGCTGAAGGCCTGACACCCACTTGAAGTACACTGACTGCTATTAGCTTACAGTGAAAAACTTCTTTGCTTTTTAAAGGCACGCTATTGTGACACCAGATATGAGTGGCAAAGTGCACGCTGAAGGCCTGACACCCGCTTGAAGGACACTGACTGCTATTAGCTTACAGTGAAAAACTTTTTTGCTTTTTAAAGGCACGCTATTGTGACACCAGATATGAGTGGCAAAGTGCACGCTGAAGGCCTGACACCCGCTTGAAGGACACTGACTGCTATTAGCTTACAGTGAAAAACTTTTTTGCTTTTTAAAGGCATGCTATTGTGACATCAGTTATGAGTGGCAAAGTGCACTTGCAGAGGTTGGCAGAGTACACGCTGAAGGCCTGACACCCACTTGAAGTACACTGACTGCTATTAGCTTACAGTGAAAAAAGTTTTTGCTTTTTAAAGGCACGCTATTGTGACTCCATATATGAGTGGCAAAGTGCACGCTGAAGGCCTGACACCCGCTTCAAGGACACTGACTGCTATTAGCTCACAGTGAAAAACGTTTTTGCTTTTTAAAGGCACGCTTTAGTGACACCAGATTTGAGTGGCAAAGTGCACTTGCAGAGGTTGGCAGAGTACACGCTGAAGGCCTGACACCCACTTGAAGTACACTGACTGCTATTAGCTTACAGTGAAAAACGTTTTTGCTTTTTAAAGGCACGCTATCGTGACACCAGTTATGAGTGGCAAAGTGCACTTGCACTGGTTGGCAGAGTACACACTGAAGGCCTGACACCCACTTGAAGTACACTGACTGCTATTAGCTTACAGTGAAAAACTTTTTTGCTTTTTAAAGGCACGCTATCGTGACACCAGTTATGAGTGGCAAAGTGCACTTGCAGATGTTGGCAGAGTACATGCTGAAGGCCTGACACCCACTTGAAGTACACTGGCTGCAATTAGCTTACAGTGAAAAACTTTTTTGCTTTTTAAAGGCACGCTATTGTGACACCAGATATGAGTGGTAAAGTACACTGGCAGAGGTTGGCAGAGTACACGCTGAAGGCCTGACACCCAGACGCTTGCAGACAACTAACTGCTATTAGCTTACAGTGAAAAACTTTTTTTTCTTTTTAAAGGCACGCTATTGTGACACCAGATATGAGTTGCAAAGTGCACTTGCAGAGGTTGGCAGAGTACACGCTGAAGGCCTGACACCCAATTGAAGTACACTGACTGCTATTAGCTTACAGTGAAAAACTTCTTTGCTTTTTAAAGGCACGCTATTGTGACACCAGATATGAGTGGCAAAGTGCACGCTGAAGGCCTGACACCCGCTTGAAGTACACTGACTGCAATTAGCTTACAGTGAAAAACTTTTTTGCTTTTTAAAGGCATGCTATTGTGACACCAGTTATGAGTGGCAAAGTGCACTTGCAGAGGTTGGCAGAGTACACGCTGAAGGCCTGACACCCACTTGAAGTACACTGACTGCTATTAGCTTACAGTGAAAAACGTTTTTGCTTTTTAAAGGCACGCTATTGTGACTCCATATATGAGTGGCAAAGTGCACGCTGAAGGCCTGACACCCGCTTCAAGGACACTGACTGCTATTAGCTTACAGTGAAAAACTTTTTTGCTTTTTAAAGGCATGCTATTGTGACACCAGTTATGAGTGGCAAAGTGCACTTGCAGAGGTTGGCAGAGTACACGCTGAAGGCCTGACACCCACTTGAAGTACACTGACTGCTATTAGCTTACAGTGAAAAAAGTTTTTGCTTTTTAAAGGCACGCTATTGTGACTCCATATATGAGTGGCAAAGTGCACGCTGAAGGCCTGACACCCGCTTCAAGGACACTGACTGCTATTAGCTCACAGTGAAAAACGTTTTTGCTTTTTAAAGGCACGCTTTAGTGACACCAGATTTGAGTGGCAAAGTGCACTTGCAGAGGTTGGCAGAGTACACGCTGAAGGCCTGACACCCACTTGAAGTACACTGACTGCTATTAGCTTACAGTGAAAAACGTTTTTGCTTTTTAAAGGCACGCTATCGTGACACCAGTTATGAGTGGCAAAGTGCACTTGCACTGGTTGGCAGAGTACACACTGAAGGCCTGACACCCACTTGAAGTACACTGACTGCTATTAGCTTACAGTGAAAAACTTTTTTGCTTTTTAAAGGCACGCTATCGTGACACCAGTTATGAGTGGCAAAGTGCACTTGCAGATGTTGGCAGAGTACATGCTGAAGGCCTGACACCCACTTGAAGTACACTGGCTGCAATTAGCTTACAGTGAAAAACTTTTTTGCTTTTTAAAGGCACGCTATTGTGACACCAGATATGAGTGGTAAAGTACACTGGCAGAGGTTGGCAGAGTACACGCTGAAGGCCTGACACCCAGACGCTTGCAGACAACTAACTGCTATTAGCTTACAGTGAAAAACTTTTTTTTCTTTTTAAAGGCACGCTATTGTGACACCAGATATGAGTTGCAAAGTGCACTTGCAGAGGTTGGCAGAGTACACGCTGAAGGCCTGACACCCAATTGAAGTACACTGACTGCTATTAGCTTACAGTGAAAAACTTCTTTGCTTTTTAAAGGCACGCTATTGTGACACCAGATATGAGTGGCAAAGTGCACGCTGAAGGCCTGACACCCGCTTGAAGTACACTGACTGCAATTAGCTTACAGTGAAAAACTTTTTTGCTTTTTAAAGGCATGCTATTGTGACACCAGTTATGAGTGGCAAAGTGCACTTGCAGAGGTTGGCAGAGTACACGCTGAAGGCCTGACACCCACTTGAAGTACACTGACTGCTATTAGCTTACAGTGAAAAACGTTTTTGCTTTTTAAAGGCACGCTATTGTGACTCCATATATGAGTGGCAAAGTGCACGCTGAAGGCCTGACACCCGCTTCAAGGACACTGACTGCTATTAGCTTACAGTGAAAAACTTTTTTGCTTTTTAAAGGCACACTTTAGTGACACCAGATATGAGTGGCAAAGTGCACTTGCAGAGGTTGGAAGAGTACACGCTGAAGGCCTGACACCCACTTGAAGTACACTGACTGCTATTAGCTTACAGTGAAAAACGTTTTTGCTTTTTAAAGGCACGCTATCGTGACACCAGTTATGAGTGGCAAAGTGCACTTGCACTGGTTGGCAGAGTACACACTGAAGGCCTGACACCCACTTGAAGTACACTGACTGCTATTAGCTTACAGTGAAAAACTTTTTTGCTTTTTAAAGGCACGCTATTGTGACACCATATATGAGTGGTAAAGTACACTGGCAGAGGTTGGCAGAGTACACGCTGAAGGCCTGACACCCAGACGCTTGCAGACAACTAACTGCTATTAGCTTACAGTGAAAAACTTACTTGCTTTTTAAAGGCACGCTATAGTGACACCAGATATGAGTGGCAAAGTGCACTTGCAGAGGTTGGCAGAGTACACGCTGAAGGCCTGACACCCACTTGAAGTACACTGACTGCTATTAGCTTACAGTGAAAAACTGTTTTGCTTTTTAAAGGCACGCTATCGTGACACCAGTTATGAGTGGCAAAGTGCACTTGCAGATGTTGGCAGAGTACATGCTGAAGGCCTGACACCCACTTGAAGTACACTGGCTGCAATTAGCTTACAGTGAAAAACTTTTTTGCTTTTTAAAGGCACGCTATTGTGACACCAGATATGAGTGGTAAAGTACACTGGCAGAGGTTGGCAGAGTACACGCTGAAGGCCTGACACCCAGACGCTTGCAGACAACTAACTGCTATTAGCTTACAGTGAAAAACTTTTTTTTCTTTTTAAAGGCACGCTATTGTGACACCAGATATGAGTTGCAAAGTGCACTTGCAGAGGTTGGCAGAGTACACGCTGAAGGCCTGACACCCACTTGAAGTACACTGACTGCTATTAGCTTACAGTGAAAAACTTCTTTGCTTTTTAAAGGCACGCTATTGTGACACCAGATATGAGTGGCAAAGTGCACGCTGAAGGCCTGACACCCGCTTGAAGGACACTGACTGCTATTAGCTTACAGTGAAAAACTTTTTTGCTTTTTAAAGGCACGCTATTGTGACACCAGATATGAGTGGCCAAGTGCACGCTGAAGGCCTGACACCCGCTTGAAGGACACTGACTGCTATTAGCTTACAGTGAAAAACTTTTTTGCTTTTTAAAGGCATGCTATTGTGACACCAGTTATGAGTGGCAAAGTGCACTTGCAGAGGTTGGCAGAGTACATGCTGAAGGCCTGACACCCACTTGAAGTACACTGACTGCAATTAGCTTACAGTGAAAAACTTTTTTGCTTTTTAAAGGCACGCTATTGTGACACCAGATATGAGTGGTAAAGTACACTGGCAGAGGTTGGCAGAGTACACGCTGAAGGCCTGACACCCAGACGCTTGCAGACAACTAACTGCTATTAGCTTACAGTGAAAAACTTTTTTTTCTTTTTAAAGGCACGCTATTGTGACACCAGATATGAGTTGCAAAGTGCACTTGCAGAGGTTGGCAGAGTACACGCTGAAGGCCTGACACCCACTTGAAGTACACTGACTGCTATTAGCTTACAGTGAAAAACTTCTTTGCTTTTTAAAGGCACGCTATTGTGACACCAGATATGAGTGGCAAAGTGCACGCTGAAGGCCTGACACCCGCTTGAAGGACACTGACTGCTATTAGCTTACAGTGAAAAACTTTTTTGCTTTTTAAAGGCACGCTATTGTGACACCAGATATGAGTGGCAAAGTGCACGCTGAAGGCCTGACACCCGCTTGAAGGACACTGACTGCTATTAGCTTACAGTGAAAAACTTTTTTGCTTTTTAAAGGCATGCTATTGTGACACCAGTTATGAGTGGCAAAGTGCACTTGCAGAGGTTGGCAGAGTACACGCTGAAGGCCTGACACCCACTTGAAGTACACTGACTGCTATTAGCTTACAGTGAAAAAAGTTTTTGCTTTTTAAAGGCACGCTATTGTGACTCCATATATGAGTGGCAAAGTGCACGCTGAAGGCCTGACACCCGCTTCAAGGACACTGACTGCTATTAGCTCACAGTGAAAAACGTTTTTGCTTTTTAAAGGCACGCTTTAGTGACACCAGATTTGAGTGGCAAAGTGCACTTGCAGAGGTTGGCAGAGTACACGCTGAAGGCCTGACACCCACTTGAAGTACACTGACTGCTATTAGCTTACAGTGAAAAACGTTTTTGCTTTTTAAAGGCACGCTATCGTGACACCAGTTATGAGTGGCAAAGTGCACTTGCACTGGTTGGCAGAGTACACACTGAAGGCCTGACACCCACTTGAAGTACACTGACTGCTATTAGCTTACAGTGAAAAACTTTTTTGCTTTTTAAAGGCACGCTATTGTGACATCAGATATGAGTGGTAAAGTACACTGGCAGAGGTTGGCAGAGTACACGCTGAAGGCCTGACACCCAGACGCTTGCAGACAACTAACTGCTATTAGCTTACAGTGAAAAACTTTTTTGCTTTTTAAAGGCACGCTATAGTGACACCAGATATGAGTGGCAAAGTGCACTTGCAAAGGTTGTCAGAGTACACGCTGAAGGCCTGACACCCAGACGCTTGCAGACAACTAACTGCTATTAGCTTACAGTGAAAAACTTTTTTGCTTTTTAAAGGCACACTATTGTGACACCAGTTATGAATGGCAAAGTGCACTTGCAGAGGTTGGCAGAGTACACGCTGAAGGCCTGACACCCACTTGAAGTACACTGACTGCTATTAGCTTACAGTGAAAAACTGTTTTGCTTTTTAAAGGCACGCTATCGTGATACCAGTTATGAGTGGCAAAGTGCACTTGCAGATGTTGGCAGAGTACATGCTCAAGGCCTGACACCCACTTGAAGTACACTGACTGCAATTAGCTTACAGTGAAAAACTTTTTTGCTTTTTAAAGGCACGCTATTGTGACACCAGATATGAGTGGTAAAGTACACTGGCAGAGGTTGGCAGAGTACACGCTGAAGGCCTGACACCCAGACGCTTGCAGACAACTAACTGCTATTAGCTTACAGTGAAACACGTTTTTTCTTTTTAAAGGCACGCTATTGTGACACCAGATATGAGTGCCAAAGTGCACTTGCAGAGGTTGGCAGAGTACACGCTGAAGGCCTGACACCTACTTGAAGTACACTGACTGCTATTAGCTTACAGTGAAAAACTTTTTTGCTTTTTAAAGGCACGCTATTGTGACACCAGATATGATTGGCAAAGTACACTGGCAGAGGTTGGCAGAGTACACGCTGAAGGCCTGACACCCAGACGCTTGCAGACAACTAACTTCTATTAGCTTACAGTGAAAAACTTTTTTTCTTTTTAAAGGCACGCTATTTTGACACCAGATATGAGTGGCAAATTGCACTTGCAGAGGTTGGCAGAGTACACGCTGAAGGCCTGACACCCACTTGAAGTACACTGACTGCTATTAGCTTACAGTGAAAAACTTTTTTGCTTTTTAAAGGCACGCTATTGTGACACCAGATATGAGTGCCAAAGTGCACTTGCAGAGGTTAGCAGAGTACACGCTGAAGGCCTGACACCCAGACGCTTGCAGACAACTAACTAACATTTTTTTGTTTTTAAATGCAAGCTTAAGCTATTGTGACACCAGATATGAGTGGTGGCACTGGGCAAGTGGGCACAGTATCAACTGTGAGCCTGACACAGAAGCTGGCAGACAGCTAACTGCTATTCAATCTATTACAGTGAAAAACAATGTTTTGTTTTTAAATGCAAGCTTAATCTATTGTGACACCAGATATGAGTGGTGGCACTGGGCAAGTGGGCACAGTATCCACTGTGAGCCTGACACAGAAGCTGGCAGACAACTAACTGCTATTCAATCTATTACAGTGAAAAAAAAATATTTTATTTTTAAATGCAAGCTTAAGCTATTGTGACACCAGATATGAGTGGTGGCACTGGGCAAGTGGGCACAGTATCCACTGTAAGCCTGACACAGAAGCTGGCATGCAGGCAACTGCTATTCAATCTATTACAGTGACAAAATGTTTTTCTTTTTAAATGCAAGCTTAAGCTATTGTGACACCAGATATGAGTGGTGGCACTGGGCAAGTGGGCACAGTATCCACTGTGAGCCTGACACAGAAACTGGCAGGCAGGCAACTGCTATTCAATCTATTATAGTGAAACATTGTTTTTGTTTTTAAATGCAAGCTTAAGCTATTGTGACACCAGATATGAGTGGTGGCACTGGGCAAGTGGGCACAGTATCCACTGTGAGCCTGACACAGACGCTGGCAGACAACTAACTGCTATTCAATCTATTACAGTGAAAAAAAATGTTTTGTTTTTAAATGCAAGCTTAAGCTATTGTGACACCAGATATGAGTGGTGGCACTGGGCAAGTGGGCACAGTATCCACTGTGAGCCTGACACAGAAGCTGGAAGACAACTAACTGCTATTCAGTCTATTACAGTGAAAAAATAAATTTTGTTTTTAAATGCAAGCTTAAGCTATTGTGACACCAGATATGAGTGGTGGCACTGGGCAAGTGGGCACAGTATCCACTGTGAGCCTGACACAGAAGCTGGCAGGCAGGCAACTGCAATTACATTACACAGGGAAAAAAAAGCAGACTGATGTTCTAGCCCTAAAAAGGGCTTTTTGGGGTGCTGTCCTTACAGCAGAGATCAGGACTGTAGTGGACACTGAATACCCTAGCCTAGCTATCAATTTCCCTATCAAATGAGCAGCAGCTACACTTTCCCTCCTCTATCTAAGAATGCAGCTTCAGATTTAATCTAAAATGGATGCTGTACAGGAGGTGGGAGGGTCTGGAAGGGAGGGTCTGCTGCTAATTTGGTGGAATGTGTCTGCTGACCGTGAGGCACAGGGTCAAAGTTTACTCAGTGATGACGAATAGGGGGCGGATCGAAACGCGCATGTGTTCGCCCACCGTGGCGAACGCGAACACATTATGTTCACCGGGAACTATTTGCCAGCGAACAGTTCGGTACATCACTATAGATCAATAAGAAAATGAATTTCGGGTAACAAGGCAGTGTAACTATTGTACATTACTCTTAACTGCTTCTGCAAATATGACAAGAATTTTTTACGTGATGTTTCTTTAAGAGACACACGGAGAAGCTCAAACTCTACTTATCACAGAAGGCTTTCTCAACCATTTCTCACAATCAGGTAATTGAGAAAGCAAAGAGTAATAAAATTGTTTGTGACAAGTTTGAATTTCAGTTATAAGTCCATATAACACAGTTTTCTGAATTTGACAAGAGACGTCTATAGTAGACAAGCATAAAGTAGATGCCTTTTCCATCCGTCGCCGGATTTGTTTTAAAGGGACACTGTAGGCACCCAGACCACTTCTGCTCATTGGAGTGGTCTGGGTGCCAACTCCCACTACTCCTAACCCTGTAAGTGTAATTATTGCAGTTTTCTATAAACTGCAATAATTACCTTGCAGGGTTAACTCCACCTCTAGTGGCTGTCTACTAGACTGCCACTAGAGGTCTCTTCCTGGTCCATAGCACAGGAAACCTGTGCTAGAGCGTCGCTGGACGTCCTCACGCTGTGAGGACCTCCAGCGTCGCTCAAATCCCCATAGGAAAGCATTGAAATTCGTTTTCAATGCTTTCCTATGGGGAGACCTAATGCGCATGCGCGGAATTGCCGCGCATGCGCATTAGGTCTCTTCGGCCGGTGGGCGGGATCAGTCTCGCCCGCCGGCCGACGGAGCCAGTAGGAGGAGCGGCAGGGGAGGAGCAGGCAGCGACGTGGGACATGTCGCTGCCTCAGGTAAGTGACTGAAGGGGTTTTCACCCCTTCAGTAACTGGGGATTGGTGGGTGGGAGGGAGAGGGACCCTCCAGTGCCAGGAAAACGGATCGTTTTCCTGGCACTGGAGTTTCCCTTTAACTGATTACAACAAGTCTTAATGATGTCATAATCTTGCTGTGAATCAGTGTTAATACCAACAATGTTATTCATCGTGATCCTAGACATTTTTCTCTGCTGGTTCCAAAAGGTCAGATCATTATGTAAGGACATGAAGGGGTGCTGCCCTGGAACAGCACTGTCCCTTTAAATGTGGTAACCAATTTAGCAAAGAATAAATGCAAAAGACACAATGAATAGTGCAAATAAAGAAGAAAAGAGAATCAAAGTACAAAAAGATAACAAAACATCATAATAAATATATACAAAGTCACAGAACAAATGTATATAACATTATAGGATAAGCATGAATAGTGCTGGCAGTGAATACTTAAATAGTCCTTTGGTATAAAGGCAGGATTGTGCAGGCACCACTAGTAATAGGTAGGGCACAGATCCAGAGTTCACAAGGCAGATATACCAGGAGGCAAGACCAGAGGCAAAATAAATGGCTGCAGGGTCAGTAAGGCAGCTAACACGGTACCAGAACACAGGAGCAGGAGAACACAGGAACGAAGACCAGGAGAACACAGGAACAAAGACCAGGAGAGCACAGGAATGAAGGACCAGGAAATGCAGGATACAGGACCAAGGATCAGCATGCAGGATCAAGGAGTCAGAATCACAGGGAACCAGGGACCGGGGAAACAGGAGGCAAGAGACAATGATCTGACAAGGAGTGAGGGGAGAAACCAAACTATATAGGTGCTAAACAAGGACCTGGTGAAGTGCTAATGAAAAGAAATTAGAAACAGTGCCAAACAGAGATAGTGGTGTGAATGGGTACTCCTCAACTAAGGAGTGTGTCGTGACATTCAGTAGAGCGGCGCCCGCAATTCTCGCCGCTCAGCACGCAATGCGGCGTCTAGGTATTCTATGTTTATGGGATCAGGCTACCACTTCTGATGATGTCAGCAGACTGCTTGTTTTTTTTTTTTTTTAACATTCTTTATTTGTAGATTTTCAAGAAGACAATCGTACAGAAAGGAAGAATGTTTAGGTTTAAATAAGGAATGGTAACAACAAATTGTAACATCAAACTGATCATAGGTCAACTTGGTACATGATGTATAATATGGAACATCAAGGCTTTGGCATTATTGCGAGGTCTGGTCTGCGTGTGGAGACTCTCTGCTGGTGAGAGAGTTATTCCCGTTCATCATTCCCTTTGCAATGTAGGTGGGGATATCGTTGGAGTTTGGCTGAGAGGGAGAATTGGTACCAGGCAGGTGTAGTGAGCCAATGTCGACTTTTGGATTTTCCATAGGGGGAATGTGCCGTGGGTGGACTGATCAGTTGACTTTGGTGAGAAACATGGGTGGGGGTTCTCCTTAGGCATGGTGGGGGGGATCTGGAGGAGGTGGTGCCACACGCCCGACACCCTACGGGCCCGGGGTGGAGGGGGTAGGTATGAAGGTAGTGGGGAGGGAAGCTGTCATGCTGTCGGTGGGGTTTGCGCGGGTAGGAGCATGGTATATGTTTGAGGGTAAGGTTGGTTTACCAGGGAGGGGTGGCATCGCCTTCCAGCCATAGATCCCAGATTTTGTGGAATGACTTCGGAGTGTCGTGTACTTGAGCTGTTAATTTGTCCATGTCAATGCTGTCAGTTATTTTAGTGTATATTTGAGTGTGAGTTGGTACGCGGGGGGAGGACCAGGCTTCTGCTATGGCTCTGCGTGTGGCTAGGGCGATCCTGGTGTTATGGTACTTTTTAGCAGTAAACAAAGATGTTTAAATGTCTATCTGTTCCTGTCCAAATTAGAGAAAATTAAATTGCGTATATATGCTGAAGTAATTCAGACTGACACACGGAGTTCAGGTTAAAATAACTTCGAGGAAATTTATTGGCAAGTGAAACAAGAGCGGGCTCGCAGGCCCTTTAAGAGGCATTTTGCGTCATCATTGATTATCAAGATATCAGTAAATAAACATCATTACTTGGATTAATTGTTAAGTGTCTGGGTTAGTGTCCACCTATCAATATAATTAATTGGCTCAAAAACTAAGTGGTTAGCTAAGTGTCCACCCACCGATAGGTGGTATTGTTCTGGACACGGGTGGGGACAGAGGGCTCAAGCGCCATCTTCCCTAGCATGAGGTTTACTCGGTGGAAAGGGGGGCTTGAGCGTCATTTTACACAGTCAGTGATGTCAGGTCTTGTGGTCAGGTGCAAGGTCTCTTATGAATAGAACATTTCATTAGTACAGTGTTCTCATGGCCTTCAAATTATACTATGTTGCGAGTTAGGGGAAATTCAGCAGTTTCTGAGTTAGTCATGTCCTTATAGAGAATACAGTCTCTGTTCATTGTATTAAATGTGCTGGGAAATTCTGTCATGTAATGTATTTTTAAAATGGAGAAGTCAGGTAATGAGGACAAAATGGAGGGTTTGTCTCAATGTGAGGTTAAAATGGAGTTAGTACAATAATTCAGTACAAGTTCAATAAAGATTTTTAATAATTCTACATCAGTCCCCCCTATGAAATGTTAGATTCTAAGAGATAAACTTTATTTGTTAATACCAGAAGACGTGTTAGCCCAAAGGCACAGAAACCCTGTGGCCGCTAGCTAGGTGTTAATGCAAAGTGCATTTCTGTCCCTAATACTGACCCTAATAGGCTAACTCATCGTCAGTATGGCTCTCGAACACTTCACTCCCATGGGTGGCCCATGGTGGCTTGCCCACCACTTCTCCACACGGGGCCTTTACCATTCACTGACAGATGCTGTCCCTAAGCTGGTCCCTTCCTAGAATTCTCGCACTTTTTCAACAAAAGGGATAGTTTGCAGCGGTAAACAGGGTGAGTTGAGATCTTGGAAATCTTGGTCATCAACTTCGAGATGTGTGAAAGTGGGTGCCGCTTGGTCAACAGTCTTCATGAGGGATTTTCTCAGACAAGGGAGGACACAACAAAAGAGAAGAGCAAGGATAAAAAGAAAAATTAGTATTGCTATACCAATATGCATTAAAGCCTTTTGCCATCCTGTCATCCAACCAAACCATCTTTCCCAGGGATCTTTTATCCCAGAATTCCTTTTTAACTCTTCAAAGAGTTCATTTAATTTTTCTATGGCTAATGTAACTTTACCATTAGGGCCTGTGTTTTCTGGGATGTAGGTACAGCATGTCATGGTGTCGGGCAAAATTTTACATACTCCTCCCTTTTCGGCTAGAATCATATCTAAGGCCATTCTATTTTGGAAGGCCATTTGGGATGTGGCCTGCAACTGTTCGGCCAATCCCTGGAGGGCATCTCTGGTGTAATTAACAAAGCGCTGTTGGTAATAATAAATGTAATTTATCCAATTTAAATTCTTGTTTGCGGTAACTATGGTAAAAAGTGATTCAAATCCTGCAGCAACTTCATCTCTTGCTTTAAATTCATTGGGCACCCCCCTAGGCACCCCAATGGCATCAATATAAACGTGAGGATCAAAACTTCCTTTCACTGGGGCTTCGCGCTTAACCTTTGTGTGACTGGACTCATGGGTGTTGAGGTGTGTGTCGGAGATAATGTGTATGGGCATAATGGCTTTAGCCAAAGTACACTCCCCCCACCATTCTTTGTCCATTCTGGATCTTAGCTGTAAATCCCCACACAACCAGTAAATACCCCCTAATGATCTAGTATGAAACTGCAACAAGTTCATGGAGACATTTCTGTAGGTAGCACAATACCCCTTAGAGAAGTTACCCAAGAATCTACCAATTCCATCATAATTAGCATAACAAGTGTAATTACCTTTATATACTGTAATACCATCTGGGGGTTTGACATCCTTAGTTAGAAGAGGATACTCTACTGTCCATGCTTTACATTTGGACCTGTTGAAGTCATTGTGATAGGCAAAAAGACTCAAAACACATTCTTCTATATCTACTGGCAGGGTTAAAGGCACAGTGCCCAGATGAGGCCGGGCACCGCCACACACATAGCATGCGGTTCTGTTATGCTTATTAGCATTATATTTCATCCATTCTAACCATAGGTTAACATCATTAAAACCTGTTTCAGCGGCCATGGTATCTTCAAAGGTGGGGTTAGCAATGGCCATCATGTCTTGAAAGGTCTGGATGTGTGGTTTTAATGGGTTAGGGACCATATGGGTGGCCCCTTGCCACTCAGAAGAGTTGCACATATCTTTGAGGTAGAAATGCCCTAACTTGTGGTAGGAACCCTTTTTCCAATACATTCCCATTACATATTGATCTGCATCTGTTGGACTTGGATGCTCAATATTAAGGATTAATTTCATTGGTGTACCCCCCCCCAGGCTTTCTCAAAGTCATTCTCTGGAGAAGGGATCTACCATGATCATCTACTTTAGATAAGGCACTTTTTGGTTTGTAACCCCAGGCAGGCCCGGCATTCCATCCCGCCGCCCCCCAATGGTCACAATTGTGCCCCCATTGTTTGTCAACTACACAAACATATGGGTCTTTCGCATGAGGGATATCTCTATAGATATTCTGAATTTGTGATGTAGGGAATGGGCATTCTACGATGTCACAATAATCAAAGGTATAAGTAGCCACATGGGTACATGATGAATTATACCAGAAGGTGTACCCACCAACATCTTTGGTGATGGCTACTTGCTGGGCCTTAATTGAACTAATTAAGGAGATGATGTACCAGAGGTACATGGTTGTGCGGTATCTGCTTCCTCTGGGGCAGGAGACTTCTTGCAATGGGAAGCGTGGATCCAATGTGGCCTGCCGGCCAATTTGACGGAGGTTGCGGTGATCAGGAGAACTTGGAATGGACCGTCAAATCTTGGTTCCAGGGTATTTTTCCGCACAAATTTCTTGACCAGAACCCAATCTCCGGGAAGCAGGTTGTGGGTACCTGTATCCAAATCGGGATCTGGAATTGAAGAGAAAACTTGGGCATGTATTTTGTTTAACCCCTTAAGGACACATGACATGTCTGACATGTCATGATTCCCTTTTATTCCAGAAGTTTGCTCCTTAAGGGGTTAAGGCACTTGCAAGTTCAGTTGCATAGTCTACTAAAACATCTGATTGAAGCTGTAACTGTTGCGGATAATAACAACCTAGTCTGGGTGCTGTCCCAAATAGAATCTCATATGGGGATAATGAGTGCTTCCCTCTAGGTGTGTGCCTAACGCTGAATAAAGCTATTGACAGGCTTTCTGGCCAGGGCATCTTTGTTTCTTGTGACATTTTTAACATTCTGGCTTACAAGGTGCCGTTCATGCGCTCTACTTTACCACTACTTTGTGGGTGGTAAGGGGTGTGAAAGGCTAGGGTCACCCCCAGAGCAGTCCAAATTTCTTTAGTCACTGTTGCTGTAAAGGCTGGGCCCTGATCACTTTCAATGACTTCTGGAAGTCCAAATCTACATACAATGTCTGTAAGTAGACGTCTTGCGGTTGTTTTTGCAGTGATATTGGCCACTGGGTAGGCTTCTGGCCAGCCTGAGAACATGTCCACTATTACTAGTGCATATTCATGAGGCCCACTCTTGGGCATTTGGATATGGTCAATTTGAATTCTCTGGAATGGGTACATGGGTTTTGCCAGGTGTTTTGAAGGCACCTTGATTGGTTTTCCTGGGTTGCATTTTGCACAAATGACACAGGCCCTACAGAAGCTGTTGATCAATGTTGTGATTCCAGGTGCTTCATAATACTTTTGTATGAGGGCGGCCATTAAGTCTTTTGACAGGTGTGCAGGCCCATGTGCCCATTGGACAACTGCTGGATATAAATTTTTGGGAAGGCAGAATTTAAAGTTGTTGTAATATATTCCGTCCTTTAGGACAGCTCCTTTCTTCTTCCATTTCTGGATTTCTTCAGGGGTAATTGCAGCTTGCTGTTCTCGCAAAATTCTTAAATCAGTAGGAAGGGTTTGTAGAGCAAAAATAGGAACTTCTTCTTCTTGTCCGGACACTTCTTCATCCACTTCCTGCAAATCTCTGGCTGCTTGCTTAGCAGCCTGGTCAGCCAAATGGTTGCCCTTTGCTTCATCTGTATCCAACTTCCCATGTGCCTTGACTTTCAAAACGGCCACTTCTTCAGGGAGTAGGAGGGCATCCATTAGTTCCTTGATTGCAGAGCTGTGTTTGACTGGTGTACCGGCGGTGGTAAGAAATCCTCTTGTCTTCCAAATGAGGCCGAAGTCATGTGCCACACCCAGAGCATATCTTGAATCTGTATAGATGTTGGCACGTTTTCCTTCGGAAATTTTGCATGCTGAAGTCAGGGCTTGTAATTCAGCTTCTTGCGCAGACATTGCTGGCGGTAAAGATGATGACTTGATAACTTCATCTGTTGTGGTTACGGCATATCCTGTATGGTATTTTCCTTCTTCATCAGCATACCTTGAACCGTCCACAAACAGGGTAAAATCCGGATTTGGTAATGGATTCTCATGCACAGTTGGTAAGTGCACTGTTTCCATTTTCATCTGTTCAAAACAGTCATGAGGTGTTTCTGGGTCATAATCATTCACTATGACCAGGTCTTGAAATTCTTTTTCCAGGAAATGGCGTGGCCATGCTTCAAGAAGATCAGTTGTTGGGTATTTGACAATACCATTTTCCTGTAGCTGTGATTCATCCATGGTGGCCCATAATTTTGCCATGGGCCCAAGATCATTCCATGATTTTGTTTTCAACTTGGTAACGGGAACATGTGGGATAGCAGTATCCCAATGACGGTACAGGTAATTGAGTTCTGGGGGTAGTTGGATCAGGACCATGCTATTGCCTTCAGAGTCACAGTAGAAGTCTTGAGCAGTGAGCTTTACCTCCATCCAGTGATAAAGCTCATCTTCATAGCAAGGTTCAGGAGTAATGTTTGGCTTGTACCACATGGTACAGAAGGCATAATCCGGGCCTTCACAGAGAGGTGTCTTTTCTTCATAAAATGTTAAATCTGGATGCATTCTCTTGATACACCCACAGAGAAGGTAGATGTAGGTTTCATCCGTGATAAACCCATAGTAGATACCCCCCTCAGGGAGTGGAAGAAGAGTGGATGGATTAAGAACCTGACATCTTTGTATGGAAATGTTGTCAGGCAGAAGAAGATGACATTGTAGACGCAGGTGTCTGGCAGGAGACACGTGCTTGAGCTGGACTTGGTTGATAATGGCAGAGATGTCATGAGGGGCCAAAACAACCAGAGGGTGGCCAAGGACCAGGTCTGCAGTTCTTTCAATGAGTTCTCTTGCAGCAAAGACGGCCCTAAGGCAGGAAGGGGTCCCTCTGGCCACAATGTCCAGTTGACATGAGAAATATCCAATAGGCCTCTGGCGGCCTCTTAAGTCATTAGTTTGGGTAAGAACTCCTGTAGCATGGCCTTGTCTTTCAGAGACAAATAATTTGAAAGGTTTGGTATAGTCTGGTAGGCCCAAGGCAGGAGCAGAAGCAATGGCACGTTTAAGAGATTTGAAATTATCCAGAGCTTCATTGGTCAGGCAGAATGGGTCTGACTTGAGTCCATCATAGAGAGGTTGCATAAGCAGAGAGGCTTCTGGGATCCATGCTCTGCAGTAGGAAATGAGGCCTAAGAAGGCATGAAGAGATTTTGAAGTCCTTGGAGGTGGGATATCCAGTACAGCTGTTACCCGGTCCCGAGTAAGATGTCTGGTACCTTGAGATAGGCAATGTCCAAGGAAAATTACTGAAGGTTGGCAGAATTGCAGCTTGAGAAGTGAAGCTTTGCATCCTTGTTCTGCCAAATAGCAAAGGAGACTGATTGAACAATCTTCAGAAGTGGGTATATCATCTCCACAGAGCAGTAAATCATCCACATACTGGAGCAAGACAACTTCTGGGTGTTCAGCTTGCCATGGGTCAAGGATGGAGCACATGGCTCTTGCAAATTGACTTGGAGAATTTTGTGCCCCTTGGGGCATAACAGTCCAGGTATACTGTTGCATCTCATGGGTGAAAGCAAAGAGGTATTGACAGGTTGGATCCAGGGGAACACTGAAAAAGGCATTAGCCAGGTCAATGACTGTGAAATACTTTGCAGATGGTGGGACTCCAGAGAGCAGAGTGTGAGGGTTTGGTACAAGAGGGGTGTCCAGGACAGTTGCTTCATTGACAGCACGGAGATCCTGAACCATCCTGTACTTCTCTGGCTCACCTTTTGGAGTTTTCTTCTTCACAGGAAATAATGGAGTATTACATTCTGATTTACATTTCACTAGAGCACCCTTCTCCAAGAGAGCTTTGATTTGAATAGAAATGGCTGCAGCCTGTGCTGGTTTTAAAGGATATTGTGGTTTTCTTGGTAACTTAGCTCCTGGAATAAGACATTTAGGTGACCTATGTCCTCTGGGCCTGAGAACCATAATTTAGCAGGCACCTGTGTTTTTAACACATCTGGGAAATTGGACCTCAGTTCTGCTGCTTCCCCACGGGGTTCCTCTAAATGCAGCATCAGAGGTAGGGAGCACAAGGCTGAGGTGTCTGATTCAGATAGAGGTGTAGACATTTCTACTTGTCCATCTGGAGTGAAGGTGATAGATGCCTGCAGGCGTGAGAGGACATCAGCGCCTAACAGGTTAATTGGGCATGTGGAGGATACCACAAAACGAGCAAGCAGGCTAGTGCCAACTCGTAGTGGAGTTGTTAAGGGACTGTGTCTTGGCTGGCCATCCACTCCAACACAAGAGACATCAATATTTGACAGAAAAGATGGGTCTGGCAGGTCTTGTTCTCGCAGAACACTTCGGGCTGCACCTGTGTCAACAAGGAATGTGGTGGGTTGGCCTTCAATAGGTAAAGTCACTGTAGCAAGTGGCCCCCCCTTGTCCCCTGTAGACACTGCCATGACAGGGGTTAATGACACAGGCTTGCCAATTTCCTAATCATCTGGTTCCTCAACTATTGGAACTGGGTTTGTGGCTTTGGGAGCCGGGGCAGGCTTAGGTTCAGGGCAATCACTTCTGAAGTGTCCCTTATCCCCGCAATTAAAGCAATGTCCATCCTCAGGTTTGGTGCCTTTTGGGACAGGAGTGGAGCGGGACACCATGAGAGGAGCTGAGGTGGGTCTCCTGGGGGTCTGGGCAGATTCCAGACCTCTAGCAACTAAAAGTAAAGTATCCAGAGGAACAACCTTATATTCAGGGCGTGCAGCAATGATTCCCTTGCGTATGGAGTCTTTAACACCTTGGACAAACGCACCTGACAGCATTTGTGAATGAATTTTGTCAGTGAGATCAAATCCCAAATCTGTAAACATTTGATACAGTCTTGCATGAAACCTTTCCTCTCCTTTGTCTTGTACAATATCAGTAAGGCCAGCAGCCTGATCTGCAAGTTTGTCCTTAGCCCATTCTCTCAATTGATTGCAAAAAGTTACTCCGGAGGGGTAATCAACATCACTTGTGAGCAGATCTGTACTGAGGTGGCGGGCCATGCTGGGCCAATATGCATCCCCTGCTTTAATAGCACAAATGCTCAGTAAGTCACGCCATGCGGCGGAATAAGTCTTTTGAATCTGAACTATCCCTCGGTGGGGTTAAAAGGCAACATATTTAGGAGGGGCCCGTTCTCCCCGACCCTCGTGCCCAAAAGGATCATCGATGGAGCGGTGGGCCGAGGCTCCCGCAGCCTCCAATGAGTCCTGGGATACCCTGTCATCCTCTTCCTCTTCTATTTCTACGATCTGGGCCCTTCTTCGTGAGGGGGCCGCTTGAGGTGACAGAACCGGGGGATGGGAGGGAGTCCCAGATGCGGGAGTCGCTAGTGGGTCATAATCTTGGGATAAGTAGTCACCGGGAAGTACCGGCATCAGGGGTGCTGAATGACTGGGGGCCGCCCATATTGGAGGCGTGAAAGGAAGCTGCATTGGGGTTAAGGGAAGAAGTGGCGGCCATGTTGGATGTGGGCACATCCGGGGCAGACTATGTCGGACTTGGCATGACCAGAACCTGGGGAGTGGCTTGGGGAAGGGGGTATGGATAATTTGGATAGGGCAGGGCCATGGGGTATGGGAAAGGGTATGGCCAGGCTGGGGAGGGCAGGAGAGTTGGGTTGGGATTAGGGAAGGAGGTGGGATATCGGGCCGTGGTAGGGGCGGGTAAGGGAGAGGACGGAGAGGGATTGGTAGAGGTGGGTGTAGAAGGAAGAGCCGGAGCAGATGTAGTAGGATTGGCAGCAGCAAGAGAGGAGGGGTTAGTTAGCTGGGCGGACGCAGATGGGAGGGTAGGGTTATCAACGGAGAGAGAGTGTAGAGAAGAAATGGCAGATGAAATATTAGGATTAGGTACAGAAGGTAGTGTAGGGATGGATGAGGATGATGGCAATGTTAGGGATGGGGAAGGGGAAAAGAAAGATCCATCAGAATTCAGGACCGGGCAGACAGGGGAGGTGACGGGATGGGCATCGGGAGGATTGGGAGTGGGGAACATAGTCAGCTGGCTATCACCTATTGCTGACTGAACCTTGGGGATAGACATCCCCTGGGCGCCATTTTGGGGCGCTGGCTGAGGGAATACCCCAGCAACATAGTTATTATGATACACAAACAATTTCACACCCTTGTGATTTATTTCTTCCTCAACCCAGCCTTCTTGCTGAATAGCCTTCGCTACTCTGTACCACGCTTCAGCAGTCTTTAATAAATCGTTATCTGTAAGCTTGCCCTTCTTCTCTGTCAGTAATCTACGCCAGCTTTCTGGCTGCAATCTACCACATGAAGGCACAGCAATTTTACACACTTTAGCAATTCTTTCAACACCTTTAACCATGTCCTCTCCCTCTCTGTCTTCAACTAAATCACATGCGAGCCAGCCCTTACTGGGCTTACCCAATTCCTGCCCCATATTCCCCCTCCCCCTACACCAGCGTCCTAGATATAGGGAAAGAAAAGGAAAATGAACAAGAACGTCTACAATGCTCGACTGCCACTCAAGGAAGGGTGGGTCCCCCCTCAAGTGCGTCTTCCCAAAACGTAGACTAGTCACTGAATCCGCCTACCCGGGGTGGTAGACACGGATTGGAGCGAGGCGAGAAGTGTGTGACCAATCACTTCTCTAGCAAGAGAAATGGGAGTGGATAGAGTAATAATACAGGAAGTGTAGAGAAGGTAAAAAGGTAAGGAGAAATCCTTAGAGACAGACACAGGAGTTTGAATGACTCCTAATTAAACAAACAAAACAACAATACAATTGAAATACAGTGCATGCATCACAGTTCAAATAAAATCAACAGTAATCCCTTTCCTTTACTCATGTGGCCGAAGTCACCTCCCTCAACCTCGTAGTGTCTCCGCTCGGAGAACGACTTCCTCAAGTCTCACTACCAGCGGCCACAGGAAACAGCAATCCTCTCCGACCCGAATCCTGTCTAGCCTCCCCCGTTACAGCAGTCCACTAAGTGTGGCCACCTCTATCCTCACTCCCGTAATGCCCCTATGAACCCACTCATAAGTCTCACTACTACGTGGTGCTGGAGACAAGCAATGCCTGCTTGAATCCGCCCGCCACAAATAAAAAAATTGGAATTCCACCAGCCTCAGCGCTCGAAGCTGTGGGTTACCACCTCTCTGCAAGCAGAGTTACGTGCACAATGAGGCTAGCTAGGCTATCAAAGTGACACAAGAAGGATCACAGGAAATTATGAGTCTACACAAATTCCACAGTTCCAACACACCTCTTTTTCCATACAGCCACAGCCACGAAGCTCCTAAAAGAGGTAAACAGGCAAAGAAGACCCCCAGGAAAACTTCCACAGGTCAACCCCCCTTTTTCCCTACAGCCACAGCCACGTGGCTCCTAAAAGGAGTAAACAGGCAACAGGACTCCAGGCAAATCCCCCGGGTCCACCCCCCCCCTTTATCCCAAAAGGGGCAACAGACAAACACAGGACCCCCAGGCAAACTACCACAGGTCCACCCCCCTTTTATCCCAAAAGGGGAAACAAATAAACACTCAACCCGGGCACTCAAGCTAGAATATGCCAATATAAACACACCCAGGCAACAGATAGACTAAATGCAGGTAAACAAGTGAGTAACGAGACCCCGGGCAAGATATTACCTGTCTTTGATGTCCTCCCGGGAAGCAGTCAAAGACACGTGGACGGGTCAATCAAAGGGGCCGGAACATACCGGTGGCTCTGCAGAAGTCTCTACCGTGTACCTGGAGGTGATCAATCTCCTTTCCTTCCCCCCGGATTCCTCCGTCCAACAGCGTCTTCCTTAGGACGGCTCACCGGCCAGACATAGCCCGGGGCCCCACGTTGGGCGCCAAAGTTGTTATGGTACTTTTTAGCAGTAAACAAAGATGTTTAAATGTCTATCTGTTCCTGTCCAAATTAGAGAAAATTAAATTGCGTATATACGCTGAAGTAATTCAGACTGACACACGGAGTTCAGGTTAAAATAACTTCGAGGAAATTTATTGGCAAGTGAAACAAGAGCGGGCTCGCAGGCCCTTTTAAGAGGCATTTTGCGTCATCATTGATTATCAAGATATCAGTAAATAAACATCATTAATTGGATTAATTGTTAAGTGTCTGGGTTAGTGTCCACCTATCAATATAATTAATTGGCTCAAAAACTAAGTGGTTAGCTAAGTGTCCACCCACCGATAGGTGGTATTGTTCTGGACACGGGTGGGGACAGAGGGCTCAAGCGCCATCTTCCCTAGCATGAGGTTTACTCGGTGGAAAGGGGGGCTTGAGCGTCATTTTACACAGTCAGTGATGTCAGGTCTTGTGGTCAGGTGCAAGGTCTCTTATGAATAGAACATTTCATTAGTACAGTGTTCTCATGGCCTTCAAATTATACTATGTTGCGAGTTAGGGGAAATTCAGCAGTTTCTGAGTTAGTCATGTCCTTATAGAGAATACAGTCTCTGTTCATTGTATTAAATGTGCTGGGAAATTCTGTCATGTAATGTATTTTTAAAATGGAGAAGTCAGGTAATGAGGACAAAATGGAGGGTTTGTCTCAATGTGAGGTTAAAATGGAGTTAGTACAATAATTCAGTACAAGTTCAATAAAGATTTTTAATAATTCTACATCACTGGCTATAAGCTTGTTTTCGTTTCGGGTAAACAGGTCGATAGGTTTGGAGAGAAGTAGGGGCCAGGGGTCCATAGGGGTTTGTGATGCTTTGCCAGAGGGGTTAAACTTCGGGCATGTCCGCCAACAGTCGTGGAATGTGCCCTTCTCCCCGCACAGTTTCCAGCAGTTGCTGGTGGGGATTTGTTTCATTGCTGCAAGTCAGAGGGGGGTGAGGTACCATCTGAACAGCATCTTGTACGCTTGTTCTTGATGGTTTACACATATGGAGATTGACTTGATGGCTGCCTAGATGTCTGTCCAGTCTGTGGGGTTGTCAGGGGGGCCCAGGTCCTTCTCCCAGGCTGTGATAAGGTAGGGAGATTTGGGTGTGGTGCATGGTGAGGGTCATGTATAGTTTGGATATTTGGCTTTTACGGATCGGGGAGCGTATGCTATCGCACTCAAAGTCTGCAAGGGTGGATGTGGCAGCTAGGCGTACGGTGTCAGATGTGGCGAAGCTGCGGAGTTGAAGAAATCTAAAGTGGTCGAACGTTGTCAGGGTGGAGGTTTGGGGGTTGTCTGAGTATTGGAGTAGAGGGAGTGTAATGGTCTGTGCTGTTTCGGGAGCCAAATGTAAAGGGAAGGGTAGTCCCGGACGAATATAAGGTGTTGTAAGTCAACCCAGCGTTTATGTTCGGGATGGAGGTGCCAGTGTTGTATTTGTGCCAAGTGGGTGGAGTGTTTGTAATATGCCAGGTTGATGTTGCAGATGGAGAAGTGTGTTATTCTGTGTATGAGGTTGGGGGAGATGAGGAAGTAGTCAATGCGGGAGTATGTGTTGAGGGGTGAGAGTAAAAGGTGTAATCCAGGTCAGAGGGGTGTTGTGCCCTCCAAATATCCAGGAGGTCATGTGTTGAGGAATAGGGAAAATAGCGTCTCGTTGGTGGAGGAGCGGTGTCCGCCTGTCAGCTTGGCTGTGCGGTCTAACATTGGTGCATGGGTTGCATTGCAGTCACCGCCAATGATGCTGTAGTTGGGGCATATAGTGAGGTGAAGGCGTAAGAGGTGGGGCTGATTCTGCCTGTTATCATTAAATACCTGCCCTGTGGGTCTGGGAATGCTTGTAGGTCAGAGAGCGGGCAGGAAGATTTAAGAAGAATGGCCACCCCCTTAGTTTTTGTGGTCTGGGAGTTCTCTAAAAAGGAGCGGGTGTAGTGTCTGTTTCTTAGTGGGAAGTGTCTGGCAGTTGAGAAATGGGTTTCCTGGATTAGAAGGATGTCTGCCTTTTGACTGTTGGCCCATCATAGGAGGGAATGTCGTTTTTTAGGGTTGTTGAGGTCTTTGGCGTTAATGGAGACACAGTGTAGTCTGAGTGGCATGTCTATGTAAGGGGGAGTCTGTGTCGTCGGGGTTGGGTGGGAGGGGAGGCAGGAGGAGGGGAGTCGGGGCGGGGAGGGGACAGTGAGCTCCGGTGGACCCGGGCGAGCAGCAGGGGTTGGGTGGGTGGAAGGGGAGATGAGGTAATTGCTGGGCTTATCTCCAGGACCAGCGGGGGGGACTGTAGAGCCTACGACCTCTCAGGTTTTAAAGCCGGGGACCGGTGGCAGGAATCAAGGGGTGTGGGGACAGCAGTCGACTATCAAAGAGGGGTCAGCAGATTTATACATTTCGGGCAGCAATCATTGCGGTGGGTATGGCACCAGCACGAATGGGTTGTAGAGGGGGAGGTTATGGTTGCGCGGTCAAGGCCTTCCATGCCGGGCGGCATGGGGGAGGGGGACCTCGAGGGCGACCATAGTGTAACAAATAGGGTATCACATTTTGGTAAATATCAAAACAGTAAAGCTGGAGAGCATCAAAACAACAGGACATAATACAGTCATCATGGTTGTGCGGTCAGGGCCTCCCGTCCCCTGCGCCAGATGGTTCAGGAGGGAGGGGGTGCCCCGAGGCCGACCACAATGTTACAAATAGGGTATCACATTCTGGTGAATATCAAAACAGTAAAGCAGGAAAGCATTAAATAACTGAACATAACACAGACGCACGCAACATTTGGGCCTGCCCGTTGGGATGCAACTCAGGACCTTGCCAGTAAAGCGTGGTGGGGGGTTCCACTGCCGCTGGTCGGAGCAAGTCAGGGCCGGGCAACACACTGGGGTGCCAGGCCAAACCTCGGACTACCATGCTAGTTATTAGGAGAGTAAGGTATATTATACAATTACAGCATACGTTACATAGTTGATTACACGTTGGCCATACTTCTGCGGGAGCAAGGCTGTGGAGATTAGATGGTTAGCGTGTGTACAGGGTAGAGTCTCGGTACCCGGTGTATAAGTGAGCAGCTGTATCTCTTTCGTGGGTTCCTCTCGTGAGGCAGTCGGGAGCCAGGTACGTATCAGAGCAACAGGAATATGCCCTCAAACATGGCCCTTAATTTGGAGGGGGGTCTCCCTCACCACTCTCATGAATGCTTCCTTGGTGTGGAAGTAGTGGCAGCGTAGTATTATGTCCCTGGGCTGAGTGGGGTTAGCAGCCAGAGGACGGAGAGCTTGGTGTGCCCTGTCCAATAGTAGGTCTGTCGGTGGTGCGTCAGGGAGCAAGCTGCTAAAGGCTTCATGAAGCGTGGTAGTAAGAGTGTCTTGCGTGTATGTTTCCGGGATACCCCTTATTCGGTGTTTGTTACGTCTGGATCTGTTGTTTAGGTCCTCTTGCGCTTTTTCTAGGAGGGCTATCTGCTCTCAGAGGTTTTTGAGAGCATGATCATGGTCGTTGGTGGTGGTAAGTACCTCTTCCAGTCTGTCTTCCACCTGTTCCACATGTTTCTGTTCCTGATCCTAGAGTGATCCTTTAATATTAAAATACACTTTTATTAATGATATATGTATGTGTATATAAAAGTAGTTAGATCTATACACACACATTGTAACAAACCACCTCTTTTACAGGTAGGATTTTGTCACAGATCTTATGGTAACCACAGCCTTCTAGGATAATCAAAGTCCAGGACACATTCAGCTCAGTTTTTCTGATTTATTTGGTGCAAAATATTCAGGTGCTCCAAAATAAAATAAACAAAACAAAATTGGCTGGAATTGGGTGGCTTTTCCACTTACCAATTGACAATAACAAGATATAGCTACAAAACACACCATTTCTCTGGCTCTTTCTCCCTCACTCTGCAGCAGGCTGATCCCTTCTTTTAAAAGCCTGCCTGCAAATTGACCAGCTACAGGTGAGTATCAATTAGTTCACATACAAGTCCTGGTCTGGGTGTTATATAGCAACTAGTGCCATTGGAGCACTGTCCCACCCTGCTATCCAAATGCTCCGCCCCAGGGACCCTTACCATGGTTTGCAGAGTACCAACAATGTAGTTCAGACAGGCCCCTGTAGGTACTGCATAAGCCGGCTATTCCGGCCGTGTAGTTGCGAGGACCCCACGATCACATGGCTATGGTGGGTGCCGGATCGGCAGAGGGACAGTAACAGAGCTTCCTGTACCCCGGTTGGGTACCTCCGCCGACGGATGCTCCTAGTGCTCACAGAGGGCTTCAAAGACTCCACCAGACACCATAAGCACTGCGGACCCCACAACCGCCGGAGCTTGGTTGGGGTCTCGCTGTCTCCTACCCACCCTGGACCTACGACAAGGATCCAGGTTCAGTGGGTGAACCTCTCTTCCTCCAGAGATTCAAGCAGGAATAGCTCTTACAATAGTTTAGAGAATCCAAGGAAGTATAATGAAATATAGCAATCCCTTGTAGTGATATAGCAGTTTCCCCCAATAAGAGACAAGACTCTAGATTGAGGGTTAGTCTGTTTAATGGAAGCCACAGCTGGCCTTTTATGCAGGTTTCCCAACAAGGGTGATGCCCAGTTGGACCTTGTTGGGCACAGGGACACAAAGTGTACAAACCAAGGAAAACAATGTGACAATGAGTGACACTCCCACATACAGTACACAATCCCGCTCCTCTGCCTGTGATATAATTAAGGCATATAATGCATTAACTTAATTATCCCCAGGCAGAAAAAACACATTTTTACAAAGTCCAATAAGTACCCCAAAATACAACATTTCCCCATATAGCCCTGATCTGGGGGAACAACATACTTAAAAATCACCTAGATTGGTTCAGGGGTTCAAAGGTTAGTTGGAAGTCTCTTTTTGACTGACCGCACGCATGGCTTCATGCCCAAAATAGTTCCAGAGAATGTGCGGCCGGTCCATTCAAACAGTCAAAGTCGCATTCAAATAGTCAAATAGTTCGTGCACAGAGTCAGTGAGTGTATCTGGTTCGGTAGATTATTTCTACTGAACAACGCTCCGTTCGTGCAGTTCCAGTCGCACCTAACTGGAGATGGAATTCCCAGCGGTGTTCGTGCCGTCGATTATCTGATTTCAGTTCCATGCACTCAATGACAAAACAATGCTTGACGTGTTTGATTAACCCCTTAAGGACACATGACATGTGTGACATGTCATGATTCCCTTTTATTCCAGAAGTTTGGTCCTTAAGGGGTTAAACTAAATGGCCGCCGCCACATGTTCGACTATACGAACAGCGACCACACAGAGGTTCTTCAATTAAGCTGTGGTTAACCACAAGCCTGGGAGGTTAACGAGCAGCACACTCCATTTGCGGGTGGTCCGGCTGTTCGACAGTTGGTTCGGTAAATGAACACCATAAGCCTAATCCATTCGGTAAACCCGCCGTCCTTAAGGGGTTAAACATCTGTATGGACTCTGATAAAATCACCTCTTCAGGCAGAGAATTCCACATCCTTATAGTTCTTACTGTAAAAAAACCTTTCCTTTACCTTAGGTTAAATCTCTTTTCTTCGAGCCTAAATGATTGACCTTGTGTCCTATGTATAGCCCTTTTAAAAATAGATTTCCAGATAATGGTTTGTACTGGCCCCAAACATATTTGTATAATGTAATCCTATCCAATGTGTGGTGCTGTTTTTCCAAACTAAAGAGATTTAATTTTTTTTTACCTTTCTTCGTAACTAAAGTGCTCCATTCCTTGTATCAATTTTGTAGCTTGTCTCTGCACTTTTTCTAGTGCCATGATATCATTCTTTAGAACAGGTGGCAAAAATTGCACAGCATATTCAAGGTGGTCTTACCAGTGATTTATAAAATGGCAAAATTATATTTTCCTCCCCAGAATTTATGCCCCTATTTATACATGACAAAACCTTACTGGCCTTAGCAACTGCATATTGACATTGCATATTGCTGCCTAATTTGTTGTCTATAACAATTATCAAATCCTTCTAATGTGTGGTTATCACTAATTCACTGCCATTTAGGGTGTAAGTTGCTTGTGCATTCTTGACCCCAAACTGCATAACTTTGAATTTCTCTACATTAAATTTAATCTGCCATTTTAGTGCCCAGTCCCCCAATCTATCTAAATCCCTCTGCAGCAAAGCAATATCCTGCTCACATTTTATTACTTTACAAAGTTTTGTGTCATCTGCAAACACTAAAACATGGCTTTCAATGCCTATTGCAAGATCATTTATAAATATGTTAAATAGAAGCGGTCCCAAAACAGAACCCCGAGGAAGAACACTTATAACTTTTGTCCAGCTTGAAAATATATCATTAATGACAACTCGTTGTACTCTATCCTTAAGCCAATTTCAATTAGACCAATTTCTTTTAGTTTGAAGAATATTGTGAAGAACCGTATCAAATGCCTTGGCACATCTACTGCAACAACCTGATCTATACTTCTACTTACTTCTTTGTAGAATGCAATCAGGTTAGTTTGGCATGACCTATGTTTCATAAAAGCATGCTAATTTAATACAGAAACAACATCTGCCTTCCTCCAATCCTCCGGTACAATGCCTGAAACAAAATAATCTTGAAAGATTAAATACAGAGGTTCACTTATTTCCCCACTTAGCTCCTTAAGTACGGTGAATACCGTCAGGCCCCATGGCTTTATTTACATTAACTTTCTTTAACTGCTGTAGCACTTTGTCTCGAGTCATCCAATCACAAGTTCTTTAAGTTCACAAGTTTTTTGCAGCAATCATTTGCATATCTCTTGCCATGGGATCGTCATTAATACATACTGAAGAAAAATAGTTATTTAAAATGTCTGCCTTTTCTTGGTCTTCATTAACTAACAGACCCATCTCTGTTTCCGGTGTACCTACACTTTCATTTTTTGTTTTTTTTAGAATTTATGTACTTGAATTTTTTTTTTTGGGGGGGGGGGGGGGTGGGGGGGAGTTGGTTTTGCATTCTTTGGCTATCCATTTCTTATTTTCTAGTTTAGCCACTTTAAATGCCTTTTTGCAAGCATTATTGGCGTCCTTAAATCTCATATAGGATGCCTCTGATTTGTCTGATTTAAATGCTTTAAATGCCATTTTCTTATTTTTAATCTCTTGATTTACTTCTCTACTAAGCAACATTGGTTTCAATTTGTTTCTTTTATATTTATTATCCAATGGTACATACTGAGAAATTTACCTTTCTAATATTTGTTTGAAGAGCTTCCATTTATCCTCAGTGTTTTTTTCACTAATGAGTTTATGTAAGTCGATATGTTGTAAAGCTGCCCTAATCTTATTGAAATTGACTTTTTTTTAAAAAAAAATAATTCTACATTTTAAATATATAGAGTTTATTTAAAAAAATTACCATATTGTGATCACTATTTCCCAAATGCTCCCCTACTTGAATGTTGGTCAAAAGATCAACATTGTTATAACGAGATCCAGACAAGCATCCTTTTTAGTTAGTGCTTGTACCAGTTGTGACATGAAGGTGTCATTTAACACATTCAAAAACCTGATTCCTCTTGCAGAAGTACTAGTCAATCTATCCCAATTTAAGGTCATTAAAATCTCCAATAATGAACGTGTTACCCAGATTTGCCACTTTCCCAATTTGCTCTAGCAACTGTTCCTCCTCATTAATATTTACATTGGGTGGTTTATAACATATCCCAACCAATAATTGATTTCCTTTCGTTTGCCACAGGCAGATATCTACCCATAAAGCTTCCACATTTTCCTTGGCACACTCCACATGCCTAAGATTTGACTTTAAATCATGGTTGACACACAAACATACCCCACCACCCTTCTTGTTTTTCCTATCCTTCATAAATAACGTGTACCCATTTAAGTTAACTGTCCAGTCATGTGTCTCATCCCACCATGTTTCTGTTATGCCTATTGAATGGGGTGTGTAGGGGGGACAAGGCTCTTGCAGAGTTTTTGTAGAGAGGGGGCAGGATTTTTGTGAATGGGGGGTGCAGGTAGTTTGTAGGGGGGCAGGGGTTTTGGAGAGGGGGGCAGAGTTTTTTGTAAATGGCGAGTGCAGGGTGTTTGTAGAGGGAGCAGGGGTCTTGGAAAGGAAGGCAGGGATTTTCCTATTTTTTTTTAGATGGGAGCAGGGTTTGTGTAGCGGTGGCAGGGGATATGTAAAAGGGGGACTGCGCAGGGGTATTGTAGAAGAGGCACTGGGCAGGGTTTTTTGTAGAGAAGGGGGTGCAGGGGTTTTGTAGAAAGGGGGGTTTTGTAGAAGGGTGACTGAGCAGGTTTTTTTGTAGAGGAGTGGGTGCTGTTGTTTTTTTAGAGGGGGCAGGGGTTTTTGTAGGAGGTGAACTGGGCAGGGTTTTTTGTAGAGGGGGGTGCAGGTTTTTTGTATAGGGGAAAGGGATTTTGTAGAAGGGGGACTGGGCAAGTGTTTTGTAGAAGGAGGGACTGGAAGACAATTAAAAAAGAATTTTAAGAAAATAGTGGGTGTTTTTTTTACATTTCAATTGCGAAGGGTGGAGAGGCAAACACAGGTTCCGCCCAGGTGCCAAATGCTCTAGGTACGCCCCTGCCCACAGGTATGCAGTGTGTTTGTGTATAGTGAATACAGAGAGTGTGTTTGTGTAGGGATGTAGCGTTTGTATAGTGAATGCAGAGCGTTTTTGTGTAGGGATGCAGTGTGTTTGTGTAGGCATGTAGTGTGTATAGAATTAATGCAGAGTGTGCGTTTGTGTAGTGGAGATAGTGTGTGTATAGTGAATGCAGTGTGTGTGTAGTGGATGTAGTGTGTGTGCATAGTGAATGCAGTGTGTGTTTGCGTAGTGGAGATAGACCCTTCCTGGACTGATAAGAAAAGGGGGGACATGACTGATGCAGAGATAAGGGGATAGGACAACATGGATATAATATGACAATATGGGGACTGAATATATATAGGGGACAGCTGGGGGGGGGGGGGTTACCAGTTAGCTTGGAAAAGTGCAGGGATCCTGACTTTTCTCCAACTCTGCTGATCTTGCTGTACAGCTTGCTGGGAGGCTCCAGGTAGAGTTGGATGACGAATCAGAGGAGGAGAGAGCCGGGTTGGAGGAGCTGGGACCATTGAATCTGCCACGCTTTGGTGAGTTGGCCTGCGCTAGTGCTTGGGGTACTGCTGGGGCCCTGGGCAGGACAGTGAAGTATTATAGGTTATTGGTAGGTGGTAGTCAGACTAAGGGTAGTGGGTCAGGGGTTCTAAGGCAGGCTACCTCCAGTGGGCAAGGGAGTAGGGGTCCCTGAGATGGGGGCCTATCGTCCATGTCTCCCTGGGTGTGAGCTGTCCCCATTAGGCTTGCACGTGCCGGCGGTTGTCCAGAACAGGATTCTGCAAGGTGAGTTTGTGGATTTGCTTTCTCTTGTTCCTCCAGACAAGGAGTTGGAGGACAGACCACATGGCGGGGCGAACAGCTAGAAAGTGATAAAGGTAGAGCACTTTCGGTAATTGGTTGCAGGGATTTAACATCTTTGGAAGTATCCTGGTGCGTCGTTTCCTAGAGCGGGCCCCCCCCCTTGACCTGATTTGGGGGGCGTACAAGGTGTATGTAGGACAATTCTGGATTAAATATGACCAGCAATTTTGGGGTGCAGGACTGCAGCCTGTGACTGCTACTCATGACCCTGTGTCACCCGTCTCATTTTCCAAAGCCTGTTGGCTCTTCAATGAGAGCCATTGTAAGTGGTTCAGCTCCTGCAGATTTCGGCACGAGTGTGCCCACTGTGGAGGAGCCCATCCAGCTTTGCAATGTTTCAGGAAGGGCAGGCCCAACGCCGCAAAGGGCGTTGGTCGGAACAACGTTCCTCGCCGGAAAGGACGTTGGTGACCTCAGAAAGTTTACTACAATTCTGTGTTTGGTTCGGGGTAGGGAGGGTTTGTTTCAGGACAAACTGGGAGCCGAGGTTCCGCGGGGGCGGATCGCAGGCCCCTTTGATTCCCCCTCTTTTCATAATGTAAGGGTCCCCCCCCCCCGGTTTGGTTCACGGGCCTTCAAGGTCGATTCAACAACTGTCATACCCAGCGGGTGGGTCGGTCAATGACGACATTGACAAGGAAATGTGTCGAGTGCGTTACGCATTGTTTGACTCGGCATTGCAGCTGGTCCGGCGGGTGGGTGGAGGGGCATTGTTGGCAAAATCGGATATAGAGTCCGCTTTTTGACTGTTGCCTGTACACCTGGCTTGTTTTCATTTGTTGGGGTGTTTTGTTAACTGGTTTTACTGCTATGACATGTGCATACCGATCGGCTGCGCCATTTCCTGTTATTATTTTGAACAGTTTACTTCGTTTTTGGAGTTGGTAATGGTGTGTGCATCGGGTTTGGGGTCCTTGACTCATTACTTAGAAGATTTCCTGTTCATCAGCCCTGCTGGTTCACAGGATTGTTTTTCCTTGTTGCAGGCTTTCCGGCATGTGGCGTCCGATTTTGGGGTTCCAGTCTGGTGTCGGTCTTGTCGTTCTTAGGTATTAAAATCGACTCTGTTTGGATGGTTTTTCATATCCCAGACGAAAAACTGGTTGTGGTTTTGCTGCGTCTGGTTGATTTGGTCAAAGGGTCTAAGAAGGTCCAACTGCGCCAGATGCAGATGCAGGGGCTGCTGGGTCACCTGGACTTCACGTGTCGGGTACTGCCTATGGAAAGGTTGTCGCAGGTTGTCGTTGTCGGCGTTTGGGTTGAGGGAGCCCTATCACTACATCCGGGTAACGCTGCGTTTGCGGGCGAATTTTCTGGTATGGATTTCGTTCCTCAGCTGTTACAACGGGCACTCCTGCTGGTTGAGGGAAGCTACCTGTGGCGAAAGTGACCTCACCATTGGTTGTTGGAGGGGCCTGTTTGCCCGCCTCCTACCTTCTGACTATGGCCCCTGGGAGATTGTGCCCTTTAACAACAGTCTTTGGGCTTATGGACTTGTATTGGACAATGCTGGCCCTTTAAGAACCATCTGGGGACATATTGAGACTTTGTGTGACAATGCCCCTTTATGACTATGTCCCCAAACCTTTAAAATCCTTTGTGCATGGCTTTCTGCCACTTGGTTCAGTAAATGGGGCTTACTGAACCAAGTACTGTACAGGCGGACCACTCAGAAGTGGAAGCGTGCAGGCAATCTACCTCCCAGCCTGGGAGCCTGCTGTAGGTAAATTGCCGACCGCTGGGTGGCCACCATTCGTACAGACGAACACGTGGCGGCGGCCATCTTTAATGCAGCTGAAGTTTTACCTTCTCCAGACTTCAATGCATTCGACAATTTGAACGCCGTTCGACAGTTCATTCGACAATTTGAATGGTTATCATTCGTCTGTTTGAACTGACTTTAACATGGGAAATAGATCAGCTGCACAGCCTGAATCTCTGGAACAGTTTTGAGCATGAAAATGTGCTTGCGGTCGGTCACAAAGGACTTCCGACTAACTTTTTATCCACTGGAGGGATTTGTATTATTTTTGAGAGTGCTCATATTTGAAGTATGCTGAGTAAGAATATGTGATTTTTATGAAGATTGAATGTAAAGTTTTAAAGTTACAGTACATGTGTAAAAAATATATTTTTTTCTGTCTGTGATGATTACATTAACCCATTGTGTTTAGTAATTATATCACAGGCAGAGGGGAGGATTTTGTGGGAATGAATGGGAGTGTTTTACTATATATTACGTGTTTGATTGGTTGTTCTTCTAAACCATGTGTGTAAAATGGGCATAAAAGCAGAGTGTTTCATTAAAACTTCATTTCTTCTTCACCCTCAATCTAGAGCCCGGTCTCTTATTGGGGGTAACCAGCTATATCACTACAAGGGCTTGCTATGCTCTGCATGCTCCCTTGGATAATCACTTCTAAGCTCTTTTAAGAGCTTGTTCCTGTTTCCCTCTCTTGGAGGAGAGGTTCACCCACTGGAGCCTGGAGCCTTGTCGTAGGTCCAGGGTGGGTAGGAGACGGCGAGACCCCAACCAAGCTACGGTGGTTGTGGTGTCTGGTGGAGTGCTTGGAGCCCTCTGGAAGCACTAGGAGCATCCAGTAACGGAGGTAACCAGTCAGGGTGCCAGGCGGTCCATTACACTACCCCCAACTCAGAGTTGGATCTCTTCACAGATGCATCCGGGTCTGTCGGTTTGGGGCGTACTTCAGGGGTCAGTGATGTGCGGAAGCGTGGCCCGATGAATGGCGATCCTCGGCGCTTGTACATTACTTGTCGTTTTTGGAGTTGTTTCCCATAGTGGTCTCCCAGGAACTATGAGGTGAGGACCTCGCACGGTGGTATTTCACACGGATAACATGAGTGTTGTCCATGTGATTACTCGGTCGTCGTTGTCGTCTCCTCCAGTTTTGGCGCAGCTGCGATGTCCAGTCCTGCTCAGTTTGCAATTTAATGTGTGGGTTAAGGCTTGTTATGTCCCGGGGGTGGAAAACTGGTAGCTGATGCCTTGTCTCGGTTGCAGGATCGGTTTCGGGAGGCAGCACCAGAAGCTCAGCTGTTCGGTCGGAGTTGCACGCTGTGTAAAATGACACAGAGAACTCTGATTTGTGGATTTCAAGCTGCATCGGTTATTTTATTTGGCCTTTTTTGGGGCTGAAAAAATAAGATTTTAGAAGAAAGAAAACATCAAACCTTTTTTACAGGTACTTAGTTAATGGTTCCCCCCTCATTATTTTTAGGGTGAGGGGGGTAGGTAGGGGTTAATTTTTTGGGGGAGGGGGGTGACTAGGGGTTTGGGGACCCCTAGTCACCTGGGGGGTTAAATTTTTAACCCTTATTGGTATTTAGGGCCCCCACCCACCGCTCAGGGGTGGGGGTCAGGGGGGGGAGGAAAATAGCCCCCCCCTTATTGGTATTTAGGGCCCCCACCCAATGCTCAGGGGTGGGGGCCAAGAGGGAGGACATTATGTCCCCCCCCTTATTCTAATTTAGGGCCCACACCCACCACTCAGGGGTGGTGGTCAGGGGGGAGGACATTAGGTCCCCCCCTTATTGATATTTAGGGCCCCCACCCACCGCTCAGTGGTGGGGGCCAAGGGGAGGACATTAGGTACCCCCCGTTATTCTAATTTAGGGCCTCCACCCACCATTCAGGGGTGGGGGCCAGGTGGGAGGACATTAGGTCCCAGATCCCTAATTGGTATTTAGGGCCCCCACCCACCACTCAGGGGTGGAGGTTAGGGGGGAGGAAATTAGGTCCCATCCCCCTAATTGGTATTTTGGGCCCCCACCCACCGCTCAGGGGTGGGGGCCAGGGGGAGGACATTAGGTCCCCCCCATTTATTCTAATTTAGGGCCCCCACCCTCCGCTCAGGGGTGGGGGCCAGGAGCGAGGACAATAGGTCCCCCCCTTATTGTTTTTTAGGGCCCCCACTGCCGCTCAGGGGTGGGGGCCGGGAGGGAGGACAATAGGTCCCCCAATTATTTTACTTGAGGGCCCCCACCCGCCGCTTTGGGGGCGGGGGCCGGAGGGGAGGACAATAGGCCCCCCATTTTTTTACTTTAGGGCCCCCACCCACCGCTCAGGGGTGATGGCGGGGGGGGGGGGGGCAATAGGGGGAACCTTTTTTTTAAACTGGCTGCTCACTGTTTAATAGACATGCCCCTACTTGCGGTATAGCGAGTAGGGGAAAAATGTACTAATACAAAGTAATTTTTACTTAGTAATTTTTACTTAGTATTGTGTCAGAACAAAACTACTGACAGTATTTTGTTTTGTAACAATTTCTTTATTGAAAGTTTTCACATACAAATATGTCAGTACATAGCCAGCACTGGTACCATTATGTTTTAGCAAAAGTTCAAAAAATACAATAATGCATTTTCCACTGAGGTGTACGTGTAACAGTGCTTTCTTTCAAATATAACGGAAAGCAATTCAGAAATAATGAGAAAACTGCAAATTAAACCATCTAAATTCATAAACGCCTGCTATAGTGTAAAAATCATGTCTCCTACTTGCTTCTATGTTCTCTGAAATATATTCTGATAAAGTTCTGAATTCCCGAATTTCGGAATGCCAAACCGAAAACTTTCCCCAATGCACATGCCTACTGCAAACTCCCAATAGGTGCTTTTAATAAGAATTCGATGGCCATTATTGTATTTTATTTGGATTATGCTTTCTGCATGTGCCACATTACTGTATGTTAGCATGTCTATATGTACCCCATATGATGACTAAGTCTTTGGATTTTCACTTTGTAAGCCCTGTACTCATTATGTCTTGTGAACCTCAATTTATCACTGTTGTTTCAATCTAATACTTTGTAAGATTGTACTTCTGATTTACTGAAAAAAATATGTATTTTTTTAATAAACATTTATGGAATATAAAATGTAATCTAGAACAAGAACAATGTATCTTATTTACACAGACTGTTCTAAACACATGTATTATAGTTTAAAGTAACATTACTGGGAGTATTAATGCTGTGGAGCTCTTTTATATAAACTTTGACACAGCAACAATATGGAGCTCCTGGAAAGGAGGGACAGTAGAATAGAAAAGTGGGACAGAGGGATTTGGACTTAAAATAGGGACAGTCCCTCCTAAATAGGGAGACTTGGCAGGAGTTCCTGTAGGTCTCTAAGTCTGGAAGTGATGGTTTGGAATATGGAGTATTGAATCAAACATAAAGCTTGTGCAAGTGAGTTGATTTTGTGACAATAATTTAAATTTATATTCCCCTGTAGTGTTCCATACATACAGAGAAAAAAGTAATTTTGTCATTTCCACAGACACATTGTGTCCAGACATTCTGTGTCAGAATTCAGAACATCAGATTTTATTGTGATGTCACTGACCAGCTGTTCAGAGAACCCAGATCCTGCTTGTTTTACCAGCATTTCATGAGCATTTCTGATGCAGTGAGATACTTTTGAAAGTACCAAGAGTATGGGAAATTATATATCTATATTTCAAAGCCCCCTGGTCCCACGGCTGTGGGGTATTCAACCACCATCCAGGAGGGTCATTACTGATAAAGAATGTATAACACAGCCTTCGATGAACAGGTTAATGGATAGTTGCAGCTGGTATCACTATAGAGTTATGTGGCGGTGGGGGTTTACATGTAACAGGGTTTAAAATGAAAGTTTGACTTTATTGATCATTAGTCTTATGATTTTTTTTCACTAGGCTCATTATGAAATCAATTAATGATTACTATAGTAATCAAAATGATAATGATCAGAATCACTATGTGACTTTATTAATCACATTTTCTTCCTTAATTAGGATACATCGAAAAGAAAATAAACCCCAAAGCAAACCTCTAGGGGGCAAATGGTGTCCTGAACAGAGCCATGAAAAAACGGCTTACTGCAGCCACATGAAGGCTAAACCATGGACCAAGAGTCTGCTTGATGACATAGATCAGACAAGTGTTTGGAAGCTCAGGTAAATGTAGCATGACACACAGAATGACTGACTATAACGCTATAAGGTTATCTAAACAAGCCCACAGTGTCCTCAGTGAACCAGAACCCTACTTCCAGAACTTACGGTCTGGGTAAGAAGGAAGCCAATGAGAGAAGTATTGCAGCGAACAACTTAACTGGTTTCTCTAAATCAATGTCACAAATTGTTTGAGACTACTACTGCAGTATGACTTGCCAGACATTGCCTAATTTCATTATGGAATGTATTTTACTGTAAACAGAAACTTATTGTAAAAGAAATCATTCAGTAAAAACAACACAACCAATATGTGATCACTGAAAAGACAGGTGCTATCATAATGTTATTATAAATGGTGTATGATTGACAGATAGAGAAGGACAGGGCATCCGATGGAGAGTAGGGAAAGGATGTATAATGTGAAGAAGAGAGAGAAAGAGAGAGGATGGATTGATAGATGGAAAGAAAGAAGAGAACACAACTACTGATAGTATTTTGTTTTATAACTATTTCTTTATTGAAAGTTTTGTTCACATACAAATATGTCAGTACATAGCAAGCACTGGTACCATCATGTTTTAGCAAAAGTTCAAAAAATACAATAATGCATTTTCCACTGAGGTGTACGTGTAACAGTTCTTTCTTTCAAATATAACGGAAAGCAAATCAGAAATAAAGAGAAAACGGCAAATTAAACCATCTAAATTCATAAACGCCTGCTATAGTGTAAAAATCATGTCTCCTACTTGCTTCTATGTTCTCTGAAATATATTCTGGGAATATGCAAACTCAAGAACACTTTGTATCCCCATTGTACCTTTTATCGATACCCATTTGGGCTTAATATCTAACTGTAAAGCATTAAAAGTGAATAGGTGAGAGCAAACACTCAGAATGGTAAAATACTACCACTTTAAAATCTTGAATGGTAAATGGTAGCTGTCAGATATATATTGTTGAGCCTATTCCTAGCAGGCTCAAACTTTCAAGGCTCTTCAATATATAAGCTCCGGATTGCTGCTTACTGGATCTGCTTACTCCCAAGAACGTGACTTCCAAACTTGCATAAGTGGAAAAACACTATTTCTTTTTTTTATATATAATTTATTTATCCAAAGTTGGATTCTCAAGGACCTTTATCCAGTTATCCCAGATCTCATATTGGCGAATATTAATACTTAAATTGGAGGCTATTCCCCTTTCCATTTTCCATTGAGTTATAATGGTTGCCTTAATTTGTTGCCACGAATCAATTGTTGTCTTCTTCCAATTTTTTGCAATGGACATCTTAAAGGCCATCAAAGCCTGAATCAGCAAGCCTTTCTTATATTTAGTTAATTGCAGAAAATTTAAATGTAAAAGCAAATTGTATGGGGTTCAGATATGGGTGGAATCCAAATATGTGTTTATATGCCCCAAGAATTGAGCCCAAGCTGTCACGATTCTGGGAACCAAACACGCTAACACACACACACACACACACACATAGAAAAGGTGCAGTACCGGACCTTAGAGTGGCCGGGCTAAGCACACAAAGAATAGTCAGGAGACAAGCCGAGTAAGGGGAACCAGAAGACAGAATAATGAGAAACAAGCCGAGGTCAAAGGGTAGGAGAAAGTCACAAAGTCAGATTAACAAGCCAGAGAGTACGTAACCAGAAACACAAGTTCAGTAGCAATACTAGCAAGCAAAGACCACAACAGGGCAGGGACGAACAGGAAAGGTAAGTATTTAACCCCTTAAGGACCAAACTTCTGGAATAAAAGGCAATCATGACGTGTCTCACACGTCATGTGTCCTTAAGGGGTTAAACCATAAGGTTAATTCTGATTGGATAATTTCCAATCAGAATTAACAATCACACGTGGGAGATATCTAGACCTCCCACTGTGATTGAGGCACTGTGCCTTTAACGCCGGGTCAGGTGGCTGACCCCGGCGTGTAATAAATTGGGCGGTCTCCCAGCATGCAGCGTCATGCATGCTGCCGCTGGGGGACGTGGAGGAAGACGCGGGCGGCATCCGTGGCTGGGAGGATGCTGCCCGCCGAGCGCATGGCAGGAAGGGGACCGCAGACAGCTGGAGGGTGAGTGCCGCGAGTGGACTGCAGCCTCCCCTCGCAGCCGCCCACGGGATCCTGATACAAGCTTCTTTAATTGGTGCACAATCCCACCATATATGTAGTTCATTCGCCCCCTCATTCCCACATCTCCAGCATCTAGAAATCTCTGCCTTCGAGAATTTCTGAATCTTGTTAGGTGTCATATACCATCTATTTAGGATTTTGAAGTGAGCTTCCCTGATATTTAAGCAATGTATCGTAGAGTAGACTGATTGGAGAGCCCTATTCCATTCCTTTATATTGATTTTTATTAATAAGTCTCTTTCCCATTTAATTTTAGCTATGGGGTGAACAGGTCCTTTTATACTTTTCACAATCTCAACACATCTGGTTAATATTTTCGTATTTTTCTATTCTATTCTAGTCTATTAAATCATTTAATTTAGATATTGATAATGACTTCGTAATACTACCGAGGGAACTCGGTAAAAACTTTTAATCCTAATAAAATTTAACGCTTGTGAGTATGAAATACCATAAACTCTTCGTATCTCAGCAAAGGGGATGATCTTCCTATCTACTAGTATATCTGCAATTTTTTTAATTCCATGCCCAGTCCATTCGGACGTATCCAGATTTTCCATCATAAAAGTCAAAGCGGGTAAAATTTTATTTCTCAATTCTAATTGGTTTTTGAAGTAGGTCCACAACTTTAGGAGAGGTCTAGTTATCAAGTTGTCAGTTAGGCATCTTGTATTTTTGTTTCCACTATTATTTCTTGTAGGCCACATTAGTCCAACTTTATTATATGGATCTGTAATGTCTTCCTCTTCTATTTTAAACCAATTTTGTGGGAATCTATCCTGCGTAATTAAAGGAAGTGTATGCATAAGCTGAGCCGCTTGATGATATAAAATAATATTTGGGAATCCAATCCATCCCTCTTTATGCTTCAGATATAGGAGTTCCTGCCCAATTCTGGGTTTCTTATCGAGCCAAATATAATCTCTAAATATCTTACTTATGAATTTGAGCCGTTGGGGATGCATCTGTAACGGAATCATCCTCAATAGATAAATAAACTTAGGGAAAACATATGACTTAATAAAATTGACCCTACCCCACCATGATAACTGCATAGAATTCCATTGTTTTAGAGAGTGAGTACATTCTCTAATCAAAGGGATTACATTAGCCTTCATTATATTCTCCAGATCTTTCACTATATTGATCCCAAGATACACAAACCCCTTTTTTCCCCATTTAAAAGCGAAATGTTAATTTAGATATTGAAGATCTTCCTCTTCCATATAGAAGGGTAGTACCGTTGTTTTTTGGACATTAAGTTTGTAATTTGACAGATAACTATATCTTTCAATTACTTGCATAGCAGCTGGAACTGACTTGATTGGGTTGGTTAGTGTTAACAATGTATCATCAGCATATTGGCTTATCTTAAAATCTTTCTCTCTCTTTTTGAACCCTGTTATTTCAAGATTTTTGCGTATTTCATATGCTAAGGGTTCAGCCGTTAAAATGTAAAGTAGTGGAGAGAGAGGGCAACCTTGATGAGTGCCATTCGATACCGTAAACCACTCAGACTTAATCCCCCCTCCCACTATCCTACTCGTCGGTGAGGAGTAGCAGGCCAAAATTGCTAGAAGGATCTGACCTGAAAACCCAAAAGCTTTTAAAGTTGACTGCATAAAATTCCAACCAACCCTATCAAAAGCCTTTTCTCCATCTAAGGCCATCGTTAAAAAAGTGGTTTTGTTCTCGTGGATCTTAGTGGATATATTTAGTATCTTCCTAATATGATTGGACGACAACCTTCCTGGTATAAAACCCACCTGGTCTTCTGCAATCAGAGAAGAGATTATATTCTTAATTCTTTTAGCAACAATTGAGGCATAAATGTTGTAGTCATTGTTTAATAGGGTAATTGGCCGATAGTTAGTTATTTCTTCTGGATTTTTATTGCTTTTTAGGATAGGAATAATATTAGCTGCTAACATTTCCTTAGGTAGTTTACCAGTATTCATCGCTAGATTATAACATTCTACCAAACACTGGGCCAGCCTGTCCTTATACATTTTAAAAAAGGAATCTGTAAACCCATCTGGGTCCAGCACTTTATTTTTTTTCATAGTATCAATAGAATCGATAACTTCTTGTAATGATATCTCTGTGTTCAATTAATCTAATTGAAGATCATTTTGTCTAGGGAGATGAATATTCAAAAAATAATTATTTATATCCTCTTGAGAATATGTAGCCGGTAAATTATATAATTTATGATAATAATCTCTAAATACTGCTCCAATTTTCTTAGGATCTAGTATAGTTTCATTTCCCTGTTTTATTTTTGTAATTAATTTGTTTTTTTGTTGATTTTTAACTTTATTAGTAAGTATCGGATCTGCCTTATTGCCCCTGTAATAGTAGTTTATTTTCATAATCTGTAAATTTCTGTTTATTTTAGATATCAAGATTTCATTTATTTTATTTTCTATAGTCCTAATTTGATTTGACATAGTTCTTACGGTTGCAGCGATATTTTTTTTTATAACATTCACTCAGCTCGATATATAGACTTGACAGAGATTCCTGCCTCTTTTTCTTGGCTTGGCTTCTAGGCTAATTAAATGACCCCTAATGATACTTTTAAATGCACACCATTTTGTAGCAGCAGACACTTCATTATTATCATTATCCAGCCAAAACATATCTATCGCCTCGGCAATCTGTTCCCTGTTAGATTTAGAGATTAATAGCTTATCATTTAATTTCCAGTCTGGTCTTTGCCTTATGATATTATTCTTTAATTGTATTTTAACCCATATTGTGATCAGACCAAGTGACCGTAATTATATTAGTAGATTTCACATGTTCTAACAGACTACGATCTCCAAATATAAAGTCTATTCTTGAGTATGAACAGTGAGTCTTACTGAAACATGTCAAATCTTTCTCTGTAGGATGAAAAATCCTCCAACAATCAAAGAGGGCTTCATATTGGATTATATTATGATTTTTTTTTTTGCCAAATTAATAACGTTCCTCAAAGGTTTTTTAGTCTTTTCAGAACTTCTGTCTAAATTAGCGTTCCGTTACCAGGTTAAAATCGCCCATGACTATAGTACGGCCTTGCTTGATTTTGTCTAATTGCGCAAAAAATGTGTATAAAAACTGAATCTGAGAAGTATTCGGGGAATAAATGTTAGCAATTTTATATAGTTGGTCTTCTATTGTACATATAGGAATAATCCATCTTCCCATCTTATAAGTTTTCGTATGTTTTATAGAGAGATTTAATACTGATGAAAAAAAAATGGCTACTCCCCTCTTTTTTTTATCTTTATCCGAGGAACAAACTGAACTAGGAAAGTCTTTAAAGCTAAATTTCCCCCTCATCATCTCTACGCCAGTGAGTCTCTTGTATACCTACAACTTGCGCATTTTCTCTTTTTACATGTTCAAATAGCGATCTCCTTTTCTGTGGAGAATTCAGGCCCTGCGCATTAATTGAAACAACATTAATCATATACTTCTTATCCTACTTTTTCTTTCTCTTTTTTCTACTTATCTCTTTCCCCATTCTATTGTCTTTGTTTCTTTTATACTGCCCATTTAGGCCTAAGTTTCCACCAGAGTGGGTATCTCTATCTTTCTTTGCTTCTAGCATATATAATTGAATTTTATATTTCATAACAGACTGCATCAACTTATAACATACCGGACACCAAAAAACATTTACAAAGAACACCAAATATAAGAACATCCCTAAAAGGAAGTGTGGATGGACCTGTGATATACCCTCTTTCACAGATCCTCCAAATAGATCCTATTCAGGATCATTATTATGATGCTGAACCACCCCAATTGGGAAATATTTTCAGCCATATTGTTATCCTTTGCCCTTCGGATTGTCGAGTGTATAATCCTGGTTATCACAGGGCGTCAAGAGAAGGAGGAGAAAAAAAATAAAATAATTTATGCGTATCCAATTTACTATTGATATGATTTCTAGCCCATATCCATCACCGTTTCATATATATTAGATTCTTATACTATGAGAAAGTTCTTAAGAAATCTCCATTTTTAACTGGCCTTTCATTTCATTCATCTTAGATCTAATTTTTATATACACACTGTCCACTTAAGGTCAGTTGTATCGTTAAAATGCTTTCTCAACCTCTTCCTTACCTATCTGTGATTCACTAACACTAACTTGTGATCCTGGTTAATTGTGTATTACGGTTTCTTTCAATAATAATATTGCCTTATATACAAAATCTAGCAGATTATCAATTCCTCCATTGTTAATTTATACTCTCTCAGTACTGTGAGCACAAAAACCTTTAATCTCCCCTGTAGATATCCATTTCTCTTCTTTTTTTTCCCCTTTTCCTTTCCTTTCCTTTTGTGATCAAAACTTATTTTTTTTTTTTTTAAGTGATCAAAACTTTCTATTGAGTGTCCTAATTTAAGTAATTGCCTAATTCTAATTTTGAAATATTTGTGTACACACAATTACATTATATCTGTGTTACAGTTATTCATTCTATATACATTACCCCCCCTAGTTCCCATTAACGTTTTGGTGTATCAAATGTCAAAGGTTGGAAATCATGCGTATATCCATAGACTCAAGGCCTTCATCAAATTATTAGTGTTTTTGTAAGTAATGTCCTTTTTTCCCCACTTTTCTCTCTCATCATTTTTCTTATATTATATTTTTTTTTTCAAAGAGAAAAAAATGGAAAAACACATGGGGGAAGAAAAAAAAATGAAAGAAAAAAAGGATTATATCCCTTCTATTATGCATCTTCTCACCTTCATCCTTTGTCTCCCTCTGATGAATTATTCAAATCAAAGTTCTGCTCTCTAAACCATTTCGAAATTGCAATAACATCTGAAAAAGAGTATGTCTTTGCTTCATAAGAAATTGTAATTTTACAGGGATAACGCCAGGAATATCGAATATTCTTCTGTCATAAAATCTTTGTGTATATTGCAAACGGTTTTCTTTTGGCTCTGGTGTAATATGAGATATAATCAGATGAGATCATAATATTACTGTATGGATCATTCAATCTAATAAGTCTTGAAGCTTTTAAGACTTGATCTTTCATTTTATATGTCGAACAGCAAATCATTACATCTCTGGGCTCAGTTTGGGCCACAAATTCTGGTTTCATAATTCTGTGGCATCTTTCAAGAAAGTTTACTGGATTTGTGGTTTGGATGCCTAAATGTAAAAGAATCTCCATTATGTAGTCTTGCAGTTTATCATTATTAATACATTCTGGGATACCCCTGATTCTTAAATTATTAAGTCGAGAACGATCTTCAAGATCTGCAATTTTGAGTTCCAGATCAGCTATTTTTTGATTTGCCTTCCTCATATTATCTTCTGCTGAAACTTGCTGGAATTCCAGCGATTCTATTTTTTCTTCATTCAGCTTAAATTTTTTTTCCACCTGTGATAACTCCAAAGTGAATAGGTGAGAGCAAACACACAGAATGGTAAAATACTACCACTTTAAAATCTTGAATGGTAAATGGTAGCTGTCAGATATATATTGCTGAGCCTATTCCTAGCAGGCTCAGACTTTCAAGGCTCATCAATATATAACCTCCGGATTTTTACTTAGTATTAGTAAATTTGGTTGAAAGACCAATTTAGGTCTTTCAGCCTTTTGGTAGATAACTCCCTAATACCGTGGGAATTAGGGGGTTATCTACTAAGCGGCTGCAAGAGAAGTGCCGAACCGAACTGAAGTGATGAAGTTCTGAATTCCCGAATTTCGGAATGCCGAACCGAAAACTTTCCCCATGCACATGCCTACTGCAAACTCCCAATAGGTGCTTTTAATAAGAATTCGATGGCCATTATTGTATTTTATTTGGATTATACTTTCTGCATGTGCCACATTACTGTATGTTAGCATGTCTATATGTACCCCATATGATGACTAAGTCTTTGGATTTTCACTTTGTAAGCCCTGTACTCATTATGTCTTGTGAACCTCAATTTATCACTGTTGTTTCAATCTAATACTTTGTATGATTGTACTTCTGATTTACTGAAAAAATATGTATTTTTTTTTTAATAAACATTTATGGAATATAAAATGTAATCTAGAACAAGAACAATGTATCTTATTTACACAGACTGTTCTAAACACATTTATTCTAGTTTAAAGTCACATTACTGGGAATATTAATGCTGTGGAGCGTTTTTATAAACTTTTACACAGCAACAATATGGAGCTCCTGGAAAGGAGGGACAGTAGGATAGAAAAGTGGGACAGAGGGATTTGGACTTAAAATAGGGACAGTCCCTCCTAAATAGGGAGACTTGGCAGGAGTTCCCGTAGGTCTCTAAATCTGGAAGCGATGGCTTGGAATATGGAGTATTGAATCAAACATAAAGCTTGTGCGAGTGAGTTGATTTTTGTGACAATAATTTAAATTTAAATTCCCCTGTAGTGTTCCATACATACAGAGAAAAAAGTAATTTTGTCATTTCCACAGACACATTGTGTCCAGACATTCTGTGTCACAATTCAGAACATCAGATTTTATTGTGATGTCACTGACCAGCTGTTCAGAGAACCCAGATCCTGCTGGTTTTACCAGCATTTCATGAGCATTTCTGATGCAGTGAGATACTTTTGAAAGTACCAAGAGTATGGGAAATTATATATCTATTTTTCAAAGCCCCCTGGTCCCACGGCTGTGGGGTATTCAACCACCATCCAGGAGGGTCATTACTGATAAAGAATGTATAACACAGCCTTCGATGAACAGGTTAGTGGATAGTTGCAGCTGGTATCACTATAGAGTTATGTGGCGGTGGGGGTTTACATGTAACAGGTTTTAAAATGAAAGTTTGACTTTATTGAATATTTTTTATGATTTTTTTTCACTAGGCTCATTATGAAATCAATGAATGATTCCTATTGTAATTAAAATGATAATGATCAGAATCACTATGTGACTTTATTAATCACATTTTCTTCCTTACTTAGGATACATCGAAAAGAAAATAAACCCCAAAGCATACCTCTAGGGGGCAAATGGTATCCTGAACAGAGCCATGAAAAAACGGCTTACTGCAGCCACATGAAGGCTAAACCATGGACCAAGAGTCTGCTTGATGACATAGATCAGACAAGTGTTTGGAAGCTCAGGTAAATGTAGCATGACACACAGAATGACTGACTATAACGCTATAAGGTTATCTAAACAAACCCACAGTGTCCTTAGTGAACCAGAACCCTACTTCCAGAACTTACGGTCTGGGTAAGCAGGAAGCCAATGAGAGAAGTATTGCAGCGAACAACTTAACTGGTTTCTCTAAATCAATGTCACAAATTGTTTGAGACTACTACTGCAATATGACTTGCCAGACATTGCCTAATTTCATTATGGAATGTATTTTACTGTAAACAGAAACTTATTGTAAAAGAAATCATTCAGTAAAAACAACACAACCAACATGTGATCACTGAAAAGACAGGTGCAATCATAATGTTATTTTAAATGGTGTATGATTGACAGATAGAGAAGGACAGGGCATCCGATGGAGAGTAGGGATAGGATGTATAATGTGAGGAAGAGAGAAACAGAGAGAGGATGGATTGATAGATGGAAAGAAAGAAAAGAACACAACTACTGACAGTATTTTGTTTTGTAACAATTTCTTTATTGAAAGTTTTGTTCACATACAAATATGTCAGTACATAGCAAGCACTGGTACCATCATGTTTTAGCAAAAGTTCAAAAAATACAATAATGCATTTTCCACTGAGGTGTTCGTGTAACAGTGCTTTCTTTCAAATATAACGGAAAGCAAATCAGAAATAATGAGAAAACTGCAAATTAAACCATCTAAATTCATAAACGCCTGCTATAGTGTAAAAATCATGTCTACTTGCTTCTATGTTCTCTGAAATATATTCTGGGAATATGCAAACTCAAGAACACTTTGTATCCCCATTGTACCTTTTATCGATACCCATTTGGGCTTAATATCTAACTGTAAAGCAATAAAGTGAATAGGTGAGAGCAAACACACAGAATGGTAACATACTACTTTAAAATCTTGAATGGTAAATGGTAGCTGTCAGATAAATATTGCTGAGCCTATTCCTAGCAGGCTCAGACTTTCAAGGCTCTTCAATATATAACGTCCGGATTGCTGCTTACTGGATCTGCTTAGTCACCAAAGAACGTGACTTCCAAACTTGCATAAGTGAAAAAAACACTATTTATTGGGCACACAGTGTGATATGTAAAACACCAAGATAAAAAAAAGTTTAAAAAATAAAGCACAGTAAAAATAAAGACAGGAGGAGGCCCAGTGTATTCCTTTCATTGGATGCAGAAAAAGCGTTTGATAGGCTACACTTGGCCTTCCTTTTATCAGTTCTTAGGAAATATAAATTTCCATCAATGTTTTTGTCAATGGTAAAACCATTATATAGTAATCCAAGTGCAAAGATATCAAAGTTTTGGATTCCTATAGTAACTGTTCGTATTATAAATTAAACATAACGAAAACACGAGCTATGGGGTTAAATATGTCTAATCAGGATCTACAGAATATAGAACAACATTTTAGATATGATTGGAGATCCGATCATCTTAAATTCTTAGGGGTTGCGTTCACGCCAAGTACAAGCAAATTATATAAGGTTAATTATACTAAATTATACAAGGATATTAAGATATCTATTGGTCTAGGCGAATAGCAGCTATAAAGATGGTAATTATACCTAAATTTCAATACTTATTTAGATCCCTACAGATTGCAGTTCCTTCCAATTATTTAAGGAAGTACAGAAAATTATTATATAATTATATAAAAACGCATCTATCCGAAGAAACAAATGCCTGAGAATTGCAGCCTCTATATTATATAAACCATTTGAACAAGGATAAATGAGTGCACCCAATATTAGATTATACTATCACGCTTCAGTAATCAGTTCTTTAATCAATGCCCAGTCTAGCATTTCTTTACCACATTGGGCACAAATAGAATCAGACGAGAAACAAAATTGTCAAGTGCCATCATTGATATGACTGCCAAAAACACTTAGGCCTAAATTGACCCAAATGCTACCTTTAACGGTACTTACTGTACAAATTTGGGCTTTATATAGACATAGACATTCATCGTATGGGCCCATTTCATCTGCTATCCCTATTTCAACACTTTCACAATGTTTAATTATAAATCATGGGGAAAATATGGAGTTAGATTACTATATCAGGCAATTCACGGTAAAGAGGTAGTAGACTTTTAAATTTTGAAAGAAAAATATAACCTCGCTAATATAGCATACTATTCATATTTACAACTTCAGTCATGGATGCGTAGGTTTTTTGTATCAGACCCAAATAATAAATATGGGCAGCAATTGACGGACCTCGAACAAATGTGTACGAGGCTTAAAAAAACAGGAACATTTTTTCCTTGCTTATGTCTATATGGTTAAATCAGCACATGCAAGTTTACATAATTTTATAGAGGCCTGGCATAAAGATATGGGGAAAATTCTTTCAGAAAGTGAATGGAATTAAATCTTTAAAGCACATAAAAATGTAACATTATGTTCATATCATATAGCTGCCTCAAGAAAAATGCTTTACAGGTGGTATTGGGTACCCAATATATGCTGGAGGTGTGGTATAGGTATTGGCACTGCGGTGCATATATGGTGGGCTTGCCCCAAACTAAGACGTTTTTGGAGAGCGATTGCAGGCCTTATTACATCTTGTATTGGCATCACCCTTCCTTTAGAGCCAGACTGTTTCTTATTAAAAAAAATTCGCCAGCAACCTCCTAAAAGAGGATCAATATCTTATTTATCATATAATAATTAGTGCATTAAGAAATATAGGTAAAAATTGGTTGATGACTGATGATGTGTAACCAAATCATTATTGTATATGTAAAGTGATTATGAAAAGATGGTAACCCCTTAAGGATGGCGGGCGTGCTATGCTGTCCTTGGGGACCCGACTCTAAACGCCGGTGGGCGGCATAGCATGTCAACACCGTCCTATTCACTTACTTGCCTAATCGCGATGGTGGGACTTACCTGGCATCTCAGGGAGTCCCCCTGCTGCTGATCCGGCCCTCATGGGCTATGGGATCGCGAGGTCCTTGCGAGGAACTCACCTCACGATCACATGGACGAAATAGCCGTCCATAGCAGTGCCAGGGGGAGTGCCTGGATTGACAGGCAGTCCCCCTGCTGCATGAAATAAAGTAAAATAAAGATTTAACACAGTTTCAAATTAAATAATATATACTTAGATCATATATATATATATATATATATATATATAAAAATTATATATGATCTAAGTATATAATACACTTACACATACATACACATACACTAAGTTTTTTTAATTAATATATATATATATATAAATATCAAAATACACGTAGAATGATATTAATTATATATATATATATATATATATATATATATATATATATAAAAATAAATATATAAATACGTTTTAAAAATGAGAAAAAAAATATTACAAATATAGATATGTGTAATTTCGTTCTAACTGTATTTTGATATTATTATATTTATATTGATATCAAAATACATTTAGAACGATTGGAGTACCTGAACCGTTATTCAGAGTTAACATGTCATGCAGAACTAAAAAAATAACATTTCTTAATTCCTCACATTTTTTAAATTTTTTATTCATATTAAATTATGTTTCATAGCTAAATATTTGATGTTAAATGCAAGCCCTGTTTCTCCTGAAAAAATAGGCATGGGTGCACTTAATATATAAGAGGTGAATTACGGCTAAACAGGCATATAGTCAAATTCCAAGTTTTGTTTATGTTTTATTGTGATCAAAACATGTACATTTTGCTCAGTCAAAAGTTGTCCTATATTTGTCGATCTGTAAATAAATGTGTGATCTGTAGAAATTTATAAAATTCTAATTAGCACTTAAATCTGTAAGAGAAGGTAGGGCTTATCTCTTAAATAACAACCTCACAGAAGTAATTCCTTTTACAGTCCCTATTGATAAATGTAAGTCAGGAATCCAATCCTGTAAAGTTTGGATAGGGTCTGCCCTTGAGATGTCCGACAGGCAAGGAATATTTCTCACCAGTTGATGCCACACTTGAAGTGCGTATCTTGTAGTACATTACAATTGTTTAGCTAATATAGGGGATTTATCTAGCCACAAACGTATGTGCTATGTGTCCAGAGGCTACCACTGCATCCTCCGTATCCACCCATTGTTTTCTAAATTGACTGGAGCACAATAAAACATTTGTGAAAGAATGGTTGCCTGATGGCAATGTACTAGGTGAAGGACACCCATGCCACCTCTCAACTAATTACAATATAAGACCCCTTTTGCCACTCTTGTTTATTATGGCCATTAAACTAGCGCAGTAAATTAACTTTCTAATTATTTTTTTTGTCTTATCTAGATGTTTACCCTTACTTCTTTAGCAATGATGGCTTTTGCTATCCCCAACACCCATTTAGTCTAGAAAAATAACATCAGGCGAGTGAATTATGACCTCACTAATCACATTTTCTTTTTTAATTAGGAATCATCAAAATGATGGAAAACCCCAAAGAACACTTCTAGGGGGGAAATGCTATCCTGGAGAGAGCAATCTACAAAAACTTGCTACTTCCAAAGATTACAAATTACTTAATGTTACTCGAAAAGAGGCCAAAAAAACTGAAGAGGCTGCAACTGCCGCAGATAAGGCCACGGAGAAAAAAGAAACAAAAAAGGAACAAAATGCTTCCTGGAGCCACATAAGGGCTAAACAATGGAGCAAGAGCTTGCTTGATAGCATAGATTCAACAAGTATTTGGAAGCTCAGGTAAATGTTACATGACACAAGTTAATCAAAAACAATAAGTAAAATGTACGTTAAACCACCTAAATTATTAAATGCCTGCTGTAGTGTCACAATAATGTCTCCTACTCTATGTTCTCTGAAATATATTCTGAGAATAAACAAACTCAAGAACCCTTTTCTATCCCCATTGTACCTTTTATCTGGACCCATTTGGGCTTAATATCTGACTGTGTTGATCATAAGAGGAAGATTAGGAGAGAGTTAAACTTTAAAGTGTAAAAAAACTCCCACAAACTTTTTTGTTTTCAAGAATCTTCATTGCACAAATTTGTAAACTAACTGTATGTTAAAAAAAGTTCCCTCAAGGCCCCATTAGAGACTACTACGTCTGTCTCTCTAACACTCTGGCCCCCATTCACAATATAGCAATTTAACATAGCTCTATGATACCCAGCACAAGTTGGCTCTTCTTACCTTAATTTCTGCTGGCTGGCTGCTGCAGCGGCTGGTTGGCTGCTAGAAGGCTGGATGCTGATACCAGCTGGCTAGCTGCTGTGGCCGGTTGGCTGACAGGCCTCTTTCTTCTCCCAGCAGGCATCTGTTTCTCCTCCAACCCCTTTGTATGTCTGTTTTTCCCTTCCTCAGCCCGACTGTGTGTCTCATTGCCCACCCCCCAGTGCCTCTATGTGTCTTTTAGTCCTCTCAGCCTTCGGTGCATCTCTTTGTGCCCCCCCAGTCCCTCTGTGTGTCTCTTTGTCCCCCCTCAGCCCCTCTCTGTGTCTCTTTTTCCCCCCTAGCCCCTCTGGGTGTCTGTGCTTCCTCCACCTTTGCCCCTCTTTTGTTGCCCCCTTCCCTCCTGTGCCCTTCTTTTGATACCCTCCCCTCTTGTGCTGCTCTTCCCCCCGCATCCTCTCTTGTGTTCTTCTTTGGACCTCCCTCCTCCCCTCCTGTGCCCTCTTTTGCTCAACTCCCAATCTGTGCCTTTTTTGGATAGGGGCTGTCCTTAAAATGCCTGACAGACAAGGAATATTTCTCGCCAGTTAATGTAGTATGTTACAAGTGTTTAGCTAATAAAGGGGACTTATCTGCCCACAGCTTATGTGCTATGCATCGAGGGGTTACCACTGCATCCTCCATATCCACCTTTCTAAACTGACTGGAGCACAATAAAAGCTTTTAGGAAAGAACGGTTGCCTGATGGCAATGTACTAAGGGAGAGACACCCATGCCACCTCTCAATCTATTACAATATAAGATCCTTTTTGCCACTGCAGGTTTTTGTGGCCATTAAACTGGCAGTTTTTTAATTTACAAATTTAAATGTTTGTCTTATCTAGATGTTTACCCTAACTTCTTTAGCATTTATAGCTTTTCCTATCCCCAACACCCACTTATTCCAGAAAAATAACATCACGTGAGTGAATAATTACTTTACTAATCACATTTTCTTTCTTAATTAGGAATCATCAAAATGATGAAAAACCCCAAACAACACTTCTAGGGGGAAAGTGCTATCTTGGACAGAGTGATGGGTATGTACAAATAGATCTACAACCTCATTAATATGATACTTCCAAAGATGACAAAATACTCAATGTTACTCCAACAGAGGCCAAAAACAACTCAAGAGCCTGCAACAGCCCTAATTAAGACTGTGGAGGAAAATTAAACTAAAATTGGAAAAATGCTTACTGGAGCCACATGTTTTACTGTAGGCAGAGTGCTCTTTTCAGCATAAGCTTTATTTTTCTTCCTCCAGACATACTGCTGATCCATTGGGCCGAAAAGTTCCAGTTTTGTTTTGTCGCTCCACAGAACTGAATCCCCAAAGCTTATCTATATGATTTTGAGTATATTGGAGATGGCTTTTCTTGTGCTTTTGGGTCAGTAGTGATGTATGTCTTGGAGTTTTGGCATGGAAACCTGCATTTAGTACTCGCCTTACTGGGCTCACCGAAACCTCAGTGCCTGTTGCCACCAAGTCTTGCTGCAGAATCTGTTCATTGCAAACAGCTGAAAGTCTGTACACTTTGACAAAAAACAGATTTTCAATAAGGGTTGAATAATTTTCATTACAACTGTATCTGAAGATGAGCAACTATCAGTTCTACAGACGTTATTGTGGTAAATGTCAACTTGTACTTTAATTGTGGATTTGTAAATAAATGTGTGATTTGCAGAAATTTATAAAACTCCTGTTTAGTCCGGTCATAATTAGCCCTTAAATCTGTAAAGCAAGGTAAGGCTTGTTCCTGAAATAACAACCTCAGAAGTAATGCCATTTACAGTCCATATCGATAAATGTAAGTCAGGAATCCAATCCTGTAAAGTTTGGATAGGGGCTGCCATTGAGATGTCCGACAGGCAAGGAATATTTCTCACCAGTTGATGCCACACTTGAAGTTACAAGTATTTAGCTAGTATAGGGGACTAATCTGCCCACAACTTGTGTGCTATGCATAGAGGGGCCACCACTGCATCCTCCGTATCCACCCATTGTTTTCTAAATTGACTGGAGCACAATAAAAGCATTTAGGAAAGAATGGTTGCCTGATGGCAATGTACCAGGGAAGAGATACATATGCCGCCTCTCAATCTATTACAATATAAGATCCTTTTTGCCACTCTAGGTTTTTATGGCCATTAAACCGGCACAGTATTTTAATTTACAAAATTAAATTTTTGTCTTATCTAGATGTTTACTCTAAATTCTTTAGCAATGATGGCTCTTCCTATCCAAAACACCAATTTTTTCCAGAAAAATAATATCAAGCGAGTGAATTATGTGACTTCACTACACTAATCACATATTTGTTCTTAAATAGGAAACATCCAAATGATGAAAAACCACCAAAAACACCTCTAGGGAGAAAGTGTTATCCTGGACAAAGCCTTAGGTATGTACAATTATATCTACAACCTTATATTCTGCTTCTTCCAAAGATGACAAAATATCCAATATTACTCCGAAAGAGGCTAAAACAACTCAAGAGGCTGCGACAGATCTAGTTAAGGCCTCCCATCCCTCCTGTGCCCTCCTGTTGCCCCTTTCATTTATTTAGCCTCCCTGACCTTCTGTGCACTCTTTAGGCCCCTCCCTCCTGTGGTTTTATTTAGCCTCTCTCTCCCTCTGTGCACTCTTTAGCCTATCTTCCCTCCCCTCTTTAGCTCCCAATGCCCTCCACAGTTGAAGTGCATATCTTGCAGTAAGTTAGAAGTGTTTAGCTAGTATAGGGGTCTTATGTGCCCACAACCTATGTGCTATGCGTCTAGGGGATACCACTGCATCCTCCGTATTCACCCATTGTTTTCTAAATTGACTGGAGCACAATAAAAGCATTTAGGAAAGAATTTTTGCCTGATGGCAATGTACTAGGGAAGAGACACCCATGCCACTTCTCAATCTATGACAATATAAGATCCTTTTTGACACTCTAGATTTTTATGGCCAATTAACTGGCACAGTATTTTAATGTACAAATTAATTTTTTTTGTCTTATCTAGATGTTTACCCTAACTTCTTTAGCAATGATGGCTGTTCCTATCCCCAACACCCATTTTTTCGAGAAAAATAATATCAAGCGAGTGAATTGTGTGACTTCACTACACTAATCACATATTTGTTCTTAAATAGGAAACATCCAAATGATGACAAACCCCAACAAACAACTCTAGGGAGAAAGTGTTATCCTGGACAAAGCCATAGGTATGTACAATTATATCTACAACCTTATATTCTGCTTCTTCCAAAGATGACAAAATATCCAATATTACTCAGAAAGAGGCTAAAACAACTCAAGAGGCTGCGACAGCCCTAGTTAAGTCCTCCCACCCCTCCTGTGCACTCTTTACCCCTCCCATTTATTTAGCCTCTCTGACCTTCTGTGCACTCTTTAGACCCCTTCCCTCCCCCATGCTTTTATTTAGCCTCCATCACCCTCTGTGCATTGTTTAGCCCATCTCCCCTCCACTCTTTAGCCCTCCTCCCCTCCACAGTAAAAGTGCATATCTTGCAGAAAGTTAGAAGTTTTTAGCTAGTATAGGGGTCTAATGTGCCCACAACTTATGTGTTATGCATCTAGGGGCTACCACTGCATCCTCCGTATCCACCTATTGTTTTCTAAATTGACTGGAGCACAATAGGAGCATTTAGGAAGGAATGGTTGCCTGATGGCAATGTACTAGGGGAGAGATACCCATGTCGCCTCTCAATATATTACAATATAAGATCCTTTGTGCCACTCTAGGTTTTTATGTCCATTAAACCGGCACAGTATTTTAATTTACAAATTTAAATTTTTGTCTAGATGTTTACCCTAACTTCTTTAGCAATTATGGCTTTTCCTATCCCCAACACCCACTTATTCCAGAAAAATAACATCAGGTGAGTGACTTATCACTTCACTAATCACATTTTCTTTCTTAATTAGGAATCATCAAAATGATGAAAAACCCCAAAGTATACCTCTAGGGGGAAAGTGCTATCCTGGACAGAGTGATGGGTATGTACAAATAGATCTACAACTTCATTATTCTGATACTTCCAAAGATGACAAAATACTCAATGTTACTCCAACAGAGGCCAAAAACAACTCAAGAGCCTGCAACAGCCCTAGTTAAGACTGTGGAGGAAATATTAAACTAAAATTGGAAAAATGCTTACTGGAGCCACATGTTTTACTGTCCGCAGAGTGCTCTTTTCAGCATAAGCTTCATTTTTCTTCCTCCAGACATACTGCTGATCCATTGGGCCGAAAATTTCCAGTTTTGTTTTGTCGCTCCACAGAACTGAATCCCCAAAGCTTATCTATATGATTTTGAGTATATTGGAGATGGCTTTTCTTGTGCTTTTGGGTCAGTAGTGATGTATGTCTTGGAGTTTTGGCATGGAAACCTGCGTTTAGTACTCGCCTTACTGGGCTCACCGAAACCTCAGTGCCTGTTGCCACCAAGTCTTGCTGCAGAATCTGTTCATTGCAAACAGCTGAAAGTCTGTACACTTTGACAAAAAACAGATTTTCAGTAAGGGTTGAATAATTTTCATTACAACTGTATCTGAAGATGAGCAACTATCAGTTCTACAGACGTTATTGTGGTAAATGTCAACTTGTACTTTAATAGTGAATTTGTAAATAAATGTGTGATTTGCAGAAATTTATAAAACTCCTGTTTAGTCTGGTCATAATTAGCCCTTAAATCTGTAAAGCAAGGTAAGGCTTGTTCCTGAAATAACAACCTCAGAAGTAATGCCATTTACAGTCCATATCGATAAATGTAAGTCAGGAATCCAATCTTGTAAAGTTTGGATAGGGGCTGCCATTGAGATGTCCGACAGGCAAGGAATATTTCTCACCAGTTGATGCCACACTTGAAGTTACAAGTATTTAGCTAATATAGGGGGCTTATCTGCCCACAACATATGTGCTATGCATAGAGGGGCCAAGACTGCATCCTCCATATCCACCCATTGTTTTCTGAATTGACTGGAGCACACTAAAAGCATTTAGGAAAGAATGGTTGCCTGATGGCAATGTACTAAGGGAGAGACACCCATTGCACCTCTCAATCTATTACAATATCAGATCCTTTTTGCCACTCTAGGTTTTTATGGCCATTAAACTGGCACACTATTTTAATTTACAAATTAAAATGTTTGTCTTATCTAGATGTTTACCCTAACTTCTTTAGCAATGATTGCTCTTCTATTCCTTAACACCCATTTTTCCAGAAAAATAATATCAGGCGAGTGAATTATGTGACTTCACTACACTAATAACATATTCGTTCTTAAATAGGAAACATCCAAATGATGAAAACCCCCAAAAAACAACTCTAGGGAGACAGTGTTATCCTGGACAAAGCCATAGGTATGTACAAGTATATCTACAACCTTATTTTCAGGGTGGCGGTCCGGTGTCCGGAACCCAGACACAGTGTCCAGGCGGAGGAGCAGGACCGGGACCCAGTATGCCTGGTGATCAGAGTAGGAGTCACAGTGTGGAGGTGGATTAGCAGGGTCTGGTGCAGGGTAACCGCACGCCCCCTGGTGTTGAGCACCAGCGTTTGTGCAGCCACATACCAAGACCCTGAATCAGCTTAAGCGGATACCAAAAACTAGGAGCATGGAAATTAGCAGACCTCCCAGGAGCTGAATAGGGAGGCTCTGCAGCAAGATTGTATCCAGTACTAGAAACAAGGCAAGACTAGAGATAGGCACCAAACATGAAAACAAGACAGAACTAATAGAACCCAGAACCAGAGAAGGATAGTAAGCTAAACCCAGAACATATACACAAGACATGAGGAAAACAAACATAACATGGGCATGACTAGACAGGTCTGGGTATATAAACTAAAACAAGACAAGATAACATAGGTGAAGTGGAAATCAATCAATAAATTGATTATTTTGTTTATCTGCCCCTGGCCAAATTAAAGAAACAATGCGTGCACGCTCCCTGAAGTAATTCACACCAGACACAAGTTTCAGGTTAATGAAGAACTTAAGGAATGTTTATTCAGAGGGGCAGGCGACCCCTTATAAAGCACAATTACATCATAAGCATTGTCAGAGAAAACAGTGATTTATACATCAATAATTGGTTAGGGGTTAAGTGGTTGATTTAGTGCTCGTCCTACCGGGTGTGATGTCACTGGTATCTTGCGGGTCTCCCCCAGATTCCAGCGCCATCTTGTCAGTAAGGGTGTTATTCGATGACTAAGGGAAACTCCCTGGCCCTAGCGGCCATTTTAAGTAAATCATGTAAAACGATAAATGCTGGTTAAGAACTATATAAAGTAAATATTTTACTAATTTTACTAATTTTACTAATTTAAAGAAATCAGGATAATATTTAATTTCCACAACAGTCCCCCCTTAAAATGGCTATTTACTAAACAGACAACTACAGCTGTCCCTAATATGCCCCTAACTGGCTGCAGCACATCTGTCTTAACAGGCCTCGAACGCTTCACTCCGTGGGTATCCCGCAGTGGCTAACCCACTACTTCTCCCACGAGAGACTTCTGCCCGTAGAGACAGACGCTATCCCTACACAAGCCCTATAGGAAAGCAGTTGTCTGTTTGAACTGGTGGGACTGTAGAGGTGTGTGTGGTGTGTCACATTCTGTTTCGTCAATGTCCTGGTGTAGAAATGTGGGAGTTAAGTTATCAATGGTCTGCCCTACCATCTTCTGTAGGTATTTCTGTATACAGGGTAGTATGCAGCATGTCAGGATGAGAAAGATGATTGTTACTGTGAGGACAGCTATTCCTACCTGGAATAAGGTCTTCTGCCACCCATTCATCCATCCAAACCATCTATCCCATGTATTGGGGACTTCTGTATTGGGGAATTCTTTTGCAATTCGTCGGAGAGGTTGTATAACTTTTCTATTGCCATAGTCACCTTCCCATTGAGCCCAGTATTGTCAGGAATAAAGGTACAACAGGTCATAGTGTCAGGGAGTATTTTACATACTCCTCCCTTTTCGTCTAGAATCATGTCTAAAGCCATCCTGTTTTGAAATGTAATTTGGGAGGTAGCTTGTAATTGTTCTGCTAGGCCCTGTAAGGCATCTCTGGTATAATTAACGAACTGCTGTTGATTATAATAAATGTAATTTATCCAATTGACATTTTTGTTAGCGGTGATTAATGGCACAAGGGATTCAAATCCTGCTGCTACCTCATCTCTTGCCTTAAATTCAAAAGGCACCCCCCTTGGCACCCCTATGGCATCAATATAAATATGTGGATCGAAACTTCCACTAAGAGGTATTTCTCGTTTAACTCGGAAATAGGCATGTGGGGAGTCTAGTGGGCCTTGGTGTTCGTCTGAAATAATATGAATAGGCATTATAGCCTTAGTCAGGTTACATTCCCCCCACCATAGGCCAGCTAGTTGGGATCTTAGTTGCATATCGCCACATAGCCAGTAAATATCCCCAACTGATTTTATATTGTTTATCAGTAATGTCATAGGTGGGTCATGATAGATAGCACAATAGCCAGATGGGAATTTGCCCATGAACTTATCAGTATTTTTATGCACTATATAACAGGTGTAATTACCTGGATATACTGTAACTCCATCGGGTGGTCTAACATTCCCCTGGGTAATGGGATACACCCTTTTCCATGATTCACAGGTAGATGAATTAGTGGGTGTCTGGACATAAAGGCTCAGAAAACACAATTCAACCTCAGGAGGTAGGCTAAGGGGCACAGTCCCTAATTGAGGCCTAGCCCCACCACATACATAATAGTTAGTCTTGTTGTGTGAATTAGCATTATATCTCATCCATTCCAGCCACAAGTTTGTGTCTGAAAACCCAGTTTCTACTGCCATGGTGTCTTCAAAAGTGGGATTGGCGATAGCAACCATGTCTTTCAAAGTCTTGATGTGAGGTTTCAGTGGATTAACAGTCATGTGGGTAGTACCTACCCAGTCAGGGGACGTGAGCATGTCTTGTAAATAAAAGTTTCCCAACTGATTATGTGAACCACCTCCCTTCCAATACATACCCATTGCATATTCCCCGGCATCCCCCGGACTGGGGTGCTCTATGTTTAAGGTAAGTTTCATAGGGGTCGACCCTGCGGGTTTACACAGTGTCATTCTATGTAACAATGGCTTCCCATTTCTGTCAACCCTGTCAAGAGCACATTGGGGCTTGTAGCCCCATGGTCTACCAGTGTTCCATCCAGCTGCATTCCAGGAGCTACAGTGATGCCCCCAGCGGCCCTCTGTTACACAGATGTATGGGTCTTTCTTGTTAGGTATGTCTTTGTATATGGCAGAATGTTGTGTCTGTGGGAAAGTACAAGAAACATTATCACAATAATCAAAAGTAAAAGTAGCCACGTGTGTGTTTGATGAATTGTACCAAAACGTGTAAACATGATTGTCTTTAGTGATAGCAACTTGTTGGGCCTTTGTCAGGCCTAGCAGCAAAAATATGCACAGGAAGCTCATGGTTCAGCGGAGGTAGCTTCCTCTGGATCGGGTACTTTCTTGCAATGTGAAGCGTGTATCCAGGAACTCTTCCCAGCCAGCTTAACTGAGGTAGCGGTTGTGAGCAGTACTTGGTACGGGCCATCGAATCTTGGCTCAAGAGTGTGTTTCTTGTTGTTCTCTGAGGAGTCTAAGATCTGTAGGTAGATCTGTAGGTAGAGTCTGCATGGTGTAAAGGGGGGTCTCTGTAGAGGCCACTCCTGTCCACTTCCCATCCTTGTCGTGGCGGTGGGGCCTGGGAATACTCAGGAGGAGGAGGAACATATGGGGCTGGTGGTGGTGGTGGTGGTGGTTGCAGATATCCAGGGGGAAAGTATCCATAGGCAGCAGCAGCAGGATTGGGGAACTGGGGTTGCTGCGGCCTATCTAGGATGGGGGCAATCCCTTCTAAAATGGGCAACCTGGTGGCAGTTAAAACAAGTTCTGGGCACAGTTGGAGTTCACCGTGCGTGAAACTCATAGTCTGTGGTTGTATTGGTTGAACAGGATACACCTGGGGAGCAGTGGTGGCCGCAGGAGTTGGAGCAGGGGCTGCGAGCATCAGGGGCTATTCCTCCTCTGTGTGGGCTGTAACACGGACTCCAACCCTTTAGCAACCAACAAGAGAGTGTCCAGAGAAATTATTCTATACTCGGGTCGTGCAAGTACCAAGCCCTTACGAATGTTTTTTTTAGACCGGCCACAAAGGCAGCGGATAAAATCTGTGTGTGTGCTTTATTATAAACACTAAAGCCTAGGTCAGAAAATGTTTGGGTTAGACGTGAGTGATACTTTTCTACGGACTCAATCTTGTCCTGGACAATATCATTTATGCAAGTGGCCTGGTCAGCCAGCTTATCTTGGGCCCAGGCACGGAGTTGTTCACAAAAAGTAATTCCGGACTGGAAGTCCATATCAGTAGTGAGAGGAGGATCATTGAAACTCGTTGCCATGATTGGCCAATATGCATCTCCAGCTTTAATTTCACACAAACTGTAAAAAATCCCGCCAGGCAGCGGAGTATGTCTTACATATCTGAGCCTTTCTACGAAAGAATGGCATGGGCTGTTTTTCAGGGTCTGGGAAGGTAAATGTAACATACATCGGTAGGGGCGCCTTCGGAGGCAGGGGGCACCTGTAGATGCAAACCGGAAGGGGCTTGTCTCGGAGAGGGTCTATTCGCATCCACAAGGGGAACTGGGTTTGGGAGACCATGATAGGATGCTAGATCAATGGAGGCGGGAGCTTGCATAGCTGAGGGCCCGGGAACACGGGGAGTGACCATCTGTGACATAGTGGGATGGAAGCCGGAGGCTGCCGGGGAATTGCCAACAGCGTAGGCATAATCTGAAGTGGCAGGCTCGTCTGAGCCGACCACCATGTGTGGGAAACTTGGATCTGTGGCCGGGGAGTACGGGACAAGGGTAATAGTAGGCTCCATCAGCTCCGAGTACAGGACACAGGGGAGTAGGGGCGGGTCCCATGCTTGGAAAGGGTGGTGGCTGGGCGTCGATGGGGGAGGCAGGGCATGAGTCATTCGATACGTTCTGGCCGCCATCATAGGGCGGTGGCCGCGGGGCAACCGGAGGCACATCATTATTACAATAATTTCGATGATACACATAAATTGTTTGTCCCCCGAACTCTAATTCTTCCTCTGTCCAACCCTCCCGTTTGAGTCCTCTAGCGACTCGATACCAAGCTTCTACAACTTTAGTCAACTCATTGTCTAACAATAAACCCTCTTTATCAATGAGTAACTTCCTCCAACACTCTGGCTGCAGTCTACTGCTGGGTGACATTTGGAAACTGCAAACCTTTGCTATCTTCTTCATCTTCAATACTGCTTCCTCTCCCGCCCTCTCTTTTACAATATCACAAGCCAAAAATCCCTTAGCAGGTCTAGCATGTTCCTGGCCCATTTTAACCAAACAAAGGGCGCCACGTGACAGAGACAGAGGGAGGGAGAAGAAGAAGGAAGAGAGTCTACAGTGCTCGACTGCCACGAGGACCAAACTCCTGTGCGTCTTCCCTAAACGTAGACTAGTCACAGGGAGTCCGCTCACCCAAGATGGTGATCACGGACGGGTGCGGGTGAGCGTGGGTGACTAACACAGCTCTGTGCAGCAAACACAGGAAAGATATAGGAAAAAGGAGAAGATGAATGTGGCAAGGCTGAGCAAGAGACACTTACAGAAATCACATACATAGAGGTGTGTGTAAACCCCAGAATCTAGAGCGAACCACACAACGCATACACACACACCCAGGGTACCCACACTGTAACAACAGTTGAACAAAATCCACAAAATAGCAGAAAGTAATATAGCCATGTACATATTAGAACAATGTGCATAAAACAGTGAAATACAGCAAATAAACCCTGATCCAGTCAGGTCAATACATGAATAATCCCAGCCTTTCTCTAGGCTGTCACCCAACCCTCCACCGGGTCGTCAACAATAACATAGTGATAATCACAATATAAAAATAAACCCCAACCCTCTACTAGGGTGGTCCCCAGCCTCTAATGGCTGTCACAATATAAAAACCTCAACCCTCTACTAGGGTGGTCCCAGCCTCTAATGGCTGTCACAATATAAAAACCCCAACTCTCTACTAGGGTGGTCCCAGCCTCTAATGGCTGTCACAATATAAAAACCCCAACCCTCTACTAGGGTGGTCCCAGCCTCTAATGGCTGTCACATTATAAAAACCCCAACCCTCTACTAGGGTGGTCCCAGCCTCTAATGGCTGTCACAATATAAAAACCTCAACCCTCTACTAGGGTGGTCCCAGCCTCTAATGGCTGTCACAATATAAAAACCCCAACCCTCTATTAGGGTGGTCCCAGCCTCTAATGGCTGTCACAATATAAAAAACCCAACCCTCTACTAGGGTGGTCCCAGCCTCTAATGGCTGTCACAATATAAAAACCCCAACCCTCTACTAGGGTGGTCCCAGCCTCTAATGGCTGTCACAATATAAAACCCCCAACCCTCTACTAGGGTGGTCCCAGCCTCTAATGGCTGTCACAATATAAAAAACCCAACCCTCTACTAGGGTGGTCCCAGCCTCTAATGACTGTCGCGTTCCCTGCCCGCTAGGCAGTCAAGCTAAATTTCTTTAAAAAGGACAAACCACGTATACTGACTATCATACACAAGCATACTAACACTCAAGAGGCAGATAGACAATCGACAGGTTCGTTAAAAGAGGCTCCGGATAAGAATTTACCTGTCTTGCAGCCTTCTGGAAGCCGGAAGTGGACGCGGAGACAGACCGGCACAAAACAGGAGAATACAGACAACGGCTGTATTTTGGAGGTGATCAGGCTCCGGTTGTCCCACTTTCCGGAGGTCCGCTCCGGTCCGTTGTTTTCCGGCCCTCTGAACCGGCAAAACCGGAGCCCCACGTTGGGCGCCAAATGAAGTGGAAATCAATCCATAAATTGATTATTTTGTGTATCTGCCCCTGGCCAAATTAAAGAAACAATGCGTGCACGCTTCCTGAAGTAATTCACACCAGACACAAGTTTCAGGTTAATGAAGAACTTGAGGAATGTTTATTCAGAGGGGCAGGCGACCCCTTATAAAGCACAATTACATCATAAGCATTGTCAGAGATAACAGTGATTTATACATCAATAATTGGTTAGGCGTTAAGTGGTTGATTTATTGCTCGTCCTACCGGGTGTGATGTCACTGGTATCTTGCGGGTCTCCCCCAGATTCCAGCGCCATCTTGTCAGTAAGGGTGTTATTCGATGACTAAGGGAAACTCCCTGGCCCTAGCGGCCATTTTAAGTAAATCATGTAAAACGATAAATGCTGATTAAGAACTATATAAAGTAAATAGACATTTTACTAATTTAAAGAAATCAGGATAATATTTCATTTCCACAACAATAGGCAAAACAAGAAGAGAAATAACTAAGTACTACATATGGAAATTATGGGGATTTAGTCACACTATATGATCATACATTGCATAAGCCTGCCAACAACGCCAATGTACCCCATATCTGGCAGGTCCCACACTGCCTAATGTATGCCCTCTTACCTGCAAGAAAGGGCAGAAACCTTGAGGAGCTGCCTGCAGGAACTCTGAAACAGAGTGAATGATGGAAAACAAACGGATTTGGCAACATAAAACAAACATTTAAATGAAACCTGGAGACTGGGAATCCCAGGGATGGATTACAGGAATGAACCCAGAAATCCCAGCATAAAGAAAACCAGACATAGAATAGAAAACCAAAAACCAAGAAAAACTAAACAAGAATTGTAACAAGAGTACTGGATACTAGAAGCCAAGGCCAGACATCTCCAGAGAACAGAGCAGGACGTGACACTTATATTCTGCTTCTTCCAAAGATGACAAAATATCCAATATTACTCTGAAAGAGGCTGAAACAACTCAAGAGGCTGCAACAGCCCTAGTTAAGGCCTCCCATCCCTCCGGTGCCCTCCTTTTGCCCCTCCCATTTATTTAACCTCTGTGACGGTACAATCCGTTACTCTGTTATTCCCTTCTTCCCATAAAAGAAAATCACCCAATACTCCACGAGTAGAAATATCCCTGGAATCGCCGAATAATCCACACATGAGCCAAAGCTTAATGCTGGAACAAGACTGATTTACTGGCTCACAGAACTCACAATTTATGCAACATAAAACTCCTCCTCTGGGCCAGGCTAGATAATTGAGTTTTAACAATACACACAGCTCAATTATCTGCTGGCCAGAACATTTACAGTTTTTAACAATTTCAGAAAAGTACTTTTTATATAACATACAAACATAATTTCAACATCCCTGGGTAGCTGAGGATACTGGTGGTCATATATCCAAATTTCACGAATTTCCGTTCGGTAGTTTCAGTGTCGCATCGTGTGGAAGTTTGACCGGCTTGCCATGTGGAGGTATCCGATCTAGAGTTCCATAGAATCAGTAGCAAGAGCCGGTCTCCGTTCGCATCTAACTACACGAAAACCACCGTTCGCATGTTGCAGCTGGTTACATGTGAATGTTCCCCTCATTCGGTAGATTCTATCTACCGAATGCCAGTTTGATTCGTGGCGGGGAACGTATTCATCCAGGCCTTCCATGGGGACCGGGCGTTTGCATGGTTGCCGTGCCGAAATTAGTTCCAGGCAATCCCTGCATAAGTCCCACTGATCGCGTTCGTGAGTTCTAAGATGGCCGCCATCCTTTGTTCTCGCCATGTGTTTGTATGTCGAATGGCGGCCACCTAGTAGCAGTTAAGTTGCGGTTTCTCTGTGTTCTAATGCTGATTGCTACCCAGGGTGTGTAGTCTCTGTTCGGTAAATGAATACATTTCTCTTATACATTTTGAACCGAACGGATACAGGCATTAAAACAGCAGGGAGAGGGTTTAACTGAGGGCCCACAGGCAAGTACATGGAAAATCCTTCACAGCCTCCCTGACCTTCTGTGCATTCTTTAGCCCCCCCCCTCCTGTGCTTTTATTTAGCCTCTCTCTCCTTCTGTGCACTCTTTAGTCCCCTTCCGTCCCCCATGCTTTTATTTAGCCTCCATCACCTTCTTTGCACTCTTTAGCCCCCTTCCATCCATCATGTGCTTTTATTTAGCCTCCATCACCTTCTGTGCACTCTTTAGTCCACTTCCCTCCCCCCATGCTTTTATTTAACCTCCATCACCTTCTGTGCACTCTTTAGCCTATCTCCCCTCCACTCTTTAGCCCCCCACCCCTCCACAGTTGAAGGGCATATCTTGAAGTAGGTTAGAAGTGCTCAGCTAGTATAGGGGTCTTATGTGCCCCCAACTTATGTGCTATGCGTCTAGGGGCTAACACTGCATTCTCCATATCCCCCTATTGTTTTCTAAATTGACTGGAGCCCAATAAAATCATTTAGGAAAGAATGGTTGCCTGATGTCAATGTACTAGGGAAGAGACATCCATGCCACCTCTCAATCTATTACAATATAAGATCTTTTTTTCCACTCTAGGTTTTTATGGCCATTAAACTGGCACAGTATTTTAATTTACAAATTTTAATTTTTGTCTAGATTTTTACCCTAACTTCTTTAGCAATTATGGCTTTCCTATCCCCAACATCCACTTATTCCAGAAAAATAACATCAGGTGAGTGAATTATTACTTTGCTAATCACATTTTCTTTCTTAATTAGGAATCATCAAAATGATGAAAAACCCCAAAGACCACCTCTAGGGGGAAAGTGGTATTCTGGACAGAGTGACGGGTATGTACAAATAGATCTACAACCTCATTATTCTAACAAATAAAAGTATGGGGAAAAAAAGTATAAAGAATAATTGTGGTGCTACTATCACCTAGTGTGAATCACTCTAACACACAAGAGTTTATAAAGTGCAAAATAAAGATAATGTGAGAGCACTCAATGCAAGCAATATAAAAGGTTTACCAGTACTGTTTTGAGCATATATCTAAAATAACAAGACATAAAAAGGACCATAGAGTAATATTGTTATAAATATATACAATGACCTTATATTACTGGTTAAACTATGAACTTGTAACGGAGATGAAACCTTTTAAATAGGATGTCCTGGATTGATGTAGATGAATCCTCCCTGGGTGTAGTCTGTACAATTATTCCAGGATGCAGGATCAAATTAAAACTTGTTATACAAAATAAAAAGATATATTAAAATCAAATACAGATGAAATTGTCCTTTAAATATATACCACGACGCATTTCGGCAAAGAAGCCTTTGTCGAGTGGTGCTATCTGTCCATCTCCGCTGTTTCTGTTTTTATCCTGAGAGATTTGGCGCCTTTCCCCGCAATGTCCGTGCCTTCCTACTTCCGTTTTCGTCATCATTCGGCGTCCAACGTATTCTGTACGTCATGATGTCACTTCGGCGCCATATAACGGAAATGTTGCGGGCGCCATTTTGGAAAGTCCGTTACACATATAGATGCCAGTTCTTTATAAAATTTTGTTATTTTAACATAAAAAAGGACATAGAATATTATAATAGTTAATTCAAACTTCTAAAGGAGGAAAATAAAGGAGAAAGATTATTAGATGTAAATAGTTTTATTAATTTAAAAAGTTGCCATTTTAGACCATGGCTGGCAAACATACCTAAAGGACAGTTTTTAAGAATAAAACGTAACTGTATAACCTCATTATTCTGATACTTCCAAAGATGACAAAATACTCAATGTTACTCCAACAGTGGCCAAAACAGGAAAATTAAACTAAAAAGGGAAAAATGCTTACTGGAGCCACATGTTTTACTGTAGGCAGAGTGTCCTTTTCAGCATAAGCTTAATTTTTCTTCCTCCAGACATACTGCTGATCCATTGGGCCGAAAAGTTCCAGTTTTGTTTCATCGCTCCACAGAACTGAATCCCCAAAGCTTATCTATATGATTTTGAGTATATTGGAGATGGCTTTTCTTGTGCTTTTGGCTCAGTAGTGATGTATGTCTTGGAGTTTTGGCATGGAAACCTGCGTTTAGTACTCGCCTTACTGGGCTTACTGAAACCTCAGTGCCTATTGCCACCAAGTCTTGTTGCAGAATCTGTTCATTGCAAACAGCTGAAAGTCTGTACATTTTGGCAATAACCTGATTTTCAATAAGGGTTGAATAATTTTCATTACAACTGTATCTGAAGATGAGCAACTATCAGTTCTACAGTCGTCATTGTGGTTAATGTCAACTTGTACTTTAATAGCGGATTTGTAAATAAATGTGTGATTTGCAGAAATGTATAAAACTCCTGTTTAGTCCGGTCATAATTAGCCCTTAAATCTGTAAAGCAAGGTAAGGCTTGTCCCTGAAATAACAACCTCAGAAGTAATGCCATTTACAGTCCCTATCGATAAATGTCAGTCAGGAATCCAATCGTGTAAAGTTTGGATATGGGATGCCCTTGAGATGTCCGACAGGCAAGGAATATTTCTCACCAGTTGATGCCACACTTGAAGTTACAAGTATTTAGCTAGTATAGGGGACTTATCTGTCCACAACATATGTGCTATGCATAGAGGGGCTACCACCTCCATATCCACCCATTGTTTTCTAAATTGACTAGAGCACAATAAAAGCATTTAAGAAAGAATGGTTGCCTGATGGCAATGTACTAAGGGAGAGACACCCATGCCACCTCTCAATCTATTAAAATATAAGATCCTTTTTGCCACTCTAGGTTTTTTTGGCCATTAAACTGGCACAGTATTTTAACTTTTCAATCTTAATTTTTAAGTTATCTAGATGTTTACCCTAACATCTTTTAGTAATGATGGCTTTTCCGTTTCCCCACACCTACTTGTTCCAGAAAAATTATACCTGGTTAATTATGTGACTTCACTAATCACATATTCTTTCTTAATTAGGATACATCAACATGAAGAAAAACCCCAAAGCACACTTCGAAGGGGGAAATTGTATCCTGGGCAAAGCTGTGTACAAGAAGATCTAGAAGCCTATTATTCTGCTATTTCCAAAGATGACACAATACTTAATGTCATTCCAAAAGTGGACAAAATAACTCAAGAGACTGCAACATGCTTTGAAACCATTGTAAAGGCAGTGGAGGAAAATGAAATGAAAAATGAGAAAAATGCTTATGTAGATTGCCATCCTGAGCAATGTATTCTAGATCCCGAGATCACAGGTCTAGAACAATATATTTCTTTTGTTTGCCCAGTTTTATCTACTGAACCTCTTGCTTGTGAACTATCAGAGGAGCTGCCAGTAAACCCTGTTCAGTTACAGTCCACTCTGCTTTGCCAATCTGAGTCAATTGATTTAGATTGTGAGCATTCCGTCACAGGTGTAGAAGAAGAAATTCTTCCAGAGGGCCCTGTTTCTAATACTGAACCTCACACAACTGGATTAGCAGAGGAGCTGCCAGTAAACTTGGTACAGACACAGTCCACTTTGGTTTGCCAATCTGAGACAATTGATTTATATAACGAGCAGTCAGTCACAGGTGTAGAAAAAGTTATTCTGCTAGAGGTTCCTGTTTCTACTACTGAACCTGACACAAGTGGATTAGCAGATGAGCTACCAGTAAACCCTGACCCATCACAGTTTACTTTAGTTTCTCATGAGGCTAAAAATCTAGCATCTAGGCAGTCAGTCACAGGACTAGCAGAGGATATTCCTCTAGAGTGCCCGCTTCATCCTACCCAGCTTTTGACTAAGGAATTGTCCCAGGAATTGCCAGTAAATTCTACCATTCTGGTTTATCATACTGAACCTACATTTGATTCCACCGATTTTTCAGCAGGTGAAGTGCTAATAACAAATAAAAAGGGACTCACTGGGCAGAAGTATACTGAAAATAAAGTCATCCAGCCTGAAGTACATGTGAGCTCTGTCATTAAAACTGAAGAGCAACCTGTGCCAGTTATTAAGCCTGCTCAGGAAAAAGAAGGTGAACCACCCGCTAAAACTAAGGTATTCCCAGAGCAGACCACAGAGAGCCAAGCGCAAACTGCTGAGGCTGTACCTCAAACAAACCCAAATATCAAAATAGGACAAATAGCAAGGATATGCTACAGTCGTAACTTTCTGCTCAGTTTTCGGATTATAAAACAGAAGCCACCTAGCCTTCCAGATATACCTGACATACAACTACATACGACTAAGAAAACCCACTTGCAACCACTGGATTCGTCACAACAGGCTACCAAGAATTTTACACACCCAACTGCAAGATTCTGCCGCCCTGTTAGGGCTAAACCTAGATTTGTGAATGGACTGAGTCCAAGAAGGTCCCTGCAAGAGCCTTGCAAACATCCTCGCAAAATGATATCATTAAATCAGAACATTCACCTACGTAAAGCTGAAAATGCTTGGAAACCGGCTATGAGAAGAACAAATGAAAATGCCACTAGTGTCCAGGCTCAGGAATTGTTCTGCAAAGTGCGCAGTATCCTGAATAAGGTGACTCCTGAGACATTTCAACAACTAACCAACCAAGTGGCAGACCTCTCTGTACACACAGAATATGAGCTCAAAGGTGTAATTGAACTACTATTTGAAAAATCAATATCTGAACCAAATTATTCATTTATATATGCCAACATGTGCCACTGTCTAATGAGGCTGGAAGTTCCAACAGAAAGAAATCCTAAAATCTGCATTAACTTCCGCAGGCTGCTGCTAAATCTTTGCCAGGAGGAGTTTGAAAAAGGTGAAGATGGTGACAAGCGAATTCAAAAACTACAGACGACACTGGAAATGGCTACATCACCTACAGAAAAGGCTCAAGTAAAGGAGGAATTGACCAACGCTCATAATAAAGCACGTAAGCGCGCTCTAGGGAACATCACATTGATTGGGGAACTATTTAAACTGAAAATGCTTTCAAAAAATATCATACATGACTGCCTTACCAAACTTCTGAATAGGCAAAGTGAGGAATCAATGGAGAGCTTCTGTCGTTTGCTAACATCAGTTGGAAAACACCTGGAATGTGGACTGCCTCTTATGGATGACCATTTTAACAACATTGATAAACGCATCAAAAACAGGAAAACATCTCCCCGAATTAGATTCATGATGCAAGATCTGGTGGATTTGAGGATTAACAACTGGGTGCCTCGCCGTGAAAATCTGGGTCCAAAAACAATATCTCAGATTCATAAAGAAGCAGAATTGGATAGACAGAAACATGCAGAGAAACATTAAAAGATAACAATATTTGATAATACACAATCTTCAATGCAATGTCAGCTGCAACTGAGCACTGCTCACATTATATTAACTTTTATAAATAAAAATGTTCAAAAATATTCAAAATGCATAGTTGTTGTAACATATAACTAGAGGAACGAATGTTTCATGCCCAAGCCTATATATGTATATTATATATATATATATATATATATATATATATATATATATATATATATATTTATGGGTGTAGAAACAATCACACTCCTGGGACTTGGTTGAAGTAGTAAAATTTAGCTTTTATTTATTCCATATAAAATATCAACGTTTCAGCTCCAACATGGAGCTTTCATCAGGACAGGCAACATGTTACCTGTCCTGATGAAAGCTCCATGTTGGAGCTGAAACGTTGATATTTTATATGGAATAAATAAAAGCTAAATTTTACTACTTCAACCAAGTCCCAGGAGTGCGATTGTTTCTACACCCATATCTACCTTTGCCACAACCAGCACCGGGCACTACAAAAGTCTTCTTGGAGTGCAAGCTACTACAATGTATATATATATATATATATATATATATATATATATATATATATATATATATATATATATATATATATATATATATATATATAGTTAATACATTGCTAAACACAAATACACACACCAGTCAAGCCATAAGACTTGCTTTTCCCACAGAAATCTCACAGTGCTCTCACTACTGCAAGGGATTCTGAGTAGGCATATTCAAATTAGATCAACAAAGAACCACATTTTTGCCTCATAATTCCACTTTATACCATGGGGGGGGGCAATGGGGCAATTACCCCCCCCCCCCGAGATTCTCCCCTGCCGGCTAATGAAGGGCTGGCACTGTCCAAGTGCCAGCCCTGCAATGTGCCTTCACGTGCCTTCACGGACCGAAGGGAAGATCAGAGATCTCGCTCCCCGGTCCGCATGCACTGTGCTGGCATCTGGCAGGGGAGGGAGGGAGAGAGGACCCGGGAGCTCAGCCTGCAGCTCCTCAGGGTCCTTGTCTCGCGAGTACGGAGCATTGCCGCGGTTACCACGGCAACGCTCCAAATCTCGCGAGAGTGAACTCTAGCCCTGGAGCTACGGGCTAGAGTTCACTCTAACCACTGGTACCACCTGGGATTCCCCAAGGGACCACCAGGGATCCAGAAATGTCCCCCCTCCTCCCAGTAAAGGTAAGAATGGAGGAGGGACATACATTTATTTATTTTATTAAGCCTCCCTACCCTCCTTCTCCCCCATACACACACTGCACACCCATAGACACATTTCCCCCCACACACATAAACTGCACACCCATACACACATTGTCCCACAGACACATACAGTGCCCTACACACACTGCTGCCCCCCATACACACATTGCCCCACACGACCCCCCCATACACACACTGCCCCACACATACATACAATGCCCCCCATACACACACTGCCCTACACACACATACAGTGCTCCCCATACACACTGCTACCCTTACACACATTGCCACACAAACACATTGCCCCCAAACACACACATACACTGCCCCCCATACACAGACATACTGTGCCCCACCATACACACATACAGTGCCCCCCATACACACATACAGTGCCCCCCATACACACACTGCCCCACACACACACACAGTGCCCTCCCATACACTCATTGCCCCACAAACCACATGCAGTGCCCTACACACACTGCTGCCCACCCATACACACATTTCCCCACACGCACACAACCCCCCCATACACATACTGCCCCACACATACATACAATGCCCCCATACACACACTGCCCCACACACACTTACAGTGCCCCCATACACTCGCTGCCCCAAACACACATACACTGCAAGCCTCACACACACACTGCAACTCTCACACACACTGCCCCCTCACATACACCCTGAAACCGCTCACACACAAACTGCAGCTCTGTCACACACCCACTGCCCCACACATACACTGCCCCCTAACACACACACTGCAACCCTGACATACACCGCCCTCACGCACTCGCACACACACTTCACCGCTCACACACACTTCACCCCTAACACATACCACTGCTCCTATTCTATATCCCAGCAGTCCCCAGGTTAGTTGTCAAACTGTTCTTAAACGGTTTGACTACTTACTCTGGGATGGGATCCTGGCACTACTGGCACCATAACTACTACACTGAGCTGTAGTGGTTATTGTGCCTGGATTATTTCTTTAAATAATCTACAAGTGCCCCTCCCGAGATCAGGCTCTGGATCCGCCACTGCTTTATACATGGATTCTTTGGAGTATGTGTCTGCTGCATACAACCAGTTTGAAACACGACTCAGGAAGAGGAGCAAAGCCAGTGAACCACTCATGGACAGCTGTTTCGTTAACACACATGCAGATACATAGACACACAGTTACAATCACTGACATACATATAGATAGAGACACACAGATACAAACACTGACACACATGCAGATACACAGACTGTATTTGTGTATCTGCATGCGTGTCAGTATGTGTATCAGTGTGTCCGTGTATCTGCATGTGTCTGTGTGTATTTTATCTATATGTCAGTGATTGAATCTGTGTCTATGTATCTGCAAGCATGTCAGTGTTTGTATATGTGTGTCTCTATCTGTTTGTGTGTCAGTGACTGTAACTGTGTGTCTATGTATCTGCATGTGTGTCAGTATGTTTTTCCTGATGTTTGTCAGTGTTTGTATCTGTGTGTCTGTATCTGTATGACTGTCAGTGTTTGTATCTGTGTATCTGCATGTGCCGGAAGCCTGGGGCAGAGTGAAGAGCAGGGAGAGCTTGGGGATAGCCTGGGGCAGAGGGGAAAGCAGGGAGAGCCTGAGGCAGAGGGGAGAGAATGTAGAGCCTGGGCAGAGGGGAGGGTGGGGAGAGCCTGGTGCAGAGGGGAACGCAGGGAGAGCCTGGTGCAGAGGGGAGAATGGGGGAAGCCTGATGCAGAGGGGAGAATAGGGAGATCCTGGTGCAGCGGGGAGAGCCTGGTAAAGAGGTGAGAGCCTAACGCAGAGGGGAGAGCGGGGAGATCCTGGTGCAGAGGGGAGAACGAGGAGATCCAGGGGCAGAGGGGAGAGCTGGGAGAGTCTGGGGCAGGGGGGAGTGCAAAAAGAGCTTAGAGCAGAGGAAATAGCAGGGAGAGCCTGGGGCAAAGGGAAGAGCAAGGAGAGCCTGGGGCACAGGGGAGAGCAGGAAAAGCCTGGTGCAGAGGGGAGAGCGGGAAAACCCTGGTGCAGAGGGGAGAGCAGGGAAAGCTTGGTGCAGAGGGGAGAGCGGGGAGATCCTGGGGCAGAGGGGAGAGCTGGGAGTGTTTGGGGCAGAGGGGAGAAAAGGTAAAGTCTGGGGCACATGGGAGAGCAGGTAGAGCCAGGGCAGAGGAGAGAGCAGGGAGAGCCTGGTGTAGAGGGGAGAGCCTAGTGCCAGGGCCGGCGCCACCTGTAAGGCGACCTAGGCAGCCGCCTAGGGCGCAACTTACCGGGGGGGCGCCGGATCCCTGTCCCCGCTGTGCCTCCTCATGCTGCGCCGCCTGAGCGCTATAACAAGCCCCAGGCGGCGCAGCACTGCTGCATGGAGGGCGGTCGGGTTTGAGTGACTGGCAGGAGGGAAGCGCAGAGCGCTCCCTCCTGCCGGTCTCTCCATGTAGCGTGGCCGGGCGGCGTGGAACGCGGGACAGGAACCTTTGTTTCCTGTACCCGGCCGCCGGCGGAATGACAGGAAGTGCTCACTTCCTGTCATTCCGCCGGCGGCCGGGTACAGGAAACAGAGGTACAGGAAACGTAAGGACCACTAGGGAAGGGAGGGGGGGGTGTAAGGACCACTAGGGGAGGGAGGGGGGTATAAGGATCACAAGGGGGGGGAGGGTATAAGGACCACTAGGGGAGGGAGGGGGGGTTATAAGGACCGATAGGGGAGGGAGGGGGGGTATAAGGACCACTAGAGGAGGGAGGGAGGGGGGTATAAGGACAACTAGGGGAGGGAGGGGGGTATAAGGACCACTAGGGGAGGGGTGGGGGGTATAAGGACCACTAGGGGAAAGAGGGGGGTATAAGGACCACTAGGGGAGGGAGGGGGTTAAGGACCACTAGGGGAGGGAGGGGGTATAAGGACCACTAGGGGAGGGAGGGGGGATAAGGACCACTATGGGAGGGAGGGGGGGGATAAGGACCACTAGGGGAGGGAGGGGGGATAAGGACCACTAGGGGAGTGGGATAAGGACCACTAGGGGAGGGAGGGGGGATAAGGACCACTAGGGGAGGGAGGGGGGATAAGGACCACTATGGGAGGTTGGGGGGGGATAAGGACCACAAGGGGAGGGAGAGGAGGGATAAGGAACACAGGGGGAACGGGGGTGGGGAGGTCCACTAGGGGTTTGGGAGAGGTAGGACCACTAAGGGGGGGAGGGGGGAGTGAGAATACCACCAAGGGGGGACTGCAGAGGGACAGGGGGCCAAGGGAGAGCACTAAGTGACAGAAGGGGAGAACACGGAGGGACAGAAGGGAAGGGGAAATCAATAATTGACCGGAGGGGAGAGCACTATGATTTGTTTAAAAAAAAATAAAGAGCTGTTCCCCTCTCAGTCCCTATCTTACCCCACAAACCCTCTATTTTACACTACACACATACACAATGCATCCCCCCCACACACACACACAGAAACATACAATGCATTCCTACTCACACACAGACACACCCGAAACACACAATGCATCCCTTACATTCTCTTACATAATTAATGCACCCCTTACAGACACACACTGCATTCAATTACATACACAGAAACAAACCTTGCACCCCTTACACACACACACACACACACACACAGAAACATACAATGCATTCCTTACACGCAAACACACACTACATCCCCTATAAACACACTACATCCCTTACACAAATTGCACACATAAAACATCCCCAACTCATGGATGGGCCATGTAGGTGGATTTATGGGTGGGTATTGTAGGCGTATGCCCCCTGGGGGCCCAGACCTTGAGCTGTGTAAGGGGCCCTAAAAAATGGAGCTGCTTCCTGTTCGTTAATTGTTGTGAGCACTGTTAAAAACAGTCTCCAGAGAGCCTCTTCTACACCAGACCTGTGGAGCCAGACTGAGCCCATCATCAGCCTCTTGTCCTCATCTGGCGGTAAGTAGGCAATCCAATATATTATTAGTGGCACTAATCTCTAATTTACCTCACATTAAATGGATACTATAGTCACCAGAAGCACTACAGCATAATGTAGTGGTTCTGGTGTCTATAGCCTGTAGGCTTTTTTAATGTAAACACACTTTGTCTTTTCAGATAAAATACACTTTGTGAAGACTGGCGTTGGCCCATATGGCAGAGCATATGGGCCGGGCATTGTGATGTCACATGGTGGGCAGGACATATGGGGGGGGCGGCAAAAATGTTTTTGCCTAGGGCGGCAAAAATCCTTGCACCGGCCCTGCCTAGTGCAGAGGGGAGAGCGGGGAGATCCTGGTGCAGAGGGGAGAACGGGGCGATCCAGGGGCAGAGGGGAGAGCTGGGAGAGTCAGGGGCAGAGGGGAGTGCAAGAAAAGCTTAGGGCAGAGGAAAGAACAGGGAGTGCCTGGGGCAAAGGGAAGAGCAGGGAGAGTCTGGGGCAGAGGGGAGAACAGGGAAAGTCTGGTGCAGAGGGGAGAGCGGGGATATCCTGGTACAGAGAGGAGAGCTGGGAGAGTCTGGGGCAGAGGGAAGAGCAGGTAAAGCCTGGGGCAGAGGCAGTGGCATACACATAACCCATGGGGCCCTGGTGCAAAACTGATCCATGACCCCCCCCCCCTCCCATTTCCCCCCTCTAACTCTCCCCCCTGACAGACTAACACACATACAGACAGACAGATACATACAAAGACACATACAAACAGACAGACAGTCAGGCACACATACATACAGACAAGACACACATACATACATACAGACAGACAGGCACACATACATACAGACAGACACACACATACACACACAAGACACACATACATACAAAGACACATACATAAAACAGACAGGCACACAAACATACAGACAGACACACACACACACACACACACACGACAAACATACATACAAAGACACATACAAACAGACAGGCACACATACATACAAACAGACAGACAGGCACACATACACACAGACAGACAAACACACATACATACAGACAGACTCACTCACACAAGACACATACATACAAAGACACATACATACATAAAGACAGACAGGCATACATACAGACAGATAGACATAGACACATACAGACAGACACACACATACATACATACATACAGACAGACAGACACAAGACACACATGCAGACAGATAGACACATACAGACAGACAGAAACACACACACAAGACATACATACATACAAAGACACATACAGACACATACATACACTCAAGACATACATACAAACAGACAGGCACACATACAGACAGATAGACACAGACATACAAACAAACAAACACACATATAATATTTAAGTCACACTCCTGTTTCCTACCTATTAGGTGCAGGAGGGTGACTTTCCCTTGGGTCCAGTGGTGGCTCAGGTTGAAGGGTGTCAGAGTTCCCACTCTGACTCCCTGTTCTTCCTCCCGTGCTGGCTCTGTGTAAGCTGGGAGGAGTGACGTCCACCCAGCTGTGATGATCTCGTCACAGGGGGCCTAGTCGCGCTGTTAAAGCGCCAGCGCTGACCGGGCCCCCTGACAATCCATATCCATCGGTGGCCCTAACAGCATGGGCCACCCGATGGACCCCTTGGACAGAGGCCCCGGCAGTTTGCCAAGCGGGTCAGGGCCGCAAATGGTCATGGCGGGCACCCAGTTGCAGGGTTGTGCAGGGCGGCCGGGCTCCCTGGAGTAACAGGACCTGTCGCAGCTGCGACTCCTGTGACCGCGGTATGTATGCCAGTGGGCAGAGGGGAGAGCAGGTAGAGCCAGGGCAGAGGGGAGAGCAGGTAGAGCAGGTAGAGCCTGGTGCAGAAGGGAGAGCCTGGGGCAGAAGGAAGAGCAGGGAAAGCCTGGGGGAGAGGGGAGAGAGGGGAGAGCGGGGAGAGCCTGGTGCAGAGGGGACAACGGTTAGATCCTGGAGCAGAGAAAAGAGCAGGGAGAGCCTGAGGCAGAGGGAAGAGCAGGGAGAGCCTAAGATTGAGGGAAGAGCAAGGAAAGCCTGAGATAGAGGGAAGAGCAGGTAGAGCCTAAGATAGAGGGAAGAGCAAGGAAAGTCTGAAATAGAGGGAAGAACTGGGAGAGCCTTGGGCAGAGACAAACGTATATATTTGAAATAACAGCAACAATGTTAGTTACAAACATTTCGCCAATATGAGGGGTACACTTTCTGGAAATGGGCTGCCAAGGGGAACTCAAGTGAAAAAAGATTGGGAACTGTTCTAGAACACCATCAAACCTGTATATGAGGGGTGCTGTTGTACTCCACATATACAGGAGATTTTGCTGAACACAAATAAGAGTGTTTCATAACAGTAAAATCAGGGAAAGAGCAGTTTGTATGTGAAAAATGCAAAAACCAAATGTGAATGCTAACTTTGATCACCAAAACACAGGATCCGCCACGGGTGCAAAATTCTCTAGGTAGCCCCTGGTTAAAGGTGATGTTCTTTTAAAAAAAAAATGTTTAATTCATATGAAGGATTTGGCAAATAATATGATAAATCTGTTCATCATGGTAAAGGCCTGGGTTCACATTGTAAATGAGGAGCAATAAAAACATTATTAGATTTCTCTTCTCTGCATGTTTTCTCAATGATGACTGACAGGTATAAAGCACAAAGGTCTCAATTTAAGATTTTTGGCTTTTTTCAAATAATCACAATCTGTTGGAAAAATGTTTCAAATGATTTATCTACAAAAATTTCCACTGACGGGGGGCGGGGCCTGACTGCCGACGGGATCAGACGTGCTCTGTCTGAGCTCCCACTTCAGAGACGGCCGCTCTCCCGGGTCTCCGGCCGGCGTCTCGCCTTCCCCCCCCCTCTGGACCGGGGGGGTTATCCTGGTCTCCATGGGCTGCTACAGACATGCTAACCTGGGCCCAAATAACCGTCCTACCGCAGAAGGCTTACAGGGCAGAGCCAAGATGGCTGCCGCACGTCAACCATGTGCGCGACCAGCAAACATGAACAAGCTGAACGCAGACCACCCAACACCAACCGACCATCATGGCAACCTGCCCCAGAGCATGGCCGGCTGACAATAACGTGCAGACCCAGGTACATACAACCAAAGCTCAGCAGAGAAAAACGGGGAGCAAGAAGTGCGGGACACCACTGAACCAACATTCTAACGCAGACTCACTGCTGCACCTGGAGGGCCTGCTCAAGCTGCCTTTCACCCGAAAGAAGTACCTGGCACCCTACTTATGCCTACAAACCCCACTACAGACTCCCACATTTGCAAAGCAATCACCTACTCACCTGCCCGCAAGCAAATTGGCACCCACGCAGCCGCCCAACACCCACACTCACCGGGCACGACGCCAACGCAGCAACAGCCCGACCACTCGGGAAAAGGAACAGCCAGCGTACACACCATGCAGAGGGAACCCCGACCGGGACTGCACAAACCCTATTAAGAGGACCGAGCACCTACAATCCAGACGGGAGAACCCTCAAACAGGCGGCAACACATGTCTGAGGAACGCATACCCACCAACTTTTGACATGCCACCAAGACCGGAGGACTTATCGTCCCTGCCCGGACAGTATCCAGCATCCGATGGGTATCGGCTGAAACTCTCTGGACATTCTACAGGCTTCACAGCCGAACCTTACTCCTGGTGACAACTACCTGTTTTCTTGAAATGCTTATACATATCTCAGATCCTGACATTTTGAAATTAATTTGCCTGCTTTATCCACCTAAAGTGCAATGTTGTTTTATCAGTGCAGAGGGGGGAAGAGACTCTAAAACACTATGAAGAGCGTAGCCCGTAGATTGCCCCTCAACATGGGTCTCCACCTTATACACAGAGACACACAATAACAAAGCACTTAGGGTAACAGTGATGTCCCGAACTGTTCGCCAGGAACCGTTCGCTGGCGAACATAGCTTGTTCGTGGTGAACGCGGCGGGCGAACATATGCGATGGTCGGTCCACCCCCTATTCGTCATTATTGAGTAAACTTTGACCCTGTACCTCACAGTCAGCAGACACAATCCAGCCAATCAGCAGCAGACCCTCCCTCCTATACCCTCCCACCTCCATGACGAATAGGGGGCGGACCGACCATTGCATATGTTCGCCCGCCGCGTTCGCCACGAATAAGCTATGTTCGCAGCGAACGGTTCCCGGCGAACAGTTCGGGACATCACTATTTCTAATACGTAAATGGAATGTAGAGGAGAATGTAGAGGAGAAGCAAAGTTGGTTGAGGTGTGCCGAAACCAACGTACGAGTAGGCCTGTAAAAAAGAGGGCAAAGAGGAATTCGAAGTAAACACATTTTATTGCGAGTTTAAACAGTGAGATTTCTGAAGGCTTGTCTAAACTCCCTTTCTGGTCATGGGATATAGGTGTTGTATATTGAGGATTTCCAGCATCCCAGTCTCTTAATGATTTGTACCAGGGTGTTAAAGCCGATGATGCTGCGCCAATGCAAAATGATTGACCAGAGAAGGAAGCTGGGTTGTAGCCCAACCTTGATAGTAGGGTTCTGATTTGCAAAATGAATTTAGCTGTGGTGAATGGGTGCCCTTGGAGTAGTAGAAGTGGAGTGTCTGGTGAGTGCATGTGGTGAGATAACAGGAGTAAATCAAGTCACCACAGATTCTCGGTAGGCACCACAGATTCTCGGTAGGGAAAAAGGGAATGATAGTAGGATAGGCAGAGTGATTGATTTTAGTAGAAGGTAAGGAGAGTATGCAGTGGTCGTCTACTAAAGTTTTAGACATCGGACGTAGAAAGCCAAAAAGATGGCGGATTTTATAATTTTATGATCAAACAGGGATTTGTCCAATAGATCGCTAAGTAGCCTGAATATTGGACCATCTATTGGTAATCTAGTAGTGCCAGGAGGAACTGTGACCTTATAAATACCTTTGAGGATTTTCTTGATGGGGTAGGAAGATAGAAAAGGTGCATGGTTAGGGAAAGTAGTGGGGATGTGGTGTTGTACCCCAGTAAGGTAGATTTTGATAGTATTGTGTGAAAGTTTTAGGTGCAGATGGCAGAAGGAGGCAAAAGCCACCATAGTTTTAATGAAAAGGTCACCTTGTAAGGAAAACTCGTGGTAAATTTGTTAAAAATAGTCAGTGCCCTAGCGTAAGAGATAGTGGTGTTGGGAGACAGTGCGTGGTGCGTGAGTGCTTGTGCGTGGAGTAATAGCTCGCTTAAACCAGGATTAGCCAGAGGAACGGTGGTGTCCTGGATGGTTAGAGGTGGGCCAGAGGGAGAGCCTGGCAGGAGACCTGAAATTGAGAGCATGAGAGACCGTCAGCAGCTGAGTCGTGGGTACCAGGGATGTGAAACATTGGATGATTCTATAAAGACTGGCAAGGCATCCGGCTCGGAGGGCCGATGGGCCCTAACCAGTAGTTGTGAAAAAGGGGGGTTAAGAACCCTGAGCATCCTGTTGAGTCTTTGTGAATTGTGTAGAGAACTCCGAATTTTGGAATGTGCTGCATTATCCCTGTACCTATGGTTGGGCGTCTATTAATGCGTCAGTAGGCCTGTGCTGTCAGGGTCGACAAATAGTTGGGCAAGGGCTGGATATCCCGTGGAGCGAAAAGAAGTAGCCTTAGAACGAACAGCCGCACCCCCGCGGGTAATACTAAAGCGAAGCCGAGGGGCCCCGCTCGTACCACCCCCAGGGGAACTGGACTATATGTCCCCATTAATGAGTCAGCTATACTGAGGTAAGCTGGCTTGCAAAGCTAGTTCGTGTGGCTATGACAAGAAACGAGCTTGGCATAGGAACGAGTGTTCGCTTGGTGAGGGAGGGACCAAGTGTGAAGGGATAGTAATTGAGGTGTATGATATACCTGTATTGCTTAACCATGTCTTCCTACCTGCTGAAATAGTAGATTGTGTGGCAGCCAGTTTGGCATATTACAATGAGAACTACTCGTCGGGTATGAGAGAATTAATGCTGGATCTGGAGGAGAAAAAGGAAGAGATATGAAAAGGTCAATAATAAATGTTTATTCAATTGGAGTGCAAGTAAGTAGCTCCCCACGATGGGGTAGGTACGCTTAGGATGATACATAGCTGAACGTGGTGCCAGCGTATGCTTGTGGACAAAAGGTGGTCCACCGTACGTATGCCGTAGGTCATGTGATTGTATATGAGGGAAGGTAGTGAGTCCTGTGTGAGAACCTTTGAAAAAAGGGGGCCCGACACTGGAAAACTCCCTGTCGCCTTGCTGGGGGTGAGTGCGGGTAGAAACCAACTTATTTGTTGGGTGACAGACAGGCCGGGCACATAGTCTTGGTGTGGTCTCTAAAGCAAATGGAGAAGATGTGCAACAACCTGCATGCGCTGTAGCTGCATGCTCCCGTATTAAAATTATTGCACACCTGCGCCTTGCCCAAGAATGTCATGGGTCTGCCCAGCTTGTCTCTTTGGCCGCTTTCCTGTCTTGTGAGTGGGGTGAAGGAGTGGTGGGACGTGGAAGTGGAAGTGGAAGGGTCTGCATCACCAGGGCACAGGTCGGTGGAGTGAGAAGTGGAACTACATGGGGCACAAGACGGGGGCCTCAAACCAGCAAAATGACGGCAAAACAGTTCGGTATCCATCTGGCACCAGTCGATTATAATGCTGAACTGTGCCAGATGAGTAGCTGCCTTGGCCGAAACTGATTTGTGGTAGTCATAAAATGAGGACCCTCCGTACTTGATGCCCAAATCAACCACCTTGTGCATGTACAAATCAAGCTCTTCTCTCCTATGTGGGTACACCGTGCAAATAACGTCACGATAAGTGCCAAATACGATAACAAACTGGGGAATGGTGAGTTTTTTTGTTTAGCCGTGGATCTCTGGCTCTTAAGACTACTGAAATGTCCCCATAGTTATACGTTCTATTTTCTAGGATATCTTGGGAGGCTATGAAGAGAGACATTAGGTTAACGTCCTTTCCATCAAGAATATCATTCTTGATGGAAGCTGGGACGGAGTGGGCTGGTAAGATGAATATGGTAGTGGGAGTGGTAGTGGCTGGTGAGGGAGGGGGAATGAGGGGAATGTCAGTCTGAGCGGTCGAGATTACCAGTGTAGGGCCTGCTGGGGTTGTTGAATCACCCGGTGTAGTTATGGCCGATTCCACCTTAAGCAACCTGCTGTTTGTGGTTTGGAGGGTGACCAGTATAGCAGCCAGCGTTTCCTGAGTGGAATCAGTGTAGCCAGCTGGAGGCCCTTGTGAACTCGTGCCGGGCCTAGGGTCGTTGGCCTGAGCCGTCAGGAGTTTGTATAGTTCGGCCTTTCTAGCGGTGGCTGGAAAGGGGATCCCCCTGAGCCTGAGCTCAGTCCAATATCTCAGGGATCTGGGGGTAGAAGGAGTGAGCGATTCTTCTGGAGACCCAGGCCTGACTGGCGTGCTGGGTATATCGTCTGATGGCAGATCGGTGGTCGGTTCTTGAGACATTCTTAAAAAGGAATAATGATTTGGATAAGTAGGGTGTAGTGGAGGTGGGATGAGACCTCTGGAGAACTGGCCTGCTAGCTAGTGCCAAGGTGAAGAGTTTACCTAGAACCAAGTGACAGGTGAGGCCCTGCTAGTGCCAAGTGGCGGAGAGAGGCTTGTAACGGATTGACGGGCACCCCGACTGGGTACCTCCATTGATGGATGCTCCTAGCACTTCCTGAGGACTCCAAGTACTGCAGCAGACACCACAACCACCGAACCGGAGAAGCATACGAAGGCTTTCAAGCATAGAATGCTGTAAACAGCTGAACAGGAAAAGCATACAATCAGCTTACACTCCTGGCAATCAGCATACAATCTAATTCCCCCAATAACGAGACAACACTTCGTTTTGAGGTCAAGCAGAACTGACTGTACTGACACATACAGCCTCATTTATTCCCAATCCACAAACCTAGTACTGCCCACAGGGTTTTGAAATACAACCAATCAATCCGTACAATACACACAGACACACCCACACAAAATCCTCCCCTCTGCCTGTGATATGATTACTGAACACAGTGGTTAATATAATTATCACAGGCAGAGAAATACAGTATTATAAAACATATCACAGGGACCGCAAAACATGCAATAACCCCATAAAAAAATCCTCGGAACCGGCGGATCTGGGTGAACCACATATCCAAAATTCACCCAGATCCGTTCAGTAGTTTGAAAGATACGGTTTAATGCAGATTCTGCAGAACATATACAGGCTATATGAAAAATAATTACTGTTAAATGTGTCCCCTGTTCTGCAGTTTAAAACTACTGAACGATGTGCACCAAATACCGGCAAGATGGCACCGTGTAAAAAAGTCAAAACAGTGTCTGTGAGTCAAAATGTCCGCCATCCATTGTTCTCACCATGTGCTTCATCCATTGTTCTCACCATTTGCCTCTGATACATGAAATGGTGGCCACCCAGTAACTCCGCAGTATGTCCCCAGATGGTTCTGAAAGGGCCAGTAGCAGCATTATAAAATACAACATGCCCAAATCAGTTCCTAGAAGGGCAATACATCCCAGGGCCATAGTCGCAGGGAAAGACGCTGGCAAGCAGTCCTCTCCAGGCACAAGTGGCGGGGCTGGTTCCACCACAAGGCTCTACCTATGATTTGGGCTGAGGGGATTTTGTGGCCACTTGTACGTGGTGGCAGGATGTTGGCCTCTCAGTGACCGTAAGGAGATTCAAGATGTGTGGCCGTGACTTGGGAAGCCCTAGCTGTAGCCCTAAAGAAGGGCTAGCGAGATGGCTAGCTATGAAATGGTCATGGGGCTGAACCTCAGTGTATGAGGTGGGGGGACCTCGCGGGACTGTAGAATTTACTTGGGAAAGCTAAGGCCAGCGCCTGACCCTAGAAGCCAGTTCTCTAACCTGAGGGGGGGGGCTGGGCTAAGTTACAGCCGGGTTAAAATTTAGAGGCTTGATAGGGGAAGCCTACCGATAAAAAATGTATAGAAGCCAACTGTTGCTTTAAGAATATTCCCCTGGGAATTTGTGCCCATAATTTTGTGACGGTGGGCGGTGAATTAGTGCCACATAGACTAAGTTAAATACGTAGTGGCGAATCATATACTGCCCATGATAAAAGGAAAATAAACGAACGGCTAAACGAACGTGCGAGAGGAATATAACAGAAAATACCACCTGCAGTCAATTTTAATTGGAAACAAACGGAAGACTGCACGAAACAGCCGTTTGTACGTGTTCGGCTCTATAAACATACGAAAGAACAGACAAACGTAGGTAAATAACTTAATTTAACGAAAGCAAACGAAAGCATGTGTAAACTGCGGTCGGCTGTTAGCCGCACGAACGCAGAAGTACATGAACAGCGTAATTGCACGAACGGGTAAGTAATGAAGGGAGCCTATCCCGCGTTTTTAGGCCCGAACGTGGGAAATAGCCGAACGCTATTCCCCACGTTTATGCTTACGTGTACGTGCCGGTCTCGTAACCGGAAGCCAGATAGCTGGGTAGCGGGTAGTAAAGTCGTCACGAAGCCGAAGGACGGACCCGGAGGTCGGCGGCAGGAGCTGCTGGTAACTTACTGTTGCTGCTTGAGACAGGACTTGGCGGGAACGACGAACTGGAAGTGCAGGTAACGATGGGAACAAAACAGCTTGAACGGCAAAGGTAAGTAGGGGTAGTGATTATATAGGGTCATGACTCCTCCCACAAATTCAGGTCAAATGGCCTTCCAACATATAATACGTGTGTGTATATATACACACACACACATATATATATATATATATATACACACACACACAAATAATATGTATGTATGTATGTATATATATATGGGTGTAGAAACAATCGCACTCCTGGGACTTGGTTGAAGTAGTAAAATTTAGCTTTTATTTATTCCATATAAAATATCAACGTTTCAGCTCCAACATGGAGCTTTCATCAGGACAGGTAACATGTTGCCTGTCCTGATGAAAGCTCCATGTTGGAGCTGAAACGTTGATATTTTATATGGAATAAATAAAAGCTAAATTTTACTACTTCAACCAAGTCCCAGGAGTGTGATTGTTTCTACACCCATAAATATATATATATATATATATATATATATATATATATATATATATATATCTAATATACATATATAGGCTTGGGCATGAAACATTCGTTCCTCTAGTTATATGTTACAACAACTATGCATTTTGAATATTTTTGAACATTTTTATTTATAAAAGTTAATATAATTTGAGCAGTGCTCAGTTGCAGCTGACATTGCATTGAAGATTGTGTATTATCAAATATTGTTATCTTTTAATGTTTCTCTGCATGTTTCTGTCTATCCAATTCTGCTTCTTTATGAATCTGAGATATTGTTTTTGGACCCAGATTTTCACGGCGAGGCACCCAGTTGTTAATCCTCCTTAAGATGTTACCTGTCCTGATGAAAGCTCCATGTTGGAGCTGAAACGTTGATATTTTATATGGAATAAATAAAAGCTAAATTTTACTACTTCAACCAAGTCCCAGGAGTGCGATTGTTTCTACACCCATATCTACCTTTGCCACAACCAGCACCGGGCACTACAAAAGTCTTCTTGGAGTGCAAGCTACTACAATGTATGTATATATATATATATATACACACACACATATACATATAATACGTGTGTGTGTGTATATGTATTTCCTATATATGTATAATACATTATAATTAAAGCATTTTATAATATATTATACATATATTATGCATATATATGATTTCATTAAAAGTGTATTTTGAGATATATGTGTATATATCTCAAAGTACACTTATAAAGAAATTATATATATATATATATGCATTATATATGTATAATATATTATAAAATGCTCTAATTATTTTATAATATATTGTACATATATAATATATGAATAATATATTTTATATTTTTTTTTTCTTACTTTTTAGCAGCCTGGGGAACTGACTGCCTGACAACTCAGACAGTCCCCCTGCTGGTAGCTCCATAGACTCCTATTGTGACGGTGATCATGGTGATCACATGGCCCTGGAGGGCCAGCGTGGCAGGAGCTGCTTCCGTGGGACTGCTGGGGTCTTCGGCAGTACCCCCGACCGTGATTACCGTGGATCACTGGTCCTGGTAAGTCCAAGGCTCCTATTTGCAAACGTTTTTTGTCGGACGTACCTAGTACGTCCACGGTCGTTAAGGAGATATGTATTTATAACGTCATTCTAAATGTATTTTGATTTAAATATATATGTAATATTAGTTCAATTTAAACCAGTATATAATTTTTTAACATTTAATTTTATTATTTTATTTATTTATTGATTATTTTTAGTTTATATCTATATATATATATATATATATATATATATAAATATATAATTATACTTATATATATAATTAATGTTATTCTAAGTGTATTTTAATATTAATATATATATATATATACATATATATATATAGATAGATAGATATCATTTTATAGATTAATATTAAAATACCCTTTTTATAATGATTTATGTATGTGTATATAAAAGTACTCAGATCATATATATATGATCTGAGTACTTTTATTGAATTTGTTAAACTTTTTAATAACTTTTATTTACTTTTTAACCCCTTAAGGACCAAACTTCTGGAATAAAAGGGAATCATGACATGTCATACATGTCGTGTGTCCTTAAGGGGTTAAACTTTTGTGCAGGCACTGCACAAGCCAGCTATTCCGGCCATGTGATTGCGATGACCCCGCGATCACATGGCACGGGAGGGCCGGATCAGGCAGAGGGGGTCTGCCTGAGCTCCCAGGCAGACCCCAGGATCGCGATCGCCGGTGGGGGATTGCCAGCGAACACGTAAATGAAGATTGTAGCGGACTGGGTCCTATACCAGAGTACGCCCCAGTTTTCTGGAGGGGGCTGATGGCTCACCTCCTGCCCAGTGATTATGGTCCCAGAAAGATGGGACCCTTTAAGTACAATGGCTGGGATTAATGGGATTTTGTATGGCACTACTTGTATAATTGTGTTAATTGCTAATCTAAGGGGAGGAGATGTGGGAGGTAATGTCTATGGGATTGGTTACTGTACTAATTGTGGTGAATCCCTCCCTTGCATGGTAGAATCTCATAAAAGCATGAATGTTGCCATTAAACTTCAGTTCTACTCCTGATAATGTGTGTCGTCCAGTGATTGGGAAAGGTGATGGGATACTATTGCATTTTATTGCTGATTGTGCTGGATATTCTTTTGGATTTATTACTTGTTCCTGCATCCTCTTAATAAATTGGTGGAGTTCAGCTGTGGGAAATCAGCTCTCCGCTACAGAGATTTACTATCCAACGTACCAGGTATGTCCGAGGTCGTTAACGGACGTTTTTTGTCGGAAGTACCTGCTACGTCCGAGGTTAGGAAGGGATTAAAAGAATATGTAAATATAGTATTAAAACAACTGGGAAGTAAAAGTTCCTGTTTAAGTACATATTAATTTAAAGCAGACAAATCTCAGAAAAAGTCTTAACATTACTTAAAGGGACATTGTGGGCACCCAGACAACTTCAGCTAATTGAAGTAGTCTCACGGACCTTTAGCATCAGATTTTCCCCATACTGAATAGTGCTTTCCTAGGCGGAGGTCTAACGCACGCAGCCATTGCCGTGCATGCGCATTAGTTCTCTCCCACCGGCTGACATCGGCGCTGGATTCAAGGAAGTGGCTGAAGGGTTTTTTAACCCTTTCAGTGCCGAGGGAGGGGACCCCGAAGGAGTGGGGCACTCCAAGAACCTATAGTGCCAGGAAAACGGGATTGTTTTCCTTGCAATATAGCAGTGATGGCGAATCTTTTTGAGCCTGTGTGCCCAAACCGCAATACATGCCAACTTTTTTTTTTTTATTCTTTATTTTTCATTTTTGGTGCTTGATATTTTAGTTTCACAGACAGGTGTGCACGTAAGTGCTCCAAAAATATTTAGATACAATATCGTTTAAGTTTTGCACCAATTTTGGGTCAAGCAATAACATTTTCAGAAATAACATCAACATATTAAACTTTATATGATGCGCTGTCTAGATGTGTCAGTATGTTTTGTATACCCTTGTGTTTAGGGTGAAGCCTTATGTTTGGTGTCAGCACCTGCGGATTGTGGGTCTGCTGGTATTAGCGCTCTGTGTGTGTGGTGGTGTGTTGGCGTGATTATGGTGTGTCTGTGTTGCGGTAAAAACCGTGTTCGTTAGTCTAGTTCTTTATGTTGTGCTGAGTGAGGGAGTCTGTCGCAGGGGGTGCTTTTGCATTGATTGATTACCCCTAACCAAGGGGGCAGTGGGTGGGGGGGGGGGGGTTGGGTTTGTTGACGCCAAGTGTTTGGGCACAGGTTGTGCTGGTTCTTGTGGTGTTGACTGGTTTGTGTTCCCTTTGGTATAAGGGTGGTGAAGCATAGATATAACGTAAAGCATTAGTAGGGAATGTAAAAAAATAAATAAAAAAAAATTGAAAAGAATTGAAAAGAATAACCAACTAAAACGTAAAGTAAACATTAAGGTCATAGCATGGAAGGTATGCCACTGTTGTGTTGGTGAGGCTGGTGGTGTCAATTCACACCATTCACGGCACAGGGTGTTGTGATCCGCTGTGTCCCGGTTCAAATGGGATCGTGTTCTCAGGGTCCCAGGCCCTCGTCTGAGGTTTGTTCCGTGTCACGTTCGTGGAGCTAGAAAGTCCCAGGGTGTCTAGGAGGGGTGTTGCTTCCTCCACTGAAGTTAGAACATGTGTGGTTCCTTTATGGGTTATCTCCAAAGTTCGGTTAGCGCCCCACCTGTAAGCTATATTTTCTGAACGTAGTTGTATGGTGAGCGGTCCATAGCTTTTGATAGGTCCTGGAAGAATGTTAATGAGGAATTCTCCAATAGCAGTGGTGTCTTGCCTTTCAGCCCCGCCATTATGTGTAGTTTGTCTTGTACAGTGACACATCTGAGGATGACATCTCTGGCTGGTGGGGTTTTTAGGTGTGGGGCGCTAGGTAAGCGGTGCACTCCGTCAATTATGATTTTATTTACGAGTGAGTGTGGCAGTACAGTAGTCAGCAGGCGCCTGACATAGTGCGGCAGCTCGTCGGCAGAGATCGTCATGGGTATTCCCCGGATTTTGATATGGGAGCAGCGCTGTCGGTCTTCAATGGTTGACATTTTAATTGCCAGTTAGGTGTGTTGTTGCTGGATTTGTTTGATGGTGTCTTCCATTTGATTCATATGAGTGTGGACTTTCACTACTTCTTCCTCCGTGGCTCTCACCCTTTCTGCGACTGTGTGTAGTTCAGTCTTGAGAATGGCTGAGTCAGCTGCCAGGAGTTTGTGGATCTCTGCTAAAAGGATTTTGAGGTCTCGTTTGGTGGTTGGGGCTGAGTCATTTGTGGACTCCAGTGGCGGTGTCTTTGGCTCTTGTGAATGCCCTGGGGAGTCAGGTCTGTGCAGTGTTGTAGTTTGTGCACTCATCTGCTGCAGTGCCTGGGTGTGCTCCTGAGAATCAGAGCCCATGTTTGCCTGGATTTGCAGCCTTGCCGGTGTGCGGTATCTGGGGGAGCTCAGAGGGGACAGGATCTGGTTGTTTCATGTTGGGTGCCTTGTCCGGCTGTCGTATCTGAGACAAGCCAGATAGATTGGAGCTCTGTTGAGCTGTATTGGGTGCCTGGGCGAGGTCCAGCCTTTCTGCCATGGCAGCTGGCTTAGAGTTAGTAGGCCGTTGTAACATGGCCCCTATATCCCTGTCCCCAGGTGTACCTTGTGGTTTTTGAGAACGGCGCCCCATGGGTGGTGTGTGAGCAGGGATGATGGGTTGTTCCCACAGATAGTTGGTGTTCCCGAGCTCCGTCAGGTGTCCGCTAGTGATGTACCGAACGGTTCGCTGGCGAATAGTTCCTGGCAAATATAGCGTGTTCGCGTTCGCCACAGCGGGCGAACACATGCGTGGTTCGAACCGCCCCCTATTCGTCATCATTGAGTAAACTTTGACCCTGTGCCTCACGGTCAGCAGACACATTCCAGCAAATAAGCAGCAGACCCTCCCTTCCAGACCCTCCCACCTCCTGTACAGCATCCATTTTAGATTCATTCTGCAGCTGCATTCTTAGATAGAGGAGGGAAAGTGTAGCTGCTGCTCATTTGATAGGGAAATTGATAGCTAGGCTAGGGTATTCAGTGTCCACTACAGTCCTGAAGGACTCATCTGATCTCTGCTGTAAGGACAGCACCCCAAAAAGCCATTTTTAGGGCTAGAACATCAGTCTGCTATATATTTTTTTCTGTGTAATGTAATTGCAGTTGCCTGCCTGCCAGCTTCTGTGTCAGGCTCACAGTGGATACTGTGCCCACTTGCCCAGTGCCACCACTCATATCTGGTGTCACAATAGCTTAAGCTTGACATTTAAAAACAAAAACATTTTTTTCACTGTAATAGATTGAATAGCAGTTAGTTGTCTGCAAGCGTCTGGGTGTCAGGCCTTTAGCGTGTACTCTGCCAACCCCTGCCAGTCCACTTTGCCACTCATATCTGGTGTGACAATAGCGTGCCTTTAAAAAGAAAAAAAAAATTTCACTGTAAGCTAATAGCAGTCAGTGTCCTTCAAGCTGGTGTGTCAGGCCTTCAGCGTGTACTCTGCCAACCTCTGCCAGTTCACTTTGCCACTCATATCTGGTGTGAAAATAGTGTGCCTTTAAAAAGAAAAAAAGTTTTTCACTGTAAGCTAATAGCAGTCAGTGTCCTTAAAATGGGTGTCAGACCTTCAGCGTGTACTCTGCCAACCTCTGCCAGTCCACTTTGCCACTCATATCAGGTGTGACAATAGCGTGCCTTTAAAAAAAAAAAAAAAGTTTTTCCACTGTTACACAGCACAGGGTGCCCCCAGGTGTACCTTGTGGTTTTTGAGAACGGCGCCCCATGGGTGGTGTGTGAGCAGGGACGATGGGTTGTTCCCACAGATAGTTGGTGTTCCCGAGCTCCGTCAAGTGTCCGCTAGTGATGTACCGAACAGTTCGCTGGCGAATAGTTCCTGGCAAATATAGCGTGTTCGCGTTCGCCACAGCGGGCGAACACATGCGCGGTTCGATCCGCCCCCTATTCGTCATCATTGAGTAAACTTTGACCCTGTGCCTCACGGTCAGCAGACACATTCCAGCAAATTAGCAGAAGACCCTCCCTTCCAGACCCTCCCACCTCCTGTACAGCATCCATTTTAGATTCATTCTGAAGCTGCATTCTTAAATAGAGAAGGGAAAGTGTAGCTGCTGCTCATTTGATAGGGAAATTGATAGCTAGGCTAGGGTATTCAGTGTCCACTACAGTACTGAAGGACTCATCTGATCTCTGCTGTAAGGACAGCACCCCAAAAAGCCCTTTTTAGGGCTAGAACATCAGTCTGCTTTTTTTTTTCTGTGTAATGTAATTGCAGTTGCCTGCCTGCCAGCTTCTGTGTCAGGCTCACAGTGGATACTGTGCCCACTTGCCCAGTGCCACCACTCATATCTGGTGTCACAATAGCTTAAGCTTGACATTTAAAAACAAAAACATTTTTTTCACTGTAATAGATTGAATAGCAGTTAGTTGTCTGCCAGCTTCTGTGTCAGACTCACAGTGGATACTGTGCCCACTTGCCCAGTGCCACCACTCATATCTAATGTCACAGTAGCTTAAGCTTGCATTTAAAAAGAAAAACATTTTGTTCACTGTAATAGATTGAATAGCAGTTAGTTGTCTGCCAGCTTCTGTGTCAGGCTCACAGTGGATACTGTGCCCACTTGCCCAGTGCCACCACTCATATCTGGTGTCACAATAGCTTAAGCTTGCATTTAAAAACATTTTTTTTTTCACTGTAATAGATTGAATAGAAGTTAGTTGTCTGCAAGCGTCTGGGTGTCAGGCCTTTAGCGTGTACTCTGCCAACCTCTGCCAGTCCACTTTGCCACTCATATCTGGTGTGACAATAGCGTGCCTTTAAAAAGAAAAAAATAATTCACTGTAAGCTAATAGCAGTCAGTGTCCTTCAAGCTGGTGTGTCAGGCCTTCAGCGTGTACTCTGCCAACCTCTGCCAGTCCACTTTGCCACTCATATCTGGTGTGACAATAGCGTGCCTTTAAAAAGAAAAAAAGTTTTTCACTGTAAGCTAATAGCAGTCAGTGTCCTTAAAGCGGGTGTCAGACCTTCAGCGTGTACTCTGCCAACCTCTGCCAGTCCACTTCGCCACTCATATCAGGTGTGACAATAGCGTGCCTTTAAAAAGAAAAAAAGTTTTTCCACTGTTACACGGCACAGGGTGTTGTGATCCGCTGTGTCCCGGTTCAAATGGGATCGTGTTCTCAGGGTCCCAGGCCCTCGTCTGAGGTTTGTTCCGTGTCGCGTTCGTGGAGCTAGACAGTCCCAGGGTGTCTAGGAGGGGTGTTGCTTCCTCCACTGAAGTTAGAACATGTGTGGTTCCTTTATGGGTTATCTCCAAAGTTCGGTTAGCGCCCCACCTGTAAGCTATATTTTCTGAACGTAGTTGTGTGGTGAGCGGTCCAAAGGTTTTGCGCCACAAGAGGGTAGCTTTTGATAGGTCCTGGAAGAATGTTAATGATGAATTCTCCAATAGCAGTGGTGTCTTGCCTTTCAGCCCCACCATTATGTGTAGTTTGTCTTGTACAGTGACACATCTGAGGATGACATCTCTGGCTGGTGGGGTTTTTAGGTGTGGGGCGCTAGGTAAGCGGTACACTCCGTCAATTATGATTTTATTTACGAGTGAGTGTGGCAGTACAGTAGTCAGCAGGCGCCTGACATAGTGCGGCAGCTCGTCGGCAGAGATCGTCATGGGTATTCCCCGGATTTTGATATGGGAGCAGCGCTGTCGGTCTTCAATGGTTGACATTTTAATTGCCAGGTAGGTGTGTTGTTGCTGGATTTGTTTGATGGTGTCTTCCATTTGATTCATATGAGTGTGGACTTTCACTACTTCTTCTTCTGTGGCTCTCACCCTTTCTGCGACTGTGTGTAGTTCAGTCTTGAGGATGGCTGTGTCAGCTGCCAGGAGTTTGTGGACCTCTGCTAAAAGGATTTTGAGGTATCGTTTGGTGGTTGGGGCTGAGTCATTTGTGGACTCCAGTGGCGGTGTCTTTGGCTCTTGTGAATGCCCTGGGGAGTCAGGTCTGTGCAGTGTTGTAGTTTGTGCACTCATCTGTTGCAGTGCCTGGGTGTGCTCCTGAGAATCAGAGCCCAGGTTTGCCTGGATTTGCAGCCTTGCAGGTGGTGGTGTCTGGGGGAGCTCAGAGGGGACAGGATCTGGTTGTTTCATGTTGGGTGCCTTGTCCGGCTGTCGTATCTGAGACAAGCCAGATAGATTGGAGCTCTGTTGAGCTGTATTGGGTGCCTGGGCGAGGTCCAGCCTTTCTGCCATGGCAGCTGGCTTAGAGTTAGTAGGCCGTTGTAACATGGCCCCTATATCCCAGTCCCCAGGTGTACCTTGTGGTTTTTGAGAACGGCGCCCCATGGGTGGTGTGTGAGCAGGGACGATGGGTTGTTCCCACAGATAGTTGGTGTTCCCGAGCTCCGTCGGGTGTCCGCTAGTGATGTACCGAACGGTTCGCTGGCGAATAGTTCCTGGCAAACATAGCGTGTTCGCGTTCGCCACAGCGGGCGAACACATGCGCGGTTCGATCCGCCATTTATTCATCATCATTGAATAAACTTTGACCCGGTGCCTCACGGTCAGCAGACACATTCCAGCAAATTAGCAGCAGACCCTCCCACCTCCTGTACAGCATCCATTCTAGATTCATTCTGAAGCTGCATTCTTAGATAGAGGAGGGAAAGTGTAGCTGCTGCTCATTTGATAGGGAAATTGATAGCTATGCTAGGGTATTCAGTGTCCACTACAGTCTTGAAGGACTCATCTGATCTCTGCTGTAAGGACAGCACCCCAAAAAGCCCTTTTTAGGGCTAGAACATCAGTCTGCTTTTTTTTTTTCTGTGTAATGTAATTGCAGTTGCCTGCCTGCCAGCTTCTGTGTCAGGCTTACAGTGGATACTGTGCCCACTTGCCCAGTGCTACCACTCATATCTGATGTCACAATAGCTTAAGCTTGCATTTAAAAACTAAAATTTTTTTTCACTGTAATAGATTGAATAGCAGTTAGTTGTCTGCCAGCTTCTGTGGCAGACCCTCCCTTCCAGACCCTCCCACCTCCTGTACAGCATCCATTTTAGATTCATTCTGCAGCTGCATTCTTAGATAGAGGAGGGAAAGTGTAGCTGCTGCTCATTTGATAGGGAAATTGATAGCTAGGCTAGGGTATTCAGTGTCCACTACAGTCCTGAAGGACTCATCCGATCTCTGCTGTAAGGACAGCACCCCAAAAAGCCATTTTTAGGGCTAGAACATCAGTCTGCCCACTGTGGATACTGTGCCCACTTGCCCAGTGCCACCACTCATATCTGGTGTCACAATAGCTTAAGCTTGCTTTTAAAAACAAAATTTTCTTTTCACTGTAATAGATTGAATAGCAGTTAGTTGTCTGCAAGCGTTTGGGTGTCAGGCCTTTAGCGTGTACTCTGCCAACCTCTGCCAGTCCACTTTGCCACTCATATCTGGTGTGACAATAGCGTGCCTTTAAAAAGAAAAAAAGTTTTTCACTGTACGCTAATAGCAGTCAGTGTCCTTAAATCGGGTGTCAGACCTTCAGCGTGTACTCTGCCAACCTCTGCCAGTCCACTTTGCCACTCATATCAGGTGTGACAATAGCGTGCCTTTAAAAAGAAAAACGTTTTTCCACTGTTATAGATTGAATAGCAGTTAGTTGTCTTCAAGCGGGTGTCAGGCCTACAGCGTGTACTCTGCCAACCTCTGCCAGTCCACTTTGCCACTCATATCTGGTGTGACAATAGCGTGCCTTTAAAAAGAAAAAAGTTTTTCACTGTAAGCTAATAGCAGTCAGTGTCCTTCAAGCTGGTGTGTCAGGCCTTCAGCGTGTACTCTGCCAACCTCTGCCAGTCCACTTTTCCACTCATATCAGGTGTGACAATAGCGTGCCTTTAAAAAGAAAAAAAGTTTTTCCACTGTTATAGATTGAATAGCAGCTAGTTGTCTTCAAGCGGGTGTCAGGCCTACAGCGTGTACTCTGCCAACCTCTGCCAGTGCACATTGCCACTCATATCTGGTGTCACAATAGCGTGCATTTAAAAACAAAAAACTTTTTTCACTGTTATAGATTGAATAGCAGTTACTTTCTTCAAGCGGATACAAGTGAAGCAGTTGATGATGACGATGCGTCCATGCATGTCACGTGGGTGCCCACTCAGCAAGAAGAAGAACAGGGCGAAAGTTCAGATGGGGAGACAGAGAGGAGGAGGAGGAGACGAGTTGGAAGCAGGAGGAGGTCGTCGCAAGGAGCTAGTGGCACAGTCAGACAGCATGCATCGGCACCCGGGGTCAGCCCGACAGCACGCCAATCAACGCATGCTGTGTCCACCACCAGAATGCCGTCATTGCAGAGCTCAGCAGTGTGGCATTTTTTTTGTGTGTCTGCCTCTGACAACAGTGATGCCATTTGAAACCTGTTCCAAAAGAAACTGAGTCGTGGGAAGTCCAACACCCACCTAGGTACAACTGCTTTGCGTAGGCACATGATCGCACATCACAAATGCCTATGGGATCAACACATGAGTACAAGCAGCACACAAACTCAAAGCCGCCATCCTCCTCCTGGTCCAGCATCTTCAGCCACATCAACCACTGCTGTCCTCCTTGCCCCCTCTCAACCATCCGCCACTCCGTCTCGCCGTGAGCAGTTCCCGCTCCTCTGCCCACAGTCAGGTGTCTGTCAAGGACATGTTTGAGCATAAGAAGCCAATGTCAGAAAGTCACCCCCTTGCCCAGCGTCTGACAGCTGGCTTGTCTGAACTATTAGCCCGCCAGCTTTTACCATACAAGCTGGTGGAGTCTGAGGCGTTCAAAAAAATTTTGGCTATTGGGATACCGCAGTGGAAGGTACCCGGACGAAATTTATTTGCACAAAAGGCAATCCCCAACCTGTACTCGATTGTGCAAAAGGAAGTAATGGCATGTCTGGCACACAGTGTTGGGGCAAGGGTCCATCTGACCACTGAAACCTGGTCTGCAAAGCATGGTTAGGGCAGGTATATCACCTACACTGCGCATTGGGTAAACCTGCTGACGGCTGCCAAGCATGGAATGCGTGGCTCTGCAGAGGAGTTGGTGACACCGCCACGACTTGCAGGCAGGCCTGCTGCCACCTCCTCTACTCCTCCTACTCCATTCTCTTCCATAACCTCCTCGGCTGAGTCCTCTTCTGCTGCTGCGTCTTGCTCCACATCAACGGCACCCCCCCCCCCCCCCAGCTCCCCAGGTACTATTCCACATCCCGGATACGGCACTGTCACGCCGTCTTGGGTTTGACTTGCTTGAAAGCAGAGAGTCACACCGGACAAGCACTCCTGTCCTCCCTGAACGCACAGGTGGAAAAGTGGCTGACTCCGCAGCAACTGGATATCGGCAAAGTGGTTTGTGACAACGGAACAAATTTGTTGGCGGCATAGAAGTTGGGCAAGTTGACATGGCATGGCACATGTGTGTATGTGTGTCCTGAAGCAGGCCAGGAAGGTGTGTGGCCATTTCAGGCGTTCCTACACGGCCATGGCGCACTTTGCAGATATCCAGCGGCGAATCAACATGCCAGTGAGGCGCTTGATTTGCGACAGCCCGACACGTTGGAATTCAACACTCCTAATGTTCGACCGCCTGCTCCAACAAGAAAAAGTTGTTAATGAATATTTGTATGACCGGGGTGCTAGGACAGCCTCTGGGGAGCTGGGAATTTTTTTGCCACGTTAATGGACGCTCATGCGCAATGCCTGTAGGCTCATGCGTCCTTTTGAGGAGGTGACAAACCTAGTCAGTCGCACCGAAGGCACCATCAGCGACATCATACCATTTGTTTTCTTCCTGGAGCGTGCCCTGCGAAGAGTGCTGGATCAGGCCGTAGATGAGGAAACAGCCTTAACAGCATCGCTTGCTGGACCTGCGGCAAAGCTGGAAGAGGATTGTAAGGAAGAGGAGTCAGAGGAGGAATGTGGCTTTGAGGAGGAAGAGGAAGACCAACCACAACAGGCATCCCAGGGTGCTCGTTATCACCTATCTGGTACCCGTGGTGTCGTACGTGACTGGGGGGAAGAACATACCTTCATTGAGATCACTGAGGAGGAGGAACTGGAAATGAGTAGCTCAGCATCCAACCTTGTGCAAATGGGGTCTTTCATGCTGTCGTGCCTGTTGAGGGACCCTCGTATAAAAAGGCTGAAGGAGAACAACCTGTACTGGGTGTCCACGCTACTAGACCCCCGGTATAAGCAGAAAGTGGCGGAAATGTTACCGAATTACAACAAGTCGGAAAGGATGCAGCATTTGCAAAATAAATTAAAAAGTATGCTTTACACAGCGTATAAGGGTGATGTCACAGCACAACGGGAATCTAACAGGGGAAGAGGTGAAAGTCATCCTCCTCCTTCCACGACCACACCGGCAAGGACAGGACGCTTTAACCCCTTAAGGACCAAACTTCTGGAATAAAAGGGAATTATGACATGTCACACATGTCATGTGTCCTTAAGGGGTTAAAGACTTGTTGTTGATGGAGGACATGCGGAGCTTTTTAAGTACTACGCATCGCCACAGCCCTTCGGGATCCACCCTCAGAGAACGACACGACCGACAGGTAGCAGACTACCTCACCTTAACTGCAGATATCGACACTCTGAGGAGCGATGAACCCCTTGACTTCGCCGTTCGCGAACCGAAAATGTTGTGTTCGCGACATCACTAGTCATCCATAGATCTGGCCAGAAAGAATACCCAGGGGTCTAGCTTGACCTCTCTATCAAATATATCCCGCAATAATTCCGCAACCTGTTTCCAATATTTTTGTGCCTCTAGACAATCCCACCACATGTGTATATAGGTCCCTTTTGTCCACATCCCCTCCAACACAAATCTGTAGAATTTTTATTCATTCTACAAAGTTTCGCCGGGGTAGCGTACCACCTGAATAATAGTCTTATAAGCTTGTTCCTGCATGGAGACACATATAGAGGACGTGGCAGCGGCCTCTCAGATCTCTTGCCATTCAACGCCCTACAGTTCCTCATTTAGGTCCGCTTCCCATTGGGTTATATAAGTGAGCTCCCCCCATTCCGATGTGTTCATACTTAAATGTGCATACAGATTGGTAATTAGGCCTTTCGGGAATTGTTCTTTAATGCACATTCTTTTTCCAATATATATTTTATTGAGTTATTAACATCGAAGTACAGTTTTGGGTATGGTTCAAGACAATTTGCAGTTTGGAACATTGTGTGAACATGTAAATCAAGCAATACAGTAGAGTTAATACAGTTGAGTTAAGGTAGGGGTGGGGGTAGGTACAACAGAGTAACATGAGTCGTCAACATTGCTAGCTCGGTTATCACTCAGATAGGTACATTGACATTTATCCCGTTCCTATACATTGTCGTGTGGGATGGTTGTATAATTCCACCCATGGTGACCATGTTGTGTGAAATATCTGCGCTGATTTGGTGTCAGGCGTGGCCATTCCCTCATATAGGTAGAATTGTTGTACCTTGTCCCATAGTTGGGCTTTGTTTGGACAAGTGGTGGACTTCCAGTGGAAAGCTAGTAGGTTGCGGGCAGCCAAAATGTTGATGGCACTAAGTTGGTTGTGCGAGTGTGTGTACGATGGGGGAATCTCATCATTAAGTATGTTTCAGGGGTGTATTGAGCATGTGGGAGTTTGAGGGCGTGTAGCGTAGTGCACACTTCCTTCCATAGAGGTTGGATTTTAGGGCATGTCCACCATATATGTATGAGTGTGCCTTCTGCTTCGGAGCACCTCCAGCAGAGCGCGGTTGTGTTCGGGTAGATGTTGTGAAGCTTATGGGGGGTGAACGACCATCTGTAGAGTAGTTTTCTGTGTGCTTCTATGTGTGAATAGCAGTTTGTCCATTTGGATAAGTTATTTAATGCTTGTATCCATTCGTCATCTGTAAGTGTGATAGCACAATCTATTTCCCACAGCGTTTTGCAGTGTGGTGTAGTGTTGTATGTTGGGATCATGTCTTATTTTTTGCGCTAGGGGTTCAAGGGATAGAATGTAAAGTAGGGGCGACAGGGGGCACCCCTGTCGCGTTCCATTTGATATATGGAAGGGGTCGGAGATGAAACCACCATGAGCCACTTTAGCTGCTGGTGTTGTATATAGTGCCATAATACCTTTGATGAGTTCGTCGGGAAAAACAAATTTTTTTCATCACCCGTTGCATGTATGCCCAATTGAGTCAGTCGAAGGCCTTCTCCGCATCCAGTGCTAGGTGGAGGCCTCCGACCGACCCCTCCTCCATTGAGGCCAGTATGTTAAGGACTTTGCGGGTATTATCCGAACCCTGGCGTCCTTTGACGAACCCTGTTTGGTCATTATGTATCAATGTGCTGATTATTGTTGTGAGTCTATTACTAAGTATCTTTGCGTATAGTTTGGCATCTCCGTTTAGGAGGGAGATAGGTCTAAAGTTTTTGCAGAGGTGGGGGGCTTGCCTGGCTTGGGCAGCGTGGAGATGTGAGCTAAAAGAAGTTCTTGGGGTAGTGTTCCATTTTGGAAACTATGTTGGTATAGGTTGAGAAGCTGAGGGAGTAATATTTGCGAAAAGTCCTTGTAATATCTATTGGGGAGACCATCCGGCCCAGGGGATTTGTGTGAGGGTAAGTCAGCTATGGCTTTTGGATATTTCCTCTAATCGGCTAACCATCGGCTGGTTCAGTAGACATATTTTGTCAGGTGGTAGGGTTGGCAGGTGTGTGTCAGCTAAGAAATTGTCAATGTCTGTGATTGTGGGAATGTTTACCCCTTCCTCTTCCCTGAGATTATACACTTTATGATAATATTCCGAAAATTAATTTACAATTTGTTTTGGATCAATGATTTTCTGACCATTAGTTTTGTTTAAGAAGTGTCAGGATCGGGACAGGGATCCAACACGCAGAGTACAAACAGTAGCCAGATACGTATACCGGACCTTAGAATGGCCGGACTAACGTAAGTAGTACCGTATAGAATGGTCAAAGACAAGCCGAGGTCGAGGGTAACAGAAGACAGGTAAGCGAGAGACAAGCCGAATCAAGGGTAACAGAGATAAGCAGAGTAAGGTAAACAAGCCGGGTCAAAACCAAAAGGGATAATAGAATACACAAGCACTGAGTGACTAGAACAAGCTAGAACCACGACAGGACAATGAGCTAATGAAGGAAGCTCTGTTAAATACCCTGTTCAGAGCAGTAACCACACCTCCGAGACGTCCTGATTGGTCCTGCAGCAATTGACTGACAGGTCGATCCGGGGGAGTGTCCTGATGATGACTTCCTGCCTAGATGGTGTAAAAGGCAGTCACTCCCTCGCGGCCGGCCTTGCATGACCGGATAGACCGCGGGAAGGGAGTCATCAGACCGTCTGGATGGTGGAACAGCTAAGTCTCTACCTCTTTTGGAGGTAGAGACCACAGGTACCCTGACAGTACCCCCCCTCTCAGATACGCCCACCGGGCGGAATGAACCGGGACGAGATGGGAAGCGAGAGTGATACGCCCTGCGGAGACGGGGAGCATGAACATCCTCCTGAGGTACCCAACTCCTCTCCTCAGGACCATATCCCTTCCAATCAACCAGATATTGTACTCTCCCCCGGGAGATTCGAGAATCAATAATAGAGTTGACCTCATACTCCTCCTGACCCTCCACCTGAACGGAGCGAGGAGGGGCTATTGTGGAGGAAAATCTGTTACATATGAGTGGTTTCAGCAATGAAACGTGAAACGAGTTCGGAATGCGTAAGGTATTAGGAAGAGCTAAACGATACGCAACCGGATTGATACGGGTCAGCACCCTGTAAGGTCCAATATACCGAGGAGCGAACTTCATGGAGGGCACTTTTAAACGGATGTTCCTCGTGCTCAGCCATACCCTATCACCTGGAACAAAGACCGGAGCCGCCCTTCTACGTTTATCAGCGTGTTTCTTGACCAACATAGAGTTGTGCACAAGGATTTGTCGAGTTTGATCCCACAACTTCCTCAAATTGGCAACATGAACATCAACCGACGGCACCCCCTGGGAAGGAGAATCCGAAGGAAGAATAGACGGATGAAAACCATAATTCATGAAGAAGGGGCTTGAATGAGTAGAATCGCAAACGAGATTGTTGTGTGCAAACTCCGCCCAAGGAATCAAACCGACCCAATCATCCTGGTGTTCAGAAACAAAGCATCGTAAATATTGTTCAATTTTCTGGTTGGTACGTTCAGCAGCTCCGTTAGACTGAGGATGATAGGCGGAAGAAAAGTTTAATTTAATACCAAGTTGAGAGCAGAAGGACCTCCAAAAGCGGGAAACAAATTGGGAGCCTCTGTCCGATACAATTTGAGAGGGTATCCCATGTAGGCGAAAAATCTCCTTGGCGAATATCTCTGCCAATTCGGGAGAAGACGGAAGTTTAGGCAGGGGAATGAAGTGTGCCATCCTAGAAAACCTGTCAACCACGGTGAGGATAACAGTCTGTCTTTTAGAGATATGTAGATCGACAATAAAGTCCATGGCCAAACAGGACCATGGTTTCTCTGGAACCTCCAAGGGTTGCAGGAGTCCACATGGAAGCGTATGGGGTTGTTTGGTTTTAGTACAAACTTCACATGCAGCGATGAACTCCTCAACATCCCTCCGTAAAGTAGACCACCAGAAGTCCTTAGAGATCAAGGCGTAAGTTTTGCGAATACCAGGATGTCCCACCATCTTGCTATTATGTAAACACTGTAAAAGTTCCAGTTGAAAAACAGGAGGAACGAAATGACGACCCGCAGGGGTCTGTTTAGGTGCGAGATGTTGCAACTTAATGATCTCGGCCAGTAATGGAGAATGAATCCTGAGATTCGTATTAGCAATGATATTGCACTTCGGAACTATAGAAGAAAGAACTGGTTCAGGTACAGTAGAAGGTTCATATTGGCGAGATAATGCATCGGCTTTAGAGTTTTTAGAACCAGGTCTGTAAGTCAGTACATAATTGAAGTGAGTCAGGAATAAGGACCAACGAGCTTGTCTAGAGGATAAGCGCTTAGCCTCCCCAATATATGACAAGTTTTTGTGGTCTGTCAAAATCGTAATAGGGTGTAGGGTCCCCTCCAACAAATGTCTCCACTCCTTTAAGGCTTTAATGACTGCTAACAGTTCCCTGTCTCCGATGTCATATCTGCTCTCAGCCCCAGAAAGTTTCCTGGAAAAAAAACCACACGGGTGTAATGGTTTATCTACCGCTAATCTTTGTGACAGAACCGCACCTACTCCTGTCTCAGAGGCATCGACCTCGAGTAGAAACGGCAAAGTCGTATCAGGATGGACTAATATTGGAGCAGAAGCAAAAAGTTCTTTGAGCCTCTTGAAAGCAGCGAGAGCTTCAGGAGACCACGTCTTAGTTTCTGCCCCCTGTTTGGTCATATTGGTAATGGGCGCAATAATAGACGAGTAACCCTTAATGAAGCGCCTATAATAATTGGAGAAACCAATAAACCTCTGAATAGCCTTGAGTCCCTTAGGTAATGGCCAATCTAAAATAGACTGGAGTTTGTCAGGGTCCATCTTAAAACCCTCCCCAGAAATCACGTAACCAAGAAAATCTATCTGAGACTGATCAAAGCTGCATTTTTCCAATTTACAGTATAGACCATGTTGCAGAAGTTTCTGTAATACCGCTCTGACCTGTCTATGGTGAGTTTCAATCTCCCTAGAGTGTATCAGTATGTCGTCTAGGTAGACAATGACACAATCATGTTGAAACTCCCTAAGTACCTCATTAATCAGATCCTGAAATACTGCAGGAGCATTGCAAAGTCCAAACGGCATAACTGTGTATTCATAGTGACCGTACCGAGTATTGAACGCCGTCATCTACTCGTGTTCCTGCTGGACTCTCACCAAATTATATGCCCCTCTGAGATCTAACTTGGTGAAGATTTTGGAGCCCTTAAGACGATCAAATAACTCGGTAATAAGTGGAATAGGATAGGCATTTCTGACAGTTATTTTATTCAAGCCTCGGTAATCGATACAAGGTCTTAGCGTGCCATCCTTTTTCTTAACGAAAAAGAACCCAGCCCCGGCCGGGGAAGAAGACCTCCTAATGAATCCCTTTTCTAAGTTCTCCCGAATATACTCCTCTAGAACCAAGTTTTCCTGAACAGACAAAGGATATACATGGCCCCTCGGAGGCATAGTCCCAGGTAGGAGCTTAATTTTACAATCAAATGGCCTGTGTGGCGGCAAAGAATCGGCATTCTTCTTGTCAAATACTGCCTTTAAGTCTAGGTAAAGGTCTGGTATCTGTCTTTCTGTGGACTGAATAGGAGTCTCAGGTATGTTAACATTAGCTAATGGAGAAACCTTGCATAAACACCTATCCTGGCAACCCTGGCCCCACGAGAGTATCTCCCCTAACTCCCAATCGATAATAGGGTTATGTTTCTTCAACCATGGGTACCCCAGAACTATGGGAACGGAAGGGGATGAAATGAGCAAAAGAGATAAATTCTCCACGTGTAGGATACCAACATTTAAACTAATGGGTATGGTTTCACGAAAGATAACAGGGTCTAGTAGTGGTCTACCATCTATGGCCTCAATGGCCAAGGGTGTCTCCCTTAGCTGGGATGGGAAATTGTTCTTAATAGCAAAGGCTTGGTCGATAAAATTCTCAGCAGCACCGGAATCTATCAATGCCATAGCCCTTACTACTTCCTTCTCCCAAGTTAAGGAAACTGGTAGCAGAAGCCTGTGATCTTTATAATTAGGAGTAGAGGACAAAATAGAAACACCCAAGGCTTGTCCTCTAGAGAGACTTAGGTGCGAGCGTTTCCCGGACGGTTAGGACAGTTCGAGAGTAAATGACCCTTGGCTCCACAATACATACACAAACCCTCTCTTCTCCTGTACTGTCTTTCCTCCTCAGAGAGGCGGGTATAACCTATCTGCATAGGTTCAGGAAGCAAAGATACCGTGGAGTCAGGACTTGGAAAAGCGGGGGCTAACCTAAAAGAAGGTCTCCGGTTCCTCTCTCGAGTGTTCTGTCTCTCTCTTAAACGTTCATCTATACGAGAGATGAACGAAATTAAATCTTCTAAATTCTCAGGGAGTTCTCTGGTAGCAACCTCATCAAGGATTACTTCAGATAGACCATTCAAAAATACATCCATATACGCCTGCTCATTCCACTTGACTTCTGACGCCAGAGACCTGAACTCTAGTGCATAATCCACCAGTGTTCGGTTCTCCTGTCTCAGGCGCAACAGTAATCTGGCTGCATTAACCTTTCTACCTGGAGGATCAAATGTTCTTCTAAAAGCAGCTACAAATGCGTTATAGTTATACACTAATGGGTTATCGTTCTCCCATAGTGGGTTGGCCCATCTCAGAGCTTTCTCAATAAGTAGGGTGATAATAAATCCTACCTTTGCCCTATCTGTAGGATAAGAGCGGGCTTGCAATTCAAAGTGGATACTAATTTGGTTTAAAAAACCACGACACTTCTCAGGAGCCCCACCATAGCGTACTGGGAGGGTAATGCGAGAAGAAGCACCCACTGTGGCTACCTCTAGACCTAAACTGACAGGAGAAACAGGGGTATTACGTATCTCCTCTGGTGGGTTATTGGCATGAGATAATAGAGCCTGTAGCGCAAGCGCCATCTGATCCATTCTGTGATCCATGGCTTCAAACCTAGGATCAGGAGAAGCCAGCTGACTGTTTGTACTTGCAGGATCCATTGGCCCTGTCGTAATGTCAGGATCGGGACAGGGATCCAACACCCAGAGTACAAACAGTAGCCAGATACGTATACCGGACCTTAGAATGGCCGGACTAACGTAAGTAGTACCGTATAGAATGGTCAAAGACAAGCCGAGGTCGAGGGTAACAGAAGACAGGTAAGCGAGAGACAAGCTGAATCAAGGGTAACAGAGATAAGCAGAGTAAGGTAAACAAGCCGGGTCAAAACCAAAAGGGATAATAGAATACACAAGCACTGAGTGACTAGAACAAGCTAGAACCACGACAGGGCAATGAGCTAATGAAGGAAGCTCTGTTAAATACCCTGTTCAGAGCAGTAACCACACCTCCAAGACGTCCTGATTGGTCCTGCAGCAATTGACTGACAGGTCGATCCGGGGGAGTGTCCTGATGATGACTTCCTGCCTAGATGGTGTAAAAGGCAGTCACTCCCTCGCGGCCGGCCTTGCATGACCGGATAGACCGCGGGGAAGGGAGTCATCAGACCGTCTGGATGGTGGAACAGCTAAGTCTCTACCTCTTTTGGAGGTAGAGACCACAGGTACCCTGACAAGAAGGCAATCCTGGAGGCGACTGATCTTTGTTTAAGCTGCAAAGCCAATTTAGCTCCCGCTCTGTTTCCATAGGCGAAGAATTTGTGTTTGTGTTTTTGTAGTAGGTAGGTAGTTTTGGCCAGTTCAAAGTTTTGTAGTTTGGTGTGGGCTTGCAGGAGGGCAGTCCGTGTCGTGGGGGATGGCGAGCGTTTGTTTCTGTGTGTTAAGGAGGTTATTTCTGTAATGATTTCTAAGTATTTTGCCTGGCGTGCTTTCTTGGCTGGACTAGCGTGTTTTATAAAGCTGCCCCGTATTACAGCTTTATGTGCAAGCCAGAGATAGTCTGGTGATGTGTCAGGGCGTACATTGTCGGTGAAGTACTTCTGAAGGTCTGTAGAGATATGGGACACTATGTCTGGGTCATTGAGTAGGGATTCGTTTAATCTCCAAGTGGTTCTACCACTCATGGGGAACTGTTAAGATATAGTCATAGTGATGGGGGCGTGGTCTGACCACGATATGGTACCGATTTCAGTATGAAGCCCTTTCTCTAGAGATGTAATTTTAATTAGAAATCTGTCAATTCTGGAATAGCTATTGTGTGCGGCTGTGTAGCAGGTGTAGTCTATTTCAGCTAGATGACTTATTCTCCAGGGGTCTGCATAGTTATGTGTTTGTAGTGTTCGACAGATGGCGGATGTTTGGGTGTGTCTCTGTTTCGCTGTCATTGTGGTTACTGTTCTTGCAGCGGACGAGTCCATATTGGTATCAAGAAGAAAATTTGTATCGCCTCCAAGAATAACCTCCCCAAAGCTATACATTGACAGAAGAGAAAAAACATTAGCCATAAATACTGGTTGATTATCGTTAGGGCCATAAACGTTCAATAAAGTGTACGGTTGATTGTTAATGTGGCATTGAAATAAGAGGTATCTCCCTTTTTTATCACTTATCTTACGAATTAGCTCAAAGACAACATTTTTATTGATTAATATCGATACACCCCTCTTTTCTTTGTGGAAACACGCATGATAGTCTGTCGGGAACCAGAAAGAATTAAACCTGGGTCTCGCTCCACATTTAAAGTGGGTTTCTTGGAAGAAAGCCACATGTGCCCCTTGTGTCTTGGCCTCCTGGAGTGCCAACCTGCGCTTATTGGGTGAATTTAAGCCTTTAGCATTGAGTGAGAGGAATTTCAGGGGCATGATGGCTTAACGACTGTGGTAGGGTTTATATTGGCTGCTGTGCGTTGTAGGAGGACGGGCTCGAGTATATGCAAATTTTACCTTCGTTGTAGGGGGTCAATCTAGCCAGGGCAGATATGGGGCTGGCGGGGGGTGGGGGGAGAGAACTATATACAAAAATCTGTTAGCCCCTAGGGCCGTATGCAAGGATATGCAGACGGATATATGGTGGCCTACTATGTAAGCCTTGTGTGGGGGTTGGTGGTAGTGCAATACAAAATGTGGTAACCAATGGTCACCTTATTCATCAATTAAAAGAAGAGTAAAAATAGTTAAAGGCAGCTTGTGAGGAAGAGTGAAAGCGCAACAACTTGTGGCGACTGAACGCCGGCCATGGGCCTATTGCTTATGGCCACTGCTGCGTGCTATACGTACAATGAATCGGCATTTATACAGATAACATTTAACTGTGGGCATATTTAACTTATGATACAGAAAGCTAAGCCCGTCAACATTATTACGTGTCTTGGCGCGTTGCTTGTAAGGGTTTATGGATCAGGGTTTCTGCCGTCTTGTGGAGGCGGTCTGATCCATGGGACCTGCTGCCAGTCTCTTGCAATTTTGCGTGGGGGCGGTAGGTCTTGTCTACGAGAGTCAATCGCAGGTATCGGGATATTCCAATCTTCTAGAAGCTTTAGGCCTTCTTCCAAGGAGATAATGATTCGTTCAGTTCCATTTCTTTTTATGATTAGTTTGGTAGGGAATCCCCATTTATACAAGATGTTGGCATTTCGTAGCGCCGAAGTAACAGGCGCAAACGACCGTCTCTTGAACATGGTGGCCGCTGATAAGTCTATGAAAAGTTTAATGTCCGCATAGTTGCCTGGTAGGGTTGCATTGAGCCGAGATGTCTGCATAATTTGGTCCTTCACCGGGAAATGGTGGACCCTTGTAAAAACATCTCGCGGTGTGGTTGCAGGTAAATATCTAGGTTTGGGAAGCCTGTGTGTTCAGTCAGTGTGGGAATCATGGTTTTAAATAATTTCCGTACAAACTGCGCTAGGTCTTGCGGTCCAATATTTTCGGGTATGCCACGGATTCTAACATTGTTTCTCCTATCTCGATCTTCATTATCAGCAATTTTTCCCTCCAAGTATCTGACCTTATTTTCCAGTGCTGCATGGGCCTCTGCAAGGTCGTTGTGGGCTTCTTGTAATCCCTCCGTTTTTTCTTCCAGGTGCACTGTTCTTTCCCCCAATGATTGGATGTCAGCTCTTATGTCTGATGCCATTTTCTGAAAGTCGGAGCGCAGGACCGCTTTAAGACTCTCAAGCATGTTGCTTATGGAGGCATCCGTAGCCGGAGCAATAGCGGCGTTGGGGAAGCTGCTTTGGCTGTCACTTGCATCAGAGTCCCATGTGGGTGATCCGGTTCTTCCGGCGCCATCTTGGATTCTCGCGCATGCATTCTGCTGCGAGTTTAAGTGAGAATCCATAGTTCTCTGTTTCATTTTTTTGGCCGATTTTGTTGCCATCGTAGTCCTGCTGTAATGTGCTTCGTGGGTGGCTGTGATTTGCAGCTATTTTGCTGTGAAAAACACGCTGTCGGACCCACGGCTCGGCGGAGCTCACAACTTAGGCGTCCGTGTCCATGCGGTCCGTGGCCACGCCCCCCTAATGCACATTCTTTTGAAGAATGTAGGTGGGGTTAGTGCACTCTTTTTAATCGCTGGGTTTTGGGCATAGTGCTTTGTATTTCTAGGCACAAAAAAATCTATAAATAAAAAAATTTAAAAAAAAAAAGCAAATGTGTCTTACATTTTTATTTATAGGAATTATTTACTATTTGTCCAAATGGACAAAATCCGTAAAAACTTACAGAATTCCAGCTGCATTGGCACTTTCCAGATTTACTGACTGATTCTGTAACGTTGGTTCGGATAAGTTTAGAAAATCAATCCGAACCAATTTACAGCACCAGAATTAGAGATTTATCAACAACCAAATGACAGCCAATGATAAGTCAAATGCAGGATGCACGTTCACAAATTATCATTCAATTGATAATTTGAAAAACAATTTGCTTGCTGCCAAGTGTAAAAAAACCTTTGTTGGAAAGGTTAATTATGTGGCAACTGGCCAGCACCTGCTAGCCAGCCCTCAGATTAAAAAAGTTTTTTAAAAATGTAAATAAATAAAAACATGTTTAAATAAATAAAGCTATTATGGGGGTCAATAAGACCCCCATATGTCTTTAAATGAGGTACTGTACCACCATATGCACCCATCTGCCATCCAGATGTGGGCGTATCTGTGAAATAACAAGGGGAACATAGTCAACCTTGTACCCCCACCTGTGAGCATGTGGAGGCTACTTAAAATTTTAAGAGGATGACCTATTGTCCCCCACCCATAACAGGGATGTGGCCTTTTCTGGACAGCAATAGCTACTGGATGGCAGGTGGGGGTATAGTAATATAGGGATCTTATTGACCCCATAGGAATTTTATTTATTTATTTTACTTTTTAGATGTGGCGGTTGGCTAGCAAGCACTGGCCAGTAGCAACATAATTAGTGTAGCGGACCACCGGCTGCTAATCTCCACTTACCTCTCCTCTCAGAATCGTTAGTAAATATAGCTCTGTTTCCCCCAGTAACCAGACGTGACATAGTTCTGGTAGTAATCTGATTTTATTGCTCAGAATGCAGCCTTTTATGCTCAGACCCCCTTTAACACCTTGATCCAGCCCAGGCGTCTCTGTGTCTAGGAGATAATTTAGTAAAAGACCAGTTAACCCGTTCACGCCGTTACGGCGTGCTATGCCGTCCCGGCGTTTATGGGCTTAAACGCCTTCACGGCGGCGCCGGGGCTACTGTTTTACTCATGAGACATTTCTGAATACAAATATGTATGTTTTATTGCAGTAAAACCAAAACAGTATTGTGACATTAACAGTTAAATTGACATGCAGAAATTGAAAAATATCAAAATTTCTTGATTTTGAAACCTTTTTTAGATTTTATTCATATACAATATAGTTCTATATATGAATGTTTGATATGGAATGAAAGCCCTGTTTCCCTTGAATAAACCGATATATAATAAGTGTGGGTGCACTTAGTATGAAAGAGGTAAATTATAGTTGAACAGACATAGAGCCAAATTCTGTGGTTTGTTTACGTTTTGTTTTGATCACAACTTGTACATTTGGCTCCGTCCTTAAGGGGTTAATTATCTCCCGGATGCAGAGAACCAAATACAATGAAACCCCCAAAACACAGGGAAAATAGTTACGAACCCCCACAAGTTTTTTACCTCCAGAAAGCTCTTGGTAGAGCGCCCAATCTGTCCAAATAGTGTTCTGATCTGTGGGGCTTTGGGGAAACGCCACCCTGTTAAAGTTGAGACCGCCCGCTCGCATGGTCTCAAGCCGAAAACAGTTCAAGGTGCATAGAGGTATTGGCTGGTACTTTAACAGAATCTCTGGGTGGTTGTGGAAGGTGGGCCCCCCCTGGTTCGTAGGTAGTGATTGTTCCTCTCAAAACCTTGTAGCTCCCCTCCAAAGAGCGCTCTCCTGGGGTATCGGGAAAGTGGTGAAAACTGAATGACAAGTTAACCGGGACAAGGTGTGGCCGAGCTGGAGTTCCAGGGTGAACTCATAAAAGACCTGCTGACTCGTTCGGTATGTTGTAGTTTTACTGGTGAACGCCATAATTAGCCCTCACTGCTGTCAAGCTTTTTTTTAACTATATACCCGATGGATACTAGCAAAGGCAGCGGGCAAATTCTTCAGTTTTTTTAAAATCCGGGCTCGAATGTGAGTTCTCTGAACCTGGATTTCAGCCATCCGGCGGCGTTCGGTTTGAATAAAATTCAGACCAGATTAAGGCCTCGTTTACAAAATCCAGACACTGATGAATTCCACCAACAATATCCGAATTTTGCAGTCCAAATGGCTCTGTATGCAGCCATTCAGACTTTAGTGAGTAACCCTTTATGTATCTAAGCAGCAACAGGACGAAACAGGATGCTGAAATGCCCTCTAGATGGCAGCAAAGTCATCAAATTATTACTGCCACAGTGGATGTGATTTTAAATGTGTTATGCCGTGGAAGACATTGCAGACACTGTAATTGAAGAAGAACTGTCAGCTCATGCTAATTCTCAACCCTATAGCCAACTATAAATTAGCTATGGGTTATGCTACAATAAAAGTAACATTAAAAACATTAAAAAAAAAAAAGATTTAAGATTTGCAAACCTGCTATTTCACAGCCTGGCATGACATGATGTGGTCTCTCTGTCATTAGTCGCTGATCGCAGAATGAAGCATTGACAGTTCTAACGGAGGACTGGCACACTATGCCATCTGTGGTAAGGGCTTGCTGAGGGTGAAAGGAGGTGAAATGAGGGATAATATTAATATTATATAAGAATACTGAGGGAGCATACACAGAGCTGGCATAACAATGTTTTATGCTCAGTACACATTTAAGGGAAAGTTGTGAGTTCCCTGCAGATGAACTGCTTAGTAAATCTGCTTGCATCTATCTAGACAAGTATAATATAGGTTATAATAGTCACAAGATTTAATAGTTGACTATATAGGCAGCCTCCTCTGCCAAACAAACTAGAAGAAAAGTAACGAAATACTAGGGTACATGAACTAAAAAGTGGATTGTGGTCATTTGAAAACCTAATTGCAACATCAATTAAAATAGTCAGTAGCTTTGACTGGCTTTAGCTGTAATGGATTTTTATTTCAGCTCAGCTATTGTGGTTTTAATTTTGTTACTCTGTCTTCAGCTCACTATATGGTAAAAACAGTGCATTTACACTAATTGTTCATAGGTAAAATAGACAGCAGGTACTATATAACTGTTCTGGGGCTGAATGAAGTGGGTGGTCTATAGAGATCATTTGTGGATATTGTAGCCACCTGCTTGCTTGATTCACCACTGAAAAGTGTTCAAGGAAATGTGTGCCCTTTGCAGTAAGTTACGGACTAATGTATAAGGTGCCATGTAATGAGAACACAAAGCCCATTAGGTACATGTCTGACGGAACCACCTAATCTCCAGAAGTTGACTCTGCTTCACTTGGCCGGGCGGCCTGAACCCCTGCACCCCCTAAAAATACAAGAATAAGCCATGACGTCATTACCTTACTACGTCATCTAGGCGACCCAATGCTGTTTGGGCTTACAGAGATGACGTGGACCAATGGGAACTCTTTTGAGCCTATTTAAGGCTTGTTTTAGCCTCCATTCTTTGCCCTATCATGGTTTCTGTTTGGATCCTCATTTAGTGCTCCTGGTGACTTCCTTTGTTTGACCTTGGCTCCATATTTGACTTCTGATTTCTGGTATCCTGTCCCCGGCTTCGTATTTGACTCGTGATTTCTGGTATCCTGACCCCGGCTTTGTCTTGACTCTGAGTATTTCTGCTATTCCTGTCCTTGATTTATCTTGACCCTGTTTCTTGTCGTATTAATACGTTAAGTCCGGCCATTCTAAGGCTTGGTAATACGCCTTTTTGTGTTGTGGTGCGACTCCCGTGACAATATCATGCTTGAAGCTAAGGGACATGTTGTAGGCTTCTTGATAAATTGAGAAAAATTGGTTAAGTCATAGTCACAACCTCTCCAGGATTTAGATTGGACATGGCGGAGGCTAAGAGGTACAGACCAGATTCTATAATAGATTACAGAAATGTTGCATACGTCAGAGGGGGGAAAGGGGGGGGGGGAGGGGTACATTTTACGAAAGGGGTTGGTTCATGGTATGCACAATGGACAGGATGGAGACCACAAGTCAAGGATACAATATCACAACTGTATAGTAAGTGCTAGCATGATCGGAGGTGCTAGCAAGACTCAATCTGTTATAGGCCCAAAAAAACATTAATGAGAAGCTCCCATGTAAGGAGTACCCCTATTAAATGTGACAATGGGGGGGCGGGTGTATTCTACTAAAGGGGCATGCTATAACAGCTGTTAGTGGCAGCACAGATATCTTAGAAACAAGTGGTTAGGTAAGCTCCATCTCCAACAAGAACCTGCACTAAGAAGCATAAGAGATTAAAGACAATAATACAAACATCAAAGATGTAAAACTTTGTAATTGGGTGATGTATGGGTAAGCATTTAAACCACTGTGTCTCTTTTCCTCCTTGGAACAAAGACTGTTACCCTGGCGATATCCCAAGAATGGGTGGATGATGGGCCCATCATATTAGGGACGCTATCTGGCAAGCCCAGTGCTGCAAGAAATGCTGGACCTTCTGTAGGGTCAGAAGTCTTGTACAATTTCCCTCTTTGGTGATCCAGGGATCCAGGAAATAGACCAACGATATGCAAGTCCAGCAGTTTCGAGTGCTTTGGTGATTGGCTGCATAGTTTATGCCATAGTAGTGTGGATCTGCTAAGGTCTTGGTGTTTTCCCTGTAAGTGCGGCCACCAGGCCCTGTTTGTCAGCCATTGTTTGGCATCGTAGCATAAGGTGCTGTGTTAGGAACTTGTTCATTCTGTATACACTATCAAAAGAGAAATGTTTTCCATGTCTCATCAGGAGAACAGAGGACACCAGACATTTAATAAAGTGTGGAAGTTTGTTGATGTCCCACCTAGTGCCTGGAGCAGTGTCACCCAACTCAAGTGGCACCTCCTGCTCCATCTTTGCAGGGACGAGACTGTGACACCGCTCTCATGGGAGAAGAGACCTCTGGGGGGACTAGTGCTTTGGCCAGTGGGGGCGAGTGCTGTGGTCTGGAGAGGTTTTGAGAACTACTTCCCATCTCCTTGGCAGTGTAAGTATTGGGGTGTTAGTCTGCTAATACAGCTTTGCTCCACACTCTGAGCCCTCTGTCAGGTGCAGGAATGGCGTCTGTCCAATGTGCTACTTGGCTTTGTCTACCCCAGATAGACATATTTTTAATTCGGGGTATAACCCTTATTACATTTAATACTCCTGCTCCTTAAGCCCATGGAGTTGGGGGTAGCATGTCCACCCCTCCCCATTGTTTATTTAATAGTCCCCTCCCATGGGTGGGGGCTGTGGAAGACATTAGGTCACTCTGAAATTAAACTAATAACCCCCACCCAGCGATCATGACAGGGGTTGGGTGACATTGTGAACCCAATTGTTGAACTAATAGACCCCATCCAACAACCATTGGATTGGTCCTTAATAACTAGGTCACCACCAGTTATTAAAGTAATAGCTCCACCTGCCACTTGTGGATCTGGGTTGTGGGGAACACTGGGTTCCCTGTTTATTTAACTAGTAGCCACAGCTGATGCAGATGGAGGGAACAAAGATGTCACCTGTTATTCTGCAGCCCCCATTTGGATGAATAGGTCACCTTGTCATAATAAATACTCGTGGAAAAACTGAAATTAATTAGACATATCCTGGCTTCTGCTTTTAAACTCTGAAAATTACTTTTTATTAAATTCTTCTGTCCCAATTATTGCAAGCAATGTTGAATGTATCCCATGTCAATTAGTTGGGGTCAATTCAATAAACAATAAATCCTAGAAAAATAGTAACATTTACACATTTTAAGCCAAACTTATAGTTTCTAAAAGTAGCTTAGTGGAGAATTTTTACCCAAATTCAGGTTTTTTTTAGCCTAAAATTTGAAGTACTCTTGTCAGTTATTTACAATTATTGAATGATAATAATTGAATTATTAAAACAACCCGGCCAACTCCGCAAGCAATCTCTGGATGGTTTATTCGGGTATATATTAAAAGTCATTTGATTTGTTTGCACCAGCTGAAAAGCATTTGTGCACAAGTCTAGTAATTACTATTCTTCCTAATAACTACAATTGCAGCTGTAGTAAAATAATTCTGGTTATCAAACTTGTTTTTTTAATCTTATGTTTTAGTTTTTTTCTTGATTGTGGGTGAAGATGAGTAATCCATGGACCCACAACGCAATCTTTACAAGGTAACAATGCATTTTTTTTATATTAGCTTACATATTGTAATCATAACATAAAGATGTGTTATCCCATATATATGTACCCCTACCCCCTTAAATGGATTGGTTACAAAACACACACACACATATATATGTATTAGCAAATTTGTGATTTATGTGTTTAACATTGTATTAACTATCCACAGACTTCCGGTGCAAGGGGTTTTTAATCACAATTTTTCCCCACCTTAACATTTTTTGGTTTTTGCTTCCCAAGCACTACCAAGCCTCAATAGCAAACCAGTAACCAACCTCATGCTGATGATTTGCATTAAAGGACCACTATAGTGCCAGGAAAACACTTGTTTTCCTGGCACTATAGTGCCCTGAGGGTGCCCCCACCCTCAGGGTCCCACTCCCGTGGCGCTGAGGGGGGAGGAAAGGGTTAATCCCTTACCTTTTTTCCAGCGCCGGGCTCCCTCGGCGCTGGGGACTCTCCTCCCTCTTCTTCCGTCATCGGCTGAATGCGCATGCGTGGCAAAAGCCGCACGCACATTCAGCCTGTCCATAGGAAAGCATTTTCAATGCTTTCCTTTGGACGCTGGCGTCTTCTCACTGTGAAAATCACAGTGAGAAGCGCGGAAGCACCTCTAGCGGCTGTCAATGAGACAGCCACTAGAGGCTGGATTAAACCATATGTAAACATAGCAGTTTCTCTAAAACTGCTATATTTACAGAAAAAAGGGTTAAACCTAGCTGGACCTGGCACCCAGACCACTTCATTAAGCTGAAGTGGTCTGGGTGCCTATAGTGGTCCTTTAACAATGAAACAGCTGGTACACTGGCTTTGCATGTTTTCCTAAGTTGTGTTTAAAAGTGGTTGTATACAGCAAACACAGACTCAAAGGAATACATTTTTAAAATGGAATGAGGCAAAAATTTGATTCTTTGTTGAACTAATTTGCATATGCCCACACAGAATCCTTTGCGGTAGTAACATCACTGCAAATTTGTGATTTCTGTGGGAAAAGCACGTCTTATGGCTTTACTGGTGTGCAGATTTTTGTTATCATTGTAATATATATATATATATATATATATATATTTAATATACATAAACGAAAATAGTATGTCTTTCTTTATAGATTGTGCTTATGAAGTTGCATACTGTTTGTACAGAACATTTTCTTTTTTAACCTAAAGCACTTTGATGCCCGTAGAGCTGTAAATAAGGTGATGTTAATTTAGGTGCCTTAATAAACATAGGTGCCTTAATAAAGTGGAAAAACTTGGTTCAGTGGTCTCCCTTCCTGGTGGTCCGGTGGCCGCTTTGTTCTTCAGCTCTGCCAGGTGCAGATAGGCCATGTAGTAGATGTCTCTTAAGCTCCAGCATTTGAAGTGTCAGATCATTGCTATGGTAACAGTCAGATTGGCAGAGCTCGCAAGACTTCTACCACATTGTCTGCAAGTCTGCACCTAGCAAAGCTGCAGACTGGAGGCGCTGGGCTATCTTTCCCCCTGGGAACACTGAGTGGAGGGGCCCAGCAACTGGCAGCAAAACACAGGTTTTCCCTCCTGGTGTCGGACCTAGCTCTCGTACCTGGGACCCGACAGATCAGTCTGCCTAAAGGGCAGTTAGTTAGCACGAGGTGCCTTACCCGCCTAATTCGAAAGCCACCTCTAAACAGGTTTACGCATTAAGGTTGACACATAATGTACCGGTTGTGATGTATAAATTGTGAGAAATGCTAAATACACATTTTTTCTTACAAAAATTAGACAAATCCGACATGACGACAAAAGTCATAGAATAGAAGTACTAGTATGCAGTGAAAATTCACATATAAACGGTACCTGTTATGTCTCTATAACTTATGCTCCTTTGAACAAACATAAAATTATCTCTCAACATTGTGCTAACAAATGTATAGGTTGGAAGAAAAACCTATTTCGCTAAAATTTTCTCCCACCTTTTAAGTAATTTCTTTATCATACACTCTATGCCAATGAATTGACGTGCAAGAAAGAGCAGAAAGGATATTTATCCCTCATACGTTCCTCCTGCTCTGCACACATCGCAACCATGTACTGTGGTTGCTATGGTAACTTCTTAGCATGCACTGGCTAGGGAGTTTAGGAATGGAGTGACTACATTCAGATGCCGGCTTGCGCAAGCAGGACAAAAATCACAGAAAGGATCGAGTGAAGAGCAGACTGGAGGTGGGTGTTATAAGAAGAGTAACATCCACAGTGCTAAAGACATAGTGGCACTGGAACGAAGGTGAGCTGAGTATATCTCAATATTTTACAATGAAGACATCATGTATCTCGGTGATATTATTATTATTTTATTATTTATATAGCTCCAGCAAATTCCGTAACGCTGTACAATGGGTATATGATGTATTCAATGTATTTACTGACAATTTAAGGCAAGTAAAAATATACTTTGCAGGTTCACTTTAGACTATGTTAGGTATGCTCATACAATCTCTATAAATCAAGAAAAATGTAACTATGCCAAGGAAGGGTGACATCTACATGAATTTACATGGTATATATTTAACACCACTCTTTAAAGACACATATATTTTTTAGCATAGTTCTAGAACATAAAGCATGTGTGAAAATGATTCAGATTTTGGAATACACGGATGGTGCAAACATCACCATGACAGTTATTTGGATTTCAACTCCTAATGAACACTTCTGAAAATGCTACAATCTGTGAGAGCAATAATATCTGGCAAGAAAGATGCTAAGAAGCTATAGCTGGTAAAGTAGCATATGTTGGTTGTATCAAATACAGAGGTGAATACATTGAAACTATCTTATAAAATATTAGTAACGAGTAGTATGTATTCTAATTTCCTTTAGAACAGTTTAAATTTCGTATTAAATTCTGGTGCAAGGATATATGTAAATAATAAAACCTACTAATTATTTAAAGCATGAACAAGGTGGAAGTTATACGTTCTTAAATCCAGAATGTCCCATAAACAGCGCCAGAATTGTAAGTAGTCAGGTTAGGCATCCTCATTGGGGCACTTGTTTTGGCACCTTTAAGGAATACTCTCACTCCCATAACAACTTCAGCTATATTAAATTATTATAGGTGCAGGAGTGTCCAGGTGGCGTATTACCTCCAAGATTTAAACAGTTTAACACTAAGGTCAGCCCCTTAGTGCCCAACACAGCTTCCTCTTAAGTTTCTTCATCCTGGCTGATGGAATGAGGAACTGTTGCCAGGTAGCCTATAATAGGCTGAGAGCTTAAAGGAACACTATAATGTCAGGAATAAAAATGTGTATTCCTGACACTATAGCTCTAAATGCGTCATTTAGTCATCTTTTACCAGCTCTGCGTGGTTCTCCTTGTGGCTGGCTCCAACACCTTGGCTGAGATCATCAAACTTGATGATCTCAGTCAATCCAATGCTGTCCCATTCTAAGGACCAGTAAAATGCATTTCTTCTTTTCCAAGCGTCTCAGGATAGTGTGGGTTCAAGTATTTCAGATTTTGGGCTATGCCAGTGGTTCCCAAACTTTTTAGGTTCAAGGCACCCTTAACAATTCAATATTTTTCCAAGGCACCCCCAGCCAAAACAAAGGTCTAAGTTGTATATTTGTATAGCCCTGCTGCATATACTGGCGCTATAGTATCAGTATAGTATAGTGTAGTGTTTGTGAATGAGGGGAGAGGAGATGAGAAGGAGCACAAAGAACTCCCTGTTCAAGAGAAATGTTTCCCAGTGCTATCATAGCACCGGGGAAACATATTGTGGCACCCCTGAGCGCTCTGAGTCAAATTGCACAGTGTGAGAAGACACAGTGTGAGCCTTTCCCTGCCCTGCAAATCTCAGTCTGCTCTAGGTGAAGATGGATTTTTTTTCTTAGTTTTTTTTTGCTTGTGATCAGGTCTTTTTTATTTTAATAGTTCAACAGGACTTTATTTAATGTATTTTTCTTTGGGCTTCTTTGGGGCTGAAAAAAGAAGATGGTAGAAAAAAGAAGACATCTAATGTTAAGTATTATGTTTTAGTTTTTAGGTATTTAGTTTATTATCCCGCCTCAGTATTGATAGGGTGAGGGGGTAGGTAGGGTTTTTGTTTATTTGGAGGGTGACTAGGGGCTTGGGGACCCCTTGTCACTGTGGGTGGTGACTAAGGGGTAAGTTACCCTCGTCACGGGGGGGGGGGGGGGAGGGGATTTTTACTATTCGTCTCCACCCACCTCCAATGGGTAGCGCCTTTTGGGGACACTTGATCCTCCCGTTATCACTAAGGACCCCCACTCATCACTAATGGGGGCTGGGGGGTAGACTAAATCCCACCCATTAGCACTTAGGGCACTCACCCCCTGCTTATAGATGGGAGCTGGTGGGGACAATAGGTCCCTTATTTAGTTTAATAACCCCCACTTGCATGGCACCCCTTTATTGGATTGGAGAGGGCAGAGTCTTTTTTCAGTAGTGAGCAGGCAGACCACTGGCTGCTCACTGTTTAGTAGACATGCTCCTACTCAATAAGTAAAGGGAGGAGGGAGCATTTAACCTCCCTTATGCTAATATGGGGGTTATATTTACCCCATAGAGTGAGAGGGACATGGGGGCAATTCAGAAAGTGGCCGGTACATATTACAAGGAGGAAGTCATGAGTCATTAGCTCCCTCCTTGTAATAAACTAAACGATCGACTGAAGACCGATTTGCAATTCAGTCTTTGTCCCTTGTAATATCTATTTATTTTTCTTTCTTACAAATAGACGAATATCTAAATTCAGTCAGAAATTCAGACAATAGTGAATGCCCACATTTTCAGCTGGGCATGTGTTCAAATTTCATAGTGCAAGCAAGAAATAAAGAGGTAAAAAAGAAGGTGAAATGGGGGACCTAGAGGCATTTGGAGGTGACTAGGGGGGCAGCTAAATGTAGAGAAGTCATAAGGGGGCTTTAAAAAAACAACAGATGCAGCCATGACTTTAAATACCAATCAAAATTTTGACCAGCATGTGTCAAAGTGTCTAATCTAAATAGAAAGAGTGGAAAGGTTCCATTGTTTTCTATATGTAGCTTATCTATAATCTTTAACCCCTTAAGGACCGAGGACGGTTCACGACCGTCATCGGCATTTTTGCATTGCCGACCGCTGACGGTCCTGAACCGTCCTAACGGTCTTAGTTACTTACCGATCGCTGTCGTTCCCTCGGCGGCAATCGGCGGCGATCGGCGGTGCTCCCGGTGTGGGGAGACTGTCTGCAGCCCAGACAGTCTCCCCATGGCGGATTAGGACCCCTTTGGCCATGTGATCGCTCAACAGAGCGATCACATGGTCACAATAGGTGTCCATGTGCCTGCCTGCAGGGGGACTGTCTGTGCTGACAGGCAGTCTCCCTGCTAGTGTAAAATCATTAAAAAAAATTAAGTTAAAGTCAATAAAAAAAAAATATTATTATATATGTGTATATATATATATATGATATATAGACATATATTATATACATATAATATATGTCTATATATCATATATATAATGTCATACTAAGTGTATTTTTTATATTAATATGTACATATATTAATATAAAAATACACTTATAATTAAATTACACACGTATATATATAATATATATAATAACTATATATATTGTATATATGTATTATAACATACAAATAATAATTTATTTAAATTAAATTAAAAAATTTAAACATAATAATATATCTATATGAAATTTTATTCTAACTGTATTTTGATATTAATATATATTTATATCAAAATACACTTAGAATGAAATTGTATATATATCTATGTATATATAAATAAATAAAAAGAATACGAACTATACATATGTCCATAAATATATAAATATGCATATATATTTAAATTCTATGTGTGTATTTATGTAATATTTTTACATAATTAAGTAATTTTATTGATTGCAATTTGAGGGACCTGCCTGCAAACCCAGGTCAAAAGTCCAGAGAATTTAATTTGCTAGCACTGTATTTTACCCTGTAACGTTCTACGAAACCCTAAAACCTGTTCATGGGGGGTACTGTTTTACTCGGGAGACTTCACTGAACACAAATTTTAGTGATTCAAAACAGTAAAACATATCACAGCGATGATATTGTCAGTGAAAGTGACTTTTTTGCATTTTTCACACACAAACAGCACTTTTACTGATGATATAATTGTTGTGATACATTTTCCAGTTTTGAAACACTAATATTTGTGTTCAGCAAAGTCTCCTGAGTATAACAGTACCCCCCCTCCCCCCTCCCCCCCCATGTACAGGTTTTATAGTGTTTTTGAAAGTTACAGGGTCAAATATATGGGTCAAATATTTTTACATTGAAAATGGCCAGGTTGGTTAAGTTGCCTTTGAGAGCGTATGGTACCCCAGGAATGAGAATTACCCCCATGATGGCCTACAATTTGCAAAAGAAGACAACCCAAGGTATTGCAAATGGGGTATGTCCAGTCTTTTTTAGTAACCACTTAGTCACAAACACTGGCCAAAATTAGCGTTCAATTAAGTTTTTTACTTTTTTCACACGCAAACAAATCTATTTGTTATCTACTTTAAAAAAAATATGTACATGTGGGGTGTTATTCAGAGATTTATGACAGATAATAGTGTTACAATGTCACTATTGATACATTTTAAAAATGTATGTTTTGAAACCGCAATATCCTACTTGTTCTTATAGCCCTATAACAGGGATAGGCAACCTTTTAGCAGCACTGTGCCGATATAGGATTGTGATGTCCTTGTAGCGTGCCGATTCTATTTTTTTTAAATGAGGTGTGTATGCTGCCATATTCTGCTTGTGTTATTTATACTGTAATTGCTTTGTATATTTGTATTTGTGCGTATATGAGCTATTATATTATATATGTTCAGGAGTAGTTTGTGGTATCGTGTATGATACATATGAATGTGGGCTGTGTATTGGGGCTGCTTGTGGAATTTTATAACATGACAGGAGGCTTCGTATTTGCTTAAGACTTTCTTTACTTAAGCTTCACAGCAGCACTTTTTTACTTAGTAACAAGGTAACCAATCAGAAAAAAGAGATAACAAGGTATATAAGTCCCTCCCAGTGATGTCATTTCCTCTTTCTTTGCTGCTTCACACCAGTACAGGTCAGAGTGCCACTGTCTCCTACATCTGTGGGTTTCTGTGGTTTTACTACTATTTTACCGATTAATTTTTCTGTCATACTCCTTCACTGTTATCTATTTACATATTATTTTATCCTTTGAGCTTACTACCTACTTTCCTAAACTCATCTTTTGTTTATATATTTTTCTCTTCCTATATAACTATTTTGTTAAGTATTTCCTTATTTATTTATTTTTTGTGTAAAGTTTCTTACTTATTATTTCATTTAATTTCGTTTTACCTTCACCACTATACTGGTACAGCTTTACCTCTGTCTTGCTCCCCCTTGGGGAGAAGTTTATATTACATCTGTTTTACTGGAATTTAAAACCAATTTATTCATATATAACTGGAATCATATTTCTCAAATACTTATTTTGAACAATTCCACATATATAATTTATGATTAATACATCTCAAATTTACACAATTCATGTGTATAAGGTTGATGAACTATTAAATATGATTGCTGTCTGTTTATACAGCCCATGATCGGCCCGCTTTGTCTGTGCCACGATACCTCTATACGGGTGTGAAAAAGTATTCCCTGAGGTGATTTATTACTGGGTGACCCCCAGTTTCAGCTTGCAATGTGGAATTATAACAATCTGTAATATTCCGTGACGGCCTTTAAATACATTCTAACACTGGCCTATTTTGCCCCATAGGTTTCAACACTATTGCTATGGAGGCTTCAAATCAAGACCAAAATTTGCAAGCAATTATTAACGCAGCTGTAGCTGCTTCACTGGAAAAGGCCCTGGCTCGGGTGCTGCCCGTGGATTCAAAAGAGGCAAAAATTTCGGAAACTCCGCATTCTGATGAAGATGCGGAGGAGTCCGACTCCATAAATAGAAACCTTTCCAAACCCATTAAACGTTATTGGAAAGGGAATGGGCCTGAACCTCTCAAACGTAAGGGGAAAGAGCCGGCGAAGCGCCCTAAACAGGCGGATGTCAGAGAGCAACACTCCATCCAGCCTACCCTGTCGGAAGAGGAGGAAGACTCCTTCGACCTACACCCCTTAGCCATCTTGGATGAATGGCAGGCTGACCACTCCTCAGATGAAGGGGAAGACTGGCCCGACGCACCCTTTAAAGGTGCTCCTCTCCCTCAATCCATCATGGGAGATCTCCCAACTGAAAGTGAGATACCCGGATCGAATCCATCTGGGGACGCTGAATCTTTCCTGGATGCACTTGGCCAACCTCTGTTTGACCCGAGGCAAATTAGATATCCCCGATCATCTGAATGGTCACTTCCAGACCATCTTGCTCAGTATATTCACTTCTGGATCAGAAGACCCTTAGAGCGGGAGATCCGTAAAAAACTACGAGCAGAATGTCCTAGACCCACTCTACCTGATAGAGTTGCAGTGACCCCAGAGTTTGATACGCTGCTCCACACATATCTGGCCAGATCGGGCCGTGATCCAAAGAAGGGCATTGAGCGCAGCCTACGCCTGACCCAAGACAAAATGCTAGATATCCTAGGACCCCTAGCTAAAATTCTTCTACTGTCTGATGAAGCCCTATCTAATGAAGGCCCTCTAGACCCATCTGTGATTAGAGAATGGGCACTACGCTCTATTTGCCTGCTGGGCAACGCTAATACATCTCTCTGTACTGAGCGTAGAAAAGCAGTGCTGCTGCGTATGGATGCCAAGCTGGCTGACTTGGGAACCAAAGAATTGGGCCCCAAAGCAAAGGGTCTATTGTTTGGAGAACCATATATTAAAGAACTACATAAGCATGTAAACCTATACGCCACGCTAAACAAGGCGCAGTCATCCATGAAAAGGGTATTTCATTATCAACCCTCACGGGTTTTTGGCAGGGCTGGCCGTACAAGGGGTCGTACAGTCAGCCGTTTCTGGACCACAAACCAACGCCAGAGAACCCCAACTTCATCATCTTTTTTCCCCAACTATCAAACAAGAGGCTCCTACGCCCAAAGGGCAGATAGAGGAAGAGGGTACAGATCCCGCGGACGCAACAGATATCCAACAGGTGAGATTTCCTACCCTTCACCTTTTTACTGTTTATCATGCGGGCAGGTTGTCACACTGTGTAGACATGTGGAAGACTCTGTCTTCAGATACCTGGGTCCTGAACACAGTTCAGGGTTATTCCATAGAGTTTCATTCTCTCCCTTCTCAAACAGGTTTTCCTCAATATCCAAAAATGTCGAAGTCTCAGAGCCTTCTTCTAGATTCAGAACTACGTTCTCTTCAAACAAAAGGAGCAATTCAACTCGCTCCTCTAGACGGAGGTTTCCTCAGCTCCATCTTCTTAGTCCAGAAGAAATCAGGGGACTTTCGCCCAGTAATCAATCTCCGTCAACTGAACTCTTTCGTTGTCTACAGGCATTTCAAAATGGAAGGGATTCACCTCCTCAGAGACATTCTACGGCCAGGTGATTGGTTCTCTCGCCTCGACCTCAAGGACGCTTACCTCTCGGTACCAGTACACCCAGACAGTCAGCGTTTCCTCCGCTTTCATTGGCACCACCGAATTTTCCAATTCACCTGCCTTCCATTCGGCCTGAGTTCCGCCCCGTGGTGCTTCACCAAACTACTCAAACCAGTCACCGCACATCTTCGAGAAAGGGGCATTCGTTGTTTGATCTACCTCGACGACCTCTTACTTCTCTGCGAAGACGCATCCAGGCTGCGTTCACAGACGAACTACACATCTGGATTAATCGAGTCCTTGGGATTCGTCTTAAACCAAGAGAAATCATCACTGTCCCCGTCCAGAGTCATCCAATTTCTCGGCTTCGAGATCGACTCTTCAACTTGTGTTCTTCGCCTTCCCCAGTCCAAGTTATCTGCGATCAGAAAGGAACTTCGCAAAGTCCTTCGTCAGGAGGATTTACCTCTTCGAGGTTTAGCTCGGATTGTAGGCCTGCTTTCTGCTTCGATTCAGGCAATCTACCCAGGCCCCCTTCACTACCGGGCCATGCAACGCTTGAAAGCTCAATTCCTCCGGTCTCATCCATCATACGATCAGAGGGTCCCGATTACTGCAGAAGTGAGGAAAGAACTCTTTTGGTGGCTCCGTCACATGTCAGCCTGGAATGGCAAGGCAATCTTCGGTCCCACCCCGGACTATGTAGTGGAATCAGATGCAAGCCTCCAAGGTTGGGGTGCAACCTGTCATACGACCTCCACCGGAGGACCATGGACCACCTCAGAACACTTTCTCCACATCAATTGTCTGGAATTAATCGCAGGCTCGTTCGCAATTCGCAGTCTGACCAGTCACCTCTCGAACTGCTGTATTCTCCTTCGGATGGACAATGTCTCAGCTGTCCAATACATCAACAAATTGGGCGGGGCCAGATCCCGCATCCTTTCCGAAGTGACAAAAGACATCTACGAGTTTTGCTTCCAACGCAACATCACACTTCGAGCAGAATATCTCCCAGGGGAATCGAACATCACTGCGGATTGGTTCTCCCGACATTGGAGGGACACCAGCGACTGGCGCCTACACAGAACAGTTTTCCTCCACATCTCCAAACGCAGGGGCCCGTTTACCCTAGACCTATTCGCCTCCCGGACAAATTTTCAAGTCCCACGGTTTTTCAGCTGGCTTCCAGACCCAGAATGTTTAGCGGTAGATGCCTTCCTTCAGAATTGGCCGACAACGGGAGCCTATGCTTTTCCTCCATTTGCGATGATTCCCAGAACTCTCCTCCAGATTCGCAGACAACAGATCACTCTTGTATTACTCACACCGCTCTGGCGGGGCCAAGCATGGTTTCCGGATCTTCTGGACCTCTCCTGCCAAGATCCCCTCCTTCTGCCTCCATGGCCAAACCTCCTAGAAGACCCTCAAGGGAACCCTCATCCAATGATAACGCAAGGCCACCTCCACCTTGTAGCCTGGACTCTTTCAGGGGTACCTGGCACTTCGGAGAACTATCACAGAGATCTAAGGAACTCCTCTGGGATTCATGGGCCCCTGGAACTAGAAGATGCTATCTTTCTTCCTGGAACACTTGGTGCAATTGGTGCCTGGAACGGAATACCGATCCCCTTACGGCCCCTAGACAATACATTTTGAACTTCCTCTCTCATCTTTTCGATCTAGGCCGCTCATACAGATCCATCAACGTTTCTCGTTCAGCCATCTCGGCAGCCCATGTTCCTCTAGACGGAGTTCCAGTGGGCCAGGACCACCTGGTTTGTAGACTTTTGCGGGGCATCAAACTAGCTCGCCCCCCCAAACCAAAATACTCCCATCTGTGGGACGTTAATGTCATGATCAGTTTCCTTGAGTCTTGGCCGGACAACGAAGATCTCTCCCTCCGTCAACTCTCGGCAAAATTCACCCTATTACTTTGCTTAGTGTCCTTCAGACGAATATCAGATGTTCGAGCATTTGACCATGACGCTATCAATTTCTCCCCAGAGGGTGTCACATTCTCCGTGTCCAGACGAACAAAATCGAACTCTTCTTCTATATTTTACCCTTACTTTCCTAACCACCCAAAATTGTGCGTGGTGTCTCTTCTTTCTCGTTACTTATTACTCACCTCCTCACTTCGTTCCACGACTTCCAGCCAACTATTGGTCTCATACGTCCAGCCACATAATCCAGTGTCATCCACAACCCTGGCCCGATGGGTTAGGTGGTTACTCTCCCTAGCCGGGATTGAAGCCTCCTTCGGAGCCCACTCCATCAGAGGGGCGGCAGCATCGGGGGCATTCAACGCGGGAGCCTCGCTTCGAGACGTTCTTCAATCTGCAGACTGGTCCCGAGAACAGACGTTCCGCAACTTCTACTTTCGTCCCGCTGTGCACGCTTCCTTAGCCCTCCTTGGGGAGCGTTAAAACAGCAAATACGAAGCCTCCTGTCATGTTATAAAATTGTAGATTATGCTAGCTTTAGTGTACCTATAATCTTAATTTTATTAATGACAGGAGGCGAGTATTTCCCACCACTGTTACCTTCGGTTTTTTCCCACCCTAGGTTCGCCCAACTAGGTAAGTTTCTAAGGTAAGTTCTAAGGCTAGAACGAACACACTATACCTTACTTCCATGGGGTCAGCTATTATTGTCTATCCTGTATAGCTTAACTGTTCTAACAAATTATAACATATGTTGCATAACAACCGGTTATCATGATTTCCAAGTCCAATTCACGGATTAATCCTTGGTTTCGACTCTGCTCTCTCGTTTCAGCATAAAACCCCCTTAAGAAGTCAAAGCTAGTTGCTGTTCCTTCACGAACTTCACCTCTACCCTTCAAGAACGCAAGTCTACGTTCCTGTTTCCCTCTCAAGCATCTCTTCTCATATGACATCCTGAATTCCTCATCTGGTTCCTTCTGTTCCGGTTCCTGTTTGTTCGCAGCCAGAAAGAGGAAATGACATCACTGGGAGGGACTTATATACCTTGTTATCTCTTTTTTCTGATTGGTTACCTTGTTACTAAGTAAAAAAGTGCTGCTGTGAAGCTTAAGTAAAGAAAGTCTTAAGCAAATACTCGCCTCCTGTCATTAATAAAATTAAGATTATAGGTACACTAAAGCTAGCATAATCTACAATTGTGTGTGGATTGTTATGTCACGTTGTGTGTTTGGTAGTGTGTGGGGGCTGTTTGGGGTATTGCATGTGGGGTTGTGTGCATGTATGTATATTGTTAGTGGTGTTGTGTTTGTGGGGATTGTGTGTGTGTGGGCTGTTCGTATTATTTGTATGAGGGGAGGGTTATTCTGCATTTCTGTGTATGTCTAGCAGTGTGGGTGGGTTCCCTGGGTTCCAATGGGGACCAGGCTGGCCAGGTACAGATCAAGGACAGGAGGCGCCACAGCAGCTGCGGGCTGCTCTACTCCAGTGTGGATTCCCATTCACAAGTGCTGGGAGGAAGTGATCTGAGATCACTACCTCTACGTGCTGCAATGCATAAATTGAGGATTGTCCTTCACCACCTCTTCGTATTAGCAGATTTCTGAAGTTTTACAGGGACTACTGATATGCCAGAGTGCGTTTGGCTCTAGAAGCCTTGAGTGCCGTGCAAAGACACCTTGAGTGCCGTGCATGGCACTAGTGCCGTAGGATGCCTACCCCTGCCCTATAACATGCAAAAAAAAATAGCAAAAAGCATGTAAACACTGGGTATTTTTAGACTCAGGACAAAATTTTGAATCTTTTTAGCAGTTTTTTTTATTCACTTTTGTAGGTGAGTAAAATATTTTTCACATAAAAGTCAAAAAACATGTATTTTTTTTTATTTTTCATCATATTTTTTCATTTTTTTAAAAATTAAATTACAAAAAAACACAAAAGTGCAAAAAGATGCCTGGTCGCAAATGTACAACATTGCAAAAACAGTCCAGTCCTTAAGGGGTTAAAGGGATTCTCCAGTGCCAGGAAAACATATTCGTTTTCCTGGCACTGCAGGTCCCTCTAGTGCCCCTCTCCCTCCCACCCCCCATCCCATGTTGCCGAAGGGTTTAAAACCCCTTCAGTGACTTACCGGGGTCCAGCTCCGATGTCCCTCGGTGCTGGGTAGCTCTCCGCCTACTCTCCTCCCCCGCCGACATCAGCCGGCGGGGGAGACCTAATGCGCATGCGCAGCAATGGCCGCGCACACGCATTAGACCTCCCCATAGGAAAGCATTATACAATGCTTTCCTATGGGGATTTCGGCGACGCTGGAGGTCCTCACATAGCGTGAGGACGTCCAGCGTCGTTTTAAAACACTTTTTGTGTTCTATGAACACGGAAGTCCCTCTAGTGGCTGTCTAGTAGACAGCCACTAGAGGAGATCTTAACCCTGCAATGTAAATATTGCAGTTTATGAAAACTGCAATAATTACAGTTGCAGGGTTAAGGGTAGTGGGAGTTGGCACCCAGACCACTCCAATGGGCAGAAGTGGTCTGGGTGCCTGGACTATCCCTTTAACTTTGTTTTCCCCATTTCATTTCCATTTATTGTGTGTAATTTATCACATGTTGGATTTTTTCAATTCTCTCTCCCACACACTTTACATTTGGATTGTTGCAAAGCCTCTCCACCATACGGTCATCCATTACCTCATCTGTGCATAGCATCTTCCATCGCCTTTCCTCCCACCACAAGATTATAAATGTGCTATACAATTCTCCAACCAAATTGTCATGTAATCACATACTGTCCAATATTTTTTTCTGTTACCATTTGTTAGAGTTTTCATTTTAATATTATTATAAAATGACTCATGTTGCTACATATGGACACATTTTTAAGTGAATGAATTGTGAAGGAGTTATGCATTCTGAGAGCATAAAACGCTAAAGGGCCTGTAATCTGTTTTATTCACACTAAGATTTCCTCCTCTATGAAATTTAATCAGATGTCCAGTTGAGGTGATGACACTCACATATGTCACATACATAGAGTGAAAAATTAATGTGTTACTAATATATTTTCCAAATTAAAGGGGACTGACATTTCTCTGGAATATACCCTGGTGAATAAAACATTCAAAATCACCAATAGCTTGTGTTAACCTTTTTTATGTGAGATGCCCTGTTTTCTTTTATATTCATGTTACATATTTAGCAAATTACATCAAAATCCTGTGGTGTCCTGCACAGTTAAAGGACCACTATAGGCACCCAGACCACTTCAGCTCAATGAAGTGGTATGGGTGCCAGGTCTCTCTAGTTTTAACTCTGCAGTTGAAAATTTAGCAGTTTCAGAGAAACTGCTATGTTTCACTGAGGGTTAATCCAGCCTCTAGTGGATGTCTCATTGTGAAAATCACAGTAAAAAAAAGATGCTGGACATCCATAGGAAAGCATTGAGTAATGCTTTCCTATGGGCGGTTTGAATGTGCGCGCGACTCTTGCCATGCATCATGCATGCACATTCGGATCTGACGTCGGCAGGGGGAGGAAAGGTCACCAGCGCCGAGAGAGCCCGGCGCTGGAGAAAGGTAAGTGGCTGAAGGGGCTTTAATCCCTTCAGCCCAGGGTGAAGGGGGGCCTAATGTTTGTTTTCATGGCCATATAGTGCTCCTTTAAGGCAAATGAAGAGGAAAAATTTAAACATTGTTTTATTTCTCCTCTTCTCTGTATTTCTCTATAGTGACTGACAGGTGCAAAGGACAGACCTTATAACATGACTGACAGGAAAACAAGATGGAGGCACCCAGTTGCAGGATTAAGAGGTGTGGATTTCTACATTTAATTTTATTTTGTACATCTCATATTTGTTAAATATAGGGATAAGTAAGCATATTTAGTATAAAGAAAAAAAAACTGGGAAATTACAGTCATACAATTATTTAACATAACCATTTGATGGCGAGTGAGTGTAAAATACAAATGAATGGTACTACTGTAAAGTGCAAATATCACTTTTTGGGAAATATTGTTCTTTTAAAAGCAGTGTTATGTTTTTGGTAGTACAAATGCAGTGTGTTTTTCAGATTTTCTCACCTTGCACACAATCTATATGTGTGCACTGTGCATGTGCATTATTAAAAAAACATACCTCCACCTTCCTTAGCCATAAGAAGCATGTCACTGTTAATACAAAAAAACAAGTCCTGCGCTCACTCCCATCACTCCTGAGCGGCAGCAGCAACCACAGTACACATCAGCCCCAATACATACAGTAAAAAACAAAGAAAAAGTTACCTGCGCTCTCTCCTAAATCCTTATGAATATTTAAACAAATAGAGGTCATTTAGTTGCTCCAATGGCCATTGGAGGGAATGCCCGCCTGCCAACGTCAAGGCAGACCCCCCTAAGCGGGTCCTACACTGACCTTACACCTTGCTTCTTTGAGCTTCTGGCAAAGATATCTCTAATGAGACAGAGAGGGGTATTTTTATATACACCCCTGTATACTTATTAACCCTTATTAGGGAACACATGTCAGTGGCAGTGGGGTGACTGGGGTGTAATGCATACATCAATTGAAGACATTTCCAAGCCCGCATGCTCGCATATCGCATTTCTGTGTAAATCCCATGATATGGCAAAGTCATCTAAAGGATGGCAATGCAGAAGAACAAATATGTTTTTTTGTTTTTGTTTTGTTGCTTACCTCCTTGGCTTTCTTCACCTAGTTAACCACTGCAATATATTTATAAAACAAAAAAGCATCTAGGCGCTCTCTATATATACAATGGATGGCTGTCACGACTACTAGTGTGGTCCAGCACGCAGAAACTATGTAAACATATACATAGACAAGAAAAGGAAAATAAAAGGACAGAGCGTAAACCGGACCTTAGAATGGCCGGACTAATACGCTAGAGACAGAGAATGGTCAAAGGGAAAGCCGAGGTCCAGGAAGCCAGAAAATACACAATACTGTTTACACAAGCCAAGTCAGGGAAACCAGAATTCAGAATAACCAGGGAAAAGCCAAGATCAGGATACCAGGAAATCAGATTCACAAATATAAAGCACTCTCAGGAAACCAGGAACAGGAAACCACGACAGGGCCAGGTACTGGAGTGAGCTAGGGATTTAAATATCCCTCTCAAAGGTCTGATTGGTCAGAGGGCGACCTCTGACCCCAGAACGTGCGTGCGCGTCGACGTCGTGACGTCACGCGCACGTCCATATAAACTTCGGTGGCGGAGCTGAGTTCAGGCGCGACCACGCGGTCAGCGCCATTTTGGATCCGGGCGCGACGGTCGGAAGATGCGGAGAAGCGGCTGTCGGCTCGCCGGTGAGCAGGTAAGCTTGTGCCGCCGGATAGACTGTGCCGGTCGGGCACAGCTTTGCCACGCGGCGAGCCAGCAACCGCAACAATGGCAGTAGTAGATTAACAAAAATTCCCCAAATCTTGTGTAAAATACAACATATAACATAATAAGTGATAAGCAGCACCAAATGATATGGATCAAACCCGTGTTTTAAAATAACCTTTTAGAGTTAACTTTTTCTTTCTAGGATTCCCATAAGTAAATACAATTATAAAAAAAAAAAAATTCAAAAGTAACCAGAGATTAATAGTACCTAATTATTTCACTTTCTGACAATTTGTGCTTTTCACCATTTTATAAAATGTCTGTTTAAATTCATCTTATTATATCGACAGGTCATTAAGGAGGACATATTCTCATCTGCCAGATACGTTTCTGTAGATTTTGAACATATTTGAATCTGTCGGCTATATTATTCATTTTTTTCTGTGCAGTGAATCATCTAAAAAATACAGACTTAAAGTAAAGATGAGTTTGCTTGAATTTTCCATTATTATTACTTTTATTTATAAAAGTGTCCACTCAATGGGAACATAGACAAAATAGTAAAGATTGATGTCTGAAAAATAGACTAACTAGTACAAAAGTAAAGGAGAGTCCTGCCCATGAGAATGCCAAACTTGTCAGGTGCCTTTAAGTGCAAAAATTATCTGGTGCCTATACATTAAATGTAGTTATAACATAAAACGAAAAGGACTAAGGTGCTTTCGTGTATAAAAAGTGGTATTGATTCACATGATCAAAATATAATTTGTCTCTTTATAAATTAATAGTAAGCCCCCAACTTGATTATGCCATGCAATTTTGGGCACCCGTTTTAAAGAAGGATATTGCAGAACTAGAAAAAGGTGCAGAGATTAACTGCAAAATTAATAAGTGGCATGGAAAACATTACTTATGAAAGCGCTAGAAAAAATGCATTTGTCTTCTATAGAAAAAATGTTCCATAGAGGGGATATGATAGCACTATACAAATATGTTCAGGGTCAGTACAAAGCACTATGTACTAACCTGTTCATTGGCAGGAATATACAACAGACAAGAGGTCACCCATTGAGACAAGAATAAAGGTGTTTTCGCTTACAGCCGAGAAAATGGTTCTTTAGCGTAAGAAAAATAAAGATGTGGAATTATCTACCTAAGCAGGTTGTCTTATAAATTTAAGAAGTCTTGGATGCCATTTTGCATAAACAGAATATTCCAGGATGTAATCGATATGTACACTGATAGGCCACAACATTAAACTACTGACAAGTGAAGTGAATAACATTGATAATATCGTTACAATGACACCTGTCAAGGGGTGGGATACATTAGGCAGCATGTGAACAGTCAATTCTTGAATGTCATGTTTTGGAAGCAGGAAAAATGGGCAAGTGAAAAGATATGACTGACTTTGACAAGTGCCAGATAGTGATGACTAGATGACCAGGTCAAAGCATCTTCAAAACGGCAAGTCTAGTGGGCTGTCCCTGGTATGCAATGATTAGTACCTACCAAAAGTAGTGCAATGGAGGACAACAAGTGAACCGACGTCAGGGGCACCCAAGGCTCAGTGAGGCACATGGAAGCCAAAGCTAGCCCATCTGGTCCTATCAGGCAGAAGAGCTAATGTAGCTTAAATTGCCAAAAAACTCAATGCTGTCCATGATAGAAAGATGTCAGAACACACCTTACGTCTCAGTTTGCTGTGTTTGGAGCTGCGTAGCTGCAGACAATTATGTAACTATGAAACATTTTATCCTTACATGTTTTTCTATTTCATAGGCTACGTATTTACACCCTTTTTGCACATTTCAGTGGTATTAGATATGTGATGTCAGAACTAATAACTCCATCTGTATTATTATTAGGACCTCATCTTGTCATATTCAAGTCTTAAAGGAATTACACATTTTATAGGACACATATGTGAAAGACAGCCAGGAAATCTGAGAATTCTTGGCAAATCGTCTCTTTCAACATTTGCATTACATTTACATTGGAATGCATATCATTTGACCACATTCTAACATTATATATAGAACACAAATAAGCTTATTTACCAAACATTGCATCCGACAATACACCACTTATAATGTGTTACATTTATTTGATTGTATTAGTTTGCGCTGTTGTTCTTGTTGAGCATGCATGCGCAGTGGTTGCTATGTGTGGGGAGCAGACGAAGCTCCTGTGGTCTCCCTTGTCAGTAAATGTTATCATTCCAAAGAATTAAATGATGGATGGGGAAAATACCTATTTTTAAATAGTCCCCTCCCCTTCATTCCCTCCCCAATTTATACAATTGCTAGGAAATCTTTTAGTACAATGTATAGATAGGATTTTATACTCTTTTAAGAGCTTGAGTTAAAATAGGTATGACAAGCACCCCTTAATATTTTATCTTTCTTTATGAACAGTGATGCATTTGGGGTAATTGATGTTGTTTTCCAAGAAGTAAATGTAATTGTATATTATATTGTAAAATATAAACTTTCATTGCTGTTTTATAGTGCACATTTTGAAAATTAAAGCTTCTTCCAGTGACATTTGTCGTTGTAGAATTTTGACAATTTCAGTGTAATAGTTCACTTTTTTCCTGATTCCTTTAGGAGAAATAGGTTTATATATGTATGTTTACAAGTAAATGTATTTAGCCATAATTAGGTATAGTAGGCAAAATCAGCAGATAGCATTTTTTTCATTGACACATTTCAATACACAACCATTCAATAAAAGTGACCCATAGACAAAAACTCTTCTTCCTGATACTTCGGGAATGACATAAAATAAAAAATATAGAAGCCACATGTTTTCATTCAATATCTATTTTTAAAAAACTAATCATTTTTAGAAATATATAAAAGCGCCAACCATAAAATGAATGTTGCAGGTTACATTTACACCAGAGCAACTAGCAGAGATCTCTGCCTGCCTATTTGCAATCTTTAGGTGAGAGGCAGTTGCTGTTGCTAAAGCACAAACATCTTCTCTGCAATCACAGCAGGGAAATGTCCTGAAAATACATCTCAGGAGAGGTCTAATCACTCCAACCAGTCAGCAAAGGAGTTTGCGCTGATAGGAGCTTTGATTGAAAAGAATAATTTGCTTTTGCTGGCACATGCGTGGGCATAATGCTCTGTTGTATGTTCTGACTCACATGCGATGTGATCTCCATTTTTGTTTATTTGACACCTTTTTGTATAATCATTTACTTCTAAATCAGTGCTTTGAAAATAGCCTTTAAAAACATTGAAGAAGTACCATGTTCTCTATGTGCTATATGTACCTTATTTTTGTATTCTGACAAATGTAAAAATATAAATATATTGTTTACCCCTCATACTGAGGGGTTTATTCACTAAATGTTGAATTTGCTTTTGCAATATTATGTGATTTAATGTGACTGCATTCTGTAGTTAAAAGTAATCTATGGAATTCAATTGAAGAGTCTTGCTATTTTCATTTGAAAATGGATTAACCCCTTAAGGACCAAACTTCTGGAATAAAAGGGAATCATGACATGTCACACATGTCATGTGTCCTTAAGGGGTTAACCAAATGCAGTGGCATGCTAACTGAGGGTCAGGGCAGGGGCAGTAAATAGCTCACGGTTGAAAGGCAGCTTTGGGTGCACAGATTACCCCCCCTCTGGAAAGATCAGCCACGTGCTTACCAGTGGTAAGTGCCTGTTCCGCCAATATGCTATGAAGCTGGCGTTGAGAAGGCTGCTGGAGTCACTCTGCACTGGCTGCACAGCTTACTCATACTCCCTGTACCGATGCTGTATGTAAGTATGTGAGTATACGTGTATATGCATGTAAGTATGTGTAAATATATTTATGGCATTAGGGTTATTCGTGTTACACCTATTTTAATTTCTAAGTCCAAGTATTCTGTGTGTCCAATTGTGAATAATTTGTTTTGTATCAAAGATAACACCTATGTATAGACTCGTGTTTTACAGTATATGAAAAAGTACTTACAAATATATTTTGTCCTTTTATTATTTTAAACTACAACACCAGAAGCACCAAAATATCCATGAAATTTCTACTTGTGCTAGACTTTTGATTGCTACATTTTGGAGTATTTCCAACCACATCTTACATGCACAGAAATATATGGCACATCTACCCAATGTATTTGAAAGAACACTTGGAATCCATGGGGAACCAAGACCTTAAGGTCCTCATCTCATTTTGCTATTTAAAACAGCTCACTCCTTTATTTTTTTTCTAGGCTTGCAGATGGTCTGGACCTATTCCCTCTCCCTCGCCTTCCTTCTCTATGTCCTCTACTTATCTCTCTCTTAGTTAGTGTGTCATTATTAACAAAAATATATAAGAATTTAATCATATATGACTGAAATACTGTAGAAAAAAATAAATATTAATTATTTGAAATATCAATAAAAATCAACAAACTTTTATCTAAATTATACAAATACCTGTATCTGATTACCTTCCTTTCCCTGCTTCTCCTATATTCCAAATAAAATATTCTACTTCTAAATTGTTATGGGAGCATACTGGAGGGGAAGTCCCTATTGCGTAAAATCGGGGTCATGGGTGATGAATTGGAACTTTACTTCTGATATTATCCCATAGCCAATGAGGACACACCACTGGGGCAGCCCGTATGTAGCAAGGCTTGTTGCCTGCTTGTGAGCCACATGTAAATATATTCTACAACTAATTAGGTCATATTTTTCACTTCAGTCTCTCAAGGTACATCTCCTCAAATCACAAATTTGGCCTGTAAATGCTTATCCCATCTACCCTTGCTTCACTTTGCTTTACAGATCCCAATTCTCAAAGTGTATGAAATCATATCTAATTACTTTCGTCTTTCTAATTTCTTAATTGTTTAAATTCCGAAAAATAAGGAGAAAGTTTGAAGATGACTTCAAGGGCATCGAATAATTTTTTATTTTGGCAAGTAACTTTTATATAAATTTTAAAGTTAATGTTAATCAACATTCAGGACAATAATGTTGTTAAAGACAGTGTTTGAATCATAGCCTAGGTTAGAGGGTGCAGTGCCAGAAAGCCTACACATGTACAGATTGTTTCATCCTTAATGTGACTCTTCAACATAAGACTTCTACGAACAGCATTGTGAGGTTTGTATCTTGTACAAAGCATACGCAAAATCAATTTCAGAAAAACCTTTACTGAATGTCCAGTAAAGTTAGTGGAACATTGTTGGGCACAACTGTACATGCCATAAAAGTCAGCATGCATGATTTCTAAGAGTATTTGCACTAGGCAGAGCTCTGTTATGTGGCTCCATAGTCAATAGTTCCCTCACCCCCCTGCTCCATAGTTCCCACATTACCCTCAGTCGGCAAAATCGTCACATCCTAGTCCAATAATACAGGTGAATTGAATGATGTTACCCTAGCTTCAATCATAATACCCTCAGCCCCTTGGCCCCCATAGAAACTGCCATTCTCGGTGTTTATTGTGGCACATTTGCCTAGAGAAAGCATATGTATATCTTGTGGTATAGTAACCATCTCCCAAACCGAACCCCCATGCTGTGTGTAAAAGGCAGGCTGGTAAATTAGAATTATGAGAAAGTGAAAATGCGCACAGCTTGCCTGTCATTACGCTGTTATGAATATTAGGAGAGAAAGAGAAATCCCAAACTGGCCTATTGAGCAGCAGCCTATCTAAACATTAGCAAGGCTACAGAAGTTATATTTGTGTCAAATGGCATTTTCCTTGTATCTTTCTAAGTAGAGGTGAGGACCCAACATAAGCTAGGCTTTATTTCATCACATATGTGGTTTAAAGGGACTGTAAATGTATTATCTCATTGAAGTGGTGAGAGTGTCTGGAATTTCCTGGCGCCAGACTCATTCGGGTTAAACTGTTTTTAGTGTTTTCATGCAAAAGGAGGATTACCCAGCATCCCAACCCCTCTGTGCTGCTTGGGTTAAGGAGGGAGCATTAGCCTGAGCAGCAATGGATAGCTGTGATTGACTGAGAATATCAGATGACTGCTTTCAGTCTATCACAATGCCAATTGCTAGTATGATTTGGTATGCTCAGAAGAAAATGTGTAATCTCTGCCTTATCCATATCTCCAGTAGGAGCCAGGTTGAGGGTATCCATGGAGCTGTATTTAGTGTTAAACTGCTTGAAAATGAACAACTTTGGCACGTCTCGGTGTACTTTCGTGACAGATGTACTTTAAAGTGATCTGTTATTTGTTATGTACTTTTGCATAGAACATTTTCTCATCTATTTTTTTTTCTTCAATTATTTCTGGTTAGGTTTAAAAGAAGGAGCCCATCATAGAAGGAAGCAGTATGCAGATGGATGTAGTCTCCAGGAATTTTTTGTTATAAGTGAACTAAATCAAGTGCTGATATAAGGTAGGACATGGGTGCTCTCTATATAGATGTATACAAAGTATACTGGCCATCTATAATTTCATTTGTATAGCTTTTACTGCTATGCAGAGGTGAAAGTGGTAAAGGCAATGGAGTTAATAAACAAATTCGGGCCAATATGGCTTAAAGGAAACTTATAGTCTAGTGCAGGACTGCCATCAGAAATTTTGGGGCCCCTAACACTGCTCAAAGTCTGGTCCCCTGTGGGCCTGCCTCCAAGCCCACCCCCAAATCCCGCCTCCAAATCCCACCAGATGGGCCGAATGGTTCTTATCTGCCGTCACGTTTCTATGTTTCACCCACAGGAATACACACAAAGACACAAACACACACTGATACAAAAAGGACACAGATACACACACACACAAAGATACACACATACTGACACACACATACATACTAACAGACACACATACTGAAACAGACATACAGACATATATAGTGACATACAGACACATACTAACATACATACACACACACACACACATAAGGACATACATACATACACACACACATACATACTGACATAAACACACATACATATAGACACATACATACATTCTGCAATACATACACATATACATACATACAGATACATACATACTGACATACTTACAGACATACATACATACATACTGACATACATACATAAAAACTGACATACATACATGCTGACATACATACATGCATACTGACATACATACTGACATACACACATACATACACATACATGATACATACACATACATACTGACATACACACACACATAGCTACTTTTTCTTTGCATGAGGGTGGCTGGGGGTGATGGGAGTCGGCAGACTCTCCCGTCCTCGCGGCCTGTCTCTCTTTCTCCTCCCACGCGGAGTGAGCTGGGAGGAAGTGACCGGCTGTCACTTCCTCCCAGCAGTACTTGTGACTGCAATTTTTTGAAAGGGACCCAGCCAAAGCGCTGACCGGGACCCTGAAGATGTAGAGCCCATCGGGTGGCACTAAATGCTTGGGCCACCTGATGGGCCCTATCAACGTGTGGGTCCCGGTGCAGCTGCACCGGCGGCTGTTCCGCCGCTACATGTGGGGCCCGGGCGGCTGGGCCTCACAAGGCTGCCGGGCCCGTGAAAACCGTTGTGGTTGTCACCTCCAGATGGCGGCCCTGGTCTAGAGTATAACAATCATTATTCTGGGACTATAGTTTCCCTTCTATCACCCCATTTGCATTTTGAAAGGTAAGTTAGATAAAGATTACTTTCCAACTTTCCTGTGCCGTCCCTTTTGAAGACGTCCCAGATGAATCTGTCCCATGGCTCAGCATTGGCATGTATTTTTTTTTTTTTTTTTTATGTAATAAAATAAAGTAAATATTATTTATGTAAAGGACAGATCAAATTTTGTAGTCCATATTTATAGCTTTAGTATAAATACAGTTATTCAAGGGTGGTGGGAATAAAAAACAAATCAACATTATATTCACACTTTTGCCTGTAAAACTGTGTAAACAACTACTATAGCTAAAAATTCTTCAGAACAGATTATTTTAATAACAGGATTTCATCTGTATTTTTCTTTTTTTTTTGGCGATTACAGGTCAGATATTACAACGAGTGCATCACTGATAAAAACAGCTAAATGTTTTCAAAAAGTAGTTTTTTTAGTCTATAGGTATAAGAACAGTCCAAACCCCAAACCACCCACACAAAAGCAGGGCTAAGGGTCAGCTTGGTGTAGGACAGTGATAGGCAACCTTCAGTACTCCAGATGTTATGAACTGCACTCCCCTGATACTTTGCCAGCATACTGGCTGCATAAGCATTGTCGGAGTTATAGTACACAATATTAGGAGTGCCAAAGGTGTATGATTTCTTTAGGTGCTTATGTGCATGTGGTTAAAGTCTTTCCACACCCTTTTTTATGTCTGCATCTCTTTGGGTTTATTGACGACACCAAGAAAATGTTAGCAAAAATAACAAAGCTGTTACTATAACTGAGTTATAGTATTTTACTATTAGTAGTTTACTATTTACTAATAGTAGTTTACTATTTCACCAAAGTGTCATGTAAGCAGCTTAGTGGATAACACTGTAGGTTCGGGGCTCGCAATTAGATGGGTCAGTGTAAATTGGTCTCTGGGTAGGAATATGTGTGGTTGCATCTGAGTTGATGGGTGGTGGGGGCAAGTTGCACATTGGTTAGATGGCTGAATGTGACAAGGTAGATGTAAATGAGTCGCTATGTGAATGCATCTAATTTGGGATATGTGATTAAATGTTGAATGTGGCACAGTGGGTGGTGGAAAGTGGCATGATTCTTGTTTAATGAGTGTACATGACTGGGAGGAAAGGATGGTATGTAAGAGGTGGATGTGTTTACAGTAACTGATAGGTGACCTGTGGTGTATGCAATAGTAATTTGCTCTAAGTATATTGGAAGTGAATAGTTATTTTTTTTTTTTTTTTTGTAGGTCGGGTGTAAGTGACTGGTTGATGACTTAGTGTTATAAAAACAGGATGGATGGGTGTAAGTGACTGGGAGTGAGTGAGGATGCACAGAGTGTGTGTATGTGTCTGGAGCTTGGGGGAGGATGTGCAGAGTGTGTGTATGTGTCTGGAGCTTGGGGGAGGATGTGCAGAGTGTGTGTATGTTACTGGAGCTTGGGGGAGGATGCCTAGGGTGGGTTAAAGGGCATCTGTCACCTGCAGACTATTTTAAATATTGCAATTATTTCATCAATCTTTAAATGAAATAGATTTTTTTTTTAACAACATATATTGTATAAAAAAATTAGAGACTCATCCTTACATTTAGGATATGACAAGATGCTTCAGCCATATACATGCACCTTGGGTCAGACAGAGTTTGAAAACGGACAGTTAGTCTCTATAGTGTTTCCTGCTTCTGTCAGTTATAAAACACAAATACAGGGAGAGAACTTTGTGGGACCTGATGATATTTCTTAAACTTTCTAATAATTTTAATAATATAACAAATCATTGTGTATATTTTTGTATCACAATGAAATTATATTTTTGCTTTTATTTAGAGTCCTATCAAGATCAAGTCACATAAGGACATGAGGAAAAAGCTAAAACTGGAACTGAGGAAACATCCGGTTTAAACATACATATGATAAGATAGACTTTACACAAGCATGCATAAAACAGACATGGAAAATGTAATACGTAAACTATGGTGAATCACAAATAACACGATTATTTTAAAGGTGACACTTGGAAGAGATTACTGTGTATAAAGACATTTCTCTTTTCTAAAGCTTTTATGAATTTTGAGCATTACATTGGCTATGAATGCTATGTTTGATGAAATAATGGGTTTATAGCTTGTGAAAACAAAGGGTGTAGTAAATTGTAAAAATGTCACAAAACTTCCTCAATTGAGAGATGTATATAATTATACCGCTCCCGAAAAAAAAAGAGGAAGCACAAATATAGTGCAATATTGTAAAGTATCTAGAATACAAAGTGATGAAGCTATACATTTCCACTCAAATACATGGACCCTTTTGCAGAATCCACTTTACTTAATAGTGAATGGAACAAATTTAATCAAGTAAATAAAATACAATATCAAAACAACTAAATAGCTATGCAACATATAGTCCTCAGTAACGCAATGCATTTCACTGGATGTTCAGCTTCATCAGTTGGTTAATTATGCTGTCCATGGGAGTCCCTTATAAAACACTTGCAATTTGAAGATGCAATCATCATTTCCTACCAATCAGAGCAAAGTGTGGGCAATGAACTGGCATTCGGCTCATATTGTTGTTCATTTGACGTTTTCTGGAAGTGACTTGTGAGAAGAGTGAAATCAGCCGGCAAGCACCCAAGGTCAGTGGCGTCACGCCATGGGCCCCCCTACATCATGCAGTGCCCCCCCCCCCCCAATTTAAATTGAAGTCGGGAGCACTGCGGCTTCCTTCACAAGCTGCAGGGGCACAGCACAGGGGAGAGACCAAGAGAGGAAGCTCAGCTCTGAACAGAAGCATCCAGGCAATTCCTGGTAAGTTTTAATCAGTCTCTGTGTGTGTGTGTGTGTGTGTGTGTGTGTTGGGGGTTGGGGGGGCCAGTCTGTCTGTGTGGGGAGGAGGGGTTCAGTCTGTGTCTGTGGGGGGGTCAGTTTGTGTGTGTAGGGATCAGTCTGTGTGTGGGGGTTCACTCTGTGTCTGTGGGGGTCAGTTTGTGTGTGTAAGGGTGTGGAGGGGATCACTCTGTGTGTGTGTCAGTTTGTGTGTATGGAGATCAGTCTGTGTGGGGGGGTTAGTCTGTGTGTGTGGAGGGGGCAGTCTCTGTGTGTGGGGGGTCAGTATGTGTGTGTGAGGGGGTCAGTCTGTGTGTGTGTGTGGGGGGTCCGTCTGTGTGAGTGTGTGCATGGATCAGTCTGTGTGGGGTGGATCAGTCTGTGTGTGGAGGGCGGTCAGTTTGTGTGTATAGGCAATTCTGTGTATGGGTCAGTCTGTGTAGGTGTGTGCATGGGTCAGTCTGTGTGGGGTGGATCAGTCTGTGTGTGGGGTGGGTCAGTCAGTCTGTGTGTGTGGGGGGGGTCAGTCTGTGTATGTATGGGTATGTATGTACATCTGTGTAAGGGAGCAGTCTGTGTGCGTGTATGAGTCAGTCTGTGTGTGGGGGGCAGAGTATGTGTGTGTGTGTGTGTGGGTCTGTCTGTGTACGTGTATGGGTCAGCCTGTGGGTTTGTATGGGTCAGTCAGGGTTTAAATGGGTCAGTCTCTGTAAATGCTTGAGCTCCAAGAGACAGAACTCTCATCTCGTGACCTCCCCTGTACCGGATGGATAGGCAGCCTTCTCAACCACCATTGTCACTAAACAGTGTGCAAGGGAGCAGAGAGGAACTGCACGAAGGTTACTTCTCCCTCACGTCTCCATGCTCCCCGCGGCGGCCAGCTCTAATATTTCTGGCACGGCTTAGTAAAGGGCTGACAAATGCCAGGCACCAAGGCGAAATGTCTAGTCGCCATGGCGACCTAGCGCCGGGAATTTATCGAGCCCTATGTACAATCTGCTCCACCTACATACACACTACATCCCCTATACACAAAGTAGATCCTGTATAGACATACACTGCAACACCTACACAGACTACATTCCTGACGTGCACTAAATCCCCTGTACACAAACACACACTACATTGCCTAAAATCTCACAGTCTCTACAGCCCATATTCACACACTCACTACATCCCCTATACTCATAATATGACCCCTATTCACACTACAGCTCCTATAAACTCACAGACTCTCTACAGTCCCTAGACATGCAAATACATACCCCTGCAGCCTCTAACCACACGTATTACGCTACAAACACAACACAACCGAAATGACCTACTTACACAATCCCACAAGCAGTCTCCAAACACATTCACAATACACTTTCCTGGCCCTTTCGTCCTTTAGTATCCCTCTTATGGAGACACCAGTAATGAGTCACAAGCAAACACAAGCGCAATCTATGCATGTGCTGCCCATGAAGATCATTGAACTTACATGCACACTTTGAGGAGAGAGCATGCTTGTCATTGGTGATTACACAACACACCTTCTCTCTGGCCCCAGCACCTACCAGTGGGCAGCTCTGATTAAAAAATGCCTGGGCATAATTTTTCCCAGGTCCACTCTAATAACCAATACAGTGAACTTTATTCATTATGGTGCTTAATGTGCTCCTTTAATGTAAAATAATACTGTATTGTTAATTAGCATCTAAACAGTCTTATAACAGTTTCATTGGAAGTATTATAAATGCATACATACAATTTATTAATGACAATATCTGGGGTCATCACAAGTATTCTGCATAATATGGGTAAAAATAAGTCAACAAACATGCACTTCATCATAAATGTGCGCAGTACATTACATTAGGATAAAGTGAGCCAGATAAAGTAGCAAGCAAGCCACACACAGAAGGTGTGATGTGACCACACGTACAGTACCAAAACCGGCAGTGGCGTACACATGACCTATGGGGACCCGGTGCGAAAATTGATCCGTGGGCCCCCCCCTCACGCTTACTCTGCGCAGGCCGGAGCCACAACACATGGTGGCGGGCACCTGGTCGCAGGGGTTGCAGGGTTGCGACCCCTGCGACCGCGGTATGTACACCAGTGCATGCAGATGCACACACACTTACTCCTTAAGGACCAAACTTCTGTAATAAAAGGGAATCATGACATGTCACACATGTCATGTGTCCTTAAGGGGTTAAAGGACCACTACAGACACCTAGATCACATCAGCTCAATGAAGGGGTCTGGGTGTGAGGTCCCTCTAGTTTTAACCCTGCAGCTAAAAGTGTGTTTCACTGAGGGTTAATCAAGCCTCTAGCGGCTGTCTCACTGACAGCCGCTAGAGGAGCTTCCGCGATTCTAAGACACTGAACGTCCATAGGAAAGCATTGAGTAATGCTTTCCTATGGGCGGTTTGAATGCGCGCACGGCTCTTGCCGTGCATGCGCATTCGGAGCTGAGCGGCGGAGGGATCCCCAGCGCCAAGGAAGTCCGGCGCTGGAGAAAGGTAAGTGCTGAAGACACACACACTCTCTCACGAACAGACGCATACACACTAGCTAACAGACACACACATTTACTGACAGAGACACACTCAGCGACAGACATACATACACACTCACTTACAAAACATACACTCTCACTGACAAACACACACTCACTAACAGACATCAAACAGACTCACTAACACAAACACACTCAGTAACAGACACACACAGTAACACTCACTAGCAGACACACACTCACTGACACTCACACTAACACACACACTAACACTCACAGTAACACTCACAGTAACACTCACAGTAACACTAACACTCACAGTAACACTAACACACACACACTAACACTCAGAGTAACACTAACACACACTAACACTCACAGTAACACTAACACACACACTAACACACACAGTAACACTAACACTCACAGTAACACTAACACACACACACAATAACACTGAGTAACACTAACACACACACTAACACATTTTTTTTTTATTTAATCCCCCCAGCCTCCTTACCTTTTGGAGTGCTGAGGGGATTCCCTGGGGTCCAGTGGTGCTGCTGGGCTCCTGGGGGGCCGGTCAACCGGCGGGCAGGCAGGCTGGCGGGCGCGCGAAGTGCTTCCTCTTCAGCTCCCTCGCGCGCCACGTACTGATACCGGCGCTGGAAGATGATGTCATCTTCCGGCTCCGGTATCACTGCGCGAGGGAGCTGAAGAGGAAGCACTCAGGGGAGAGTGCTCCTTCGCGTGCCCGCCAGCCTGACTGCCCGCCGGGTGTAAGCAGGGCCAGCCTCGGGGGGGCCGGAGGTGGCCGGCTCCTGGGCCCCCCAGGAGAAGAGGCTGGCCCAGTGCGTACATACCGGGTCTGTACGCCACTGAAAACCGGCAAAGGCTGAATCAAACAGCGGAACACAGAAATGCCAGCACCCATAGACAGGCCAATATGAATAAGTCTCTCCAGTATCCTCCGGACAAATTAGTGAGCAAATTAGGTGGACAAGTTAAATCCAATTTAACAAAAGAAAATATGAAAGTCTGTGAGCTTTGAAATTGTTATTTAGTGAACTGAGTGTTGTATAAATTGGCCCCAGTGTGCTCTGTCTGTCTGTCTATCGATCTTATCTATATATTGAGATTGATTAACAGGGACTGGCAGGGAAGGGGTTAACACTGGGTAGTGTTAGGAAAATGTATTACCTGCATTACAGGGAGGGAGAAGAGCTCATATGGGCTCTAGCTGCGGTGCAGTCTGTTGTGAGAGCATTCCATACATTAGACATGCCATTCCATTGAAATAGGTACATTTCTTTCAGAGACTGGGAATCAGGAACATGCTGAAAGGTGGTGGCTAAGGAGGCTGGGTTACACTGCTGAAAATGTCAAAACATTTTACAGCACTGTAAGAAAACTTTACAGAATTGAAATAAAATAAACTAACTAGAGGTATTTCAGCTTAATAGCTTTAATTTAAGCTTAACTTGTTTAGCTGCCTGGAGTGCCCCTTTAATGTGAGAATTCTAGGTGAATCAAAATAGCCCAAACTGGAAAAATTCAGCTATGCTTTCCGTTTGGTTACTCTGATTTTAAATTTTAAATTCATGTTGAATTCTCACTTTAGTAACTAACCTAACTAAATCTCAAAATGAAGTGTGGATATTCTACACAATACATGTGAGGAGGCGAGGGGTTGATGTTATGTTGAGGTGTGATTCCCATTATTTTTGTATTTTTATTGAATTTTTAATAAAGTGAATTTCATATGAATTTGAATGACGCTATTTTATAAACTATGCTGGGAGTCTTTCAGAAATTTTACAAATGTACATGATTGCAAAATGTGGATCACGTAAATGAATCTATAATCTGTAACCAGTACATTTATGCAGTGGGGGGTCTGTATTATGTTTCCTTTCTTTTTAGTCTATTAAGTATTCAAGAAATTAAAGTCACTTTGAAATCATGTTTCAAAACTAAATGATACACTGCAAAAGCGATATACTCTGGGAAAATAAATATCAGAATTCATCATACCACTTTTGGCACCATAACTCTTAATATTATTAAAGATGTTGTAATGCACACAAACTGTCTCTGTAATCTCAGCTTTTACAAATGCAATTTTTCTCTCTCGGTTTAAAACAGAGCTTGTAGCCAGTGGGGGCTTGTCCATAGGAGCACTAAGATCACCACACTAGATAATTATTATAATAATAAAATAAAATGTATTGCCAGTGGGAAATAGTTAAATTGCAAATGTCCAAAAAAATGGGATATATACTACTTTTTCGCTCATCCCTACAAATCCAAATTCAATATCTCTTTGATGATCCACGTGGACACTGTTATATAGTCTCCTGAACCATTCATGGTGTTGATATAACATTGGTCAGTATTTATTTACCACCTGAAGATCCCTTTGCAACATTGGACAGAGCGCTGTGCAGGTTTCCCCAGACAGGACAGGCAAACTCATAGTATGTGACAAATTACATTTTTTAAGTGGTCCATCTTTGGATGCCTCGGATTTCTATTCCTTGGCCGCCTGGAAGGCAGCAAAAAAAGGTAAGCTGCAGGTTTGGAACACTGATACATGGGCATGGTCTGTATAGCACATGGTGGATATTGGATCCAGGGTCATAAGATTATACATATTATTCTCATGTGCATGATAACTCATTGATTTTTCGTTTTTTATAGACCATACCCTTCTTTACAATTCAGAGTCTCTCTCAATAGGACCTATTATGTGGATTGACGAGAGTCCATTACTGATAAGTCCCACTTTAACAAAACTTGCAAAACCCTTTACACATTGGAAAATGGATGATAGTTTACTCCAATGTTGCAAAAGCAGCTTTCAATAGACACTGAAAGTCAGTTTACAGGAACAAAGCATACAGGAGCTAAACAGGGGTACAGCTATACTGCGGTCAGTTCTACATGGTTTTACACTTAAAGCAGATTTTTAATCTAATGGAAAGAAGACTTGTTGCCTCCTCGCACACAAATTGAGGAAATAACAAGCCTCCACTTTTGTAGTCTATCTAACAAATGACCTGCAAGAAATGGCGAACATCTGCTCTAGATTTTATGCTTCCCTCTATAACTTCTTGAAACAATGCCTACTTCTGACACTATTTCTAGTTACCTTCAAGATATTTATCTACTCACAATTAGCAAAGCCCAAATCCAAGCTTTATCTAAACCCATAGATGAGGAAGAAATTACAAGGGCAATCAGGGCAATGCCCCAGGGGAAAGTGTTGGAACCTGATGGGTTCACATCCCTTTATTTATTTATTTATTTATGTATTTATTTATTTTTAAACATTCTTTATTTTTCAGTTTTTGCACATTGTTTCTTACAGATATCACACATAGTATTCAACAGCGGGGGTGTACACCGTAAAATGTTGGGGGGTACAGAAAAAAGAGGGTGGGGTAGAGGCAAGTTACAGAATAGAGATAATTGTCACAAGCATCACATTTCTGGGTGAGAGCCTTTCGTGCCCACCTGGCCTTGGTTGGTCGGCTGGTGATGATAGTGTGTGGTGCTGGTTACCTGTCGCCCCTTGCCTTTGCCGTTAGTTAGGTGAGGGTATTAACTAATGGGGCTTTGGTGGTGGGTTTTCGGAGGTGTGGTCTCTTGGTGTTCGCCAGTGTTCCCAGCGTTAGGTGGCTCGAGTAGAGTTCCGTTCACCTGGTACGTGCGATGTCAGCTCTGGGGCTGTTTGTTGGGTTATTTGCATGCTCAGTGAGTACAAGTGTAAGGTGTGATGTCTCTATCCGCGGGGCATGGGTGTGGGTAAGTGGTTGTCCTGGGTCCCTCCCATAAGGGGGATGAAGTGGGTCTTGGGTGGAGGTATCTCCTTGACCTGCGAGCGTGTCAAGAGTGTTGGGTCTCTGCCCTTCTGTTAGTATTGGCATCATGGGCTCGGTGTATGTGTGGCAGTGCTGTATCTGCGTTGGTGGGGTGGCTGGTAGGGTACAGCAGGAGAGGGGGTGGGGTGGCAGGGTTGGGAAGGTAATTTCAGGTTCTCGGAGGTCGCACGGCCGCGCCCCTTTTATGTTCTTAATGTTAGATTGGGGTTGACAGCTCAGTGAGTCGGGGTCCCAAATCTTGTCGCAGTGGGATGTGGTGTCGTGAATGAGGGCCGACATGCCGTCCATCTTTTTTTAACCTCCGCTATAGTTGGGACTGTCTACGCCCCAGTGTGTGGCTTTGGACCTCCTGGTTGCTAGTTTGGCTAGTAGTTTATTTTGCGCTCTGGGTATTTCTTTCAATGGTTTGGATAGCAGCCATAGCCAGGCGTCCTTTGGGATAGTGTCATGTAGGATTTTCGATGCTAAGGTCACTGTGTCTGTCCAGATTTGCAGGGCGGGATTAACATAGGGGCTGATTTTTTTTACACACACTACTCTTAGGTTTGCCACCTGACTGGTATTTTACCAGTATTTGAAGCTGCCTGGCCGTGCCGGTATTGCAGTAATACCGGCAATACAAATGCAGGTATTTTTCTCATCATAAACGGAGATTACTCTGTAATACCAGCACTAACCAGTAGGGGTCACTGTGTGTGGAGAGAGGCAAGGATAGAAATTACAGCATATCCCTCCCTGCCTCTCTCTACTCACTGATCCGCAGGGGAGCAGCTACAGAGCACAGAGAGTCCAGACAGCAGTTCCCAGCCTACAGAGACAGCCTACAGCTCAGGTAAGTGACGGATGGGGGGTAAGGCAGCAGGGAGACATGAGGACACTAAAAAACTAGGGGACACTGTGAGATATGGGGATGCTGAGACACATGGGGACATTGGGAGACACACTGAGACACATGGGACACCGTGTCCCCATGCCTCCAAGCCAGTGTCCCTATTGTCTCAGTGTCCCCTAGTCTCCCAGTGTCTATGTCCCCATGTCTCTCAGTGTCCCTAGTGTCTCAGTGTCCCAGTGTCCCCAAATGTCTGTGTCCCCATGTCTCCCAGTCAGTCCCCCTAGTGTCTCAGTGTCCCCATGTCTCCCAGTGTCCCTATGTCTCCCAGCCAGTGTCTCTAGTGTCTGTGTCCCATGTCTCTCAGTGTCTCTAGTGTCCCCAAATGTCCCCATGTCTCCCAATGTTCCCAAGTGTCTCTATGCCTGTGTCTCCATGCCTCCCAGCCAGTGTCCCTAGTGTCTCAGTATCCCCATGTCTCTCAGTGTCCCTAGTGTCCCCATGTCTTCCAGTGTCTGTGTCTCCATGTCTCTGTGTCCCTAGTGTCTGTGTCCCCATTTCTCCCAGTGTCCCCATTGACTTCCTGCTTCACTGGACACTGCTGTTAGGGGGGTGGATTTACTTGAAAGATTAAAGCATAAATTCGAGAGAGATTAGCATAGAGTATGTGTTTTCTTAAAGCTGCATCCTTTGAGTTTCCCTCCAACACCATCTCCATTAGATACTTGACGCTTGAGAGGTATAACTGTTTTAGTGTCTATGGTCGATAAGATTCTTGTCATGACTGCTAGTGTGGTCCAGCATGCAGACTATGTAACATCTACATAGAGAGAACAGAAAATGATAAACTGTAAACCGGTCCTTAGAATGGCCGGACTAATACGTTAAAAACAGAGAATTGTCAAGGGAGCCAGAAATATACAATACCATTTAACAAGCCAAGTCAGGGAAGCCAGGCATCAGAATAGTCAAGGTCAAAATACTGGGAATATCAAAAACAGGACAAGAAGACGCACTCTCAGGATTCAGGAACCAGGAACGAAAACCACGACAGGGCAATAACCTAGGTTAAATATCCCTCTGGCCTCTGACTGCAGAAAGTGTGTGTGTGTGACCCTGGGGGGCAGAGCTATATCTGGTTGCGACCGCGTGTTCGGCACCATCTTGAACCCAGGCAGGCAGCCAGGAAAACCTGGCAGAGCGGCTACTGACTTGCCCCTTGACCCTGATCATCAAGTAAATACGCTATTTTTGATTGTGCATTTACTTGCCGGAGTTTAGATGCCAAAAGAGTAGAGGCCCTGTTGCCTTTTAAGTAAAATGTTTTCCTGAGACGTCTCACCATAAGAGATGTACGATCTAAATTAATTTTGTTAATTTTAGTCTTAATTTCTCCTATCATTACTGATAGGGAAGACGAGGGGCCAAATTTATTAGCCTGGTTCAAATTGTACAGTTCTTTTTCCAATGTTCTTAAATTATTGCTATTAATTTTCTTCAGGTGAGACGCTCTAGAAATAAAATGACCTCGTAACACAGCCTTATGCGCATTCCAAGACACCTCACCAGGAACCTCGGGTGAGGCATTTTCCCAAAAATAATCGCTCAAGGCTTTCTCCGTCAATGATCTGTTCACAACATCATTTAATAATCGCCTAATTTCCAGGTTCTATTCGGGGCTGAAGAAACAATTTCGTCAATATGCATTATGATTGGAGCATGGTCAGACCAGTTAATGTCTAAGATATCAGATTTCAAGATGTGCGCGATTAAAGCGCTCTGGACCATAAACCTATCCAGCCTGGAATACATATTTTTAGATGCAGAATAATACGTAAAATATCTTTCATTCTCATGCATCAGTCTCCAGGAATCATATAAACCACATTCAATCATGTATCTGGAACATTTGTTTGCTAATCTGCCGCTGTCCCCTCTATGTTGTTGATCACTGTCTTCCCTAGCATTATCCAATTCACCGTCCATAACAAAATTCGTATCGCCACACATTACCAAGCTGCCTCTCACATTCTCATTCACTAAGTCCATCAATTTCCTAAAGAACTGCAACTGACCGGTGTTGGGAAAATACATGTTCACTATAGTGTTAAGTGAACCTATCCATATTAAATACCTCCCGTCATCATCCGTCATTCCTTTGTTCATCGAACATGCTACATTCCTGTGGAAGAAAATCGATGCACCTCTAGACTTGGATTTATAAGTGCTATGATATTGGACTGGGAAAAGCTTTGACATAATCTTATGTTTTTTATCATTTTTAAAATGCGTTTCCTGTACACAGATGACATCTGATTTGTTGGATTTTGCTTCTTTAAATAGTAAGCGTCTTTTGTGGGCGGTGTTCAGGCCTCTCACATTAAATGACATCTATTTTAAAACCATAATTTATGGAACAGCAATGCTTGATAAAGAGTAAAAGAACATTCAACTTTGTGAGAGTCCGAACAACCGCCTTCCAATGAAGAAACATCCAACAATACTGTCACAACAAACTCTAGTTGTGTACATGTGTGTACAGGAATAAATAAACAGATTTGTGCAAGTCGCTGATGCCACATAATGTGCATTTTTGTATGAGGCAATACTGTGATTCGTGATCTGGAAACATTTCTACCAAATTTTAAAGGATGGTTGGTCAAAGAAAATAGAAAAATAAAAATATCAACGGGGTACAAAAAACTTGGGTATATACCCCTATCAGGGGAAATAAACAAACAGTGAAAAAGGGCCATGAGGGAGAGCAAAAAAAGTTTCTCCATCTCAGGGTATTAGGCCCAGGTTGGGGGGAGAGAAGGCTGCTGGGTACAAGGGGAGCAATATAAATAAAAAAAACACACCCAAAAAAAATAAAATAAAAAATAAAAAATAATAATAAAAAAAACCACAAAATAATATTGATTGTGAAAATTTGGAAATACTTAAGTGGTCAAATCGATTTCTGAAATAAACTGTTAAGTTGCATATCAAATAATCATTGGTGTGCAAACTCTAAGGACAGTCATAACGAGGAGAAACAAGTCAAGATTCAAAGTAATCCCGTTAAATCTCCAGACTGGAGCAGGACTCAATAGTCTGTTACAGAGAAAGTTTTCTCGGAACCAAGCCATAAAAATCCAGAGAGAAAAAAAAATCATGAAAATAAACTTATATAAAAAAAAGTAAATAAAATTCCTTAGTGAAGATAGGAAGAACATCTAAACTTGAAGTGTCGAACGATTTACGACCGTGGAAAATGAAGACTGTAGCTCTATAAACTGGAAACTCAGGAAGTGTCAGATTTGCTTCTCTTACTGGCCTGCAGAGGAGTAGATGGCGAGAGTCTATGAGGCGAAACCTGACTTCTATTCATGGATTGGATGAGGTCCATTCCTTCCTCAGGCAACGTGATTATGAAATTCCTGCCATCCATGCGGAAAAGGACTTTAACCGGGAATCCCCATCTATATCTTATCCCTCTTCGTCTTAGATCCGCGGTAAAAAGTTGAAATTCTCTGCGTCGCCTCATTGTTTGGGCAGAGAAGTCTTGGAAGACCTTCATACCGCTGTAGTCCCCCGTGAGACCTGACGTGCGTACTGCACCCAGAAATTCCTCTTTAATGTGGTAATAGTGAAATCTCACTATCACATCTTTGGGTGCAGCCCCAGGCGCATTACCGGGTTTAGGCAATCTATGGATGCGGTCCAGTAGCAGATCCGTATTTTTAGCAGTTGGTAGAGCTGACTTCACCATTGCCTGGAAATAACTTTGTAATTCCAGAGAGTCTATATTTTCAGGGATCCCCCTGATCCTTAGGTTATTACGCCTACTTCTATCCTCGGCTTCCGCTAACTTTTCTGCTTGTTGGTGTACTTGCTTCTGAAGCTCTTTTACAGTTTCAACCAAATCCAGGTGAGATTGCTCTTGAGAGTGCAATCTATTCTCTATTATTTCCGTCCGCTGATTAATGCCCTCCATGGCTCCATATAAAGTGTCAGTCTTTCTTAAAGTCGTTTTTCAGATCGTCTCTCAAATCTTTAATGAGTTGTATTATCATGCCAGCTGATGGTGGAAGATCATCTGCCAATTCAGGTGGCATATTCGGATTGTAAGTCGCTGCTATAAATGTGGTGGTAGCCATATTGGAGGTGGCAGTGGCCATCTTGGGAGTGGAGTATGCAATGTCTGGTCTGGCAGCCATCTTTGTTGTGGCATCATAACCTTTTCTCTGTGGTAGTGCAGAGAGAGTACTTGTTTGGAGCATTTCAGCTCCTAGTTCCATATTTTGGTCCTCTGGGCTTTCCATAGCCCTTACTGTCCCTTTAAGAGTTTTGGGTCGGATAGCAGAGCCCCCCCCCCACCGGGACCGACAACCTAGAGGCCGAGGATCCCGATGGGGAGCGTGAACTCACACTGCCCTCCCCTTTACTTGCAGCCCGGTCACTTTTGTAAGTGACCGGGCTGCTCTATGCTGAGACCGCGAGCGGCTTGCTGGGTGGTCCTTGCCGCTCGCGGGAGACACAGCTTTGTGCTCCGAGCATGCTGAGTGCTCGGAGCACTCTGAGCCGCACACAGAGGTGTCGGCTAGTGCGGCCACGGTCCCGCCGCTCTCTGGATGCTGCGAGCGGGTCGCGACCGCACAGGCATAAGATTTAGCATGGGAGACCGGGAGGGAGGTGGGGAGGGATTTCCCCAGCACCACCAACGATATTTTAAGCGGCAAAACCAGCCGCGAGCCGGATTTTGAAGCAGGGGAGTGAGCCTGGGCACCCTTACTCACCCCAGCAGCTCCTGCTCCCGATTTCTATATTGCAGGTACGGATTTTTCATTTTTCCTTTGTTTCTCCATATCCAGATAGTTATTAGCTATTAGTTATCATAAATAAAATGTTTCCATTGCAGTTAAATTTGCACTTTTTTAACGAAATTGCCCCCCTTGTCCAGGAGCCTCTCTAAAACGTGGCCATCTAAGATGGTGGCCAAGACACGCTCCACATGGAGTTTTTTCTTCTCATTCTCGGCACATAAGATTCAAGGGGTTGTGATTTCAATCCCTGTATTATAAATAATAATAATAATATATTCACTATATGTGTCAACTAAAACAATTATTGTTTATATCTGATTTAGCAAAAATCATAATAAAGAGAAAAGAATATATTTTTTTCCCATACAAGGTTCCAACCATTAAAAAACAGGTTAAAAAACAAACTTCTTAAACATTGGGCTATGGTGGAACACACAACCTGACAAAACTCAGTTTAAATACCAGCACCATGTGTGTATTTGGTTAATGTGCCATGCACCTTCCTGTTATATTCGGTGTAGAATTTCATTGGATGATGACAAGAAGATGGGTGGATCAGGCTTGGAAGAGGAGGCTGAATAAAGACAATCCTCTAGATTGTAAGCTTTTTTAAGAAGGGCACTGATCAAAATAATGTCAAAATGTGTAATAGTTGTCTCATTTGTAGGTAAATCCCCTGTTAATAATATTGTAAAGTGATTCTGAATAAGTTAGCACTATAAAAATGCCAATGATAATAATAAACTATGTTTTTTTTTACTTTTTATTTTTTTTAAAGGGGAACAAATAAAAAAAGTCAAAAGGCAGAATGAATTATGCATTTTTGGTACTTATATCTGTTACTGACACAATGTATGTAAATGTTGGTAATATATGACCTCTGGTATACTATGCAGAGTAACTTTGGGGGCTATAGCTCCAAACATGGATCTCTTTAATCCTAAATATTTTTGTCTTGGTACACAGATAGCTAACTCATGATGCTCCATGTTGGTTATCACAACTTCTCTTCTTTTGCAAATAATATAAAAGGGGTACAGTAAATTTAAGGATTGCTATTTTGTTACCTGAAAATCACATGTGGTCAGTAAATCGATCTGTCAAAATTGCAAGGTTTGACATTTAAAATGAGTCTGTCTGTCATACGACCATGTAATTTCACAAAAACAAAGTATCAACATGATTTAAGTAACAGTTGTAAACAAAATTATTCGACAAAGTCATGTTTGTTGTTGAAATTTACAGACTTTCAGCTGTTTGCAAAGAACAAATCAAACAAAAGCAATTGAAATAACTCAACATAACAAATGTTTCAAGTGGTCTCCCCAAATTCAACTGAAAATGCAACTTCTCCAGTCTCAAAATTATTCAACCCACTGAATAGAATCCCATCCAATAGCACAAAACAGGTTTTGTCTCAAGCACATCTGATGCAACTAATCAAAGGCTTCATTAGTTGAACCAGATATGCTTGAGCTTGCACGCTAGAAATAACTGAACTGGCTAGGGGTTTGTTGAGTGTCAAGTGTGACTGCATATTAGAAATATGGCTAGAAGTATGAGTGCATGTTAGAAATATGGCATATTATGAAATAAGAATGGTCCACAAAGTTAGGGGAACAAGGATACAAATATATAGCAAATTAACTGAATGTTCCTGGAGACACAGTCGAAAGCATAGTTTGCAAATTCAATGTTGAAGGAACATTGGTTATACTAACTGGACTAGGCAGAAAAGGGTAGCTATCAATGGCTGAAACCAGATTTCTGAGAAGGCAAGTTGTGAAAAACCCTCAAGTGACTGCAAAAGATCTTCAGCAACACTTGAGGGCAACAGGCACTGTAGTTTCAGTGAGCACAGTAACGTGCATACTAAACGCAGGTTTCCATGTCAGAACTCCAAGACATACACCTCTACTGACCCAAAAGCACAAATAAATTCTGCTCCACTATGCTCAAAATCATAAAATTAAGCCACAGAAGTTTTGGGACTCTGCTATGTGGAACAATTAGACAAAACTAGAACTTTTCAGCCCAATAGATCAGCGGTATGTCTGGAGGAAGAAGAATGAAGCATACGCTGAAAAGAAGACTTTGCTTACAGTTAAGCATGGTGATGGCTTGATCATGCTCTGGGGCTGCTTTGCATCCTCTGGCACTGAAGACCTGCAGCGTATGGAAGGCAAGATGAATTCATTAAAGTATTAGGAAATCAGGAAAACGTCATGCCGTCTGTGAGGAAGCTGAAGGCCTGGTTGCAGAAGAAGTCATGGAAAATTCTACAGTGGCTATCACAGTGACCTTACTTGAACCCCAGAGATAGTCTTTGCTGCACACAAACCCAAGGATATTACTGAACTGAAGGCCATTGCTCATGAGCAATAGGCTAAGATTCCTCAGGAACACTACCAGAAGCTGTAGTCTGGTTATGCATCTCGTTTGCAGCAGGTCATAACAGCAAAGGGTGCTTTACTAAGTACTAAAAATGCTTGCAATGAAGGTATTGAATAATTGTGAGACTGTAGCAGTCATTACAAGTTGCAATTTCAGTTAAATTTTGGAAAAACCAATTGAAGTATTTGTTGTGTTGAGCTAGTACAATTGCTTTTGTTTGTTTTGTTCATTGCAAACAGCTTAAAGCGAGCGCTTATTTAGTAAGTAGATGTCTGCTTACCCAGACAACAGGTGCCTACACTGCTGAAATATACCGAGGAGAGGGGGGAGAGAGCAGGCAGTCGGCGGCAAGGGAGCGGTGATGTGTTTCAACTTCCACACAGCTCCCTCGCACTCCCCCTGTAGTGATGCCGGGAGGTGGAATTTTACGTCACTCCAATCCTGACATCACTAAATGGCATGCGAGGGCGCAGTGAGAAACTGGAAGATTCCAGGAGCCACTGGACCTCAGGCAGAAGCTCCCCACTGGACCCCAGGGCGAAGAACTCCACTGAACCGCAGGGAGAGGACCCACACCAGCTCTCCCAAAGGTAGGGATGCTGGATGCGCCTAAAAAAATAAAACTACAATAAATAAAATATATTTATGAGTGTGTCTGCATGTGTGTAAATGTGTGAGTGTGCCTGTCAGTTTATGTGTGTGCCTGTCTGTCGGTTTGTGTGTCTGTCATAGTCTGTCTATATCAGTAGTCGAAAGAGGATCCAGGCACTACAAGCATCTTCAAATGTGTTTATTGGGACACGTGAGGCACCGCAATGTTTCGACACCTGAAATGGTCTTTGTCTGGCTTGACAAAAACCCTATCAGGGGTGGAAACGTTGTGGTGTCTCACTTATGCCAATAAACACATTTAAAGATACTTGTAGTGCCTGTTTTTTCTTTCTACTACTGATATCTACTTCCCGGGGCTGGTGCTGGCCCAAAGTCCAGTTTAGCACCTGGATCTTCATGTGATTGCAGTGCAGTTCTTTTTTTTTTTTTTTCTCTTTTTGTAAAAAGTGTCTATGTGTATGTCTGTCAGTGTCTATGCCAGTGAGTGTGTGTGTGTGTGTGTGTGTGTCTGTCTGTGTGTGTGTGTCTATCAATGTGTGTCTGTCAGCAGGGACAGACTGACAGTGCCTCTGGCCCCCGGGCAAAACTAGGACCTGGGCCCCTTGCAGACCAAAATATATGCTGGTATACATGATAGTGTAGATGTACCATGTACTTGATTATATAAAGTTATTTATTATGTAAAGTGTATGTATGCTTATGTGTGTATATTCACTGTGAGCCCTGGTGTAAGTTAATATATGTATTTTTTTTGTGTAGTGTCAGGATCTGTGGATTCAGAGTATGTTTATATACATGTTTTTTTTTTTTTTTTTTAATAAGATAGTATTTATGTGTGTGTGTGTAGCATGGCAGTATGTTTGAGGGAGTATTTGTGAAACAGGCAATGTGTTTAAATGAGGCATGCAGGCATCCAAATTTTGGGTCTTGACTTACTAACCATATGCTAAAAGTTACGGGACACCTTAACAGGACACTATAATCACCAAAACAACTGCAGCTTAATGTAGTTGTTCTAGTGTGTATAGTCAGTCTCTGCAGGCATTTTAATGTAAACCCTGCCTTTTCAGAGAAAAGGCAGTGCTTACATTGCAGACTAGGGGCACCTCCAGTGGCAGTCACTCAGAAGGCCAGTAGAGGTGCTTCCTGGGTCAGTGATAGGCAATGAGCAGCACTGATGTTCAGTGTCTCCATGCTCTGCCTGGAGGCGCTGAACTTTCCCCACACAGATGCATTGATTCAACACATCTCTATGCCATGTGTATGCATTAGTTTCCCAATGCTTTCCTATGAGAAAGCAATGGAAAGGCTGAGATCGTCAATTCTGATTATCTCAGCCAAGGGGGCAGAGCATGGGCTGAGCCAGCGCCGGTTGACCTGGAATAAAGGTACGTTTATTACCTTTTTAAGAGGGGAAAGGGGGTGCTGGTGCTGGTGACCTAAACTGTGTTTTTAATACTATAGGGTCAGAAATGCAAGTTTATATTACTTTAAATGCATGTGTTTTTGTTTTTTTTTATTCATTCTAGTATGTCCAGGATATCAGTGTGTGTATGCGGGGGCATATTTATTGAGGGTCTGTATGTGTGTGTGTAAATGCAAGACCAAATTAGCATGTAGTTAGTGTGTGAACCCAGGTTTGCATGTGTGGAAGGTCGGTGTACGTGAAAACAGGGGCATGCAGTGGTTATAGTGTGGAAAAGAGGTAATGGGGGAAATAGTGGGTGCAGGGGATAATAGAAGCCATTAAGTGTTCAGGGGAGGGATATGGGCTGTTAAAGGTGCAGAAAACAAAGGAGGCTACAGTGGGTAATAGGAGCTTTAGTATATGCAAGGGTTAATAGGGGCTGCAGTGAGTGCAGGGGGTAATAGGGGCTAAAGTCTTTGCAGGCGGTATAGGGGTTGCAGTTCATGCAGTTGCTGTAGTGGGTGCAAGGGATAATAAGGCTTGTAATGGGTGTATGGGTTGTAGTGGGTGCAAGTGGTAATAGGGGTTGTAGTGGGTGCAAGTGGTTATAGGGGTTGTAGTGGGTGCAGGAGATATAGGCTCTGTAGTGGGTGCAGAGGGTTGTAGGGACTATTTAGTGTAGGGGGTAATATGGGTTATAGTATGTGTAGGGAGTAATAGGGGTTGTAGTATGTGTAGCGAGTTATAGGGGTTGTAGTATGTGCAGGGCCGTCTTTAACATTAAATGGACCCTGGGCAAGCCTTTGCTTGGGCCCCCTGGATCCTGCCTCCCCCCACAATTGCACCTCCAGGGCATTTAATCATGCCCTCCACCCCAACAGTGGTAGAACAAATATAGAGAGGGCTCTGGTTCAAGAACGTTTTTGGGCCTCCGCTCTAGGGCAAGAGTGGAAAAAAGAATTCCCACAATGCAATGCCAGCTGGGGATCTACGATCTACATTCTAGCAGGGCTGTCTTTGAGAGCAGTGTTTGTGCATTTGAATGTCAGCATGTTTTTGTATAGCGTATGTGTGTGCATGTAGGGTGTAGTATTGGTGTTTGATTGAAGGGGTGTATTTTTATATACTTTTGAGTTTGAATTCAGGGGTGGGTTTGCATCTAATGTTTGTGTTTGCATGTTGTGTTTGATCGCTGGGATGTAAGAACATGCATTCTATACATTCACAGACATTCATACACATTAGCACGCAGATACACACAAACACACTGATACCTGAACACACCTAGACACATGCACATACTGACACAAACACACTGGCGTTTACACACACACTAGCTCATACACTAGGATACACACAGATATGGTCACATACATACACACACACTCAGATACACACACTTTGATACACATAAAAACACTGGCACACCCACATTCAGAGATACACACTTACACAGATATGTACACACATTCAGATACACACAGAAAGGTACACATACACAGAGGTACACATGCAGGGGTGTATTTGTGTGCAGTGTTGGCGTAGGAATGCTGGTATGTATGCATTGCCACACACACTTACACAAACACTAAGATACACACAGAAACACAGGTACACATGCAGTGGTGTATTTGAGTGCAATGTTTTAGCGTTGGAATGTAGTAGTGTTTTTTTGTGTGCAGTATTGGCACTGGAATAATGGGATGTATGCATTGCCGTATGCATAGATACACACACTGACACACATATACAGACACAAGTACACATATACAGACACAGGTATACATACACACAGATACACATACACACTGACACAAAGGTACACATGCACTGACACAAACACAGCCAGATACACACACACAGTCAGATACACACACTGACACAAACACAGACTGATACACACTGACAAAAACACAGCCAGATATACACAAACAGCCAGATACACACACTGACAAAAACACAGCCAGATACACACATACAGTCAGATACATACACTGACACACACAGCCAGATAGACACACAGCCAGATACACACACTGACAAAAACACAGCCAGGTACACACTCATAGTCAGATACATACACAGCCAGATACACAGACACACACACACACACTGACAAAAATACAGCCAAATACACACACTGACCCAGGTACTATCAATTTACATAGTTTAGCCACCCTCCTTTCTCCTTACCTTTACAGAAGGGTAGCTTCCCTGGGGTCCAGTTGGAGCTGGATGGCTGAGGTTGATGGTAGTCTGAGGAACCTGCTATCTCAGTCCCTCTCCTTTTCTTCCTACATTTGTGCCCCATCCACCCCAGCGGCACTCTGACATCACTTCCTCCCAGCAAGCAGGAAGACAGGGACAGGTATGGAGCACACTTAAAGGGTTAGGGGCCCCTGATTACATCACCTGCTGCAGCCCACTGGAAAATTTCTCAGGATCCCAGTGGGCTGTCAGGTCCTGGTTGCAGGCAGGAGGCCCCCCAGGAAGCTGCTTTGGGCCCCCCAGGAGTAATTGGGCCCGGGGCAGCTGCCCCTTTTGCCCCTTGTTAAAGACGGCCCTGAGTATGTGTAGGGGAAGTAAAGGGTTGTCGTGGGTGTAGGGAGTGATGAAGGTTTTAGTGAGTGTAGGGGGTGATGAAGGGGTGCAGGGGGAGATGAAGGGGTGTAGGGGGTGGTGCAGAGGGAGATGAAGAGGTGATGCAGGGGTGATAAAGGGGTGTAGGGGTAATGAAGGGGTGTAGGGGGTGATGAAGGTTGTAGGTCCTCCCCCCTGGCCCCCACCCCTGAGCGGCGGGTGAGGGCCCTAAATACTAATAAGGGGGTGGGACCTATTGTCCTCCCCCCCAGCCCCCACCCCTGAGCGGCGGGTGGGGGCCCTAAAACAAATGTCCCCCCCAGGTGACTAGGGGTCCCCAAACCCCTAGTCACCCCCCCACCCAAAAAAAGTATCCCCCTACCTACCCCCCTCACCCTAAAAATAATGAGGGAGGGGACCTTTAACTAAGAATCTGTAAAGAAAAAGAAAAAAAAAACATTGGATGTTTTCTTTCTTCTAAAATCTTCTTTTTTCAGCCCCAAAAAAGGGCAAATAAAAAATCATAATAACCGACGCAAAAAAAAAAAATCCATCTTCATCCATGGAGCGCTCCGCGCAGACTGAGCTCTGCAGGGTGGGGGAAGGCTTATAAAGCTGTGTAATTTGACTCATAACACTCTGATTGGTGGATTAAGTACCCAATCAGAGTGTTATGAGTCAAATGACAAATTCCAAAGAACTTTCCCACGCTGTGTAAAATGACACAGAGCACTCTGATTGGTGGATTTCAAACCAACCAATCAGAGTGCTGTGACAGGTAAATGTAGAGACTTAAACCCACCAATCAGAGTGCTCTGAGCCTAATTGCAGGGCGGGGCAAGGCTTTATAAGCCTTCCCCGCCCTGCAGAGCTCAGTCTGCGCGGAGCCCTCCATGGGTGAAGATGGATTATTTTTTTTGGCGCTCGTTTTTTTTGTTTATTTTTTAATTGCGTCGGTTATTATGGTTTTTTATTTGGCCTTTTTTGGGGCTGAAAAAAGATTTTAGAAGAAAGAAAACATCCAATGATATTTTTTTTTCTTTTTCTTTACAGGTTCTTAGTTAAAGGTCCCCCCCTCTTTATTTTTAGGGTGAGGGGGTTAGGTAGGGGGATACTTTTTTTGGGGGGGGAGGGGGTGACTAGGGGTTTGGGGACCCCTAGTCACCTGTGGGGGGGGGGACATTTTTTTAGGGCCCCCACCCGCCGCTCAGGGGTGGGGGCCAGGGGGAGGACATTAGGTCCCCCCCCCTTATTTTTGTTTAGGGCCCCCTCCCACCGCTCAGGGGTGGTGGCCAGGGGGGAGGACATTAGGTGCCCCCCCCCCAATTTGTGTTTAGGGCCCCCACCCACCGCTCAGGGGTGGGGGCCAGGGGGGAGGACATTAGGTCCTCCCCCTCTTACTTTTGTTTAGGGCCCCCACCCACCGCTCAGGGGTGGGGGCCAGGGGGGAGGACATTAGGCCCCGCCCCCAATTTGTGTTTAGGGCCCCCACCCACTGCTCAAGGGTGGGGGCCAGGGGGGAGGACATTAGGTCCTCCCCCCCTTACTTTTGTTTAGGGCCCCCACCCACCGCTCAGGGGTGGGGGCCAGGGGGGAGGACATTAGCCCCGCCCCCAATTTGTGTTTAGGGCCCCCACCCACCGCTCAGGGGTGGGGGCCAGGGGAGAGGACATTAGGTCCTCCCCCCCTTACTTTTGTTTAGGGCCCCCACCCACCACACAGAGGTGGGGGCCAGGGGGGAGGACATTAGGTAACCCCAAACACAGGTTACTGGCTATGGGGGATAATGTATAATAAACACAGGTTACTGGCTATGGAGGATAATGTATAATAAACAAAAAAATAAAAAAAAAAAATGTATGCAGCTTCCGAATTAATCTAAACTGTATGCTGTCTAGGAGGTGGGAGGGTCTGGGAGGGAGGGTCTGCTGCTGATTGGCTGGAATGTGTCTGCTGACTGTGAGTACAGGGTCAAAGTTTACTCAATGATGACAAATAGGAGGCGGACCGAACATCGCATATGTTCCCCATCCGGGGCGAACGCGAACACGCTATGTTCGCCAGGAACTATTCGCCAGCGAACCGTTCGGGACATCACTACTAATGTTGTTTCAACTATGGTGAGTGCTTGTCTGTGAATGTGCTAGGCATATGTGGATACCGGGTTAGTTGCGATCGCTGTGCTTTGATATACCTATTGAGGGTAAGAAGCCCCTATGTGGAAGCTTGCAGGCCTATTTTAACGTATGAATAAAAGGAAAATAAAGTAAAGATTAACCAACAAACAAGTAAAGATTATTATATGGCGAGAAGGAGTCTCTACATTACAAGCAGAGTCTTAGGCTATGGGCCTCTTAGTGAGTCAGTTTGGGTTGCATCAGCCGATGCCCGATCTGGAGGCTCTGCGTGCGTGCCGGTGGGCACAGTCCGTGAAGGCAGTTGGGCCTAGTGGTGTCTCTGTGCTGGGGTTCTGTTCCGTCGATGAGCGGTGGGATGGACCCCCATACCGCTATCTGGTTGGCCGCCGTGGTCGCTAAAGGCAGCTGGGAGCTGTGCTGGACCCTGATTCTTGAGCCCGCTGAGGCGCGTGAGTGTGGGGCTTGTGCAGCCTTCCCGCGCTCGCTTGTGCTCACATACCAGGATGCTGTTTCTCGCTTTGTTGATCTTTCGCAGTCGCACCACCAGGTTGCTGCTCTGTGGGCCCGCGGCAGTGTATTATAATGGCGACGCCTGGTGGTTGGTCGGATCCACGGGGCCACTGCTCTCACCGCTTGGTGGTGTGTCGCTCTGCGGTTGCGGAGTATTGCCCAGAAGCTGCCGCACAGCCGGTCAAATGCCCCTGTGGGCTTAAGTGGTGGCTGGGTGTTTGTGCCATTTAGCCTATGCATCCATCACTAGCAAATAGACACTGAGCAAAGGCAATAGGGCTTTCCGGATGGACAAAACTGCATTCAGCTCATGCCAAAGACGGGAAAGCACATGGATGACGCACGGAGGTCACAAAAGGTAGCGTCACAGAAAAGGTAAGGAAAGGCCACAATCCAGACCCAGGCCGGTATGGAGGCCAGCATCCTGAAGCCGTGGACTTGGGGCTTTCAGTGTCCAAGTCCTTGGCATTATGGCAATAACAGAAGACCTTGGTGGTTTATTGCTGCCGATGGCGTAATGTCTTTCGTTCGCGTGGTCGATGGCGGAATAGCTGTTGACCACATGATCAGCCTAGGTAAGCAAACAATGAGTGAAACAGGCAGTTGGGGTAAGGCTGCGCCAGAAGGAGCCTCATTCGCCTCTCGGCTGATGCCTTCTCAGTTTCCCTTTTGAGATACAAATACATGTTTTTTGGTAACAAAAATATGTGTCTGTTAATCCACCCTTTATACAGCGCTGCGGAATTTGTTGGCGCTTTATAAATAATAATAATAAGGATGTTGTTTTATGGATTTCTAGGTTGTCCTGTTGTCCCAGAAGCGTGAAAATATTTCCAACAATTTCCGTAAAAACTGTTCCACTGGGTAATGATAGGCCTCTGTGGGCCTTGTTGAGCTCATCTGTGCGAATATGGTTTGCAGTTGGCCTCAGGATGTGACACAGGTATGTAGAACAGGCCTGTTGGGACCGGAATAACCCTCACCGGTCTGGAGAGGTGAGATTCTCTGAGTGAGATTATTCGGCATGCTGGGAGTTGATTATACAGCTTGTAGCGGAGGGCAGTATTAGAATCCACGATCTCCGCTGGTTTCACAGGTAAATCCACAGTCAGCGCTGAAAAGTAAGGCAAGTCCCCAAATCCTCCCAATAACCGGACGAAACACAGTTTGGGAGTCAACTAACTGGCTTTATTTAAAAGCTGGCATATTTAAGCAGTTCCCCATGCAAGGGGTTTCCTTACAGACAATTAAGGGGATTTCTCCCATCAGGCATTGTAATTCTCCCAACAGGCATTGCTGCACGAGAGGGATACTCCCACTAAAATGGACGATTAAGTGGATTATCCCCTCGTGCAGCAGAACCGTCAATATACTTTAAAAATTGAGACAACCGAACGTTCGGTAGATAGCTGGGGTCTGAGCGCACCTTTTGTGAGAATACCGCTCAGATCCCAGCTGAAATGACCGAACGCTGCAACAAATACTGTTCTGCATAGAAGTTCCCCTCAATCTGTCGATTGTATTTAGGGGAACGATTCTACCGAAAACCGGGCTCCCGAACGGCCTGGAAGTGCAGCGGTGTTCGCATCATCGAGTAGCCGTTTTTAGTTCCAGGCGCTCGATGACCAAACACCGCTGCAAAATAGACGAACCAAGATGGCCAACCGCCGCATGGTCGGTAGTCGAACGACGGCCACCCAGGATAGTCTATAATTACCGATTGCAACATTGTTGCAATCGGTTAACAAGCGCCACACGACCCTAAATGTGTGATCTATCAGGGGGGCCCGTATTCGTTTGGCGAACAGCCCAGATAGCCGCTGTTCGCCGAACTAAGTACTTGTATGCTGGTAGCTTACGGCTGCCAGCATGCGAATTACTATAGCACAATACACACACAGCAAATTATACATAGCACACAGTACAGCCTACAGACAACCTTCCCATATTATAGTCCAGAAGTGGCTAGGTTTGCCACAATGCTCCCCCAGATCCAAGCCGGCATACACAGTCTGATCCCAACGGATCGGCTTGGGGAGGTCCGGGAGAGTACTCACAGATCACTTTTCAAGTTCAGTCTGTCTAGATAACCCGTCGGCGTTACCGTTTTGTTTCCCTGGGCGATAGTGAATTGTAAAATCGAAGGGCTGCAGCGCCAAACTCCAGCGCAGCAGCCTGGCGTTGTCCCCAGCTACACGGTTCAGCCACACCAACGGGTTGTGATCTGTGAGTAGGGAAAAAGGTTGTCCGTATAAATAAGGCTGTAATTTCTTAAGGGCCCACACCACGGCCAGGCACTCCTTCTCAATGGCGGCGTAGCTTACTTCTCGTGGCAATAACTTTCGGCTCAAGTAAGCTACGGGATGTTCTCCGCCATCGGTTCCAACTTGGCTCAGCACTGCCCCCAATCCAAACATTGAAGCGTCTGTGTGAACAAGAAATCGTTTAGTTGGATCAGGAGCAGCAAGTACAGGAGCATTAGTTAAGGCAGTCTTTAGTTGTTGGAATGCCTGCTCACACTCTGGGGCCCAGACAACCTGTCGAGGAAGATTCTTACGTGTCAAGTCAGTCAAGGGTTTGGCCAGGAGGCTATAATTGGGCACGAACTTTCTATAGTACCCTGCGGTACCCAGAAACGCTAGCACCTGTGTTTTTGTCCTAGGGGTTGGCCATTTAGCTACCGCTTCCACTTTAGCTGGTTCGGGTTTCTGTTGCCCGCTTCCCACCCGGTGGCCCAAGTACTGCACTTCTGCCATCCCTATATGGCACTTGCTGGGTTTCAGCGTCGACCCTGCCTCTCCAATGCGATCTAGTATGGCCCCTATGTGTTGGAGGTGCTCTGCCCAGGTCTGGCTGAATATAGCTATATCATCTAAGAAGGCACAGGCGTATTCCTGGAATCCGTCCAGTAACCGATCTACCATCCGCTGAAACGTCGCCGGAGCGTTTTTCATCCCGAATGGCATGGCTCGAAATTGATATAAGCCAAACGGGGTGACAAACGCCGACTTGGGGATGGCATCCTCGGCTAGTGGAATCTGCCAGTATCCCTTACATAAATCTATGGTAGTGAGATACTGACCCCGTGCCATTTTATCCAGCAACTCGTCTATCCGGGGCATCGGATAGGCATCAGACACCGTTTTGTCATTTAGCCTCCGGTAGTCGACACAGAAACGTGTCGTGCCGTCTTTCTTGGGTACCAGCACTACCGGCGATGCCCAGGGGCTATCGGAAGGTTCGATAACCCCTAGCTGCAACATCTCATCTATTTCCTTTTTCATATGCGTCCTGACTGCTTCAGGGACGCGATATGGAGTCTGCCGCATAGGGAGCTGTCCCGGGGTTTCCACTCGGTGGTTAGGGTGGCTAGCGGAGTGTACCCAGGTAAATTGGAGAAAGTAGTCCCTTTAGCTACAATCAGCTCTTGTACCTGGGCACGCTCCTGAGGGCTTAGCCGCTCCCCCAGCTGAACCCCCTTGGAGGGCTCGGTCTGTTCTTCCTGTTCTAATAGGTCAGGTAGGGGCAGGTTCTCCTGATCCTCAGAGGCCGAGGCGCATATCGCCGCCACGTCCTCTGTCCTCTCATGATAGGGTTTGAGCATGTTCACATGGAGCGTGCGTCTCTTCCCTACTGTCAGGATCGGGACAGGGATCCAACACGCAGAGTACAAACAGTAGCCAGATACGTATACCGGACCTTAGAATGGCCGGACTAACGTAAGTAGTACAGTATAGAATGGTCAAAGACAAGCCGAGGTCGAGGGTAACAGAAGACAGGTAAGCGAGAGACAAGCCGAATCAAGGGTAACAGAGATAAGCAGAGTAAGGTAAACAAGTCGGGTCAAAACCAAAAGGGATAATAGAATACACAAGCACTGAGTGACTAGAACAAGCTAGAACCACGACAGGGCAATGAGCTAATGAAAGAAGCTCTGTTAAATACCCTGTTCAGAGCAGTAACCACGCCTCCAAGGCGTCCTGATTGGTCCTGCAGCAATTGAGTGACAGGTCGTTCCGGAGGAGTGTCCTGATGACAACTTCCTGCCTAGATGCTGTAAAAGGCAGTCACTCCCTCGCGGCCGGCCTTGCATGACCGGATAGACCGTGGGGAAGGGAGCCATCAGGCCGTCTGGATGGAGGAACAGCTAAGTCTCTACCTCTTTCGGAGGTAGAGACCACAGATACCCTGACAGTACCCCCCCTCTCAGATACGCCCACCGGGCGGAATACACCAGGGCGAGAAGGGAATCTAGAGTGAAACGCCCTGCGGAGACTGGGAGCATGCACCTCCTCCTGAGGTACCCAACTTCTCTCCTCAGGACCATAACCCTTCCAATCGACCAGATATTGCAGTCTCCCCCGGGAGATTCGAGAATCAACGATGGAATTGACCTCATACTCCTCCTGACCCTCCACCTGAACTGAGCGGGGAGGGGCGATCGTGGAGGAGAACCTGTTACATATTAATGGTTTTAGCAAGGAAACATGAAATGAATTAGGAATGCGTAAGGCATTAGGCAACGCTAAACGATACGCAACTGGGTTAATTTGAGACAGTACCCTGTAAGGTCCAATATATCGAGGAGCAAACTTCATAGACGGCACTTTTAACCGAATGTTTCTAGTACTTAACCATACTCTATCGCCTGGAACAAACACCGGTGCTGCCCTTCTACGTTTGTCAGCGTGTCTTTTAACCAGCGTAGAATTGTGCAGAAGGATTTGTCGAGTTTGATCCCACAACTTTCTTAAATTGGCAACATGAACATCCACCGACGGTATCCCTTGAGAAGAAGACTCCGAAGGAAGGATGGAAGGATGAAAGCCATATTTCAAGAAAAAAGGGCTAGAATGCGTAGAATCACAAATGAGATTGTTATGTGCAAACTCCGCCCAAGGAATCAAACCGACCCAATCGTCCTGGTGTTCTGAAACGAAACAACGTAAATATTGTTCAACTTTTTGGTTAGTGCGTTCAGCAGCTCCATTGGACTGAGGATGATAGGCAGAGAAGAAATTCAATTTGATGCCTAGTTGGGAGCAGAATGATCTCCAAAAATGGGAAACAAATTGGGAGCCTCTGTCAGAGACAATTTGGGAAGGTATCCCATGCAAACGGAAAATCTCCCTGGCGAATATCTCCGCTAATTCGGGCGAAGATGGGAGTTTAGGTAAGGGAATGAAGTGAGCCATTTTAGTAAATCTGTCTACCACAGTGAGGATGACAGTCTGCTTTTTAGAGATAGGCAAATCAACAATGAAGTCCATTGCCAGGCAGGACCAAGGCTTTTCAGGAACCTCTAAAGGGTGCAGAAATCCGCATGGAAGCGAATGGGGTAGCTTGGTCTTGGTACAAACTTCACATGCCCCGATGAATTCTTTAATATCCTTGCGTAAGTCAGGCCACCAAAAATCTTTAGAGACCAGCGCATAAGTCTTGCGGATGCCAGGATGCCCAGCCACCTTGCTGTTATGGAGACAGCGTAGCACCTCCAGTTGGAGAGCGGCAGGAACGAAGTGTCGATCCCCAGGAGTCTGTTTGGGTGCCAAATGCTGAAACTTCATGATCTCAGAAAGCAATGGAGAGTGAATCCTGAGATTCGTGTTCGCGATGATATTCCCCTTAGGAACTATGGAGGACAGAAGTGGTTCAGTTATAGTGGATGGTTCATATTGACGAGACAAAGCATCGGCTTTAGAGTTCTTAGAACCAGGTCTATACGTAAGAACATAATTAAAGTGAGTGAGGAACAAAGCCCAGCGAGCCTGCCTGGCGGACAAGCGCTTAGCCTCCCCAATATAAGACAAGTTCTTATGATCCGTTAGAATAGTAACAGGGTGTAGTGTCCCTTCCAGTAAATGTCTCCACTCCTTTAAAGCCTTAATGACCGCTAACAGTTCCCTCTCCCCGATGTCATATCTGCTCTCAGGCCCAGAAAATTTTTAGAGAAGAAACCACAAGGGTGTAATAGTTTATCCACCCCTAACCTTTGAGACAGAACAGCCCCAACTCCTGTCTCAGAAGCATCGACCTCGAGCAAGAAAGGCAGAGTCGTATCAGGATGAACTAGATTGGGAGCTGAGGCAAAAAGTTCCTTGAGAGTCTTAAAAGCAACAAGAGCTTCCTCAGACCAGAACGTAGTATCAGCCCCTTGTTTGGTCATATTGGTAATAGGCGCAATGATAGAGGAGTAACCCTTAATGAAGCGCCTATAGTAGTTGGAAAAACCAATAAACCTTTGGATAGCCTTGAGTCCTTTGGGCAAAGGCCAGTCTAAAATAGATTGGAGTTTACCAGGATCCATTTTAAAACCTTCCCCAGAAATCACGTACCCAAGAAAGTCTACCTGAGACTGATCAAAACTGCACTTCTCCAATTTGCAGTATAGACCATGTTGCAGAAGTTTGTGTAACACCTTTCTGACCTGTCTATGGTGAGTCTCAATCTCCTTAGAGTGTATTAGTATGTCGTCCAGGTAAACAATAACACAATCATGCTGAAACTCCCTAAGTACCTCATTAATCAACTCTTGAAATACTGCAGGAGCATTGCATAGTCCAAATGGCATAACAGTGTATTCGTAATGGCCATACCGGGTATTGAATGCCGTCATCCACTCGTGACCTTGCTGGATTCTCACCAAATTGTAAGCCCCTCTGAGATCTAACTTGGTGAAGATTTTGGAGCCCTTAAGACGATCAAATAACTCGGTAATCAGTGGGATAGGATAGGCATTTCTGACAGTTATTTTATTCAAGCCTCGGTAATCGATACACGGTCTCAGCGTACCATCCTTCTTCTTAATGAAAAAGAACCCCGCCCCGGCCGGAGAAGAAGATCTCCTGATGAATCCCTTTTCTAAATTCTCCTGAATATACTCCTCTAGAACCGAGTTTTCCTGCACAGACAAAGGATATACATGGCCCCTCGGAGGCATAGTCCCGGGTAGAAGCTTAATTTTACAGTCAAATGACCTGTGTGGCGGCAAAGAATCGGCATTCTTCTTGTCAAACACTGCCCTTAAGTCTAGGTAAAGGTCTGGTATTTGTCTTTCTGTGGCCTGAGTAGGGTTCTCCTGTATGTTAAAATTGGCTAATGGAGAAACCTTGCACAAACACCGATCCTGGCAGCCCTGGCCCCACGAGAGTATCTCCCCTAATTCCCAATCGATAATAGGGTTATGTTCTTTCAACCATGGGTACCCCAGAACTATGGGAACGGAAGGAGACGAAATGAGCAGAAGAGATAAATTCTCCCCGTGTAGGATACCAACATTTAACTCAATGGGTATGGTCTCACGAAAGATAACAGGGTCTAGTAGTGGTCTACCATCTATGGCCTCAACGGCCAAGGGTGTCTCCCTTAGCTGGGATGGGAAATTGTTTTTACTAGCAAAGGCTTGGTCGATAAAATTCTCAGCAGCACCAGAATCTATCAAAGCCATAGCCCTTACTACTTCCCCCCCGCAAGTTAAGGAAACTGGTAGCAGAAGCCTGTGATCTTTATAATTAGGAGTAGAGGACAAAATAGAAACACCCAAGGTCTGTCCTCTAGAGAGACTTAGGTGCGAGCGTTTCCCGGGCGGTTAGAACAGTTCGAGAGTAAATGACCCTTAGCTCCACAATACATACACAAACCCTCTCTTCTCCTGTACTGTTTTTCCTCCTCAGAGAGGCGGGTATACCCTATCTGCATAGGTTCAGGAAGCAAAGATACCGTGGAGTCAGGACTTTGAAAAGCGGGAGCTAACCTAAAAGAAGGTCTCCGGTTCCTCTCTCGAGTGTTCTGTCTCTCTCTTAAACGTTCATCTATACGAGAGATGAACGAAATTAAATCCTCTAAATTCTCAGGGAGTTCTCTGGTAGCAACCTCATCAAGGATTACTTCAGATAAGCTATTCAAAAATACATCCATATACGCCTGCTCATTCCACTTGACCTCTGACGCCAGAGACCTGAACTCTAGTGCATAATCCACCAGTGTTTGGTTCTCCTGTCTCAGACGCAACAGTAATCTGGCTGCATTAACCTTTCTACCTGGAGGGTCAAATGTTCTTCTAAAAGCAGCTACAAAGGCGTTATAGTTATAAACTAATGGGTTATCGTTCTCCCATAATGGGTTGGCCCATCTCAGAGCTTTCTCAATAAGTAGGGTGATAATAAATCCTACCTTTGCCCTATCTGTAGGATAAGAGCGATGTTGCAATTCAAAGTGGATACTAATTTGGTTTAAGAAACCACGACACTTCTCAGGAGACCCACCATAGCGTACTGGGGGGGTAATGCGAGAAGAAGCACCCACTGTGGCTACCTCTAGACCGGAACCGACAGGAGAAACAGGGGTATTACGTATCTCCTCTGGTGGGTTATTGGCACGAGATAATGGAGCCTGTAGCGCAAGCGCCATCTGATCCATTCTGTGATCCATGGCTTCAAACCTAGGATCAGGAGAAGCCAGCTGACTGTTTGTACTTGCAGGATCCATTGGCCCTGTCGTAATGTCAGGATCGGGACAGGGATCCAACACGCAGAGTACAAACAGTAGCCAGATACGTATACCGGACCTTAGAATGGCCGGACTAACGTAAGTAGTACAGTATAGAATGGTCAAAGACAAGACAGGTAAGCGAGAGACAAGCCGAATCAAGGGTAACAGAGATAAGCAGAGTAAGGTAAACAAGCCGGGTTAAAACCAAAAGGGATAATAGAATACACAAGCACTGAGTGACTAGAACAAGCTAGAACCACGACAGGGCAATGAGCTAATGAAAGAAGCTCTGTTAAATACCCTGTTCAGAGCAGTAACCACGCCTCCAAGGCGTCCTGATTGGTCCTGCAGCAATTGAGTGACAGGTCATTCCGGAGGAGTGTCCTGATGACAACTTATTACCTAGATGCTGTAAAAGGCAGTCACTCCCTCGCGGCCGGCCTTGCATGACCGGATAGACCGTGGGGAAGGGAGCCATCAGGCCGTCTGGATGGAGGAACAGCTAAGTCTCTACCTCTTTCGGAGGTAGAGACCACAGGTACCCTGACACCTACCCCTGAGCAGGGGCCAATCACATAGGTGGTGTCACACCTCTGTTCCACCACCTGGTATGGGCCTTGCCAGATGGCCTGCAGCTTGTCTGCGCGGACAGGTTTTAAAATCAAAACCTTCTGTCCTACTTGAAAGCTGCGGTCTCTGGCTCCCCTATCGTACCAACGGCGCTGGCGTTGTTGGGCCGCCTGGAGGTTGGTGCGCACTTCCTGAGTCAGCGCCTCCAGGCGGTCCCTGAATTCCAGTACGTACGATACAATAGGGGTTCCATCGGGGCTACTCTCTCCCTCCCAATGCTCTCTAATTAGGTCTAATGGCCCCCGTACCCTTCTCCCAAACAGCAATTCAAAAGGGGAAAACCCTGTGGACTCTTGAGGTACCTCTCTGTATGCGAAGAGCAAATGGGGCAGAAAACGCTCCCAGTCTCTGTGGGCCTCTCCGAACGTACGGAGCATCTGCTTCAGCGTACCATTAAATCTCTTGCATAAGCCATTGGACTGGGGGTGGTACGCAGAATTTACTATTGGCTTAATGCCACATATTTTCCACAGTTGCTGGGTGACCTCGGCGGTGAATTGGGTGCCCCTATCGGATATTATTTCTTGGGGAAACCCTACCCGGGAGAATATTTTCATTAAAGCCTCGGCTACCGTCTCTGCATGGATATTCGAGAGTGCTACGGCCTCGGGGTATCGGGTGGCATAGTCCACTACCGTTAAGATGAACCGTTTTCCGGAGGGACTGGGTTTGGGTAAGGGTCCCACTATGTCGACGGCCACGCTACTGAAAGGTTCTGAAATAATCGGGAGGGGACATAATTTGGCTTTGTGACGGTCACCTCGCTTGCCTACTCGCTGGCATATATCACAGGAGGTGCAGTACTGTCTCACATCTTTAGAAATCCCTGGCCAGAAAAATGCATGGGTTAACCTATATCGGGTACGGGTCATTCCTAGATGTCCGGACAAGGGGATATCGTGAGCAATCCTAAGTAGCTCGGGACGATATTTCTGGGGAACCACTAACTGTTTGGTGGTCACTGTGACTGACCCTCCCACTCCCCGTTCAGCAATGCGGTATAGTAGCCCTTTCTCCCAGGTATACCGCTCCCCCTCTAGCCCCCCCTGGTCAGTGCGTACCCTGTCTCTGTACACCTGCAATGTGGGATCTGACTTCACCTCGGCTTCAAACTTAGCTGGGGTATCCCAGGACATACGTGTCGGGTGGGGGTCTTGGTCTCTTACCTGAGCCTCAGAGTGTGTGGGTGGAGCCGTGGTGCGAGCCTGTTGCCGTGTGGTGACGGGATGGGCTTCTGGATAGGGAGCCTGTGGGACAAAAGCAGAGGTCATCTGGCCCAAGTCATTCCCCAGTACAACATCCGCTGGTAGGTTTTGCATGAGACCTACTTCCACAACCCCCTCTCCCACACCCCAATCCAAATGTACTTTAGCAGTGGGCAAACGGTACATTGCTCCCCCTGCCACCCTCACGGCCACTGATCCGCCAGTGTGAGCGGACCCTGAGACTAGATGGGGTGCGATTCAGGTGAGCGTGGCTCCGGAATCTCGGAGCCCTTGTACTTCTTTCCCCACCAGGGTCACCAGCTGGCGATGATGCTGCCTGTTGTCAGTGGCTCGAACCGACATCACCTCGTGTAATACCCCTAGCGGTTCCTCGGGTTGAACACTCCACATCTCTTGGGCAGCTGGTTCCCGCTGATAATAGTGGGCCGCAGCCCTTGGTGCGGGATTCGGTCGGGCTTGGTTCCAGGTGGGTCTGCCTCGATTTTGGGTGCATTCCCGGGCCATATGCCCCCACTGTTTGCAGGAGTGGCACTGGATATTGGCACGTCCATTGTACCTGGAGGTGGGTGGTACATTCCCTGGGGATGGGCGAAAAGGGGGTGCAGTGGGAGCGTGGGGGGTTGGAACGCTGGGTGACCCTGTGGGTCGCGGGTAACTCTTGGAGAGGGTTATCTGATGCCTTCTTGCATCAAAATGCTGGTCGGCTAAGTGTTCCGCCTCTGTTAGGGTGAGAGGCTTCCTGTCCCGCACCCATTCTTGTGTCACTGGAGCAACCCGTCGAAGAATTGCTCCAACAGCATTAACTGTCGCAATCCTTCCATGGTAGTGGCTTGACTCGCTTGTATCCACCCTTGGGATGCTTGGTCCAGCTTGTGTGCCCACTCAGCATGGGAATCTTTATCTGGTTTTCGCAGGTTTCTAAATTTCCGCCGGTATGCCTCTGGGGTAATGGCATACCTTTCTAATATCGCTCGCTTCACTTTCTCATAGTCTTTGCTGTCCTCGCTGGGTACAGCGCAATATGCTTCAGCCGCCCGCCCTGCCAGCCTACTTGCCAGCAGGGGGACCCATACTGCCCGTGCTAAGTCATGTCAATCACACAGCCTCTCAAAATCTTGTAAAAACCCATCGATTTCATCCTTCTCCTCGCAGAATACTTTAAATGCCTGATAGGGGATTTTGGGTTTTACCTGGCTGTAGGGTGACCCAGTCGTGGGTTCTGCTCGAGATGCTGTATGCTGTGGGCTGTGTGCCATCACGTACTCCTGCACATTTGCCATCACTAGGTTCAGCATGTCCACTGATATAGGCTGTGGTAGAAATGCCAGCCTGGTCCTCATTTCTCTCTGGTAGAGAGTTTCTTCCATGACTGCTGGGGGTGTAGCGCTGCGGGCTTGGTCTCCCTCCATCAGCTCGGCAATTAGTACAGCCTTGGGTTTGCTGCTGGCTACCTTACCCCTGGCTTCTAGTAGTTCTTTTAACGTCTGTCTCTTTAGCTTTGAATAATCCGTCTCCATTCACTTCGGTAGTGGGTTCTTTCGCTGAATTCTACTTGCCATTCCCTTTTCTCATTCGGCAGTTGCAATTTGCACGAATTACGCTTTTCGGCTGTAAGGTCGGATCCCGTCGCTTGCCACCAATTGTAGCGGAGGGCAGTATTAGAATCCACGATCTCCGCTGGTTTCACAGGTAAATCCACAGTCAGCGCTGAAAAGTAAGGCAAGTCCCCAAATCCTCCCAATAACCGGACGAAACACAGTTTGGGAGTCAACTAACTGGCTTTATTCACAAGCTGGCCCCATGCAAGGGGTTTCCTTACAATTAAGGGGATTTCTCGCATCAGACATTGTAATTCTCCCAACAGGCATTGCTGCACGAGAGGGATACTCCCACTAAAATGGACGATTAAGTGGATTATCCCCTCGTGCAGCAGAACCGACAATATACTTTAAAATACATATTTTGTACAATATTCGGTACATAGAGACAACCGAACGTTCGGTAGATAGCTGGGGTCTGAGCGCACCTTTTGTGAGAATACCGCTCACATCCCAGCTGAAATGACCGAACGCCGCAACAAATACTGTTCTGCATAGAAGTTCCCCTCAATCTGTCGATTGTATTTAGGGGAACGATTCTACCGAAAACCGGGCTCCCGAACGGCCTGGAAGTGCAGCGGTGTTCGCATCATCGAGTAGCCGTTTTTAGTTCCAGGTGCTCGATGACCAAACACCGCTGCAAAATAGACTAACCAAGATGGCCGACCGCAGCATGGTCGGTAGTCGAACGACGGCCACCCAGGATAGTCTATAATTAGTCTATAACAAGCGCCACACGACCCTAAATGTGTGATCTATCAGGGGGGCCCGTATTCGTTTGGCGAACAGCCCAGATAGCCGCTGTTCGCCGAACTAAGTACTTGTATGCTGGTAGCTTACGGCTGCCAGCATGCGAATTACTATAGCACAATACACACACAGCAAATTATACATAGCACACAGTACAGCCTTCAGACAACCTTCCCATATTATAGTCCAGAAGTGGCTAGGTTTGCCACACAGCTCAAGATTCAAACCATGCTGGGAGCTCACCCAAAGCACAACCAGCTACCATGAGGCTCAGGGCATGCCATGCTATAGTGTTCCAGTAATTCATTCATTGTGATATTTTTTATAACTTTGAAAAAGGAATTGAAATTCTAGACGACTTGAGCATTTTAAAATCACGGCTAATTAGGGTATCTATTTTGAGTTACGGTAGTTTTCTTTAGTATAACTTGTTGTCTAGGAATTAAGTGTAAATAATGTTTATTCTTTTTTTCAGTTTCAGACAAGAAAGAAAAAGAAATGTCGCACTTTTAGAGGAGACACCTTAAGGTAGCATGCAAAAATGGGAGATAACCCCTAAACAGTGAATTACAAATGAACAAAAAACAGAAAAACAAAACATTTCTACCTATAATAGGTGTCATATCTTCGTGAGAGTGGTATAAAATATAACTTTTATTAGACCATTAAAAATAGAGGGAATAATTAAATAATAAAATAAAGGTAACGTTAAAATCAATTCAAGAGGACAGTCCTTGCTGTTTTAACAGTCATTGCAATGTGAAAAAGCTGTAATGGTGGCAAAAATGCTGTATTTCGCAGTGATATTTGTTCTCTGTATCTCAGTGTACAGATACTGTACTAGTACAGTATGGGTGCACTTAGAAAGGGTGAAAATGTGGTAGAATGGGCACATGGCAAAAGTGCCAAAAATGCCTTGTTTACAAATGTGTTGCATCTCACAATAGCCTTGGTTCTTTAGGGGTAAAGGAACAAGCCTAATTATAAGTGTTTTGTATAAAATACACTATATAAGCACACTATATATAAGCACACCTATAAGAACAGACCAATTAAAACATGTTCCATTCTATAAAGATCCATGTGTCTGTCAATATGTATCTGTGTGTATGAGTCAGTGTTTTTCTGTGTGTCAGTGTGTGTGTGTGTATGTGTCAGTGTGAGTATCTGTGTGTATGTGTCCGTGTGTGCAGCTGTGAAGTATCTGGGTGTATGTGGCACTGTCTGTATCTGTGTGTGTATATGGCAGTTTGTGAGTATCTGTGTGTATGTGTCCGTATGTATATCTGTGGTGTATCCGTGTGTATGTTTCAGAATGTGTGTTCCAGTGTTTGTGTATCTATCTGTGAAGTATTGTATTTGTCAGTGTGTGTGTTTATATCATGGAGTAACAGGACACCGGTGAGAATCTCCATACGCTGAGAATAATGAAGTGGAAGCACAGTCAGGAGCGCTATTATACCTGATGTTGCTACACATTCGCGAAGCCGCGCCTCCTTAGAACCCCGCCACCTTTTATTGGCCGCCATCTCACTGTATGCAAATGCAGCCATGATCCCTGTGCGTGGATTGGCGGATGGAGTTCTGAGTGGGAGGGAACGATGAGGAGGTGCATCTATGTCTCCTAGACATTGTCCAGATTTACAGAAGGGCTAAGGCAGGGAAAGGGTCTTACACAGCGTAGTGTGCATAATATAAGTTTAACTCCTAATGAGCAGGACACGATTTTCAGACTCTTGAACATAACAACAGCAATCAAGGCAGCATACTTGAGAGCTCTGCACAATCCTGTGATCCAGAGGGAAAACAACTTTCTGTAGGGCTCAACTGATTAATGGAACGCAGTGCCACTAGAATTCTGTAACTAGACAAGGTAATCACTTTATTATTCCTTACAATATCCATTCAAATCTTAGAAAATAGCACGGAGCGAGAGATACTCTGCTTGTATCTGCATGCTGATATTCATGGTTTATGTGAGTGATTTTTAGTCTTTAATTTTTCCTTTGGAGTCGTCAGACTAAGTCTACATTTAGACTGGGAATTCAGTTGGGAGGAGATTTTAGATTTTATTTGGATTAGAGAGTTCTATTTTCATCGCCTGCTGTGGTGCCTGAAGTCTGCTTATTATTTGGCTTTTTAATAAATTACAGCTGTGTCAGATTTGAGCGAACGTTGTCATTAGGGTGTAAATGCTCATGTTATTAAAAATAAACTTTGTGAAAGATGGCTTTGTAGATTTTTGTTTAGTAAATCTATACTTTGTGTTTTCATGAGGGGATGTTTCCTGAATTTGTATTTTGAATGCTTGTAATTCGATCCGAGGTAATTGTAATGTTGTCAAGTGTACGTTTTGTACATTGGTGAGCAATCTATGAGGAGAGACTGGTTTTAGATTAGAAAAAACGAGGGGCAGCTTTGTATATCTTCAACAAGACCTCTTGAAGTCTATTTTATATCTCAAAATCTGAAAATATAGACTACTAATAGAAGAAGCACACTGTTTTGCTCTATCCCACATATATACAATATGACAGCAGCACATATATACATCCAAGCATGTAACACGCTTTGCACATCGTTGGTACATCATAAATAAAAAGGCTTGCACAAGTCTTGTTTAGTTGTATGTATTATGGGTGTTGTACATGACAGCTTTGTGTATCAATGTGTACGTTATTAGTTGACATCACATGTGTACCAATGTTATGAGTTCACTTGTCATAAAAAAACATTCATTTTAAATTATGTTTGTTTAAAATTATTCTTCAGCAAGTTTTGCTTGAAACCAGTGATGCTTTGGGGAAATTAGAAATTTGTATTGGTATTATACATAGCTGAAATGCCAGTGTGGATTGATCTAACATACAACAAGTACTGCGATTTGAATTCATCTTTTACAAAACATTTGATACATGACGAGCATTCGTAAATAAGGTGATATATGTGCAAGCACTGTAGATAAAGTTCACTTTCAAGCTAATGTTAAGACTAAATATTGTAACTTGTAAAGAGTTGAAATAGAGAAAGGATCAGATTCTGACATTCAAAGATGCTTACTATATACAGTTAATCAAATTGAATACTATACCAGGTGTTGGCCATATCCACCCATCAATTAGTGATGAGTCTACCAGATAGCATAGTCCCTAATTATATCTTCCTTATCAATATGTCATTGGTAGCTATAGAATGTAATTTATAATTGTCCTGCAGCAAAAAAAAGGTCTATTGTAAACATGAAATGTAGAGATGTTCTCAGCATATGCATGTAAGATAACATGCATGTTCTTTTGTATTATTAATTTCTAAAATATTTTACCAGGAAGGATGCATTGATATTTCTGTCAATTTCAAGTATGACCTAACCCCCACTATCACCTAGGTATATCACATGGTTCCCAGACCAAACTGAATTTGCAATTGGTAAAATTCCTAAAACCGCTAATTTAAACTACCTAATGCTATTCTGGGACCATATACGCGAATTAAAGGGAAATTAGAGATTAAAATTACCCCTCATTTAGTCTGCTACTGGTGCCAAAAAGAATCCTACCAGTGAGTTATGGTATAAGTAGTTTATCCCTAAAGAGCAGTTCCACTTATCACTTAGGATAAATGGAACCACTCTGTAAATTGATAGCTTTACTGCTGTGTCTGTCAGTTTACACATAGCTTGGTTGGTTGTTTAGTAAATTGGACTATGCTAAGATAATGGCAGAATCGCAATCTGTGCATGCACTGTCCATGCATTGGCTCTTTCTGCTGGAAGGAGAGAGAGCGCAATCCAAATTTTGCTTGCAACGTGGACACGGCATGCAAAACTTTGACAAAATTGGCAAAGCCAGCTCAAAATCAACGTTTCTGGCTTGCTGATTTACAAGAGCCTACGGTGGAGCTGTAAATCTTTAATATTGGCATAATTTCAAGCTGAAACACTGTGTATAGTGCATGACGGCCAGCGGTTGTGAATATTACTGAAAACATCATGAGTGAGAATTAGAAGGATGCATGGGAATAAGACATCATAATTTCTGGTGTGCACAGTTGGCATTAGTTGCATATGGTATACAAATAGACATGCACAATGAATAATACTGTCGCTGTAAAAAAAAAAAAAAATCCTGTAAAATTAAAATTGGCAAACGTGGCTTCCAATTCCAGTGGGTACTGATAACATATTTTGAGCCGGCTACTGAGTTAAATCATCAAATATAACATTTGTTTGTTGATATTCTTCATTTAGATCTGTTTATTTTGTTATATATACTAGGTGTCATGGGCTAAAAATGTTGTAAATTGTAGACCAAATGTAGTAGAACAATATAATAGAAATAAAGTAATGAATATATACCTCAATTTATATACATTTTCAAAATTGTAAATTGATTATATGGTATTTGCAGGCAGTGAATGCAATTTTCCATCCTCTTAGCGCCTTTGCGTACTTTTTTGAGAAACAGCAGGAAGTAAAGAATGTAAAATAAAATGCCCCCCCTTCCACTATGCTCACTGCTACTACTCCACACACCTTTCCATACACTTAATTTTGACAAATTATAGAACCATCTATACATATTTGTTTACACAATGTTATAACAGTGGCTTTTTAAAGTGCAATTAACCTTCCAGTGCCTGTTTTATAAAATATATAATATGCTGTATAGTATTTAATTCTTATAAACAAAAAATATTGTGTCCTGAACTGTGTCTCTGTAGCTTCTTAACCTGCCCAGGGAGAGGTTGAGGGTGGGGTTCTGAAGGTGAAAGAACAACTGCTTTTAAAAACACACTCCAGAAGCTTTGTTGTAAATTGTTGATGTGTTTTATACATCCATTTAACAAGTTGAGATGGAGAGAGAGCTAATTTCTTAATGCTTCACCTTCACTATATTTAGTACTTTATCATGTCTCTAGGTTGGATGTTCTGTTTCCTTCCAGCAGGGCTGAACTAGTCTTTTAACTTTTTTAAGAAGATGATGAAATACGCCCTTTAAGTTGGGAAGTAACTGTACACCAATATATTTAATGGTTAAAGTGACCCTGTTACCATCTGGGGAGTTTGCATAATTTGCAAAGACACCCAACGGTGACATTTCCGCTGGTAGGGTCCGGTACCCGAGGGGCAGATAAAATGAGTTTAACTTACCTGGACCTGTCTCTCATGGGAGCCACCATCTTCTTCTGGTTGGTCCTCTTCTGAAGTGACAGGAGCCAAATGTGCAAGAGTACAGCATTGAAATCATGAAGGTTCCCGCGAGACCACGGGGCCCTCCATAGACAGAGCCAATTTACTGATAACTGATGGGGGATTGACACTTCTAGATGGTGGTAGCTCCGCCCAGTGTCTGTAAGTGTCAGGTGTAGGAAAAATATTTAGACAAAGTAGTTTACTTTGTCTCAGTATATCTTTTGACTCTATTGGAATTTCAGGGAAATAAAGGCGTTATTTTTTAACAAATACTCATTTTGCTCTAAATGTATTGATAGTACCATGCTAATCCTTCACAGAAATTGTTAGTTCAAGCAGTGCCGGTTTGTAGCATTTTCATAATACAGTGGCTCATGTCCTCTTTAGTATTAGATTGTTTTATTGTATTCAAGGCACAAATGGTGCAGTGTTTCATACTAGAAACTAAAATGATTTTTAAAAAATTATTTATTTTTGCAGTGTATATAGCTATCACGACGCGCATGTGGTACCCCAACGGCAATCCACATGCTTTTCAATAACAGTTATAACAGTAGGGTACATGGTAATACTTGCACAATTTTATATTAATAAAAGAGGTCAGTTCTATTTCGAGTAGCTTATGTATAGGTTTAGTACGTGAAACAAGAAGATGTTAATGCATAGAGATTTGTCGATCAGCTTTTCTTTGAGACTTGTATAAGATTGTATGTTCAGTAAGAGTAAACATGCGCCAGTACAGTAAGAGTAAATAGGAAGGTAGCATGCCATGTCATATACTGCTAAACTATGCCTCATCTTGTGTTTTTAGTGAATTAGCTTTGGGAAAAGGGAAGTATGTCGTCACAGCAACAGTGAAGTGATTTAACTCCAAAATGACAGAGAATTGAGCAGGGAACCTACAAATTTAGTTTGCTGACGTGCATATTATGTGAAGAGTGTGAAAACTGGCAACTGGCCTTGTTACATCCTGGTTTGGTTAGCTCAGTGGAGCTAAACGCAAAAGGCAGCAATTGCCTATAGAAACTGCCTTCAAAGACTTCTCATTGAACTGCATTGGGAAGTCTGTGATTGGACAACCACGGAAAGTCTGGGCGAGGTTAGCAGAGGAGGACTTGCAGAGCCAGCAGATAAGAGAACTTTAGTTTTTGCAAGCTGTTTTTAGATATACCCACAATGATGACAATGCATAATTAAGCCCTTAAGGACGGCAGGTGTGCTATGCCGTCCTTGGGGACCGGCTCTAAACGCCGGGGGGTGGCATAGCACGTCCCCAACGTTCTTTCTACTTACCTGGTAGCCCAGGGAGTCCCCCTCTGTCCTTTTCAGCCCCCCTGGGCCATGTGATCGCGGCATAGCCGTCCAAGGCAGTGCCAGCAGGGGGAGTGCCTGTTTAAAACAGTGTAAAATTGAATTATAGTATGGCAGCTCAGGAATGAAAATTACCCCCATGATGGCATACCATTTGCAATAGTAGACAACCCAAGATATTGCAAATGGGGTATGTGACCAAGTGGCTACTACAAAGGACTGGACATACCCCATTTGCAAAACCTTGGGTTGTCTACAAATGGGGTATGTGACCAAGTGGCTACTACAAAGGACTGGACATACCCCATTTGCAATACCTTGGGTTGTCTACTTTTGCAAATGGTATGCCATCATGGGGGTAATTCTTATTCCTGGGCTACCATATGGCAAAGACAAAGTAACCAATCTGGCGAATTTCAATGTGAAAAAAGTGAAAAATTTAACATGCTATATTTGACCCTGTAACTTCCCAAAACGCCATAAAACCTGTACATAGGGGGTACTGTTTTACACGTGAGACATCGCTGAATACAAATATGTGTATTGTATTGCAGTAAAAGCAAACCATATTATGACATTCACAGTTAGAATGTCTCGTAGAACTAAAAATGTTTTTTACATTCTTGTTTTCTCCCATTTTTTTTTTACATTTTATTCATATTAAATTATGTTTCATACCTAAATATTTGATGTTAAATGAAATCCCTGTTTTCCCTGAATAAAATTATATATAATAAGTGTAGGTGCATATAATATGAAAGAGGCGAATTACGCCTGAACAGACATATAGCGCAAATTCAAGTTTTTGTTTACGTTTTGTTTTGATCACATCGTGCACATTTGGCTCAGTCCTTAACCCTTTCACGACCGCGGACGGTTCAGGACCGTCAGCGGTAAAACGTGCGTTTGGACCGCTGACGGTCCTGAACCGTCATAGCGGAAAACGGGCTGCAGGAAGCGATCAAAGATCGCTCTTGCCCGTACTATGATGTAACTATCTGCCAGACATCCCAGGCAGATAGTAACATCCAATTACGGTGTGTGAGCGATCCGCGATCGCTCACAATTGGCTGCTGTCAAAGTGGGTGTTACAAACACTCACTTTGACAGTGATCTCTGCCCCTCTCTCCTCTGTAGCGTTTTGTGAGGAGAGAGAGACAGAGATCGTGATAGTTTGTTGCAGCAGAGTGTTCCAGAGAGTTGTAAAAAGTATCAGCAGTGAATTCAAAATCCATTTTAACCCCTTCCCTGCCAGATCTGTTTCAGCAGTGCATTTGTACTGTCTGTCTTTTTTTTTTTTGCCCTTAAAGGGTTAAATTTGTTTTAAAAATATTTGTCTTAGTCTGTCTTAGTCTGTCTTAGTCTGTTTTAGTCTGTTTTAGTCTGTCTTAGTCTGTCGTAGTCTGTCGTAGTCTGTCGTAGTCTGTCGTAGTCAGTCAGTTTCCTTCCCCCAAATCTCCATTAGATTTTTGTGACAGGAGTTAGTTTAGGGATTGCTGTTTAGTCTGTTTTAGTAAAAAAAAAAAAAAAAAAAAGTATAAAAAAAAATTTGTGTGTTTGTAATTTGTTTTAGTCGTGTGTAAAACATGCAGCGTATGTATAACTTGCAGGAGGCATATGCCTTCTTGGCGTCAGACTCTGACGCCACTGACACTGCGTCAGATTTTGACCCAGGTCAGTTTTCTGACATGTCTAGTCAAGACGACATGTCATCTGTGTGTGAGCCGGCTGAAGAAAGAAGCTGTGCTTCCTCTGCTATGCCAAATGTGGAGGAGGACTGGGTACCTCCACAGTTAGCCGAGCCCAACGTCCCCCCTTTTAGTGCCAACGCAGGCATTAATGTTAATGTGGATGGCTTCTCCCCAATGCAGTATGTAGAACTATTTTTAGGGGATACCATCTGGGAGGAGATTGCTTCCCAGACTAACTTGTATGCTACCCAATTTATTGACAACAATCCAGGTAGCTATACAGCCAGGGAGCATGACTGGCATCCCACAGATGTCCCAGAGCTTAAAAAATTCTGGGCTCTCACATCGCTCATGGGGATTATAAAAAAGCCATCGATTCGCTCATACTGGAGCACCAACCCAATAATGTCGAGTCCAGTATTCTCCCAAACCATGCCTAGAGCCAGATACGAGTTACTGCTGAGATTTTTACATTTCAGTGACAATACCCTCTGTCACCCTAGAGATCACCCCCAATACGATAGGCTTTATAAAATACGCCCACTGCTAGACCATTTTCAGGACAAATTTTCGGATGTTTATACCCCCCAACAAAATTTATCCATAGATGAATCTCTAATGAAATACAAAGGGAGATTAGGGTTCAGACAATACATCCCCTCAAAGCGCTCTAGGTATGGCATTAAACTGTACAAACTGTGTGAGAGCGAAAGCGGATACACATTTGCCTTTCGTGTATATGAGGGGAAAGATGGTCAACTGGACCCTCCTGACTGTCCTGACTCCCTGGGGACAAGTGGGAAACTTGTATGGGACCTACTAAACCCCTTGTTTAATAAAGGTTACCACCTTTATGTGGATAATTTTTATAGTAGTGTCCGTCTATTTAAAACCCTTTATGCTTTACAGACACTGGCCTGCGGCACTGCCAGAAAAAATTCCAAAGATTTTCCACGATCTCTCATAGATGCAAAATTAAAAAAAGGCGAATGTAAAGCACTTCGGAAAGCTGAGGTGCTTGCACTAAAATTTAGGGACAAGAAGGATGTCCAAATGCTCACCACCATCCATGATGAACGCATGTCCGACGTCTCTGTCCGGGGCAAAGTAGAGTCCAAACCGGTTTGCATCAGGGCGTATAATAAGTACATGGGTGGTGTTGATTTGGCTGATCAGCTTATGCAGCCGTATCTTATTTTACGAAAAACCAAAGCATGGTATAAAAAGGTGGCTATATATCTGATGCAAATAGCAACCCACAACTCATTTTTACTTTTTAAAAAAAATAATCCAGGGAAAATCACCTTTCTCCAATTTCAATTGAAAATAATTTCTTTAACAATTTATGGAGATGGACAAGTTCCAACAACGGTGCAAGCTGAGTCCAGACATTTTATTTTTAAGTTACCGCCAACTGCTAGAAAAAAAAACCCCCAGAAACGTTGCCGGGTCTGTTTTAAAAACGGGAAAAGGACAGACACCCCTTTTCACTGTCCTGATTGTCCTTCGAAACCAGGACTCTGTGTAGGAACATGTTTCAAGCAGTACCACACAGAACAGTTGTAAGAAGTGTTCCTGAATTTTTATTTTATTTTCTGTTTCTTTGGAAAGCAGCCATTTTTTTGTTAGTCAGTTTCCTTCCCCCAAATCTCCATTTAGATTCTATTTGCAGGAGTCAGTTTAAAGATTGCTGCTAAATGTACATTTGCTACCTGCACATTTGGCCTAACAAGTTTTCTGGCAGTAACACATAACCAGCTGTCCAAAACCAGATGACGTGTGCATAAAAACCAGAATAAAGAAAATACCACTACACTTTCTTTGGGGGGCAAAATGGTTGGGGGAAAGAAGTCAAAACACCCCATCCTCTATAACATTTGATGTCTACTTTATAAAAATATATACTATACATATTGGCATGATGGTAACATTAACTGGGGGGTACAAAAATATGTCAAACTGAAGATAGACCAAGCATACCTATATATCAAGTTGAAAAACTGACATGTACAAGTTCTGATTGTTGCCTTTTGGCCCCCAAACAACCCGGCAACCATATACATGGGGGGTATCACTGTACTCAAGAGATATTGCTGAACATATTGGGCAGTGTTTGGCAGTGACACGTAACAGGATCTGTTAATTCATGCCTAAAGTACAATGTGTGTGACAAAGAAACAAAAAAAGATTACTATCCAAAAGTTTGACAAAGGCTGGTGGTAGAATTCAGTGCATGAAAAGTGTTAAAATACCACAATTTAAAATGCCCTGGGTTGTCTACTTTTCAAAAATATATGGTTTGATGGGGGTAAAATACATTGGCTCAAATGGGACATGGGCGCAGGTTGATTACATGTCAAAATTCCAAGTTGGGAAACTGATAAGCGCACCTGCCAAACGTGGCCTTTTAGCCCCCAAAGAACCCGACAAGCCTATGCATGGGTGGTATCACTGTATTCAGGAGATCTTGCTGAACACATATTGGGGTGTTGTTTGGCAGTGACACATAACAGGATCTGATAATTCAGGACTAAAGTACAAGGTGTGTGAAAAAAACTGAAAAAAATGTACTAACTCAATGTTTGACAAAGCCTGGTGGTAGAATTAGTGCATGGAAAGTGTAAAAATTCCACCATGTGAAATACCCTAGGGTGTCTACTTTTCAAAAATATATGGTTTGATGGGGGTAAAATACATTGGCCGGCTTCAAAAATGTCCCAAATAGGACATGCATGCAGGTTGACTACATGTCAAAATTCCGAGCTGGGAAACTGATATGCGCACCTGCAAAATGTGGCCTTTTAGCCCCCAAACAACCCAAAACACCTATACATGGGGGGTATCCCTGTACTCGGGAGATGTTACTGAACACATGTTGGGGTGTTGTTTGGCAGTGACACATAACAGGATCTGTTAATTCATGCCTAAAGTACAATGTGTGTGAAAAAAACAGAAAAAAAATTACTAACTCAATGTTTGACAAAGCCTGGTGGTAGAATTAGTGCATGGAAAGTGTAAAAATTCCACCATGTGAAATACCCTAGGGTGTCTACTTTTCAAAAATATATGGTTTGATGGGGGTAAAATACATTGGCCGGCTTCAAAAATGTCCCAAATAGGACATGCATGCAGGTTGACTACATGTCAAAATTCCGAGCTGGGAAACTGATATGCGCACCTGCAAAATGTGGCCTTTTAGCCCCCAAACAACCCAAAACACCTATACATGGGGGGTATCCCTGTACTCGGGAGATGTTACTGAACACATGTTGGGGTGTTGTTTGGCAGTGACACATAACAGGATCTGTTAATTCATGCCTAAAGTACAATGTGTGTGAAAAAAACAGAAAAAAAATTACTAACTCAATGTTTGACAAAGCCTGGTGGTAGAATTAGTGCATGGAAAGTGTAAAAATTCCACCATGTGAAATACCCTAGGGTGTCTACTTTTCAAAAATATATGGTTTGATGGGGGTAAAATACATTGGCCGGCTTCAAAAATGTCCCAAATAGGACATGCATGCAGGTTGACTACATGTCAAAATTCCGAGCTGGGAAACTGATATGCGCACCTGCAAAATGTGGCCTTTTAGCCCCCAAACAACCCAAAACACCTATACATGGGGGGTATCCCTGTACTCGGGAGATGTTACTGAACACATGTTGGGGTGTTGTTTGGCAGTGACACATAACAGGATCTGTTAATTCATGCCTAAAGTACAATGTGTGTGAAAAAAACAGAAAAAAAATTACTAACTCAATGTTTGACAAAGCCTGGTGGTAGAATTAGTGCATGGAAAGTGTAAAAATTCCACCATGTGAAATACCCTAGGGTGTCTACTTTTCAAAAATATATGGTTTGATGGGGGTAAAATACATTGGCCGGCTTCAAAAATGTCCCAAATAGGACATGCATGCAGGTTGACTACATGTCAAAATTCCGAGCTGGGAAACTGATATGCGCACCTGCAAAATGTGGCCTTTTAGCCCCCAAACAACCCAAAACACCTATACATGGGGGGTATCCCTGTACTCGGGAGATGTTACTGAACACATATTGGGGTGTTGTTTGGCAGTGACACATAACAGGATCTGTTAATTCATGCCTAAAGTACAATGTGTGTGAAAAAAACAGAACAAAAATTACTAACTCAATGTTTGACAAAGCCTGGTGGTAGAATTAGTGCATGGAAAGTGTAAAAATTCCACCATGTGAAATACCCTAGGGTGTCTACTTTTCAAAAATATATGGTTTGATGGGGGTAAAATACATTGGCCAGCTTCAAAAATGTCCCAAATAGGACATGCATGCAGGTTGACTACATGTCAAAATTCCGAGCTGGGAAACTGATATGCGCACCTGCAAAATGTGGCCTTTTAGCCCCCAAACAACCCAAAACACCTATACATGGGGGGTATCCCTGTACTCGGGAGATGTTACTGAACACATATTGGGGTGTTGTTTGGTAGTGACACCTAACAAAATCTGTGAATTTATACCTGAATTGCAATTTATGTGAAAAAAATAAAAAAAATAAACTACCTATGCAAAGTTTGACAAAGGTTTATGGTAAAATGGCTGCATAGAAAGTATCAAAATATTCTTAGATGAATACCCTGGGTTATCTAGTTTAAGAAAAATATATACATGTGGGGTGTTTTTTGGAGATTTATGACATAACAGTGGTACAATGTCACTATTGATACATTTGAAAAATGTAAATTTTGAAACCGCAATTTCCTACTTGTACTTATAGCCCTATAACTTGCAAATAAAAGCAAAAAAACACGTAAACATTGGGTGTTTTTAAACTAAGGACAAAATGTTTAATCTATTTAGCAGTTTGTTTCATTCGATTTTGTAGATCAGTAAAATATTTTTTAAGTAGAAGTCAAAAAACACGTTTTTTTGGGTTTTTTTCACCATATTTTACTATTTTTTTTAAAGTAAATGATATGAAATGATACAAATAATGGTATGTAAAGAAAGCCCTTCTTGTCCTGAAAAAAACAATATATAACTTGTATGGGAACAGTAAATGAGAGAGCGGAAAATTACAGCTAAACACAAACACCACAAAAGTGTTAAAATAGCTCTGGTCCTTAACGTACAAACATCGCAAAAACAGTCCGGTCCTGAAGGGGTTAAGGGGTTAAATGCATGCATATTTTCATTTGGAGTATATCTACAAAATAGTGTTGTTTTATTTTTATTTTTTTTGTATTTGGGCAGTGGAGTGTCCATTTAAGCTACAATTCTTCTGCTGCTTAGAGTATCCTTTTAAATTCGTGCTGTAGCAATTGTGATTGTCAGGGTAGGATGTTATATTAGCTATGGTTTTTTTTATTCATTATCATATGAAGAAGACTGTGGAGGTAAATCCTGGCTAATTTATTTGTTTGGGTGTAAAATCAAAGGAATCTAATTAGTTTGTACCACCTGAAAAGCATTAATGCACAAGTCTAGAAACTATCTTGTTAACCCTTATAATGAGAATGCGCATACAGCTTGCATGACACTTGTGACCCCCTACTTGTTTTCTAAATTATTTATAGCTTTAGACAGTGCTCGCTGGAAACTCATGCAGCCAAACTGACTTTATTTGGTGACAGTATAGGAATTAATCCCGAATAATTTATGAGTTATAACAATTCTTGATAATTTGACGGTATTTTCTTCTTATTTACTTAAGTTGAATCTTTGTACATTTCAGACAAATTGAACTGAATGTATTGAACTTGGAAGCAGCAAACTAGAAGACTTACCTCCCAGATTGCAGCGACAGCATGGGTTATCGTTAGTGTTGGTTATGAAATATGTTTCCAGCATGCCATAGCTAACAAAGCTTTTAAAAGGGGACAGTTGCTTCACGCATTCTAATAGCTTACTAAAAGTCTTTTTGCATTTTTTTTGTTTTTTTAAATTCTTTATTTTGTCTCACTTCAAGAGGAATGGCATCAAGTTCACATTGGGTAAAACAGCACTTTGTACATCAACAAAGAAAGTCATAGGTACGATTGTCATCACAGTAAAATAGTGTTCATATATAGCAAAGAGTAGCGAGAGAGAAGTATATAGAGAGGTATTTTATTTATAATGGTAGCATGAAGTGCTGTAGCGCACAGATATCGTATGTGAGCCCCCTGGGTTGGAGGTTGAGTGGGCGTAAGGATGTTGCCTTAATGTAAGTGGGCCTCCCTGGGGGTAGACCCCCTTTGTTGTAGGCTTCGCAAGGAGTACCGGTAAAAGTGGTATTTTATAGGTGGTGGTGGGGGGGGGTATAGTGTTGTGTTGCTAACAATATTATTATAATAACTCGCCGGTGAGCCGATTGGGATAAATGACCTCAGGAGCGGGCGGATGGTCTGAATCTGGGCAAGATTAACCCTTCGGTGGCTGCCCCAGAGCCCTCGGGTAGCGTAGGATCTAGAGTTGTAGTGGAGTGTGCTAACGAGAGGCTAGGGTGTCGCAGTGTTAAACTAGAAAAATAAAGAAAGACAAAGAAAAGTTAAGCATAACTATAACAAAATGTAAGCTGTTAAGCTGTTTGGTGGAATGTGGGGGTAAGTCTCTGAGTGTGGCTGGTTATCCCCATGAGTCTCTGGGCCTGTCTAGGTCACATCGCTGGTAAGTTGTGAGGGTCTCGGTGCTCGAAGCGTGAATTTCCGGATCGTCGCTGGGTCCAGGCGTGACAAGTTCATTGCGGTATTCTTCGTATTTTGCAGAATGCCCAGCGTGCTCATGTGGTCCTCCAGTACCTTGTAGGTTCCAGTTCTGTCAATCGTGCCTTGCACTGTGTACAGGAGTGCTCATGGCAGTCCCCATCTGTAAGGGATCTCTCTTTCTCTCAGTTGCTGCCGAAGGAGTCTCAGGGGCCGACGCCAGGCTAGCGTATTTCTGGTGAGGTCTGGGAATATTAGTAGCGAGGCTCCCTCAAATGTGATCAGGGTTTTCCCTTTTATCGCTGCTTGAAGCAGTGCTTTATCTTGCAGAGATTGGAGAATTAGGTCTGGTGTTGCTGAAGATGGTACACCTGCCAGTTTGGGAAGGCGAAACATGCCTTCAAGTTTAATCGCTTTAGCGTTTTTAGGCGGGAGAAGGGCAGCTATGAATCTCCTGATAAAATGAGGTAAGTCCTCCATAGTCACGGTTTCTTATTATTATTATTATTATTATTAAAAATTCTTAAGAAACGCAGTCTTGTTACCCATAGGGTCTCGATGCGCATACCAGCAATAAAAACAGATAAAACAATATCCAGCAAACAACAGCATTAAAATCAAGCGCATTTAAACCAGGGTTTCTGGGATCCCCTGTATCTTTTACCCCTTAAGGACACATGACATGTCATGATTCCCTTTTATTCCAGAAGTTTGGTCCTTAAGGGGTTAAATTGTATCATCTTCTTTGGTGTTCCATGGCGTCTATCTTCTCATCTGCTTGTTGCTGCCACCGCTTTAGGTCCTCCAGGCCCTGTTCCACTGCACTAAGTCTGGCATGCGTACTGTGTGCAGCTTCAAGCTGGGTGACTTGCGTTGCTACACCGTCCACAGCTTTTTGGAAGCGGGCCATGTCCCCCGCTATGTTGGTGCGTAGCTCGGCGAGCATTGTGCGAAGTTGCGCTGCTGTGACCGGCTCCCTTTCCGCACTCCCGGGTGGCTTTCGGTGTTGGCTTTATCGGTGTGGAGGCTCCCCCTTCTGGGCTGTGGGTAAAGTCCTCAGAGTAGCAGGAGGATTTGTCTCAGAGGGCCACCATGTTGTCCCATGCGGCTTGCTGTGATCTCCTGAACAGTTCCCCAATGCTCTGACCCGGCGGACTTTTGTCGGCCTTTGTTTTTTTATGTTTGCGGCCCATGGTGTTCCCAGCGGTCGGGTAGGTACTTTCTGGAGTTGGATTTCTAAAGAAAAAACTGCTTAATTTAGGCTTTGGTTGAGGAGCTCAGGTCAGATGCGACTGCTCTGGCTCATGGCTAGGCTCCGCCCCGCATCTTTTTGCATTTCTAAAACAACAGCAAAAAAAGCTATTTTATTTATAAAACTGTGATGGTAGAGACATATGTCCCATTATTGCTTGTTTAAAGGAACATTATAGTCACACAGACCATGTCATATCAATGACGTGGTCTGGATAAAGTCAGTGATCCTTTAGTCTTAATTTTAAACTTTTTGAGAAACTTTATTGTTTTTACATTGTAGGGTTAAATTCACCTCTAGTGGCTCTCTTGGGTCTCCAATTCATTGATTCTATGTGAGGAGCAATGGATTAGAGGAGATTGCAAAGACATCAGCAAGCATGCTGTCACCTTCGATGGTGGAATCTTCGGAAGAGAAGTCCCGGAGAGGTAAACAAGGTGAGTAATATTTATCTAACTTTAATTTTTAATTATGTCTAGTACTATACCTCTGCATAGCATCCTGTAAAGATAGACGTTCCCCTCAGTGGGCAACAGGGTTTTCCAAAATAGTGAGAAGTGAATTTCAAATTTAAGGCCAATATAACTAATGTTCCCAGCATCAGTGTCACCTCAGCTTTTACATGTAAAAGATTCAGTGATTCAATTACCCTTTATTTACCTTTTTCCAGCAGCGAAACTCAGTCCTTCCAGCTTGCTCTTCCGCCTCCCTTTTGATGGTGTTTTACTGACTTCTTCTCCAATCACATACTTCTTTTAGAGAAGGATTGTGGGCAAAACGCACATGCGTGATATTGGCTGCACTCTGCCAATCAAATGCTTCTCATAGATAACATGAATGGAAGGGGTAGGGGGGATTATGAATGGAAGGGGTAGGGGGGGATTATGAATGGAAGGGGTAGATAATATTGAAATGTTAAGAACTGAGTCTGACTTGGTTCTCCTTGTGAAAGTACAATCTGGTTACTCTTACATCCACTAGAGGTGTGTTTAGCCCTGCAATGTAAACATTGCTGTATCTCTGAAATGACAATGTGCTACATTGTACACAGGCCACTTTTTTTTTTTTTTAGAAGAAGTGGTCTTGCTGCTTATAGTGTAGCTTTAAAGGGACACAATAATCACCAAAACAACTTCAAGTTTATGAAGCAGTTTTTGTGCATAGGTTATGCCCCTGCAGTTTCATTGCTCAATTCTCACTGTGTGCCGTGGCACCCTGGGGCGTTGCGACGGGCACAGAGGGGAGCTGTAAGATATTTTCCTGGTGCTATGATGACAGCACCGGAAACTGTGCCTCCCTCTCTCCTTCCGGCTCTGCAGGATTGGAGGGGAGTTCAGACATCTCCCTCTCCAGCCCGCTAGCACTGTAATGCTGGCAGCCGGAAGTGGAGGGAGAGAGGGCCCATGGGGAGCTCTAAGCTGCAGCTCCGCCGGGTTCTCCTTTCGCGAGCTCGGAGCATTGCCGCAGTTACCACAAGTAGGGGGGATATTAAAATAATAATTTTTTTAAAATTAAATTAAAATACTTTTATTAATAATAAAAAAAAGTATATCTTTATCTGCCCTCCTACCCCCACAGACCCCTATACACACAATTACCCCCCACATATACACACAGTGCCACCCACATATACACACAGTGCCTCCCTCTCTCCTGCCGGCTCTGCAGGATGTAAAGGGAAGCTAAAGAAACAGATCTAGCATTATATTTTGTTTCCTAATCCTCCCTGTCCCATATAAATTATTTTATAAAAAGGAACTAAAAGTTCAGAGGTTTCTTAGAGTTCTGCCAGTCATCCAAAGCCCTCCCCTCTATTGAAATTAGTGCAAGGAGAACTCCTACAAACCCTTCAATCTGCTAGTGCATATGGAATAGCAAAAGCTCTATGCTTTCCCAATAATGCCAATGGTGATATGTGTTATCAACCTCAATTCAGAGGCTTCAATGCATATGGAGACGCTGACCCGGAAAGCACCTCTAGTGACCGTCTGAGTGACTGCCGCTAGAGGCGTCCCTAGGCAGTAATGTAAAAATTGCCTTTTCCCTGAACCAGATATCAGATATTAACTTTTTATAGCCTGCTCTTTAAATTGAACTTTAAACACAGGAAGCTCCTGCAAGCTCTACCAAGCTGTTAACAGAGCAGAAGAGAAATTCTAAATTAAACAAATTTTGCAATAAATTAAGTGTAAACATTAGATCTCACTTTACAGTAAGTGTTTATGAAGGATGTGTAAGTCATATGCAGGGATTTGTGACTAGGGCTGCGTTAAGAAAGTGATTTAACACTGACTGCATGGGCATAAACTATACACCAAAGCTGCCTCGTTAGGCTAAAGTTGTTTTAGTGGCTATAGTTTCCCTTTAAATATTTTAATATCTCTGGTAGTCACATTGGGCTCTAGCAAACCTTATGATCATCAAACACACTGCTCTACTTACAGGTATTTACTTTATGGTTATTTACTAAAGTGAGAATTCAAAGGGAAGTTCAATTTTTTTTTTTAATTCTTTATTTTGGTCACTCAGCATGTTTAAAAGAAATACATTATGTGGGCTGTTGCCTTTAGAGTTCACATACAGTAATAAAAGCATAGTTATTATCTTGTACATAGCATCATGCAGAGTTATTTTTTTTATTTTTTTTAAACAAGTTAGTCAACAGGTATAATACAATAAGATAAGCCCCACTGGGCATATGAATGAGGTATATTCAATAACGGTATGTCTCGCGTAAGCTTAAGTGCTCGGGGGATTTACATCTCCAGGGATTTACGTGTTTTAACTCTATTATGGGGGGTGGGGAGGAGAAGTCGGAGCTAGCGCTAGAATGAACATCTCTTACATATGACCACACTATGTGCGATCCCATTTGCATAAGGCTGTATTTCAATGACATGAGATTTTAAATGGGGAGATATATCAGCCCACTCTAAAGTTTCTAGATATGTAAGGTATTTAAGATTATGAGATCAAAAGCAAAGTAGTAGAGTAATAACCATTAAGCAAAATAACATTTATAACTTGGTGAGTATAATCACGAGTTGTGGTGGTGGAGTTTGTGGCATCCTGAAGGATGTAAAATCGTCCGTTCAGTATAGTTCTCTAGGCTGTGTCACCTGCTGGGTATAAATTCCCTTACTGTAGTGGGGTCTAACCGGGTCAAGGTGGTCGTGGACTCCGTTCGCGGAGCCGTCAGGCCCAGCCAGCCCAGATGTTAGTCTAGTTCCTGTGGGCTCCTCACCCAGTAGGTAGTCCCTTGGAAGGTGAAAGTGTTGTAGGCTCGGTTGAAGTGATTTGCGCCAGCTGAGTGTGCTCCTCGTCAAGTCAGGGAACAGCAATATATGGGAGTCCTCGAATGACAGAGGTGTTTTCCCTCGGGCCTCTGCTAATGAAGCGGTCTTGTCTTGAAGGGTTTGAAACCTCACAATAAGGTCTGCTGTATCAGTTGGGGGTGCTTTTGCCATCCATCTATTTTCACGTGTTTTACGTAGTTACATAGTTACATAGCTGAAAAGAGACTTGCGTCCATCAAGTTCAGCCTTCCTCACATTTGTTTTTTGCTGTTGATCCAAAAGAAGGCAAAAAAAAAAAAAACCCAGTTTGAAGCACTTCTAATTTTGCAACAAGCTAGGAAAAAAATTCCTTCTTGACCCCAGTTATTACCCTACATTGAAATATTATATCCTTGAATATTCTGTTTTTGCAAGTATGCATCTAGTAGCTGTTTGAACACCTGTATGGACTCTGATAAAAGCACTTCTTCAGGCAGAGAATTCCACATCCTCATTGTTCTTACAGTAAAAAAAAACCTTTTCCTTTGCCTTAGACGAAATCTTCTTTCTTCCAGTCTAAATGCATGACCTCGTGTCCTATGTAAAGTCCGGTTTGTGAATAGATTTCCACACAATGGTTTGTATTGGCCCAGAATATATGTGTATAATCTTATCATATCTCCTCTGAGGCAACGTTTTTCTAAACTAAATAGGTTTAAATTTGTTAACCTTTCTTCATAGCTGATATGTTCCATTCCTTTTATTAATTTTGTAGCCCGCTTACGCACTTTTTCTAGTGCCATAATATCCTTCTTTAGAACAGGTGCCCAAAATTGCACAGCATATTCAAGATGTGGTCTAACCAGTGATTTATAAAGAGGCAAAATGATATTCTCATCCCGGGAATGAATGCCCTTTTTCATACATGACAATACCTTACTGGCCTTGGCCACTGCTGATTGACATTGTTGCATATTGTGTTGTCTATAACAATTCCAAAGTCCTTTTCGTGTGTTGTTATCCCTAATTCGCTTCCATTAAGGGTATACGTTGCTTGTGTATTCTTTACGCCAAAGTGCATAACTTTGCATTTTTCAACATTAAATTTCATCTGCCATTTGAGTGCCCAGTCGCAGTCTATTTAAATCCCTCTGCAGCAAAGTAATATCTTGCTCACATTGTATTATTTTACAGAGTTTTGTGTCATCTGCAAACACTGAAACATGTATTTTAATGCTTTCTTCAAGATCATTTATAAACATGTTAAATAGAAGGGGTCCCAGAACAGACCCCTGAGGGACACCACTTGCCACCTCTGTCCAGCTTGAAAATTTACCATTAACGACAACTCTTTGTACTCTATTTTTAAGCCAATGTTCTACCCAAAAAGAAGCATTTTCATCTAGACCGATTTACTTGAGTTTGAACACTAATCTATTGTGTGGAACTGTTTCAAATGCCTTGGCAAAATCCAAATAGATCACATCCACTGCAACACCCTGATCTATACTTCTACTTACTTCTTAGTAGAACGCAATCAAGTTAGTTTGACATGACCTATGCTTCATCAAACCATGCTGTTTTTTGCTGATAACCATCTTTTTCGCAAGGAATTCTTGAATATTATCCCTTAATAACCTTTCAAATATTTTCCCAGCCACAGAAGTTAAGCTCACAGGTCTCTTATTTCCAGACAAGGATTTTGAGCCCTTTTTGAATATAGGAACCTGTTTAGGTTGTAGTAATGTTGCCAATAGGCGCCTCATATGGTGTGGGAGATCGGCAAATCCTATGTCATCAGGTACCCCTCTGATCTTTAAGTTATTTTTCCTTCTGTTGTCCTCCAGGGCCTCCACTTTCTCGACTGTGCCAAGTTGTTGCTTGTGGAGATCTGAAATTCTCTGTTCCAGAATAGTTATGCGTGTGTCTTGGGAGTTTGCAGTGGCCTTTAGGAGGGTAAGCCTTGTGGTGGCCCCCTCTATGGCCTCCTTGAAGCTTGCTCGGTCAGCAGCTAAGTCTTGCCTGAGTTCTGTAAACATTTTTGTCAACAAGGTTGCAGTGACCGGGTCTCCTGCTGGAGGTGTCTTGGTCTTGTGCCCTTTGGACGGATTTATCCATGCGCCTTCTCCCAGGTCTGGGTAGGCTTCCTCTGAGAAGTCGGAAAATCCATCTTCCCCACAGCCATTTTCTCCCATGCAGCCTTCTGTGAGTTCCGCAGGAGTTTGCCGATGTTGTGGCTGTGAGGGAGTTTGTCCGGCCTTGGTTTTTTGTTTTTCGTATCCATCATCACCTCTCCGACAGGTAGACAAGGTATGGGAGAGGTAGGTGCCTAATTTCCGCCAATAAATCTGTTTTTTTGCTTGCGTTGGTACGGAGCTTTCCAAGATGCGTCCGTGCTGGTCTGCAGCTAGCTCCACCCGAGAAGTTCAAATTTAACCCCTTAAGGACCGGATTTTTTTGCGATGTTGTACATTTGCGACCAGGCATCTTTTTGACACTTTTGTGGTGTTTGTGTTTAGCTGTAATTTTCCGCTCTCTCATTTACTGTTCCCATACAAATTATATATAGTTTTTTTCAGGACAAAAGGGGCTTTCTTTACATACCATTATTTATATAATCTCATGTAATTTAATTTTAGAAAAATGAAAAAATATGATGAAAAATTGAAAAAAATACACGTTTTTTGAATTTTATGTGAAAAATCTTTTACTCATCTACAAAAGCGAATGAAAAAAACTGCTAAATAGATTCAAAATGTTGTCCTGAGTTCAAAAATACCCAGTGTTTACATGCTTTTTGCTATTTTTTTGCATGTTATAGGGCTATAAGTACAAGTAGGATATTGCGGTTTCAAAACATACATTTTTAAAATGTATCAATAGTGACATTGTAACACTATTATCTGTCATAAATTGCTAAATAACACCCCACATGTACATATTTTTTTAAAAGTAGACAACCCAGGGTATTCAATATGGGGTATGTCCAGACTTTTTTAGTAGCCACTTAGTCGCAAACACTGGCCAAAGTTAGCGTTCATATTTGTTTGTGTGTGAAAAAAGTAAAAAACTAAATTGAACGCTAATTTTGGCCAGTGTTTGTGACTAAGTGGTTACTAAAAAAGACTGGACATACCCCATTTGCAATACCTTGGGTTGTCTTCTTTTGCAAATGGTATGCCATCATGGGGGTAATTCTCATTCCTGGGCTACCATACGCTCTCAAAGGCAACGTAACCAACCTGGCCATTTTCAATGTAAAAATATTTGACCCATATATTTGACCCTGTAACTTTCAAAAACGCTATAAAACCTGTACATGGGGGGTCCTGTTCTACTCAGGAGACTTTGCTGAACACAAATATTAGTGTTTAAAAACTGGAAAATGTATCACAACAATTATATCATCAGTAAAAGTGCTGTTTGTGTGTGAAAAATGCAAAAAAAGTCACTTTCACTGACAATATCATCGCTGTGATATGTTTTACTGTTTTGAATCACTAATATTTGTGTTCAGCGAAGTCTCCCGAGTAAAACAGTACCCCTCATGTACAGGTTTTAGGGTGTCGTAGAACGTTACAGGGTAAAATACAGTGATAGCAAATTAAATTCTCTGTACTTTCGGCCTGGGTTGGCAGGCAGGTCCCTTAAATTGCAATCAATAAAATAACTTAATTATGTAAAAATATTACATAAATACGCACGTAGAATTTAAATATATATGCATATTTATATATTTGAAGTCTACGTGTATATTTATATAATTATTTATGTAATTTTGTATATGGACATATGAATAGTTCGCATTCTTTTTATTTATTTATATATACATAGATATATATACAATTTCATTCTAAGTGTATTTTGATATAAATATATATATATTAATATCAAAATACAGTTAGAATAAAATTTCGTATAGATATATAATTTGTTTTTAAATTTTTATTATTATTTTTAATTTTTTTTATTTAATTTAAATTATTTATTATTCGTATTTTATAATAATATATATATACAATATATATAGTTATTATATATATTATATATATACGTGTGTAAATTAATTATAAGTGTATTTTTATATTAATATATGTACATATTAATATAAAAATACACTTAGCATGACATTATATATATGATATATAGACATATATTATATAGGTATAATATATGTCTATATATCATATATATACACATATATAATAATATATATTTTTTTTATTAACTATAACCTTAAATTTTTTTTTGATTTTACACTGATTTTACAGTTGCAGGGAGACTGCCTGTCAGCACAGACAGTCCCCCTGCAGGCAGAGACTAGGACACCTATTGTGACCATGTGGTCGCCCTGTTGGGCGATCACATGGCCACAGGGGTCCTAAACCGCCATGGGGAGACTGTCTGGGCTGCAGGCAGTCTCCCCACACCGGGAGCACCGCCGATCGCCGCCGGGGGAACGACGGCGATCGGGTAAGTACATTGGACGGTTAGGACGGTTCAGGACCGTCACCGGTCGGCAACGCAAAAATGCAGATGACGGTCCTGAACCGTCCTCCGTCCTTAAGGGGTTAAAGTCAGAGTAGCCAAACATGGAGCATAGCTGAGTTAGAGATTTTTTCTAGTTTGGCAATCTTGAACTTAGATTTAAAAATAACTTTGAACTTTGAATTCACTTGAATTTTCACTTTAGTAAATAATCCTGTCAGTATTTTCCAGCCTGTATATAATTGTGCTTTAGGATGGACCTTATGACTCACCAGTTCCCAAAAACTGCCGGCTATAAGCACACGTGACTAATTAGCCATGTGCTCGTTAGAAAAGGCACTGGAAATGTTTTTATGAGGTGTGACTGGGATGTTTATTAACTAAATAAAGAACTGCAGTGAATTAACAGAACACTACAAACACCAAGTAGTGGTTATGGTATCAGGACTGCCCTGGCAACCCCCAGTATAAGTAGTGAAAACGTTAAAGATTTAGTTGATGCTTCCCTCCTCGTCTGTCTTCTTCCAATGCTGAGATCTGGAAGCTCCTTTCCTAAGCCTTGTAGTGCAGGGCTGCCTCATTGGCTAAGAGTTTCTGAGAGTTCTCAGCCAATAATCAAAGCCCTGTATCGTCACTTAAGAAGTCAAACCATTACTAAATTTACATAGGGGGGGGGGCTCCAGGACACTCCTGGCACCATAACCCTTGTGGTGCGCTATTATGGTTATGGTGCTTGAAGTGTTCTTTTAAAATTCAAATTAGAATCTCACTTGATATCTACGTATCGCAAATCCGCCTATTTAGCATATCAAGTCACAAACTAGTTCTCTATTACATATTAAATATGAAGTGAGCATGTACTTATTTCATACTGTCTTGAATATTATAGATGGTCCATCTACAACAATGAACAATACAAATGAATAGACAAGCTTCTGGAGTTCGAATTGTTAAAATCCATTATAATTCCAACAATAATTCATATAAAATGCTCTGAGCTCCACTTTAAAGCCTTATTTTATCTGTTTGACACGTTTTTTGCACAAAAGCCTGCATGGACAAGATGCTGGCACCATGACCATTTTAGCAACCTCAATTCACTATGGTACCTATACTATTCATTTAAAAAATCTCTAGAAAAGTTTTTTTATATATCATATGTATATGTATATCATATGTGTACCCAATCTGAAGAAATGTTTTGCCAAAGTAGCAAATACTTTACATTTTTTTGTTCTTGGCCTCAGTGCAGCCAGCATTTAATTTGCAACAATATCTGAGCACCACCCACACATGGTTTAATTTTAAATATATACACTGAGGTAGTATTTAAAGAAAAAAATAAGTTTTATATATATATATATATATATATATATATATATATATATATATATATATAAATACATACATACACACACACACATATATATATATATATATATATATATATATATATGTGTGTGTGTGTGTATGTATTTATATATATATAAAACTTTTTTTTTTCTTTAAATACTACCTCAGTGTATATATTTAAAATTAAACCATGTGTGGGTGGTGCTCAGATATTGTTGCAATATATATTCTTTTTAGTTTAAATTGAAACGTTGGTGTTGGCTAATATTTCGATGTTGAGCTTTTAAAGAAAAATGTGAGCAATAACAATCCTAACCTCAAAATTGTAAGTCTGACTTTAACTGAAAAAGGAATTAGCTGTGTCTCAGTGTTGCCATTATATGAAAGAATAGCAACACTCGAATAGAGGAAACACGTCAGCATATGCAGCAGGCTTCTCGGCTGATTGCGGGAATGGGAAATAAAACTGCATTCTTTGGAGTCAGCAATAACAACTTAAGCTGCGCTTGGTGTCTGCCCAGAGGAAATTCCTTCTTCAGATACAACGGGTTGTTGAGGACTTGAACAGTTCACTCTAATTAGCTGCATTGATTACACCATCAGCACCTCGAATTGAATGCACACTGCATTTCATTTTAAAGCTTTTCAACTTGCAGATGGGAGAAATCAAATAGGCTGCTGGGTGCCAGCTAAGTGTTTTATTAAGCATGTGCCATTAAGCTGAGAGATGGACAAAGTGCCCTTTGTTTTCTCAGCAAGCAATTCAGTATGCCCTGTGTTTATTGATCTAATATTGCTTTCTAGCAGAGCTAATTTGGAAACTTTTGGGTACAACTACAGAAATATAAGATGTTTACATTCTGCATTTAGGGTAAACAGAAATATCTGCTCAAGAGTTTTAAACTACCCGACTGAAGATAGCAGGTTGCCCCTTGTCATTATTACAAGTCAGATGAATATTGAAAATGTCTAGAAAAAAAGAGCTACTCCACCAGGGTATATATGGACACCACCTTATAGTGATTTACCTTTGCTAAAACACATATATGTAGAGGGACATCATGTAAAAATTGCTTTCTGTCTCATGATTCTCAACCACAGTTATGGCAAAAAAGTATCAGAAAACCACCAGTTTAACAAGTAACATTGATCCTGATTTGAGGGCTATCCTTGTTGTAGATCAAAAGACTATATTACAAACATCAAAGGTAGATGATTAGAGGAGTGACATCATTCAAAAGTTGGGTGAAATATTTTAAAAGGACACTCCACGTTTAGAAGTTTTTCTTGCAAACTTACCATAACTGTAAAATGTTTTGCTGTTTTTGATACTTTCTTCATAATACCTGGCGCCCAAAGTCTCTTCCAGCTAAACTAAGTGTTTAGTATGGTAGAGGGTAAAGTAGGTAGGGGGAGCTTAGCCCGTGTACCCCATTTTCTGATGTACAGGCTTTGGGATAGAGGGTATTGATATGTACTGTCAATCGGTTCTTGAGCCCATCACACATTTGAATGGACAAAAAGATGCCTAAAGAGCACCAAAATATATGGGAAGCACTTTGTTTCCCGTCTCCACAGACAGCTTTTGAGAAAGTGTTAGTAGTGAACCACATGCATTTTCTTGCTTCGTTCTCCTTGTCCCTCCTTCCCTCACCCCCATTCCTCACCCTCCGTCCCCCCTTCTCCCCCCGCCCCCCATTTTTGCCAGTGTGAGTTCTACTTTTGTAAGATCTTTTTCTGAAATCTATTTTACTGGATTTTTATAAAATCCAATAAATACAAATGATTTTTCACAAAAGGGCTCACATAGAGGTTTGATCTCAGTTGGGCTTCAGGGTATTTCTTATAAGCTTTGTTGCTTTTCTTGGGATCCAAGGAACACAGGATTATGCAGAACATCATGCAAAACATTTACATGGAAAACTCCTTTTTATTGCATCCTTAATATAGATTATCATTTTTTTATATATTCGGTTAGTGTTTGTCGTAGTGGCACAACCAGTTACATTTTGTCTTGGATGCCTCGTCCCCTAAATCTCTTATATAGAAATATAAAACTGGCAAACACATATAAATATCCTCTGCCATTCAGAAAACTCTTGATGTTTGGACCCTTTTATTCATTGGCTGAGAAGTTTTTTTCCCTTTGAATCAGTGTTTTTACATTTTTTTAAACAAGTTATTTTATTAGTTTTTTAAAATGTCATTCTTGGGCTTATTCTCACAAGCGATTGCCTCTAGTAGCTGTCAGGGAGACAGTCACTAGAGGCTGGATTAACCCTGCAGTGTAAACATAGCAGTTTCTCTGAAATTGCTATGTTTTCAGCTGCAGGGTGAAAACTAGGGGGACCTTGCACCCAGACCACTTCATTGAGCGGTGTTAGTAGGGCTCTTAGTTAATTAAAATGTCTGTTTATTTTCTAAACACAATGTTAACATGCCACATAAGATTGTAATATTCCTAATTATATTAAAGGATCACTATAGGGTCAGGAACACAAACATGTATTCCTGACCCTATAGTGCTAAACCCACCATTAAGGTGGCTTGTCCCCCTTAGCCCCATATAAAAGTTTAAAACTCACCTTATTTCTAGCGCCGCGCGGGTCAGCTGACGCTGGCCCAGACCCTCTGTGATGTCATCAAAATGGCAATTTTTAGCCAATCCAATGCTTTCCCAGCATTGGATTGGCTAAAATCGCCACTGGGCGGGGCCAAATGCTGTTTTGGCCAATCAGGACGTCCTCATAGAGATGCATTGAATCACTGCATCTCTATGAGGAAAATGCTGTGTCTCCATGCAGAGAATGGGGACGCTGAAAGGCAGGGCTGCTTACTGTGCAGCCTGAGCCAGGAAGCCCCTCCAGTGGCCATCTTTCTCTGAAAAGGCAGTGAAGGAAGCTATTATACTCACCAGAACAACTACATTAAGCTGTAGTTGTTCTGGTGACTATAGTGTCCCTTTAAAATATCCGCACATCATGACAGAGCAGAGAAAGCAAACAACGTTTCAGATATTAGAAGTGAAGACTATTATGCTTATTTTATCCATGATCACTTGTGATAAGTAACCAGTTATTTTAAAGTGTTTAAGTTTAAAGTGCTGTAAAAGAAATACCTCTAATCAAACTCTCTATTGTTGATACAGAGATAATGTCAGCGAGACATGTTATTTATAACTGGATTGGAGTTGTACTAACACAATCACGCGGTATGTTAAATGGAATTGTTATAACAGGTTGAACCATAGTCTGCTCTACACAGGGCTTTTTGTCTTACGGGAAGCTTCTGGTGCATGGCTAGTGTTTGTTCAGTGAAATGTCAAACAAGGGCCTCCCATCTGTTCACAGAATTGCTTTCTGTATACTGTAGTTTGCACAGTTTTTGTCACACTTTTTACGCGGCTATAAATATAATTTAATTTGTAGGGCATCATTTCTCAATTATAGTATTGGTGCTAAATAACCCCAAACATCAGCTAAGCCCAATAAATAATAATTAAAATAAATAAATATCACTATCAAATCTAAACATGTTATTTTGGGTGCAAAGTGCAGACTGATTCTGTTGTTTTTTATTGTGATTGTTCAATATTTAGCAATTTATGCTAGAATAGCATATGTGTATTTACTTTGATAAATCTCCCTCTTTGAGTATCTGTATATTTATTTTATTTTATGGACAATATATACAAAATCAGTTATAATTATAACATATTCAGGTTGACTACAACTATATGAGACTTATAAAGTTCCTAGAAAGGACACAAGGCATGTTGCCTTAATGATGGACTTCCTGAAAATGGTAGTTTCCATGGGAAGAATGCTTCATGCATCACGAGTGTCTCACAAGTACAAGAGTACCCCCAATGTACAGGTTTTTTATCGGGCTTTGGAAAGCTACACGGTTAAATATAGGGCTTGCCCATTTTAGTTTTTAAACATTGAAATTTGGCAAATTGGTTATGTTGCCTTTGAAACCATATGGCAGCCCAGGAATGAAAATTATTCCCATCATGACATACCATTTGCAAAAGTAGACAACCCAGGGTATTGAAAATTGGGTATTTTTAGTAGGCACCTGGCCACAAACCCTGGCCAAAGTTATTGTTATACTTGTTTTTTCCATTCTTCACAAAAAAACTGCCCTTTCATTGATAATATTGTTATTATATGTTTACCTGCTCGTAAACATATTTCTGATCAGCGAAGACTAACGAGTATAACAGTACCCTCCCTGTACAGGTTTTATGGGGTTTTGGAAAGTTACAGGGTCAAATATTGGCTTGCCCATTTCAGATTTTTGCCAAATGTGGCGCTGTGCTTTATGGCCAAACATCTCCACTTTGGTCTCCTCTATCCAGAGGACATTGTTTGAGAATTTGTTCAGATGCAGCTTTGCAAACCTAAGCTGTGCTGCCATGTTCTTTTTAGAGAGAAGAGGCTTTCTCTTTGCAACCCTTCTAAACAAACCATACTTGTTCAGTCTTTTTCTAATTGTAATTAACTTTAACATTTTACATGCTAACTGAGGCCTGTAGAGTCTGAGATGTAACTTGGGGTGAATTTGCTGGGATTTCCAGATAAGCAACTGTCTTGAATATTAACCACTTTTGAATAATCTTTCTCACTGTAGAATGGTGAACTTTGAGTGGAAATAGCCTTATAAACTGTCCTAGTTTGATGGGCAGCAACAATTGTTTCTCTAAGATCATTGCTGATGTCTTCCTTGGCATTGTGTTAACACACACCTGAATGCTCCAGACAAACTAATTGCTCATACTTCGGCTTTTATAGAAGTGGTCACAATTGCTGATGATCAATAATAAAGTGCATTTGATTAGCAGCACCTGTCTGCTACTTAGCCTCTTAATTCATATGGAAGCAGTAAGGGTGTACTTTTTCACACATGAATTCTCCATTTTGGCATAATTGGCTTTAAATAAATCATGACATGGTGCAATCTGTAATTTGTTGTTTACCTAATTGTAAGACCTACTAAGGAACAGGTGATTGTTATTATGTCCTGTTATATGTAAAACATAGAATTCAAAGAGGGTGTACTTTATTTTTTCCATGTTGGTATATATATATATATATATATACCCCTTTACCCCTAAAACCTGCGCACATCCATTATGTTATGCAGTGTGTGTAGTAAATGCAGTGTCTGTGTGAATGATGCAGTGTGTGTATTGTATGCACTGTGCATAGTAAATGCATTGTATGCATGTGTATAGTAGATACAGAGTGTGCGTTTGTGTAGTGGATGCAGAGTGTGTGTATAGTGGCTGCAGAGTGTGTAGTGGGTGCTGTGTCTGTGTTTGTGTAGTTGGTGCAGTCTAGTGGATGCAGTGTTGGTGTTTGTGTAGTGGATGCAATGTAGTGGGTGCAGTATCTGTGTTTGTGTGGTGAATCCAGTGTAGTGAGTGCAGTGTCTGTGTTCATGTAGTGCTTGGCTCGTCAAATCCCAGGTCTCCATGACAACTAGGAATTTTGTCCTGGCACCTGAGATTTGTGAGCCCGTTAAGTTGAGGGGGCGAGGGAGCATTCAGTGCTAGCTAATGGAGAGCAGAGGGGGCCGGCCGCCTATGGAGAGTGGAGGGAGGCAGCCAGCTCTAATCTTCCTGCTCTGCTTTCTCCAGTGATGCTGGAAGACGGAATATGACATCACTCCAGCCCCGGCATCAGAACAGTGCGTGAAGAAGCAGAACAGGAAGATGGCTGCAACCCCACGGGAATCCACGGAAATCTGATTCACTCCAGCTCTCACACAGGTAGGGTGGCTGGGTGGAATTAAAATAAAATATTTTTTAAAAAATGATTTTTTTCTTCTTTTGTGTGAGTGTTTGCGAGAGAGGGGTGTTTGTCTTGTCAGTGTGTATGTGTTTGTCACTGTGCGTGTCTGTCACAGAGAGTGTGTATGTGTCTGTTTTAGGTCCCCTGTTTAGACCCTCTCTGGGAAAGGTGATTTTTCTCACCTTCTTTCCCATGCTGTGCCAGTCTCGCCGTGGCTGGCTTGACCTGAGATGATCAATCTTGATGATCTCAGCCAAGCCAATGCTTTCCCTTAGGAAAGCATTGGGAGGCTATTATGCATGCGCTAATCAGCATCTCATAAAGATGCATTGAATCAATGCATCTCTATAGGGAACATTCAGCGGCTCGATGCAGAAATGCAGAGTGTGAAGATGCTTAATGTCATTGCTGCACTCTGCGCAGAAATAGAGTAGGAATCACCCCTAGTGGCCATATGAGTGACTGTCACTAGAGGTTTTACTAGGTAACAATATAAACCATGCCTTCTCTCAAAAGGCAGTGTTTACATTGAAAAGCCTGACAGGCTATAGACACCAGAACCTCTCTGTAGTGTCCCTTTAAGAATTGTGTCTTTGTCACTGAAAATAAAGATTTGTTAGTTAAAAAAAATTTGACTCTCAACTTTTTTAGCTGGCTACTAGATTCCAAGTAAATTTGTCAAGCCATTGTGTAAAGGATGCAGTGTATTTGGTGCAGTACCTGTGTAGTGGGTGCAGTGTATTTGGTGCAGTGCCTGTGTAATGGGTGCAGTGTAGTGCATGCAGTGTGTGCAGTGGGGTTGGATAAGGGCTGTGAGGGAGAGATTTGTTTTTATATTTAGAATTCTGTTTATTCCCCCTGTGATCAGGGATGGGGTACACTAGTTTCCTTGGGGGTCCAGTGGCTTAATCTTAATGAAGAAGGCGCCCAGAAGCTTAATCTTGCACCATTAGGTCCTCTCCTCTTGTTAGCTGTGTGTGTTTTGCTGTGGGTTTCCATGGAAACACTCCGTGTGGCACTTAATGCATGCCATTAGATGAGAGGACCTTATGCTGCAGGAGTCTTGCTAGATCACACACCTGGCGCCCTTTTTCACAGGACATGCTATCAGGGGCCTGGGGCTGCATATAAAGCGGTTATCGCTATGGACAGACCAGCCTCGTATATACACTGCCTGGCCAAAAAAAGTCACCACCCAAAAAAAAGGTCACACACTCTAATATTTAGTTGGACCGCCTTTAGTTTTGATTACGGCACGCATTCGCTGTGGCATTGTTTTGATAAGCTTCTGCAATGTCACAAGATTTATTTCCGTCCAGTGTTGCATTAATTTTCTGCCAAGATCTTGTATTGATGATGGTAGAGTCGGACCACTACGCAAAGCTATCTCCAGCACATCCCAAAGATTCTCAATGGGGTTAAGATCTGGTCTCAGTGGTGGCCAATCCACGTGTGAAAAGGATGTCTCATGCTCCCTAAACCACTCTTTCACAATTTGAGCCCAATGAAGCCTGGCATTGTCACCTTGGAATATGTCCGTGCCATCAGGGAAAAAAAAAATCCATTGATGGAATAACCTGGTCATTCAGTACATTCAGGTAGTCAGCTGACCACATTCTTTGGGCAGATAATGTTGCTGAGCCTAGTCCTGACCAACTGCAGCAACCCCAGATCGTAGCACTGCCCCCACAGGCTTGTACAGTAGGCACTAGGCATGATGGGTGCATCACTTCACCTGCCTCTCTTCTAACTCTGATGCGCCCATCACTCTGGAACAGGGTAAATCTGGACTCATCAGAGCACATGACCATCTTCCATTGCTCCAGAATCCAATCTTTATGCTCCCTAGCAAATTGAAGCCATTTTTCCTTATTAGCCTCACTAATTAGTGTTTTTTTTAAGGCTACACAGCTGTTCAGTCCCAATCCCTTGAGTTCCCTTTGCATTATGCGTGTGGAAATGCTCTTACTTTCACTATTAAACCTGAGTTCTACTGTTGTTTTTCTACAATTTGATTTCACTGAACGTTTAAGTGATTGCCGATCACGATTAATCAGGATTTTTTTCCGACCACATTTCTTCCTCGAAGTTGATGGTTCCCCACTATCCTTCCAGTTTTTAATGATGCATTGGACAGTTCTTAACCTAATTTTAGTAGTTTCTGCAATCCCCTTAGATGTTTTCTCTGCTTGATGCATGCCAATGATTTGACCCTTCTCAAACAGACTAACATCTTTTCCATGACCACGGGATGAGTCTTTCGACATGGTTGTTTAAGAAATGAGAAGCTACTCATTGCATCAGTTGGATAACTTGTTGCCAGCTGAAAGATCATCACCCATGCAGTAACTATCAAATAGGAGGCTCTTACCTATTTGCTTAGTTAAATCCAGGTGGGGCCTTTTTTTTGGCCAGGCAGTGTATATATAATTTAATATCAAAATACACTTAGAATAAAAATTAACTACATTTAAAAATAAATAAATACATGTATCATGTGGGCCGGTTTGGCTGCCTGGTTCGTCACCCCGATCTGGATCGCCATGTTACGTAAGTAAACCGCGTTGGGGGATCCTGCTTTGCTGGGCATTGAAGCCCATGTTTTGCAGGGCAGCATAGTACAGATCTCGTTCTTAAGTTTTGCTGTATAGATCATGCCCCTGAAGTCTCGTTGCTCAGTTCTCTGCCATTTTAAAGTTAAATCACTTTTGTTTCTGTCCATGCATCCCTAGCCACACCTCCCCTGACTGTGACTGACACAGTCTGCATGTTTACTTACTTAAGACATTTTTATCACCTGCTCTGTAAATTTAATTTTAATCACACACAGGAGGCTCCTGCTGGGTCTATAATGCTAGTAACATTGCAGCAGATAAGAAACTCTAAATTAGACAAACTGTGCAATATAGGAAATGTAAACATTAGATCTCTCTTTACAGGAAGTGTTGAAAGGTTGAAAGGCTGTGCAAGTTACATGCAGTAAGTTGTGCATAAACAAAGTGCTTAAACTCCTAAATGGCACAAAATTAGCAATGAGACTCCAGGGGCATGATCGATACACCAAAACAGCTTCATTAAGCTAAAATTGTTTTGGTGCATATAGTGTCCTTTTAAAGGAACTGTATCGTCATCTAAATGTAGTTGTTATGGTGCCCAGAGATCCCTGGAGCTTTCTTACCTCAAGCGGTTTAACCACAAAGATTGATCTCCAGTGCTGGATATCCCTTTCCCCAGGGGAATCCGACTTGAATTGAGTTTCAGGAAGTCCAGAGTGCCCCCGGGCAAATAATATGCTGCCCTCGGGAATGCAGGACATTAGTGTACTAAATTAGGACGGCTGGACAGGACCCCGATACCAGGACTATCCTGCCGAAATCTGGACTGTTGGGAGGTTTGAATGGCTGAAAGCCATGAGTGTGGTAGTTTGTGTCCTCTTTTTACTGTCATTTTCTCTCTCACATCACTGGAATTCACATAATTTTTTTAGATCAACCATATGCTACAAGATCTTCAACTGAAAAATAATCTTTGCTATCAACAAAGAGTAACATTACTACTGGGTGTGTAAAATAACTACGGAAAAGTGTGCCTCATATTAAATTTCTATCACATCTTTCAGCCAAAACTTCAGCCCAGTAAAGCGATCCTGCAGCTCAGCATATGTATATCATTAGAATGTGCATCATGTGACAAATCAACATCCTCAGACTATTTTATAATGTTTTGGGATTTATCAAGAATGTTTTTGCAAGGAAAACTACAGTGGCGAGCCAACTGAAATCCTAACACTATTCAGAGCTGTACTGAGTTTACAATCGTTGATAGAATTTAAATTAAAATCACATGGTCTGTGCCCATGGAAGGTTTGGGCAGTGCGATGGCTAAATAAAAGCGTTCATCAGCTTGTGTCCTTTCTATGCCAAACAGCTTTTGATTAAGATTTTTTCTTACATCTTAGCAGCACTGCTGGTATCCAGAGTCTGAATAATTGTGGGTTTTAACTCTTTTGGAACCAACAACAAAAAGAACTGCTATAATAACAAGAGACCTACCAACAGTTTTTTATTTTTTTATTTTTTTTAGGAAATTAGGTTTCTGATACACACAACTTGTTATAGTGCAACTAAGCAACTCTCTTAAGGCTCTGAATAATTTACAAATATTGTTTTTGCATCAATAGGGTTGATAGATTGTCTTTTAATTATTTTTTTCCAGGAAGCATATGCATTCTGCGACACAGGACTTGGAACTGCTGCCTAACAATATGTGGAACCTGCATGCTCTCATTGAAAAATCAATTTATTAATAATTTCCAGGAACCAAACATACTCCTGCATGCAGAGCAATGGTCAATAAGAGATACAAGTGACCATGGGTATTTAAAATTAAGTATTTGTGTTCTGGGAAAGGGGGTGTAGGCCCAGTACATATATGCACTATTACACTAATGCCTTACTTCTAACCACAGCTGTCCATTTGCAGTCGTGGGGGGGCAGAAATGTGCTGTCAAAGACTTGTAAACGTATACTGTGTTTAATGTTACATTCCTGCTCCCTATATGGGGGGATTTTCTATGGTCCCAGAAGAAGGATACCAGAAGAAAAATAAGATTTAAATTAATATACATTGCAGGAGTTTTATTCAATAAACAAAAAGCTGAAGGTTTACTCCACCCCAAAAGCAAGTGTTTTAAGAAACCCTTGTGTGCTGTTTCAAAAGGGAAAAAAAACTTACTTCTATTTCAGTGCTGAGTTCTCTCCTCAGCCTGATCCTCATCTGCTATCGTCATTCCACCTAGCTGCTCGGAGGGATGTAGGGGAGCACAAGCTGAGAGGAGGACATGGACGGCATGGAGGGGGGAGACATGCAGCCATTGGAAGTGGTAATTGTGCTAGGATTAATTTTAAAGGTTTTCAATGAATGTATCAACTCGCTTGTTAAAATAAAAAAATATCTCCACAACTCTCCATTTACTGAATAAATTAGAACTTTTCTGTGTAAACATCTATGTCTGACAAAACTCTGTTCTGTATTCAACGCATCAAAATGATTCTCTTTTCCTTGAACACAAATAATGCTTATATTGAGAAATGAGACCTTCAGTTCCTGAATGATCCGTCACCTTGACAACCACAGATTATTTTTCCAAGGTTCGCATGTTCTCTTTCACTGTTATTTATTTGTATTAATCCATACAAACAACAGGCCGTGGTGCAATTATATGAGACACATTTAGAAAATCCTGATCTCAATGTGCCTGAAAAAAATTAAAGGTCCTCTTCATAATTGGGGGTTAGTGAGGAGCATCAGAGCTGTTGACGTCTTTTAAAACTAAAATTATAGCTGAAAGTATGCTCAAAATTATTTTTAAGAAATGTGTACTGCTGCATAGTTGACGTCTTCAAGGGTAGTTTATAGGAATGCTCTTAAAATAGCTCATTAAACTTTGAGAAGGGAAAATAAACACATCATTTTCTAAAACTGTTTTCACTGAATTATGGATATGTTAATGATCAGTCTACCTATTGTGTGGGTGTAGCATTACTGTTTTCCCCTAAAGGGAAACTGTCACTTCCCAGGTTTTATAATATGTATGCTTTCAGCATATTGAAACATGTATTCTTGAACTGTGAAAAATAAAATGAAATGTATATATCCACACATCGTCAAAATGCAATTGGGTGCCTCTATCTTAGCTCTCTGTCAATCATTGTTATTATTATTTTATTATTCATATACCGACAGCAAATTCCGTAGTGCTGTACAATGGGGTACAATGGGGTTATAATTTATGTCCTTGTAGAGTCCGTTTAGAGAAAAAATACAGAGAAATAAAACAATGTCTCTATTTCTCATTTTCATTTGCAAAATCTGCTTTTGGTACAGTATGGGTAAATAATAACATCCACCTTCAGTTTTTAGCATGCAATAACAACCGGTATAGGATGTAATTCGCATTCATACCAACATGACATGTGCACAGTCGCCTTGTTGGCATATGCACAAAACCCCCCACCAATACCCATTACAATAAAAGACACTGACACCAGGGTTTTGGCAAAAGTATATCACAGCTTTTATTTATTATTAACATAAATTATAAAGGTCTTTGTCAACATCAGACCCACGTTGACCTGCACAATTACCACAGTAGTTTACAATTTAACCCCTTGACAATGACCCACCCCCACGTAACATAATACCCAAACATTGTAACATATTAACTTAACATTGAAACATTACCGTTGCCACCGAAGGGCACCACCAGTGTAGGGGCATACCGAGACACCCCTACACACCCTAGTTCGGAGCTACCTACGAGCTCGAACCTACCAAACCAGTCCAAAGGCCTACGTATTAGCCCTGAACTCCAAACTTTTCCGCCATCGCACTCTTTTCTCCCCCAAACTTTACTCTCCATCCCCCGCCGCCGTGACCAAACGGGAAACTCCTGAAAGCAAAGGGAGGGTGGGTGGGACAACAACAGGTAAGTGTTAGTTTAAAAGTTTAGATTAAGTTTAGATTAAAAGTAGTGATCCTTAGATCTAAAATGCCCACTACTTATACTCCCCTTATAACTCCACCCACTCCATATCCTTAGGCCCATCCCAAACCACTGACCCCTAGATGGCCTGTTGCCTGGCAATGTCAAGACCCACGCCCCTTAGCTACGCTGCTCCATGGGCTACATTTCAAATGGACAAAGAGGGACACTTTCATTTTAAGGGTGTGGTGGGGAATGTGGCCATGGGAAGGCTACTGCTCTGAGAAATTTTAGGTGATTTACTAATAACAATTTATGCAACTAGAATATCATTTGTAACAAGAACAATGTTCGCATTTACACAGCCTGGTTTCTAAACACATTTATTGTAGTTTAAAGAAACCTTACTTGGAAGTATTATTGCTGTGTAGCTGTGTTATAAACTCAGACAAACAAACTATATGGAGTTCCCAGAAATGAGGACATTAGGGGAGAAAAGAGGGACAGAGGGATATAGGCCCATAATAAGGACTATCCATCCTAAGTAGAAATACTTGGGAGTTATACCAAGTCTGCTTATGTGGAGTTTAATTGCCAAAGAGATGTCTCTAGATGGCACAATTAAACACCAGCTGGGCCATGAGTAATGCGGGTCACCTATACAAAAAACATATGTACAATAAAACAGGTAAACCAGTACCTGGTTCGACGCACGTTTCGGCGTGTCAGCACACCGTCGTCAGGAGCAGTTACTTCAGAACTATAAGTTATGTCTGTTGTGGACTATACAGTATGTATTGTATCTTCATGGTAAGTGCTCGTTCTGTGCGATACTCATTGAAACCTGGCTAGTTTATTGTTTCTCTTCTTGATTTGGACCAGAACTGTCCCCACCTGATATCTTCCAAATATACCTTATGTCTTTAGGCTTTGTTAGCCTAGTCTTCATTTTTGAGTTACTTTTAACTGTTCTCCCATGATACTTTGAAATAATAGTACAGGAGGCAGGACTCAAGAGTGTTTTATAGAGTATAAACCCAGACTGTTCTTAATTGAATTTTAATTCAAGATTTTAATCTTGACTTGTTCTTAAAAATAATACAGTAATAAAGTCATATATATGAAATATGTTTAATAAAGCAATTCATGTTGTACAATATATAGAATTTCGATTGGCCTTTCCTCTACCCTATGTGCAAAAAAATAATTAATAATAAAAATACAAACGGTATAATAATGTACAATGCAGCTTAATGGTAAGTGTAGTAATTTTGTATGGCTAATTATCTTTGTTTGATATGTAAATTAGAAAGGGAGCGTGTAATTGCCTACTTTGGTAATTCCCTCTTATTTTTTTTATCGGTCACGTTTAATCACCTTTTGCTGATTTGTGTTCCTTTATATAACTTTTTTACTGTTTATTTTTGTATTAACTTTTTTTAAAAATGGTTCATAATTATTTATGAGACATATTTCAAAACAAAAATGTTCTCAATGTTCTCTCATCCTTGCTCTGCCTATCTTTATTTTCTCTTTATCTATCTTCTATATATATACACACACTATGAAATATGTGCATATGTAATATATAAATTGTAATTAGAAATGTTACTTAAATGCAGTTCTTAGGTCTCTTTGGCATGCTTGCACAGATCTTGCTGTAGGTAATCACACATTTACAGGCATGTGAATCACTAAATGGTAGCAGGAAGTATGGCAACGATAATTTAGACCAGAATGAAACTAGTATATCTCCAGATGAAACCTATGTAGTTCCCAGCTATGTATAGGGTCACATGATATGTTCAGAAATCACTGTCATATTATATCTCACCATGTCTTACTGCATTACTCTATTGACTCTATCCTGAGGTAGCTACCATGGTCTTATGAATATATAGGCCTAAATAGCTATCCCTGTGGTGGTCTGATTGTTTTCCTGCTATATGGTATTTCATAAAATTGTTATGATGGGGTGAATACATGAGTGCGCAGTATAAAATATGAATACTACGATTTGTGACACGGTGTTAAAAATATACACAATTTTTTAATAAAGAAATTTAATAAAAACGTACATGTACACTTGGTCTCTCCGTCCCACTCTGCTCTTTTTGATTACCCCCTAAATAACAATAAGCAAAAATGAGTACGGAATGGCATGTCGTGTGGATATGTCCTGCTGGTAGTGTGCCATTGCACTAATAATCACAAGCAGACTTAATAACTTGGGTATTGCTAGGTGATTCCATTATGCATTGTGATCATCATTTCAATGACCCCCTACCTCCCAGCTTATCCAGTGCCAGATGGAGCGCTAACAGCAGGATAAGCAGTCAGAAAGTGACAAAGGACCTTGAATGTTTTAGTTCTTTTACCCTCAAACTCATGAATGTTCAATGAAATGCTTAAACGATAGTTTAAAGGGAATCTATTATTTCTTGTGGCTTAAACTTGATTTTATGCAGCACGTTGTTCCAAAAAATATGTCAAGTCTATTTTTTGTTTATATTGACCAACATTTGCACTGCCATATGGATACTTATGAAGGTTGCAAGTCGGTTCAACTCTTATGACAATGTGGCTCTTAACGTATATAGCAAAGTGCCCATTTTTGCAGTTTAATTACATTGGATTAGGAAACACGGGGAACAATATTTCCAACATATCGTATAGTGGAAAATATGGCAATAAGTGGTTGTTTTGCAAGCTTCAATTTCAATTTTCTTTTCAATTTCAAGGGTTTGAAACTATTGGAATGGAGCCATCATAACCTCTGTTTTGCTCTTAGTTTACATTGATTTGTTTGCCAACTATTTTCTGTCGGTTTTCCCTATAGATTAATAGGGTGAGATTGTAAATGTGGGTTTGGGGATATTCAATGAATTTGTTGAGATGTTGAAATTAGCAGAGAGGTTTTTAAATGGATTGACAATTTCACTGGAGGCTTCATATTTTGCTTATCTCACTTTACAGGTCTCAAAACAGCAGCAAAAAATAAATAAATGAGCCAATCAGAAAACAACAGAGAGGGTATATAAGCAGTGCCTATAAGGTCTCTTCCTCTTTCTTTGCTGCTCCTGTCTACAGGTCAGAGTAGTTGTTCTTTGCTCTTCATTGAATTGCCTTTTGTAGCAGAGCTGCAATGCTGAGACTGAATATTTCCGCTGTAATCCTCTGGAGCTGAAAGGGAAGTGCTGGTTAGTAGATATAGCCCATCCCCCAGTAACTGGACGACACACAGTTCTGGGAGTCAACTGATTTTATTCTGGCCACAGATGGCTTTTATGCACAGATCTCCTATACAAAAATACAGGGCTTTTCCTCCCAAATCCTCTGTGCCTGAGATAATTGCATGAGGAAAAAACTATAACTAAATTATCTCTCAGGTACAGAAAAATCAAAAATATTTGAAAACACCCCAAAAATAAATTTCAATACTTCAGAACCCCATGTAAGTCACATCATTTGTGATACTTAAGCAGACCACGTCCTTTAATGGACCGCAGTAACGTCCCCTTCTTTGCTCCCATGCAGCAGCTGTAGGAGGAAGACATTTCTGATCACTTCCTCTCACTGCTCTGGAAGCCTCACAGAAGCTTAGAATAGGACCCCAGGGAAGCCAACCTCCAACTACAAAACTGTGTGTTAATACTATGTATGTGTGTGTGTGTGTGTGTGTGTACTACCGTGTATATATATATATATATATATATATATATATATAAATCTCATTGTGTATAGCAGGTTATACATAGAAATGTATGAGTTTATTTAGCAGTTTTGCATAGTAGTGTAAGATGTGTATGTAACAATAATGTGTATATAGTTGTGTAGTATTGTAGAGAGTTTTCCCTTTTGATGGAGCTCCGGGGTTCGCTCAGTCTGGATCTCTTCACCTTGTGGCTAAATAGACAGACTCGTCATTTCTAGCAGGATTAACCCAGGGACGGGGCTTAATCACTTACTCTGTTTTTCACTGATTGCACAGGTGCTTCAATGTCTCCAAGTGTCACTTGTGCTAATTATGCCACGGTAACAGAGCCAACCTGGATTTGAAAGTGCTTGTTGTGCTCCCTCAAAAAAGATAAAGGATTGTGCACGAGCACCTACAATGTATAAAAATGTAGTGTAGACGAGGGATGATGCACAATGGACTCCGGGTAGGAATATGGTCTAAAATGGTTTAACTACTAACAGTGGGGGGAAGGGGCAGAGGGACAGGACTCTACTGGCTCCATAATCACTATGGTGAGCTGAAGTGTTTATGGTTTGCTAGTGCCACTATTAAAAGGCTTATTTAGACTCTGCATTGGGATATTCACTATTGGGTTGCAAAGACTGCAGAGAAACTCAGTATATAAATGTATACAATCAGAAGTCTGGCAGTTATGGTAGGGCAAAGTAATTGCCTCTCCTGTACAATTGATACCGGAGAAACTGACGGAAGCCAAGCACCGAGAGATGGACACAGGTTTCTTCAGGAAGGAAGAGATTCTTTATTCGATTCACCGACCGGGACTCAGAGGGACTAATGTCACCAAAAAACAGCAAAGTCTGAGTCCTGATCATACAGTGTAGGTCCCTTATGTAGGCATGTAGCTCCTCCCATAATCAGTTCAACCTACACATACTCTTATCTAATCAACTGAATAGAGACTAAATTCCTGTTTGACCACATGGCTTGCCCAGCACAATGGAAGAGGGGAAATACTCGTATATCCTGTATTCCTACACTTGCTCAGTACTCTGTTGATTGTATCTTAGCTACGTGCAACCAACCGACCGATACATCAACATATGCAAGTGCACATAGCATGTGGCAATCTTGTCCTAGTAAATTTATTTTTACTGAGATTCCACCACATTCCCCCCTTTGATGCTTCTGATATTTCACAATTCCAGATGCATCACTTAACCATAGTTTGCTTACACCTCAGGTTGCTATGAACCAGACCAGACTTTGCGACTCCCTAACGATATGAATCCCTCAACATTCCTCTTCCTGATTTAGAGCCTCATACCTATATATAGCCATTATCTGTGCAGCAGCCTTTCTCTCTGCTATATTCTCTATAATGCTCTGCACAGACCTAACTACCAAAGACATGGTAGGAGAAGGCACAGCATCAAAATTAGCATGACTCCACCTACCAATGCCTTAAGTCCTCCAAACTGCTCATACCAATTACCAAACCAACTACTTGGATTATACCCTTTCCATACCTGGGTAGGCACATGCGCTAGTTTAACCATATGGCTAGTAAGCTCAGCTTTTGCTTGCCCTTCATCATCTATTTGAAGACAACAATTGCTTAGGTTAAACTTCCCACATACACCTCCCTCTACTGCCAATAGGTAATCCAAGGCTAATCTATTTTGGTAAATGGCTGTCCTCATCCTAGTATTATGTTTCGCTAGGAGGTTGAGCGCTCGTGATGTTTCATTGGTAATTATCTCAACCACTGCCTGTAACCTTATAATACGGTTGAGCATATATATTGGGGTTCTATATCCAAAAGTACCATCCTCTGCCCACGTAGCTGGCCCATAATAATCTATAATACGCTGGGGAGGCCACTCATTATCTTCCCAGGTACCTATCTCTAGGGGTCCCCTTTTCTTTCTATGATTCACATCATATACCTTAACTCCCAAAGTCTCTCCTGTTTCAATAGGCAACAAGAAGAAGGATGGTTTGAGCATACCTAACACACATGCCCCTTCCCAGTCCTGTGGTAACTCTGAATAGGCTTTCTTACCACAGATCCAGTACAAATTTGCTGGGGCTTTCCAACTCGATGTAGCAGATAGGTCAAACCACACATCCTTTAAATTGGTATAACTTGCAAACGGGTTAGGTGGTTCTGAGACATTTGAAGCTGACCACCAAGTTGTATTCTTTGTATCATCATCATAAGCTTTTTGCCCTAGACAAGTCAATTCTCCTACAGATGTATTAAACATTATTCCTTTCCTTGCTATGCAAACATAACCTATAATGGAGGTCTTTAATCGCCACTCAGATTTACCTCTAACACTCATTTGATAATCAGCTTGAGAAGATGTTATCTGTTCAATTGTCTCAGAACCAGAATACATTACCTCCTTTGCTTCCCAGGGCCATTGGTCTCCCATATTAGTACCTCCACACACATAGCAGTTGGTTACATTAACACTACCGGCAATACTCTCATCTAGATCAATAAACAAGTTCTTAGCATTATGGGGGATCTTATTCTCTACACTCATCTCCTCGTAGAAAGAATGGAAAACCTGATGAGTCTGGGCTGCCACAGTATCGGTCTCTATCCCTATAAATAATATTGTCCCAGGATCCAAACCTGTCCCATATATCTGGAACCCAAATAAGTTTCCGAACCTATCAATAAACTGTTCAGGATTATTAATAAGTATATGGACTGGGTTACACTCCATAGACTTACAATATGGTTTGGTAGGCAACTTAGTAACAATCATATCCTTATCTACTGTCTGTCCCCAAGTTGCCCACCCTACACAAGACCAATATGGACAATAATTATAATTCTTATTTGGGCATTTTGGATCTATATACTTATCATTAGACCCATACGTTCTTTCCCATTTAAGATCCCCGCATACATTCCACGGTTTTCTACCACTTGATATCGCCTTACATGCATCAAATAGCAGAACACCCGAAGAATGTACGGTTTCTAGTATTGTCTTATTTATTAGGGTCCCCTGTGAGTCTCCATTCCGAAGGGTCAACCAAATTGTACGGGTTTGATACTCTGGACTAAAACACTTAGGTTCTCCTACTCCTAAATGGCATACACTATAATCTATACCTAAGTATCTACACTTAGATACATATCCTTTACACTCATATTGTGAATGCCAAATAAGCGTCTGGGAAATATGATTACCTGTTTTTGTAGTCTTAATGCAAACCTCACAGCCAGGTGTGTCGGTACCTCTACCTTCCTGAATAATTAAAAACACACATATATACATTATAAAACACATCACTCCTGACATCTTTGTCCTCATTCTTCGACCGTGCGATGGCACCTCAGCTTCCAGGATGTAAGGGCTGCAAGTAATGGAGTCCTTTAAGTCCTCTCTTCCCTTCACAGAGGTCTCTTCAAGACACTCTGGCTATGTATCGTGGGTAGGTGGTCAGGCTTTATTATGGCCGTCAAAACACCTACTTGCTGATCTCTTTGATTACTCTAGAAGTCCCAATATCTCCTCGTCACTCCGACTGAGTTACACGCTTTAACCAGATCTTGCAGGGATTCTCTGGATCTGGTGTAGCTTGCCAAGAATCTACTGCTGCTGGTTTAACCCTGGAGTGATGAATCCACGGAGTCACTTCAGCCACCTTTATAGCTGTAGGGGTAGACAAAAGAACAACATAAGGACCCCTCCACTTTGGCCCCAACGGTACACTGTTCCACTCCTTTATCCAAACTTGATCTCCTGGATGATAACAATGGACAGGTGGATAAATATTCACAGGTAATCTATCTTGTACCCATTTCTGTACTTCCTCCATAGTTTTACCCAACTCTACAACCTGCTGCCGGGTAATTCCTTCTCCCAACTGACTCAAATCCCCCCTTAAGTTACCAAGTACAGGAGGTGGACGCCCATACATAATTTCAAAAGGTGAGAGACCCATCCTTCTGGTAGGTGTACTACGAATGCGCAACAGAGCTATTGGCAAAAGAACATTCCACTTAAGTTGAGTTTCTTGACACATCTTTGCCAATTGGTTCTTAATAGTTCTGTTCATCCTTTCCACTTTCCCAGAGCTCTGAGGCCTATATGCCGTATGAAGTTTCCACTTAATACCAAGCATATGAGTCAGTTGTTGTAGGCACTGGTGAACAAAGGCTGGACCATTATCCGATCCTAAAGTGCATGGTAGTCCATATCGGGGTATTATTTCTCGCAACAGAAATCGCACAACTTCTCCTGCTTTCTCTGTACGAGTAGGACATGCTTCTACCCATCCTGAGTAGGTACACACAACTACTAGTAGGTAGCGATGTCCGCCGGATTTAGGCATTACCGTATAGTCTATTTGGAGATCGGACATAGGGAGTCCTCCCATATACTGGACTCCCGGTGGTTTCACTGGACCTTGCCATGCGTTGTTCTTGGCACATATCACACATCTTCGTACAATGGCTTGAGTCAAGTTGGACAATCTTGGTATGTAGAAATGCTTCCTAAGAGATTCTTCCAAGTCATCTGGCGTTTTGAGCCCGTTACAGCATTTTCCCATTGGAATGCAAAGATACACTGGCTTTCCGCAGCAATTCATAGGCAAAAGAAGGCATCTTTGAGATCCAAAACTGTGAAGTAGGTAGCCCCGCCCGGAATGAAAGCAAGCAGGTTATATGGATTGGGCACAACTGGATGTATACTTACTACCGCATCATTGACTGCTCTCAAGTCCTGCACAGGGCGATACTCATCTGTACCGGGCTTTTGAACAGGCAACAATGGGGTGTTCCAGGGGGAAGTACAGAATTTTAGGATACCATACCTTATGAACTTATCCAAATAAGATTGTATGTTCTTGGCCTTTTGTGGAATGTGATATTGTCTCAGGCTTACTGGATAAACCCCAAGCTTTAGTTCGATACGAATTGGTGGGATATTACGAGCAAGTCCTGGTGGGTTATTCTCTGCCCACACTCCTGGTATATTGAACAAGGATTCATCACTCTTAGGGTTTTGGCTAGTCAACACTGTATAAAGTCGCCACTCTTCTTCCTTTGGTACAGATATTGTCATTATACCTGAGGGTCCATTGAACTTCAAAGATGTTGTTCCGTTAGGTAGAAATGTTATCTGTGCCTGTAATTTCGACAACAAATCACGCCCTAGCAGTTGGACTGGACATTCAGGCATATAAAGGAACTGGTGTTTCACTATGTGGCCTCCCAATGTACAGAGTCGACTTTTAAGAACCGGTTTAGCGGCACTCCTTCCAGTTGCTCCTATTACGGTGATAGTTCTTCCTGAAGGAGGAGCGACTAGGTCAGTCACCACCGAATGTTCAGCACCAGTGTCAATCATGAAAGAACTCCTTTTCCCCCCTATTGCTACATCGACCATAGGCTCCGCTCAGCCAAGGGGGATGGAGCCCGGTCGGTATCAATAGTCCTCCATGACTGTGTCAGCCAGACCCACAAAGTCCCTATCCTCTCTCTCGCGGGGTCTCTGCGCTGCTGGGTAATATCTATCTCCACTAACACTTCTCTATTATTCCCACTATTTCCTCCAGGACCTCCTCTACCTCTCGCTCTACCTCTATAATTACTGCTATATCCTGCCCTAGGTCTGTCACTCTCATACTGTTCCCTTCGTGGACACTCACTTCTCTAATGCCCTTCTTCCCTACAGTACGCGCATTGGTTCCTACTCAAAGGTTCCCCATTCCACTTATTCTCACCTTTATCCGTTCCCCTATATACTTCCTTTTCCCTTCTATCTACACCTGCGATAGCTACTGCTAGCATATCTGCTTTCCTACGCATCTTTCGCTCTTCCTCCTTCTTAGTCTCTGTCTCCCTATTCATATAGACCTTATTTGCTATTTCCATTAGTTGGGTTATGGACATCCCTACAAACCCTTCTAACTTCTGTAGCTTGCGCTTTATATCTCCGTAGGCTTGGCTGACAAAGGCAGAGTTAACCATTCGGGAATTCTCAGGAGCCTCTGGATTAAAGGGGGTATACAAACGGTATGCCTCCAATAATCGGTCATAAAAGGCACTGGGCGATTCATCACATTTCTGCAATACCTCAGCCATATTAATCGCCTTTTTTCCTCCGGCTTTCATGCCAACAATAATATCGTCCCTGTATGCTTTTAAATGGGCCATATCTGCGCCATTGACATTCCACTCCGGATCAGTATTTGGATAATGTGCTGCGGCCCATGCTGCTGGGTTGGCCTGATTTTGTGTACGGGCCACTTCTTCCAGCGCTTTAATTGCCGCTTGGTTTATCCGTGTCCTTTCCTCGTTGTTAAACAATGTCATAAGCAGTTGCTGGCAATCAGCCCAAGTGGGATTATGTGTCTGGACTATGGAGGTAAACAAATCCGTCATGGCTTGAGGTTTATCGGTGTATGAGGAGTTATGGGTCTTCCAGTTAAATAGATCAGTAGTAGTGAAGGGAACATAGACGAATACAGGATCAGCGTGTTGTAACTGGCCGTCACCGTTAATGTGTGTCGGGCCTGGTGTCAGTCGGAGAGGCATTTGATAATGTCGGGGTTGGAGGGTACCGGTCAGTTGTCGGGTTAGTATGGGGCCTCGTTTAGAAACATCAGTTAGGGGTTCAGGTCGAGGGGAAGTAAGACGAGGGGAAGGGGACGCTTTACTGAGGGGGGGATCAGTGAGTAAAATATTCCGGGCCGGGCTAGGAGGAGCCTGACCAGGAACTACATATGACGTCAAATCTGGACAGGTGGGGTTAACGGAGGTAGGTACCGGAAGGGGAGGGTTTAAAACAAGAGGGCTGGGCTCTGAGCTAGAGGTAGGTGGGGACAACGGGGCAAGGGGAGTAGTGTTACCAACAGCACCTCCTCTTCCTCTTCCTGTGGAGGAGGAGTAAGGGGGCAGCATGGGGATCTCGGATTCAGGAGGCGTGTCCAAAATGTGCGTAATTACGGCCTTAGTGGACAAGCGAGTTCTGGCCACCATGAGGCGACATTGTTCCTCGTGGCATACCCGGATCCATTTTGGCAAGTCATTTACGGCCTGCTTCCAACAATCAATATACGGAAACTGGCTGTAAAGTTCAGGCCTACCTGATACAGCCACGTGTACACGCTGTACCAGATTAGGATCCAAACTGCCACGTGGTGGCCATGCAGCCAAAGTAGGCCATTCCCTACTACATAAAGTAGTCAGGCGTGTTGGAGACATCTTTACCCCAAAATCATACACAGTGTATCCCTTTTTAAAGTTTTTCAACATACATCCTAAGGGATCCATAACCGTTGAATCTGACGCACCCATACTAACAATGAAGCGTCGTCTCCAACAGAAACTAAACAAACACACTTCCAATGGTCACACCCATTCCCTTGGCAACAGCACCACGTGGTACAGTTACTAAGCGAAACGCACATAACAAAACACTCAGGGAATTCCCGTACACACACAGCTGTTGCACCAGTCACTAAATAACTATTATTGTGCCTTTTGGCGAAACTATACAGTCACCCACGCTATAATTCCCTATATCTGAATTACCCGTCTATAACATACCCCAGTAACATCGTCTTTACAAACAGTAGTTATAGTACGGTTAGCATTGGTTAGAGTACAATTTAAAGTCACAGTTCAATTAGTAGTGGTTATGGTGTTAAACATACAACATAGACGACAGTTATTAGTAGTTATTATACATGGTTATGGTACCGTGCGCTATAATACAGTTACACACTATTCACACTCTCGCTAGACGGCAGAGCTCACGCTATCTAGCAAGATATACACGCTACTACAACAATCTTTAACACATTTACAATTCCCAACTAATCTATTGGCCAGTACCTCGATGGACTACCTAAAACTATTTACATCCGTTTTGGTTAGCCACGCTGCCCAAGCACCACATATAGCGAACTAGAGGGCGGAATTTACAACAGCACCCTCTTAGTCTATATACTCTATCAAAAATCTAGTGGGTTCCAAATTTACACGCCTTCCCACTTAGCCAAGATAGGTTGAGATCTAGCGGACCGAATTTACACAGACGCCGCTTAGTCTCCCGGTCCCTCCGACCTAGCGAACGTAATATACACCCTAGAACGCTAGTCTAGACAAGACACCGGTGTCCGGCTTGGGCTATTTACACAGAACCCAGCCTGACTCCAAACCAAAATTAAAAGGGCTGACTACAGGGCGTTTAATTGAGCGGTGCGCCTTCGCTCCTTCCCTCCACTGGAGGGGGCATATTCCATACACAAATAACCCCTTATGGGCCTACCGCACAATCGGTATCCAATACTCCTAGTGGGTCCACCGTCTAAAACAGTAGTCGTCTTACCTCCTCGTTCCTGAACCTGGGTTCACACTCATCGACGGGGACACCCCAGCACTTACTACTTGGAGGCCGATGATCTCCTGGACAACAGACCAGTGGCGCCGAGACGAAGGGAGGTCCACGCAGAAGTTCAGGGGTGCAGCCGTAGGGAGCGTGGGCAAAGATAGACCGTCTCACGCCTCTGCTTCTCAGCTAACGTTGAACGATGAGCTTCCCGGCCAATTGCACCGAATGATACCGGAAAAACTGACGGAAGCCAAGCACAGAGAGATGGACACAGGTTTCTTCAGGAAGGAAGAGATTCTTTATTCGATTCACCGACCGGGATTCAGAGGGACTAATGTCACCAAAAAACAGCAAAGTCTGAGTCCTGATCATACAGTGTAGGTCCCTTATATAGGCATGTCGCTCCTCCCATAATCAGTTCAACCTACACATACTCTTATCTAATCAACTGAATAGAGACTAAATTCCTGTTTGACCACATGGCTTGCCCAGCACAATGGAGGAGGGGAAATACTTGTATATCCTGTATTCCTACACTTGCTCAGTACTCTGTTGATTGTATCTTAGCTACGTGCAACCAACCGACCGATACATCAACATATGCAAGTGCACATACCATGTGGCAATCTTGTCCTAGTAAATTTATTTTTACTGAGATTCCACCACACAATTAAATATAAATTTGGTGTTTGTTGATGAAAGATTCTTCTAAACTTGAATCACATATATAGTTGTATTCTCAAAAGACATGGATTACAAGAAAATAAGGATAGTTTGATTTGAATGCATAAGTAAAAAGCAAAAAGACCGGTAAGGAGTAGGTGTAAAAACCGTCAATCTCTCTGTCATACCACGTGAAATGTGCATCTGTTATATCTGTGAGCTTGTGACTTTGTGTAAATGTACATATTTATATTTTATTTTTAGGTGTGTGTGCGTATGTGTGTGTCTAGGCAAAAGTTTGAGCACAATTAATTAAAATACATTAAATATTTGACAAAGCTGCTGAAATTACAGTTGTAATCAAAATTATTTACCCCCATTGAAAACCAGTTTTATTGTCACAACTTTGACTTTCAGCTGTTTGCAATGAACAAATCAAACAAAAACAATTAAAATAGTTCAACACAACACATGCTTCAAATAGTTTCCCCCAATTCAACTAGAAATCCAACTTATAATGACTTCTCTAGTCTCAAAATTATTCAACCCTCTGAATAGAATCCCTCATGACAAATATGCAAAACAGGTGTTGTCTCAAGCAGACCTGATACAACTAATCAAAGACTTTAGGGCTTGTTGAATGTCACATTTGACTGCATGTTAGAATTATGGCTAAGTCAAAAGAATGGTCCACAAACAAGCAACAGAATACAAAAAGTTGTTCCTAGAGACACTGTTGGAAGCATTGTTTGCAAGTTCAAAGTGGAAGGAACAGTGGCTACACTAACCGAAGAGGGCAGATAGAAATCTGTTAATGGCTGCAACCAGATTTCTGAGAAGGCAGTTTGTGAAAATGAGTGCAAAAGACCTGCTGCAAGACTTGGTGGCAACAGGAACTGTGGTTTCAGTGAGCACAGTAAGGCTCAGAAGGTTTCCATGCCAAAACTCAAAGACGTACACCACTACTCACCGGAAAACACAAGAAAAGTATGCTCAGATTCATAAAAATAAGTCACAGAAGTTTTGGGATTCTTTTCTGTAAAGCCATGAAACAAAACTGGAACTTTTTGGCTCAATGGATCAGCGGTATGTCTGGCGGATGAAGAATAAAGCAAATGATGAAAAGAACACTCTGCCTACAGTTAAGCATGGTGGTGGCTTGGTGATGCTCTGGGGCTGCTTTGCATCCTCGGGCACTAGAAACTATCATGCTGTCTGTGAGGAAGCTGAAGCTTGGGCATCATTGGCCCTTTCAACAAGAGAATGATCCCAAGCATACCTCAAATTCCACCAAGGCTTTGTTGCTGAAGAAGTACTGGAAAATTTTACAGTGGCCATCACAGTCATCTGATTTGAATCCCATAAATATTTGGTGAGATTTGAAGAAGACAGTTGCAGCAAACAAACTCAAGAATATTACTGAACTGGAGGCCAATGCTCATGAGCAATAGGCTAATATAAGATAAGATTCTCCTGGCTATGCATCTCATTTGCTGCAGTTCATAACAGCAAAAGGGTGTTCTATATATGCTTGCCATGAATGGGGTTGAATAATTTTGCTTTGATATTGACAATTATCTTTAAAGGCGCACTATAGTGCCATGAAAACAAACTGGTTTTCGTGGCACTATAGGGTCATAAGGTCCCCCCCACCCTCAGGGCCCCCCTCCTGCTGGGCTGAAGGGGTTAAAACCCCCTTCAGCCACTTACTTTTCTCCAGCACCGGGCTCCCTCTGTGCTGGGGAACTCTCCACCCCCTGCGGACGTCAGATCCGAATGCGCATGCGCGGCAAGAGCCGCGCGTGCATTCTCAAACCGCCCATAGGAAAGCATTACTCAATGCTTTCCTATGGACGTCCAGCGTCTTCTCACTGTGATTTTCATCAGTGAGACAGCCACTAGAGACTCTATTAACCCTCAGTGAAACATAGCAGTATCTCAGAAACTGCTATGTTTGCAGCTGCAGGGTTAAAACTAGAGGGACCTAGCACCCAGACCACTTCATTGAGCTGAAGTGGTCTGGGTGCCTATAGTGGTCCTTTAAATCTTCATCCTATAAAAATTCTACTGTTTCCTGGTAAATGTTATATTCAAGGTAGTTTTAGTCTTAGTGTTTAATAATAAAAACTGTTGATTCTGTCTTTACATGCTTATAAATCATTTCTAAAACTGTGGAAGAATTTTTGTTATTGAGGACAGAGTTTAACATGGTATTCCTGGTATTATATTTATATGTAACAAAAACAAAGAATATGAGAACTCTAAGAATGGACAAAAGCTTAGAGAAAATCAGTAACTTGCCCTTCGGTAAATACCCGCTCAGGTCTCAAAAATAATTTTTGCTCACTTGTGCCATTACAGAGAGAACATATCCCAACGCATATCAGACTGATCTAACCCGTAAGAGCAGTCCAGAACTGAAATGGCTGCAAGTTCTCCTTGCTCGAGAGATACAGCAACCCCAGACAATTGTTTTGGCCTTTTTTAGGCCTTTCATATGTTATATGTTTATATGTACCAGCCTTTAATTAACTAAACACCATTTCCTAATGCAGTGTATCAACATAGAGGGCTGGATTATTTTTAGAGAAAGGGTACTCTGTTTACTGAATAGCAATTGTCCCTTAAATGTCAATGGACTTATTGCTATTCAGTAATCAGAGTAAAACCTTACTCTGATAAGAGAATCCAGCCCCAAACCTGATAACCCAATAGGACTATATTTTTTATCCTTTAATAAAACACCAGATATAGGTGTGGGGGGACTTTATTGTGTATAGCATAACATGTATAACTGGTAGACTTCCAAAATGTGATCTGCATTATTTATGATGAACAAGCGTCTTTGACAGTGTTTCCAGAGCAGCCTTTGCAATTTTTTCACCTTATATGGAAGGTTGCCTGTAACTTATCAGGCAGAAGTAGTATTTGCTGTTACTGCCACATTCCTACAAGTTGGAAGCACTCAAATAGACATGATCTCATGCTAAACATTTGGTTTTCCTTTGCTCCTTTTCAACAAAGATTTTATCCCAACTACTAGGAGTTAAATAAAGCAGCTATGCTTTATAGAGCTGAGTTGCCAAAACCTTTCTCTACCTAAACACTGAGATAAGAATTTTTATTTTCTTTATCCATCTTTTGTGGATCATTTAGAACATAATGCCTATTATGTTCTTCTTGGAATGCGACTAAACCAGGTTGAGATACTTTTTATACGGAATTTAGGTCTGTAGTTTTAATGCTCTTGCCAAAATAAGGATTTGATTTACAAATGTATATATTTGATTTTTTCATTTTTTTTATTATTGTTTACAAAATACTGGTAAAAGTTTTATCGGGTTGGTGGTAACACATCATTGTTATCGTTGTTTATCGTATTGTTTTTATTATTTCGATTCCACATAGTTTTATATTTAAATTGCACTTTCAATTCCTAATCACAGAGCCTCATTGCACACTTAAAGGGACACTATAGTCACCCAGACCACTTCAGCTGAATGAAGTGGTCTGGGTGCCAGGTCTCTCTAGGGTTAACCCTTCAGATGCAAACATAGCAGTTTCAGAGAAACTGCTATGTTTACATTTGGTGTTAAGCCAGCCTCTAGTAGCTGTCTTCCGGACAGCCACTAGAGGCACATCTGCGATGTTGGAGGCATATTATGCCTCCATCACGCAGAGCGTCCATAGGAAAGCATTGAAAAATGCTTTCCTATGGACACTTTGAATGCACAAATGCCAAAAATGGGAAAAAAATAGCGTGTGCATAATATATCCAGCTCAGAAAAAGTAATTCAAAATAAATTAGTTTATGTGTCTTGATTTATAGAGTACATAATATGTATAGGATTTCAGCTTATTTTGAAAGTTACAGGTCACAAAACAAAAGGACTAAAATAAAATTTCAATGTGAAACAGTTTTAGAAGTTGGTATGTTGTCTTCTAGGTTTAGTAGCCATCACAGAAAACAAGATTGCCACACCAAAGTATATATTTATATAAAGTGGACATCACATGCTATTTACCTAAGGTTATTTTGACACTTTTTAAGTAGCCATTTCATCGCAAATCTTTGCTAAATATTGGAGTAAAATTGTGTTTTTCTCTATTTTGGCATATACACATATAACGTGTAAGGTTTTTGTAATATGTATTGTAACGGGGTTTTGGGGATGCCCCCTAGTGTCTTTGGGGTCCTTAAACCTAGTTAATTCACTATGCCTGACAGGCGGATCCTGAGCCTCCGCTATCTGGGAGCTGGGGTACATATCTGCGGCAGCGCCTCCACCCAGTGGAACATCCGGGGTAGGGATGTGGGGTCCCACTGGGAACATACTTGGTGCAATAAGACTGATACAGCCTAACTGGAACTAACTTTATATGGCAAATAGCAATTGAACCGACACACATAGGAAAATACAATGGCGTAACAGATAACAATGCAAATGTGGATTTTCCCCACTCACCCACCAGCACACCTGCGTCCCACCCCTTATCTTCGCCCTAGCGGCCGTTGGTGCACATAGGAGAGTTGGGGCCCTAATAAGTCCTGCTCCACAGAGTCACTGACACAGCCTCAGATGTGTAATGTCTGTACGGGACCTCAGAGTCTTTACTGTGAGTGAGAAGACAGGTGCCCTGTGGTGATACAGGGAGAGGTTTGGCTTACCCTCACAACACAATTAACCAGGTAGTCAGTAGCAGTCTCCTCTCACTGGATTCACCAAACGTCTGGGCTCAATGCTTGTCTTTGCCAGCAGGTCCCTCTCTCATCTGGTGTGATCTTGGGTGAAACAAGTTCTCTCCGCCAGGTTCCATCTCTTTTTACATTTTCTCACATGTCCTCCATTTCAGCTCAGCATGTCATCCTTCTAGAATCCTTTTAGGCCCTCCTTCCCCAGAGCTGTGCAGGAAAACCTTCCAGGAACTGATGATGCCACACTCCTCCCCTGATTTCAGCAAGTCGTGTGATCAATGCTCAATGTTTTATTAACAACATACTGGGGCCATGTGCCATCTACTGGGCATTTCAGATAATGCAGTCTGTAACTTCACAGGGTTACAGTATTTTGTAAAGCTGGTGTGTGTTATTCCTGCACAGAACCCCATATTGTGTTCAGCTACATCTGCTGATTATGACAATACCCCCATTGTATGCCTTCGGCACTATTCTGTGAAGCTACAATGCCATATAAGAGACAAGACTATTTCAGTTTCTATAGTTAGAATTTTCATAGATGCATATGATGGGCTTATGTCTCATTTTAAGGTATTATAGTTGTTTGACTGTTCAAATAAGCCCACAAAGGGCTTCCATTTGATAAAGCAGACACCTCAGGGTTTTTATATGGTGCCTTAACTTGTCACCATTTGTTCACCAATTTATGTCAATGTTTGTGGTGAGAGGAAAAAAATTGGATTTTTACATATATGTTGCATTTTTGCAGAGTATTTCTTACATTGTCATAAAATCCCCCAAATTATGCTCAGTTACATCTTCTGAGAAAAACAATATGCCCAATGTTTGACATAGACACTATTTTGTGAAGTTACAGTAAAAGAGACGTGACAAGTTCATGTTTTTAAGTGTGTATGTTCACGGAGAGTTTTGATGCATCCGTGTCCCATTTTGGAGCACTTGAGCAGGCTACATATTCCAGCTACACCATAAAGGCATACCATTTCTTAAAGAAGACATCCCAGGGTATTTCAAAAGGCATATTTTGAACCTCAGCATGGAATCACTTTTAAGCTAGCTTGTACCAAGTGTAGTGGTAATAAGCATTTTTCTGCCTTTTTGACGCACAATGCGAGTTTGCACAGTATATTTAGCAAACCTTATGTATGATACGACTGTATAATACTTCATATGTTGCTCGGCTATGTTATCTGAGTATAGCAATCCCCCCCCCCCGTATGTTCCTTTGCTAGGTATATGTGGACATGGAAGGGGCACATTTGAGACACAGCCATTCAGTTTTTTTTCAATCTTTGAATTTTTACGCTGTGTCCAGGTCCCATTTTGGAGTATTTTAGCAGGCTATATATTCCAACTATCCTATAAAGGCATATCATTTCTTAAAGAAGAGATCCTAGGGTATTTAAAAGGCATATTCTGAACCTTAGAGTGGGATCATTTTTTCCACTTGTACCAAGTGTAGTGGTAATAAGCATTTTTCTGCCTTTTTGACAGACAAAGTGAGTTTGCACAGTATATTTTTTTTGTAAATTGCGTGTTTATTAGCAGTTCAAACAATAACAGGTATCAATGCGAATGGTATCAGTGAGACTTGCAGGTCTCAATCAACATCTCAACAATGACGACATGAGCACAACATGTGCCGAGTGCAAATTTATGCCATGTTTCAGTATACGTAAGTTTGTTGGCTTACAGCTTTAATGGACACGCAAGTCCTGCACTTGTTCTCCTGCCAGGTGTTCAGGCAGATCTCGAGTTAATATCCACTTATGTGGAGGGCGTTACGGGTCGGACTTACGGGTCAGAGCCCTGTAGTCTTGCACCGGGTCTAGGTCTCCCTCGTCTGTCTGCCCTTTCCCTAGTGTCTTCCGTGCCCCGGTGGTTACTCAGGTCTCTCCCGGAATATCTACTGTCCTGTTCTGAGTCCTCACCCGTTCCTTTGTTACAAGACGATGTCATTATAGAGGAGGCTCAGTAATGCGAATAGTCGTTGCTATCGTCCAGCTTCCTTGTGAGCGTATATTTTGCAAACCTTATGTGTGCTCAGGGCCGGCCTTAGGGGTGTGCGAGCTGTGCGGCCGCACAGGGCGCCATGGAGCAGGGGGCGCCCTGCGGCCGCATAGCTCACACGGCAGGGACGTATTAGCCGCGAGGCTAACAAGGCATTTGCCTTGGGCGGCATTTTCCAGGGGGCGGCAAAAAAAGCCACCCCCAAATGCCCAAGGCAAATGTCTTTTTAGCCTTGCGGCTAACAAACATGCTGGGCGGTCGGGCGGCGCTGGTGGGCGGCTGGCGAGGGAGCACTTCCTCTGAGCTGTCTGCTCAGCTCCCTTGCACGCCGCAGAGTGAGGCTGGGAGCCGGAATATGACGTCAGCCAGTGCCGCTCGCCCAGCAGCCACTGGACCACCAGGGAGGAAGAGACCCCTCCCCCCCCAGCATTGCCAAAGGTAAGGAGGCGGGGGGGGGGGGGTGTTTAAATACATTTTAAAAAATGTGTTAATGTGGGTGAGTGTGTGTGTGTCTGTTAGTGTGTGTGTGTGTCTGTTAGTGTGTGTCTGTGACTGTTAGTGTGTGTGTCTGTTAGTGTGTGTGTCTGTGACTGTTAGTGTGTGTGTCTGTTAGTGTGTGTCTGTGACTGTTAGTGTGTGTGTCTGTTAGTGTGTCTGTGACTGTTAGTGTGTGTCTGTGTCTGTGTCTGTTAGTGTGTGTCTGTGTCTGTTAGTGTGTGTCTGTTAGCGTGTGTCTGTTAGTGTGTGTCTGTGACTGTTAGTGTGTGTCTGTGACTGTTAGTGTGTGTCTGTTAGTGTGTGTCTGTTAGTGTGTTTCTGTTAGTGTGTTTCTGTTAGTGTGTTTGCCTGTGAGTGTGTGTGTCTGTGAGTGTGTGTGTCTGTTAGTGAGTGTGTGTGTGTGTGTGTGTCTGACTGTATGTGTGTGGCTGTCTGCCTGTGTGTGTGACTGTCTGTGTGTGCGTGTGTGTGTGTGACTATCTGCGTGTGCGTGTGGCTGTCTGCCTGTTTGTGTGTGGCTGTCTGCCAGTGTGTGTTTGACTGTTTGTCTGTGTGTGTGACTGTCTGTGTGTGTGTGTGTGTGACTGTGTGTGTGGCTGTTTGCCTCTGTGTGTTTGTGTGTGGCAGCCTGTGTGTGTGGCTGTCTGCCTGTGTGTGTGTGGCTGTCTGCCTGTGTTTGTGTGTGGCTGTCTGTGTATGGCTGCCTGAGTGTGTTTGTGTGTGTGTGTATGGCTGTCTGCCTGTGTGTGTGTGTGACAGGGTGTGTGGGAAGGGGGAAGCAGTGGGGAGGGGGGGACGGGAAGGGGGGGCGCTGTGAAGATTTTTCGCACAGGGCGCCCAAATGCCTAAGGCCGGCCCTGTGTGTGCTACGGTTGTATAATACTTCCTATGTTACCCAGCTATGTCACCTGAGTACAACAATACTCCGTATGTACCTTTGACAGGTATATGTGGATGTTGAAGGGGCACATTTGAGACACAGCCATTCATTTTTTTTCTTGGCACATGCTCTCATACTATCAACGCAGAGCTCGCGAGAGGAGGGCTCCTGTTCTGCAAGGTGCAGAACTTCAAGCGCTGGCAGAGACCGCTGGGCAACCAGGTCATCAGTATTCCCCCATCCCTGCCCAAAGGTATGCAAGAGGAAGGGGTGCCGAAGGGGGAAATCAACATGAATTAATTTAAGAAAACAAAACATGAAATTCCTCTCCCACCTCCTCATTTAAAGCCTTATGTCACCCCCTCCTACCCACAAATCATCACTATCACTATCCCACCCTTACTGTGTTACCTACACACGCGCCATAACACACACACTACATAATCTACTCACACACAACATCCCCTATACACACACTACATAATACACACACACATAATCAAGATGGACGAGGGCATGTGACCATGGAGAGGCGCTGTGAATATGGGACAGGGGAGGGGGGGGAGAACACTATGGGACAGGGGAGGGGGTAAGGGGGTAAGGAACACTTTTTTCCGTCTCTAAAAACTAGGTGCGTCTTATGGTCAGGTGTGTCTTATAGAGCGTAAAATACGGTATATCTTACAGTGTGGCTATGTATGCATGCTATTGTTACTGTGTTAGCATTAGGTTGGCGTGAGTAGAAGGTTATGTATTTGTGCAAGTGGACAGTTGTGCCTGTGTGCATGTGCAAGAAAACTATACTGCTAGGAACACATAGTTGCTTTCCTAGCTCTACAGTGACCTTCAGTACCCCTCCCCCCCCCCCTACCCTGTGGCGCTGCAAGGGTTAAAAACCCTTCTGTCACTTGCCCTAATTCAGCGCCGATGTCCCTTGGTGCTAGGTCAGGCTCCTCCTCCATCAACGGCAGCCGGCACAGGGGACCTAATGTGCACACACTGCGCACATTAGGACTACCCCATAGGAAAGCATTGCTTAATGCATTCCTATGGGCTTTTAGATGATGTTGGATGTCCTCATGCAGAGTGTTAGGATGTGCAGCATCAGTTAAGTAACCAAAACTCGCCTAACCACCTAGAAGTGCCTCTGGTGGCTGTCTGGTAGACAGCCACTAGAGGTGCAGATAACCCTGCAAGGTAATTATTGCAGTCCTCATTATAATGTAGGGATGTGCAAATGTAGAAGACTGTGTTGCATAATTTGTTACATCGGTGTATAATAAATTATGCTACAAACAAGTATAATATGATACGCTAAACATGATGTGAAACTATTTTCTTCAGAAAATATAGAATTTTTGTACCCAAAGATTTATTTTATCCCAGACTTGACTTTTAGTACTCAGATTAAATAAAACCTAGGACTTTTTTTTAGCTGCTTTAAATGTGCTCTTTGAATTGTGCTGCTCATTGCCTGTTGTATTAGAATAGTTAGAAATGACACATGGCATGTATTACAAACAGGGAGAGGTTGTCTTCAGTCGGAAGCTCAGTGGCAGGAAAGCAATATTTTTTTCCCCCCAGACATTTTCCTACTGTAGAATATATGAATTTATTTAATCATGCACAAGCCTCCACCCTTTGGCACAGAACTGTAGTGTAAACCGTTATTTTGGTGACCTGAATTCTATCTATGGAAACCAAAGCACAATAAGCCTTTACTGCATATAGACTGTTTTGTTGTAAACGTCATATGACCTCAGAGTGGCAACACAAACTGTACTCCATAATGATTTGTTCCAGTAGGAAGATCTTCCACTTCCCGCCCCAGTAAATTATATTTAGGTTACACTAACGGGTAATACTTCTACATGCAAAAGCTGTGAGTCTAACATGGTGATGTCTGAGTGAAGTGCTAGGTGAAATTAAAAGAAGTAATTTACATCACAAAGTCATCACCCTGTGTGCTCATATAGCCTAGTCACTGAAGATTAAATTGCTGCAGCTGGTTGTAATGTTGTATTTATATGTACTGAAACATATTCAGAGTTGTAAACCAGAAAGTGAACACACAAAAAAATAAATAAAAAAAAACATCAGTGAATCAGAGAAAGCACAGTGAGTATACCTGCCAATTTTTAAAAAAAAGACTTCAGAGACTAAATTCCTCTTTGAGAGTTAGTCTAAGCATCACCACTACAGCCTTTACCCTACTGCTGTTTTGCTTTACCACTTACTGGGTCCTGCTGGGCGCTGAAGAAAAGTATGCTGCTGTACACCCAGAGTCGACCAATGGTAGAGATCCAGGGCTCGGCCCAGGAAACCACCAGCCAGTATCCCGCCAGACCATCTACTTGGGGCAGAATTCCCGCTGCTGGTTGTCAACTCTTGACGTGCTGGGGTGCTCATTTTGCTGCAACATCTTCTCTCTCATTGAGGGTGAGTCCACTGCCAGGTCTTTAACACCTTAAGGACCAAACTTCTGGAATAAAAGGGAATCATGACATGTCACACATGTCATGTGTCCTTAAGGGGTTAAACGGCTTTGCATCCTATTAGTCAAGGAAGGAGTCATATCTTTTTTTCGTGCAAGGGGGACCATAGTGTTTGTCGCATTGTATATTTTTTATGTGAAAAGTTATATAGCAAAGACATCGTCACAACAATAGAAAAGTCAGCATTAGCAAGTGACATATCCATCAAATAACGTATACGTAGGAAACAGCACATTTAAAAAAAAAAAATAAGATGAAACTATCACAGTGCTAGGCGAATAGAACTAAAGACAAAATAGGAAAACATAGAATATGCACTGATAGTAATTTCAACAGGCTTAAAATGGGACATATTGAATCACAGCACCCCCATTGCATATAATATACAACATGGAAAATCCTCCAATGCGGCCTGGGACTACTAGCCGATACTAAATGCAGGGCTGCTGGAACCATACATGGAAATCCCCCGAAGCCAGAATCAGACAAGTGCTCACTAAAGTGTGCACTATTGCCTCTCCATGAAATACTCCTAACATCAGCAACATATCATCACCATCTTAAAGGAAGAGGGGTGAATATACAGCAGGATTGTATTCCCTTGCAATGTTCCACTCTTCTGCAATCTTCAGCTTAGAAGCAGGCTTGGACATAGACTTCGAGTGAGGTGTGTCATAGTAAAGAGTTCTATAGGCCTGTTTCTTCAGGAGCCGGTATCCCAGTGAGATCTACCTAGTACTGTCCGGTAGATGAGCAGTAGCTGGAGGTGTTGGTAGACCACTCTGTCTGTCCGTTATGTGAGACAGTAAAGCTGCAAAAATGACATTCAGCTTTTACATAGTCGACCTCGGCAGCATCGCCACAGAGGGCCTGGACATCTCCATTTTAGTGGTAGAGTGCCTCTGTCAGTACAGGTACAGTAGATTATGGAGCTGGTCTCCTAGGACCGGGATTACCCCCAACAGTCCTGAGGGGGGAGAATGTCTTGAAGCACCAGCCACTAGTGTGGGCTGGAGAGCATCCGTCTCCCTTGTGTCGCGCATGATAGTAGGCTGCAAAAAGTGATTAAACTATTCCGTTAGAAAGGTCAGCTTAAGTGGCATCTTTGTGAACACCGTGAAGTCCCCTCTTGTTTGGTGACCAAGATTTGTTGAATAATACCCTCCAGTTTCAGATAATCAACTAAATTCCCCATTAAATGCAGGAGCAGCTGTGACTTGCATCTGCTATGCTCAGTGATCAGGACCCACCACCCGGTTCATATGTTTTTAAAGGCAAGCTGTTGTGGTGTAGGAGTTGAGGAAGGGTGTCTTTGAAACATTGAAAGAGTGAATATGTATATTAAAATCTCCTTCCTCCTGGGAGCAGAATCCTTTCTGTACAGTCTTAAAGAAACTGCAGTATATTTGTGAATGTGTAGTAGGTGTCCCCCAATAGTGCTTTTGGTGATATTCTGTCGAACCTCAGTATACTTTTTTCCATTGCTCTCCACATTTCAGGAAGAACACATAACAAAGACTTTCCCGCCCTGGCTCCTGATTCCCACCCCAAGCCATCAAAGAAGTAGAAAAAGGTAATTGTAGAGAGGAGGAAAGAAAAGTGTAGTATGGGAAGCGTTAGGCCCGAGAGGTTAGAGAGATGAATATTGTAAGAGGAGGGGAAAATCATTTGGTTAAAAAGGAACGGGGGAAATGTACAGGGGTCTACAAAAAGGGACTACTCGACAAAAAAGGGAGCAGTTTTTGAACTGTCTAAAAACTTACTCTGAGAGGGTGTAGCTTCCACTCTCATTAAGGTCACTGGAATGCACTCCAAATAGGGAAGATGCAAGAACAATACCAACATGTGTGTGCTGTTTGTAGCTACTTAGTTTCTCTCAGACAAACCTTGTCTAAAATCAGGGAATGAAAGTGAAGTTTTCCAAAGCATTACAATGTAGACCATAACTTATGCTGTCCAATAGCTAGCCAATTATGTGCCATAGTGGGGTATAAGAGAAGTAGCAAACTAGCCAACCAGGTTATATGAGTAATCTTAGTATGGAATGTAGTCGTAGAGTGCAGATTGAACAAAAATTTGTAAATGAGAATCATCTGAACTGGTCCACTTCTCATCGCCCCAACCTAAAACGCTCAACTACAAGACTAGGTGTCTCGGAAGGACCAATGAAAAGAAACAGGTGTTTGGAATCTGTCTGCCATACTAAATATCCGTATGGGTAAACAGTGAGGCATGATTCATCATGCTGGCCCCAGGCCTCCCCATGTGCAAGAGAGCCCCACCAGCATAACCTAACCTGCAGCCGACCACCAACTTAGTGTTGGAAGGAACATGATCTGCCTCTACTGTCAGGGTGCTGATAATATAAATAGTTGGTTGTGATACCACATGTAATTGTTAATATGCGGTCTGCCTGGCTTTAGGCCCCCCAACATCCCCAACTTTCAATATTCCCCTTATAAGGGCTCATATCCAGTGGATCAAGAAGCCAGCACTTGCACCACAATTTTGGGTGTTGGCAAGAAAATTATATTTATATGCACCATCTTCTTGTATTTGTTCTGGTGAGTGTAATCATTCCCCTCAGGCTTTTTGCAGTAAACACTGTCTTTTCAGAGAAAATACAGTGCTTACATTACAGCCTAGGGATACCTGCACTGGCCATTTCTCATTTGGCTACTAGAGGTGCTTTCTGGGACATTCAGTGTCTCCACCCTCTGCATTGAGACACTGAACTTTCCTCATGCATTGAATACATTGCTGATATACATAGATATTGAAAACTACAGCTCCCAGAAGGCTTAGCGGCCGATAATATCACGCGCATATGATGCAGGTCACATGTCCTGGCTTTAGAAGCCGCTACTACATTCAATACACTTCGTTTACATATTATATTGTATAATTATATAATTTTATTTCCCATTAAATTATGTATTATATAATTCTTATATTTGCACTTTACAAAAAGTGATAGTATTGGATTGGAGGACAGCCTATGATTGATTTTTTTTGGCGCCAATTTTAAATTACCATATCCCCATTTAAACCTTATGTAGCCAGGTATTATGTTTCTTACCCCCATTTGAAAAAGCCACATCGACGAAACGCGTTATTGGATGTTTTACTCTGCACCTTTAATAAAGGAATTTTTTTGGACAAATATACCTAGGTTTGTGCCAATTTCCTTTTAATTATTTAAAAGTAATTTTCTTCTTTTTTTTTTTTTACCTGGCTTTTTATCAACACTCCAAAGAAATCCGAGGTAGGGATCATACCACCAAAGCGGATACCATAGAGCAGTCAGCCTGCTCTACGTTTTGTGAGTATATTCTATATATTTTTTACATATTGATTTTACTCTATTGAGAACACTATTGTCGCCCCCCCTACTTTTGTCTTTTGAGCTCCAGTTAAACCTGAGATTGAGGATACCTACATTATATCCCGAAGTGGGGATTGTACCACTACAAGCGCTAGACGCTAGAGCTGGCCATAGCTCTATAAACTGTTTGTGCATTATTATTACTTCACCATAACCACTTTTTATGATACATATTGCACTATTAGGTCCTCTCTTTCTTCTTCTCTCTGTTTTGTATGATTGAATATCGGAGAGACTGATTATGGATACCATTTCCAAGCCTTAGGAATCCACATCCCTCGTTGAATATACCATAAAGATACCATTTGGTGTGAACCTAAAGGTTTCCTTTTATATAACTGGACTTCCTGTCATTGACTATATCCTATTACTCTTTGTGGCGCAGCCCATATCTATCTTTGTACACGTCTGTTTTTGTTTAAAGGGTGAGAGGGATTCCCTTTGTTGTGGTTGCTGCCTATTTACTGATATACTAGCGCTGATCCATTTCTTGTGCATTTGTGTTAAATGGTACATGTGTGTGTGTTCTCCATGCTCTATAAAAAGATGAGCTGTCCAGCTCACTCATTGCACTGAGCTCCAGCCTCCACGTCAAAGCCTAACTACTGGTCCTGGCCCTTTGTATTGTTGTGGCATATGCCACTAAAAGAAAAAAACATGTAAGAAATATACAAAATAAAATGGGGATGGAAATGCAAAAAATTATTTTAAAAAGAGTAAAAAAATAATTGAGTTGAACATCAAGTATGGGTAATCCATGTAGGTCCAATCACTGGCCATGTCTATGTTATGTGTTGTGAGAGTGTACTCACAGCCCTAAGTTTTGGTCTGCTCTCAAGTAGAAATATGCTGTGTCTGTAACCGCTCTAGGACTAATCAGCAGGCTACTCCTCTGGGCCCACTGGTGGCCACTGTATGGATACTTTCTCTCAATATGAGCTATCTTTGTCAAGATGCCCTAGGTCAGGCATAGGCAACCTTCGGCACTAAATATGTTTTGGACTACACCTCCCATGATGCTTTGCCAGCATTATGGGTGTAAGAGCATTATGGGGGATGTAGTCCGCAACATCTGAAGGGCCAAAGGTTGCCTATCCCTGCCTATCCCTCCTGGAACCAACAACTGTCGAAGGAGGATTTGTGAAGTATGCCATAGGGTGATAAGGCCCTGATAAACCCTGAAATAGGGAATCTAATAGTGTGTCAGTGATTCCTCCTACTGAATAATGAAGATCAGAAAATATAAACTGTGATATGGTATTTTGGACTCATGGAGTCCCAGTGTGACCAGACTCAGAATCCTGTGGACCAGCAGAGTATATCTGCTATAATTGTATATCATGGTCTTGGAAATGGATTATCAGATTTCTGCACAAAATCTGTAGGAGGCTTTCTTTAATATGCATAGTCAGTTATACAGCACACAACGTTCCGCAGGGAGCCCCCATTAGAAGACATTGTTGCAATAGACGGTGTGCCCATATCAATCCAATAGCGGTTTCCAACAGTTGGTCCAACATGTGATTGAAAAGGGCCCTTAGCATTGGCCGGACATCCTCCACACCCTCTGATTCAGGCAGGCTCCTAACTTGCAAGTTGGTTCTGTGGCGCCGATTGTCAGTGTCGTCCAACCATGTAGTTATCAGAGTGAGCAAGAGTTGGTAGTAATCATCTGTCACATTCTCGACACCATGCTTGTGTTTGGAAGCCATTTCTTGTTGTGTCTCAATATTGAACCTGATGGAGGATATCAAGCGTGGCTTAGATGTCCGGGTTGGCTACATTGTTTGTGGTCTTGCTGTATTTGCCCATTTTGGCCAGTGTAGATATTGGTAAGTGCTTTGAGGTGCTGGGTTTGCAGTTCCTCAAGGTTTTGCTGCCATCTTCCTAGGGTTTTAGCCATGCACCTATAATTATTACTATCATTATTATCATCATCACATTACAGTAATTGTTCATGTCTTGGGTCAACAATATTTCCATCAGAATTCTGCTCAGCATTTAATCTTTCCAAGTATACCAAAATTAATACCACTGGGCACTATTATCATGTATACCACATGACATATTTCGCACCTTGCAAGTGTACCTGTTTAGAAGGGACAGTCCCTATTTTGGACCAAATTCCTTCTGTCCATCTTTTCTATTCTAATGTTCTTTTCTCGGAGCTCCATGTTTTAAGGAGTTCCACAGCAATAACACTCAAAGCAATGTGTCTTTAATCATCAGAAAGGTGATATCATACCTCCAAACACTTTAAATGGACAGGGGCAGGGCTGTTCTGAGAAATTGTAGGTGACTTTATACTAATAATTTATTAAATTAAAATATAATACAGAAAAAGTGCAGTGTATCTTATTTACACAGACTGACTTCTAAACACATGTATTGTAGTTTAACCCCTTAAGGACCAAACGTCTGGAATAAAAGGGAATCAGGACATGTCACGCACGTCATGTGTCCTTAAGGGGTTACATAAAAAATCAAACAATTCTGAGATGTGCTTAATGTGCAGCAGTTCTGACAGACAAATATCTCCACAGTTTGCACATTACCGTATTTATCGGCGTATAACACGCACCGGCGTATAACACGCACCTCATTTTTAGAAAGAAATTCCAGGAAATTTCCCCCCCTCCCATAGTATTCCCCCCCCCTCATCCCATAGTATTCCCCCCTCATCCCATAGTGTTCCCCCCTCATCCCATAGTGTTCCCCCCTCATCCCATAGTGTCCCCCCCCTTTCCATAGTATTCCCCCCCTCCCATAGTATTCTCCCCCCTCCCCTCCCATAGTATTCTCCCCCCTCCCCTCCCATAGTATTCTCCCCCCCTCCCCTCCCATAGTATTATCCCCCTCCCCTGCCATAGTATTCTCCCCCCTCCCCTCCCATAGTATTCTCCCCCCTCCCCTCCCATAGTATTCTCCCCCCCTCCTCTCCCATAGTATTCTCCCCCTCCCCTCCCATAGTATTCTCCCCCCCCCTCCCCTCCCATAGTATTCTCCCCCCCTCCCCTCCCATAGTATTCTCCCCCTCCCCTCCCATAGTATTCTCCCCCCCTCCCCTCCCATAGTATTCTCCCCCCCTCCCCTCCCATAGTATTCTCCCCCCTCCCCTCCCATAGTATTCTCCCCCCTCCCATAGTATTCTCCCCCCTCCCCTCCCATAGTATTCTCCCCCCTCCCCTCCCATAGTATTCTCCCCCCCTCCCCTCCCATAGTATTATCCCCCTCCCCTGCCATAGTATTCTCCCCCCCTCCCCTCCCATAGTATTCTCCCCCCCTCCCCTCCCATAGTATTCTCCCCCCTCCCTTTCCATAGTATTCCCCCCCTCCCATAGTATTCTCCCCCCTCCCCTCCCATAGTATTCTCCCCCCTCCCCTCCCATAGTATTCTCCCCCCCTCCCCTCCCATAGTATTATCCCCCTCCCCTGCCATAGTATTCTCCCCCCTCCCCTCCCATAGTATTCTCCCCCCTCCCCTCCCATAGTATTCTCCCCCCCTCCTCTCCCATAGTATTCTCCCCCTCCCCTCCCATAGTATTCTCCCCCCCTCCCCTCCCATAGTATTCTCCCCCCCTCCCCTCCCATAGTATTCTCCCCCTCCCCTCCCATAGTATTCTCCCCCCCTCCCCTCCCATAGTATTCTCCCCCCCTCCCCTCCCATAGTATTCTCCCCCCTCCCCTCCCATAGTATTCTCCCCCCTCCCATAGTATTTTCCCCCTCCCCTCCCATAGTATTCTCCCCCTCCCCTCCCATAGTATTCTCCCCCTCCCCTCCCATTCTCCCCTCCCCTCCCATAGTATTCTCCCCCCTCCCATAGTGTTCTCCCCCTCCCCTCCCATAGTATTCTCCCCCTCCCCTCCCATTCTCCCCTCCCCTCCCATAGTATTCTCCCCCCCTCCCCTCCCATAGTATTCTCCCCCCCTCCCCTCCCATAGTATTCTCCCCCCTCCCCTCCCATAGTATTCTCCCCCCCTCCCCTCCCATAGTATTCTCCCCCCTCCCATAGTATTCTCCCCCCTCCCCTCCCATAGTATTCTCCCCCCCTCCCCTCCCATAGTATTCTCCCCCCTCCCATAGTATTTTCCCCTCCCCTCCCATAGTATTCTCCCCCTCCCCTCCCATAGTATTCTCCCCCTCCCCTCCCATTCTCCCCCTCCCCTCCCATAGTATTCTCCCCCCCCCTCCCCTCCCATAGTATTCTCCCCCCCTCCCCTCCCATAGTATTCTCCCCCTCCCCTCCCATAGTATTCTCCCCCTCCCCTCCCATAGTATTCCCCCCTCCCCTCCCATAGTATTCTCCCCTCCCCTCCCATAGTATTCTCCCCCCTCCCCTCCCATAGTATTCTCCCCCCCTCCCCTCCCATAGTATTCTCCCCCCCTCCCCTCCCATAGTATTCTCCCCCCCTCCCCTCCCATAGTATTCTCCCCCCCTCCCCTCCCATAGTATTCTCCCCCCTCCCCTCCCATAGTATTCTCCCCCCTCCCCTCCCATAGTATTCTCCCCCCCTCCCCTCCCATAGTATTCTCCCCCCCTCCCCTCCCATAGTATTCTCCCCCCTCCCATAGTATTTTCCCCCTCCCCTCCCATAGTATTCTCCCCCTCCCCTCCCATTCTCCCCTCCCCTCCCATAGTATTCTCCCCCCTCCCATAGTGTACTTCCCCCCTCCCCTCCCATAGTGTACTTCCCCCCTCCCCTCCCCACCCATAGTGTACTTCCCCCCCTCCCCTCCCATAGTGTACTTCCCCCCCCTCCCCTCCCATAGTGTACTTCCCCCCCCCCATAGTGTACTTCCCCCCCTCCCATAGTGTACTCCCCCCCCCCCTCCCCTCCCATAGTGTACTTCCCCCCCCCTCCCCTCCCATAGTGTACTTCCCCCCCTCCCCTCCCATAGTGTACTTCCCCTCCCATAATTACTTACCTGTCCTGAAGCGTGGGCCGGCTTCACAGCTTGCACCGCGGTACAGGAACTTTAATTTCACTATTGTGCACACTTCCTTTCAGTCCCGCCGGAAACCGGAACATGAAATTAAAGTTCCTGTACCGCAGTGCAAGCTGTGAAGCCGGCCCACGCTTCAGGATAGGTAAGTAATTATGGGATATCGGCGTATAACACGCACCCACGATTTTCCCCCTATTTTCAGGGGGAAAAAGTGCGTGTTATACGCCGATAAATACGGTATTTACCATTTTGCATAAGTACAGCCTATTAACCCTGGTACAAAACGCTGACTTTGAGGACATCATTTGTTATGGATGGGTAGACCAGTTTTGTCAGGATTACAAACATTAAAATAAATAAAAAATCAGCAGCCATGATATATTCCTCTGTGATCTGTCTTGACTTATAACACAACATCTTTACTGTACTAAACCTGCAATCTAGTAGCCATGTTTGTTCATGTTTAATCCTTCCCTTTTTTAGGCCACATTTATTCTTTTAGCTTCTTCTAAAAAAAAAAAATTATGCACCCACAATTTCATAACATTATATTTCTTTCCCATTTAGTTGATGCGATTTGAAAATCCTGATGCCCATACAAATTTGCATATTTAAAAATAAAACAAAGATTGCAACTAGGATACATAAATAGAATAGATATTTTATATTCTTATTAAAGGCTGATTTTATCAAGAGATAATGCTTGAATTTAAGGCATGCCTATTGGCAGTAAAAATGTGCAAGTGCTAGATGTCAAGCTAGCGATGTCAAGTTTGACCAAGTTGAAAGGCATTGATTGACTGAGAAAATATCGTCTGACACACTGAACCGATGACATTGACACTGTTAAATGCAGAAGTGCAACCTGTTCATTAGCAACCTCTGTCCACCTGCTTTAAAATAATTTGACATAGACCTGATAGAACCATAACCACTGCAACAAGCTTTACTAGTTATGGTGCTTAGATCAGGGCTGTCAGAAATGTGAAAGCCATATAACATGCATAACTATATAACCTATAAAGCTGAATAATACAAATATTCACACTCTGGGGAGTACACTTGTGGAATAAGGTAGCCAGCAACACAACTGGTCTCTTTTCAGATAATAACGGTATACTTCCTTAAAGGAACACTATAGGGTCAGGAAGACAAACATGAATTCCTGACCTTATCGTGTTAAAACCACCATCTAGCCCCCCTGCCCCATCTTGCCTCCCTAAATATAGTAAAATATTACTTGTATTCAAGTCTTCAGCTCCTGGCTCTGCCCCTCTCCGCCTCTGAAACTGCCTGTGTCTGCTGACATCAACAGAACTATTGTTCTGAGCCAATCACAATGCTTCTTCATAGGGTTGGCTGAGACTGTCAAGGAGGCAGATCAGGGGCAGAGCCAACAAAAGTCAAACACAGCCCTGGCCAATCAGTATCTCAGTGCATCTCTTTGAGGAAAGTTTAGTGTCTGCATGCAGAGGGTGGAGACACTGAATGACAGTACTGCCCAAGGAAGCAGCTTTAGCAGCCATCTGAAGAGTGGCTAGTGGAGTTATCACTAGGCTGTAATGTAAACACTGCATTTTCTCTAAAAACCGTTTTTACAGCAAAACGCCTGAAGGGAATGATTGTACTCACCAGAACAAATGCAATAAGCCAGTGATGGCGAACCTTTTTGAGCTCGAGTGCCCAAACCGCAATATATGCATAGGCGTATGCACGGGGTGTGCCTTGGCACACCCTAATCCCCGCGGCACGCCTATGTATTGAGACCGGCAGGGGAGATCTCAGGCCCACAGGCAGTGAGGGAGGCAGGAGAGGACCCGGGGAGCTATTGCCAGCAGCTCCGCCGGGTTCCTCTCGCGAGATCTGAGCGTTGCCGCGGCAACGCTCAGATCTCGCGTGAGTGAACTCTATTCCTGCGGGGCTAGAGTTCACTCTCCACTGGACCACCAGGGATGGCAGCAGCAGCAGGATCCCCCCTCCCAGGCATAAGGTAAGAAGGGAGGGGGGATAACTGATCTGCCCCACCTCCACTGGACCACCAGGGAAGGCAGAAAGGAAGGATCCCCCCCTCCCTACATAAAGTAAGAAGGGAGGGGGGATATTAGGTAATGTACCCCCACCTCCACCCCCACAATCACCCACACACATACACAGCACACACACACACACACACAGCACACACACACACACATACACAGCACACACACACATACACAGCACCCACACACATACACAGCACCCACACACATACAGCACCCACACACATACAGCACCCACACAATACACAGCACCCACAGACATACACAGCACCAACACACATACAGCACCCACAGACATACACAGCACCTATACACATACACAGCACCAACACACATACACAGCACCAACACACATACACAGCACCAACACACATACAGCACCCACACACATACAGCACCCACACACATACACAGCACCCACACACATACACAGCACCCACACACATACACATCACCTACACACATACAGCACCCACACACATACAGCACCCACAGACATACCCAGCACATACACACATACAGCACCCACAGACATACACATCACCCACACACATACACAGCACCAACACACATACACAGCACCTATACACATACACAGCACCTATACACATACACAGCACCTATACACATACAGCACCCACACACATACAGCACCTACACACATACAGCACCTACACACATACAGCACCCACACACATACACAGCACCCACACACATACACAGCACCTACACACATACAGCACCCACACACATACAGCACCCACAGACATACACAGCACATACACACATACAGCACCCACAGACATACACATCACCCACACACATACACAGCACCAACACACATACACAGCACCAACACACATACAGCACCCACACACATATACAGCACCCACACACATACACAGCACCCACAGACATACACATCACCCACACACATACACAGCACCCACAGACATACACATCACCCACACACATACACAGCACCAACACACATACACAGCACCAACACACATACAGCACCCACACACACAGCACCCTCCCAAACACACAGCACCTTCACACACATTACACAAACATCACCCTCACACTTACACAGCACACTAACAGTACCCTCACAAACAGGACCCTCACACACAGTACATTTACAGCACCCTCACAAGTGCACACACACACACACACAAACAGCACCCTGACACACAGTACATTCACAGCACCCTCGCAAGCACGCACACACAAACACCCTCACCCACATAGTACACTACCAGCACCCTCACACACACATCACACTAACAGCACCCTCACACAGCACACACAGCTTTGTGTGTGTGTGTGTGTATATATATATATATATATATACATACATATACATATATATATATATATATACGCCGCATGTGCTTGTGCTTTAGGGTGCACACCCTAATGCAATAGGCTGCGCACGCCTATGAATATATGCCAACTTTTTTCCCTCAAAGTGCCAACACGGCAGTTTTACCTGAATACTGAGGTTTAAGTTTAGAAAAACAACTCATACAGTTGTCCGAACTAATTAACATCTTTTGTTTTAAGAGAAGAACACAACAGAGAATTCAATGATAAAAATGATAAATAATGATATAAAATGAAGCTTATATTTATTAGTATCTCCAACAAATGCAATACATACAAAAAATACATACACACAGACTGCTGAATACAGTCAGAGACTGCTGAACACATTCACACACCGACTGCTAAATACACACACAGACAAACTGCTGAGTACACACAGACAGACCGCTGAATACATACACACAGTCAGCTGAATACACACACAAACATACACAGACTACTGATTACATACACACAGTCTGCTGAATACACACACACATACTGCTAAATACACACAGACTGCTGAATACATACAGACTGCTGAATACACACACTGCTAAATACATATACAAACAGACTGATGAATACACAAACACACACACAGAATGCTGAGTACACTCAGACAGACTGCTGAATACATACACACAGTCTGCTGAATGCATACACACAGTCAGCTGAATACACACACACACAAACATACACAGACTACTGAATACATACACACAGTCTGCTGAATACACACACACATACTGCTAAATACACACAGACTGCTGAATACATACAGACTGCTGAATACACACACTGCTAAATACATATACAGACAGACTGCTGAATACACACACACACAGAATGCTGAGTACACACAGGCAGACTGCTGAGTACACACAGACAGACTGCTGAATACATACACACAGTCTGCTGAATACATACACACAAACACACACACAAACTGCTGAGTACACACAGACAGACTGCTCAGTACATACAGACAGACTACTGAATGCATACACACAGTCAGCTGAATACAAACACACAAACACACACACACACACACACACACAGACTGCTGAATACACACACACACAGTCCGCTGAATACACAAATACACACACAGACTGCTGAATACATACAGACTGCTGAATACACACACATACTGTATTTAGGGGTGCAGTATATGTGTTTGTGTGTACGGGTGCAGCATGTGTGTGTGTTCAGCAGTCTGTGTGTGTGTGTGTATGTGTATTCAGCAGTCTGTGTGTGTGTGTGTTTGTGAGGGGTGCTGTGTTTGTGTGGAGGGTGCGGCAGGTAGCAAATATGTTTTTGTAAATTAATTATAAAAAATAAATTATTAAAATCTTTATCCCCCCGTCCCTTCTTCTTACCTTTGGTGAAGGAGGGGGGACACAGCCAGCCCTGGTGGTCCAGTGGTGGTAAGTTCTCAGTAGGTTCTGGCTGCAGCTCTCCTGTCCCCCGCGCGCAGAATGCTGTGTGGAGCATTGCCGTGTTAACGCGTAGCAACGCTCCACACAGCCTGCTCACGGGAGGACAGGAGAGCTGCTTCCCAGATCCCTTCCCCTGCCCCGGGGCCTCCCGATACGAAAGCAGAGTAGGCACCTGCCGTTGCTGCCGACCGGTGCAAGTGTCCCCACCCCCCCCCCCCCCAGGAATCTATGGCAGCGTGCCCAAAGAGAGTGCTCGGCGTGCCACCTGTGGCATGCGTGCCATAGCTTCGCCATCACTGCAATAAGCAGTGACTATAGTATTGCTTTAATGTCCTTGGATGTAGGAGTATGAAATGATACAAATTGGAATAAAGATGTGAACTAATAGTCATGGAACCAGTGAGATGTAAAGAAGAGCATTTATACTTTTATGAGCTACGGTTTAGCTCCAACATATACTCTTAAATTGCATAATCCCCACGTGTGTATGAAGTTTGTGTGGAAGTGAGCTTTATGGTAAAATATATTACTGTGAATTGGTAATATTTATTTTTTATCTAATCTCCTGTTTTTATATTCTACAATAAATACTGGTATTTTTTTTAAAAACTCCTTTGGACTTTTTTGTATTACACTGGTACCATTACAAGGGCTTGACAAAAGTAGAATCCTTTTAGCCTTTCATTAGCCATGATGTGTGTATCTTTTCTTGGGGTGTGCCAATTTTAGTATTCCGTGAATGGATAACTTCTAATAAGTTGGATCACATGATTCACATATCTAATTTTAACTCTGCAATATAAAACAAAACATGCAGTTTTACATACTGACAGCCACTCAAGGCACTTCCGCAGCACTGACCAAGTAAAACTGATTGATTTAATTCTTTCTTATGTGGAAACTTGGATCCACGCTTGGTGCTTGTCTTGCATGGGCATCAGGTCCCCATGCTCCTCTATGAGGAACATTGGATTGCATCATCATGGAGGAGTCCATGTCATGACTTTGTGGGAAGAGGAGTGGTAAGCTTTGCTGATGAAGTCTCATCCTTGAAAAAGGTATTTTATTTTATAGCTTTTTATCACAAACAGGGGGAGCTGTATTTTACTAGGGAATGGGACACTACAGTCTTGTATTGCTTACTCTTTAGTGTTCCTTTAAAGCGGCACTGTCATGCCGAACTTACCTTTCCCTAATCACTATTTTTACATATTACAAGGAGGGAGCTGTAATAAACTTAACAAACGAACACCGACATTCGGTGTTTGTTTGTTCGTCTGACATTTCTATTCATTCGTCTTTCTGACTTCTGAAATTCGGACAATAGCGAATGCCCCAGTGTTTAACTGGGCATGCGTGGGAATTTCACAGCGCTATCTAGTGTGGGCAGATAACGTGTCCCACAGGGCCTTCATCTGCCCACACAAAGATGGCGGCTCAGGACCTAGGTCCGTGCACAGATGAAGATTATAAAGTAGATAATATGGGGGTTTAGGCTTAGCTCATTGGCTGAGAGCAATCGGCTGTCAATTATAGGCCATTGGTGATAGGCCCTTGATGGAGGCCAACATTGCATACTGAATAAATCAGTCCTAAATAACAGTACTTGTTGGTAAATTTCATTAATACTAGTTAAAATTAATGATTAGCTTAATTTCCTAAATCTGCTTCTTTCTTAACCATTAAACATATTTGCTTTAATTATTTAAGTACATTTTGTTTATTGGCTTCAAAAGCACACTATGCTTTGTGTGAGATAAATAGACCACCAGACCCCCTGACATCTGTCCTACTTCATCTTTGTTGCCAACATCAAGCTGTACAGATATAGATTTGCAACATGTATATTATCTTTTCAAAGAATGACTGCATACTGTGTACAGGGAGCATGGCACAGCAAATGGAATCTGCATTGTTTTCTGTTAAAAGAAAGGAGTTGGAGCATACAAATATATTTGAAGCTTCACAGCTGCTATTGGGTACAAGTAACTATTCTTTTTCTGAACTCTGCTATTCATTTTTCTTTCTTTTTTATTTCTAAGAACACATTACAGTTTCTAGCTGTTCCTATTATTAACTAAATGTCTAAGGTGCTTTTAAAAAAAAAGCAAATGATTAACCTTCCTCCTTCAGATTAAGTTCCTGTTGCTCTCAAAAATGCGACATTACGTCAGTTATCAGAAAAATATACTTTACCAGACTAAAACAGGCTCTCTACACCAAAACCTCTACATTATGCTTGAGTGGTTCTGTTGCTTAGAGTGTTCCCTTTAACCCCATAAGGACCAAACGTCTGGAATAAAAGGGAACCATGAAATGTTACACATGTCATATGTCCTTAAGGGGTTAAAGGGATATTATAGGCACCAAAATAACTTTAGCTTAATGAAGCAGTTTTGGTGTATAGATCATTGCAATCGCACAGCTCAATTCCTTGCCAGTTAGGAGTTAAACTTTGTTAATGCAGCCCTTGCCTGCGATTTATTCCTTCCTAAGCACTTCATGTAAAGAGAGATCTAATGTTTCAACTTCCTTTATTGCACAGTGTGTTTAATTTAGAATATTCTGTTATTTTAATGGCCTGAGAATAAGCAAAAAGGTTGCAGGGACATGATCTAAAAACTGCTTCATTAAACTTGCATTGTTTGGAGCCTATAGTAACCCTTTGGATAGTTCAGTGGTGAATTATCAATAGGTGCAGTATCCCACCCGATAATTGTTGTCATCATAAAAATAAAATCTATTGCCTGTAAAAAGAAAAGAGTGAAATACTGACATTGTATCTCTGGGGGCAACATCCAAATTGCAAATAAAAAATTTTTGGGTTAATCTTTTAAATATTAATTTTATTAATAATATTTTTGGGGGGCGAATGTAATGCACATTTATACAAGAAGATACTACTATACAACAATGTGCTACAAAGAAAATGTTTATTGTCATATACCATAGTAACATTGATGGTATTTCAATTGTAATGCTATATGTTAAGTATATTCTTTCTTAAGATCTCTTTCGAGAATGAAATTTACATTTTGTGCAAACTGTTTAAAGTCGCCTATGTATAAAACTGATGTGACATATACCGCTGTCCTCCCCCTCCCTTTCTCTTTTTTTTTTTTTGTATCCCCTTCATCAATGTGGATTTTCATGTACTCCTCATTTATGAAAAATGAAAAATAAAATACATTGAAAAAAAATAAACAGGTAAATTAAAACTGGGTGAATTAGAACTGGTGTGAATTTGTCAAAACATTTAGACTTTTGCCCTGAATGTAATGCCCCATCAAACCTAATGCATATTCAAATTTTGTAAAATGTGTTTTCAAAAAAAGGTGCCCATTAGATTCAAGTAAATACTGTTTTTAACTATTAAATAATTTAAAAAGTTTATCTAAATATATTAAATCGGTGTGAAGTCTAACAGAAAACACACACTTGAGTTTACATATTCTAACAACAATCTGTTAACTTGAGTGCTTTTTTTGCCTAAATCTTTCATGTGAGGGGCTAGCCCCAGCCCCTTAAGAAATAGGTCATGTCTCTGTAATTATGTAAAATATTTCTGTAATTCTGAGAGATCTAATTTAAAAAAAAAACACGTAATCTATCTGATCTAATAAAGATATAAAAGCCTGAATTATTTTTTTGTCTTAAATTGTTATGTGGGGTGCTATACCCCTTCCAGTATATGCCAGTAATACTATGAAATATTTCTGTAATTATATGATATCTAATTTAAAAAAACAAAAACACTTGATCCTACCCGATCTAACAAGGTAAGCCTAAATAGTTTTATAACTAAAACTTTCATGTGGGGTCTTGTCCCCATCCCTTATAAAATACCTAGTTGTTTTTTTGTTATTATGTAAAATACCTCTGTAATTATGTGAAATTCTTGATTATACCTTAACAAAGATCTATGCCCCTTATATAGATCTATCAGCCCCTTATTAAATACTCATAGTTCATGATACCTGATCTAATAAATAGCTATCAAAATAGCTAACTATTGTTTTTTTATTGTTATTATCATTATTATTATCATTTATATAGCGCCACCAGATTTCGTAGCGCTGTACAATGGGTGGACTAACAGACATGTAATTGTAAACAGACACCTGGATGTACAGGAACAGAGAGGTGGAGGGCCCTGCTCAATTAGCTTTTTTATTCAATAATACTAATATTTATTTAGTGCCAACATATTTTGCAGCGCTTTACAATCTAACACAAATATCTAGGTTTAATACAAACAACAATTGATCTAAATTGATCTAACAAAAATATTTTGTTAAATTTTTTTGTTAAAAATGTTAATTTGGGCAGATTAATTTAGCTGTGTTCAACCAAATTTACAATTGAAAATAATCTAAAATCTAGAGAGCATTGCACACATTTTATAGTGATATATATTCCTGATCACAACTTAGTTTTACTAATGGGCATGTTAGGGTAACAAATATTGTATGCTTTAAAGTGGCTTGGTTTATGAAGCCAGGTTGAATGTCGTTGGAGACAAGTACTCTAAAACGGCGAATGCCTCTTTCCATAGAAACCATTGACCCTCCACCTTCCCCCACCACCACCCATTGGATTTTAAGATACAGCCCTTGCTTTTGGCCATCTGGATAAAGTTATTCTGTTTCTGAAGCTTTGGATGCAAGGCAAGCAGGTTGTTTTTTTAAAGGCCGATGACTCTTTTCATCTAAGCATAACATTTGACTTTTAATGAATAGAAGCATGGGTTGTCTTGTGCACTGGAATGCTGCTAGTCTGAGCAGCCAGGCACAGATGACAGTATTTGGCACAAAGGAAAGTGTGTTTGACGAATGTGATGCTTAGGTTTAGAGGGGTTTTTGCAAATAGCTTACACTGTCCATGGGGACTATTAGAATATTTTATAGAATATGTATATGTTTGTATAAAGTCACAAGCAATTGGTTAGATAGAATATTAGCAGTGAAGTCATATTTGAGAATGTTCACTAAAACACCAAATTGTAATAAACTGATCCAAATCACAAAGTTAGGCAAAATAACCAAGCTGAGTTGGAGAATTGGTCAAAAATGTAACTTCTTGTCCAACATTTTTAGAGGTTTTCAATTAATTTTAAATGCATGTGTAAAACATCTGTTCACAAACAACAATATTGTTTTTTTTTTTTAAATTTGCTTAAAGAGATTGTTGTAAGGTGAATAGTTCACACATTATGTTATGCCTATAATGTATTATTTTGGCATCAGTTGCTTACAAGTTGTCTTGTATTTGCCATGAAACTGATATCTTAGGAGCCTTTGAAGTAAACATGATAGTATGATGGGGCAGACCAGAGGTGAAAGTGTTAAAAGGGAATTCTTTTTGGTGTGTCCCACCCTTTAGTCCAAATTCGGTGCTGTGTCCCAAGTGTAAGGATTTAAGACCCTGGAGAGTGGCCCTCAGTGACCTTTTTGAATGCTTACATCTGCTACAAATGTGCTTTATTCTTTCTCTAGTAAGCATGGCATCACATTTTTGTTTTGCAGACTGGGACAAGGATACTCTTGAAGAACGTCTTTTGGAATGGAATAAGCTGTTCTGTCCTTAGAGAACTGCAGTTTAGCACGGCTAGAACTGTAAGTACTTTCTGGATTTCTATGAGACAGTGTAGATCATGTCTTATGTATTTTATAATTTATAAAGTTAATATTTGGGGCACTTTTTTGATAATATTTTTCATTTGTTTTCAAAATAAACCTATGTTTGTATTAAGTGTTAAATATACATAACACTTGTAGTACTTCATTTCTTGAAAAAAATATCCTTTTTATATGGAGGGAAACGTCCCGGGTTCTGTTTGAGTTTCTTTGAGTGTTTACATAAAATCTTCAATGTTTGACAGACCCCTCTTATTTTTGTTTCTTTTTTTTTTATATTCTTTACATTTCATGGATAGCAGTACCAAAAATGACGTACTGAGGATACCATGCGTTGCAAGTTATAGGCATCAAAAGTTTGTGATTTTTTTAATATTGTGAAAACCAAGCAGAAAACAAGTCTATAAGAAAATCGGGAAAAAAAAATAAAAGAGAAACACAACTGTAAAGATCTAAAATAAATATGCCACTGGTGAATTCTACATCTCGTGAACTAGACAGGAAATCCCAACGTTATGTCGTGCCCATTGTTGCATTAAAATATTATTACTTTTAACCCCATCATGATTCATGAAAGATGACTTATGACTGTCTTGGTACCATTTGTTGTATAGTTGTTCTGAAATAGTTAAATATTGAGAGTTTCATTATGGAGGCATGTGTTAAAGTCTCACAGTGTTTTATTTCTACAACCTGGTAAGGCATTTAACTACATGTGCTTTTATATATATATATATATATATATATATATATATATATATATATATATATATATATATATATATATATATATAATTCTTAGTGAAATAGAGAAATGATCTACCATTTCATATTTAAAGAATGTATAACATGTTTTTTTTTTTAGATGTTTTAGTTTTTCTACATGTTAACCATTGGTGAGATGCATCTGTTTATTAATACACAAGCTGTAGTGCCAGGGTCTGTACATGGCAGAGTCTCCGGATGTTGCATGGTAAAACAGCTTAATGATAAGTTTTACTTTTAATCACTCATAAGTTTATGTCACTTTTAATGACAGTTAGTCTGTCATGATTTGGCCACTGAATCAGTACATATATGTTGTTCTATTTCTACTAATGCATCATCAGAAAATCATATGGATCCTCGTAGTGAACTGGTCCAGCATGCATTGTGGATTGCATATTGTCTTACTGATTCCTTACAATTAAACTATACCCTCCACCACCTCCCCATTTTAATACACATTATAGATGGAGTAAGCATAGTGTAAATACTAATGCTGTAAATCACTATATTTTATGATTTTGAAGCAGAGCAGCAACATTCAGTAGCCTAATTAAATGCAGATACTTTTTAAGGCACACTCTGGTAACCTAGACAACATTCATGTGTTTTAAAGGAGCATACACATCGGGAGTTATCCATAGTTTGATACACAGACCAAAAATAGTGATTTTATAATATGCAGTGTTGTAGTGAGCACTGATTTTCTGTAGTATGTGCAGTCCTCCACAGGTGCCTTCATGAAACCGCTGGATGATCTTGAACAACATATGTCCTTGGAAAGCATATAATCTAACTTGCCCTTGTGCAACATTATCTGTGGGTATATATATTCAGTGTTGCTACCATACCCATGGGAGAGCAGAGCACTGATTGGCATCACGGAGGAGCAAAGCCACTGTAATGCAGAAATTCAGCTGAGGAGCATAACAGAGCTATTCACTAATGTAAGAATTGTCGGGACATTAAAAATAACTAATTTCAAAAGGCATAGGTGCTTCTAGTATGGCAGTTTTGTCTACTTACCCCAACGGGGTAGAATTTACTATGATACTATGAAAGAAAGGAAAACTGACTTCTGGCAGTGACAGATCCTTTTTGAATAGTATTTGCCAGGGTGATGTTGGATGTTATGGTGAAAAGGAGCAGCTTTAATTTAGAGCTCATGTACTAGTTTAATTCCCTACTAGGGAGATAGAGACATTAGCAGATAACCTCTCTTCCTTGAACTTCTCCCACCTCATTTACCCAGCTGATGCTAGCATGCCCCCCAACCCTGGGAGGTAAGTATTCCAGGAACGGGAGATGGGTGAGCCAGAAGGGGTCATGAAGTAAAGCTGTAGAAAATGGGGCATGGCAATCCCCTTGCGTGCCCACTAAAGGTTTTCCAGCTGGCCCCATTCAAGGCTGCTTGACCCGAGTTTATTCAGTAAGTTATGTGTAACAATGTTCTTAGGCCGCACTAACTGGTAACAATTCCATGGGGTTCCCATGTGCAGGACACCAGGGTAAATGCCTGCACAGAACTCTAAATTCAGGATTGTTCTTCTGATTCTAAGACATTTGGGAGATAGGTACTAGTGCAGAGAGACTGTAGTAGAGGAACAGATCCCTGTTTCTCTTCCTGCAGGTTTTATATTTGACGCAGGTGGAGTTTTAACACATATTCACAGTGGAATTTGGTTTCCATTATTAATGGAAAATAATTAATGAATATGTTGTCATCCTTGTAAATTGTTGTGTTTGAAAACACAATCTGTCTTTTACATTGATATATAGATCATAAAACATATGTGTGTATGAGTGTTTCAGTTTCCTGACAGGGTTGTGTGTTATTTCTAAATTTATATACTGAACAGTTGGAGAATTTTTTGAATGCCTACCTTTGTTTATTCTCCTCTAGCTGGAAATAAAAATTAAACAAGATTAGGCTACACAATACGGCATCGTAAAGGACCACTATGGTGCCAGGAAAACAAACTTGTTTTCCTTACACTATTGGGTCTTTAGGTCCCCCCACCCTCAGGGTCCCTCTCTCACCAGACTGATATGGGCTGAAGGGGTTAAACTCTTACCTTTGTGGGAAACTCTCAGCGCGCGCATTCAAACAGTCCAGTGGAAAGCATTTTTCAATGCTTTCCTATGGACGTCAGCGTCTTTTCACTGTGATTATCACAGTGAGAAGCGCGGAAGCGCCTCTAGTGGCTGTTAATGAGACAGCCACTAGAGGCTGGATTAACCCTAGTGTAAACATAGCAGTTTCTCTGAAACCCTAGATGGACCTGGCACCCAGACCACTTCATTGAGCTGAAGTGGTCTGGGTGCCTATAGTGGTCCTTTAATGTTGAATTTAGATCATAGTATATGTGTTGACACTACTACCACCTGGTATGGCATTTAACTACATGTGCTTATCAGTGTAACAAGATTATTGTGTTGAAATTAATTTTACAAACTAGATGCCAAATCAGGATGGTGAAGAAGAGTGTTTTCATATGCAAACGGTTACACGGCAAGCTATAATAAAATGCTACTTAAAGAAAATTGACAATAGCATCTGTTTACTTTGTGAACAGACAATTTATTTTTACTGGTCATTAAAGATGTGCTCACTCTCAAGTAAGGCCACAGTTTCTGGCAGTACAAACAATCAGAAGTGTGAAAATATTTACATTTCACATGAACTAGACCTTTTGGCATTTATTGCTTTTGCCCCCTTTATTTATTTATTTAACTTACAGTAAATAAGTGCACTAATCATGATCTGTTTAGCTGCTTCTGTGTGTGTATATATATATATATATATATATATATTAAACAATGAGTTTTCTAGGAAATATTTGACCACAAATATGATCAACTGTTGTTGGAAAATTATTTTGAACTCTGTTTTCAAAATTGTAGATTATACTAACGTAGTGTACCTATAATCTTAATTTTAGTAATGACAGGGGGCGAATATTTGCACAACTCTCTTTACTGAAAATCTCCAGCAGCACAGATCATAAACAACCAATCAGAAAAAAGGAGGATGTTACACAAAAGGCCCCGAAAGACCACACCCTTCCCCTTTCTTTGTAGCGACAATAAAAACAGGTACAAAAATACATAAACCATGAACAACAAACGTATGGCAAAATTCCGATTAATCAATGCTGAATGCCATAGATCCAGAAGGGGAAATAGTCGAAGAAGGGTGAAACTGTATCCTCGACTCCAGAAGTGAACAAATTACAGTGAAAAAAGTTAAAGGCATCTGAAATAGCCGATTGTCCGCATAGATTGAACAATTGCAGATTAACAAATTTTAACCTCTTTAGTTTAGAAAAACGTTGAGAGGGGATATGATAACATTATACAAATATAAGCCAATAAAAACCATTGTGTGGAAATCTATTCACAAACCAGACTTTACATAGAACACATGGTCATGTGTTTAGACTGGAAGAAAGAAGATTTCATCTAAGGCAAAGAAAATGCTTTTTTTACTGTAAGAACAATAAGGATGTGGAATTCTCTGCCTGTAGATTTGGTTTTATAAGAGTTCATACATATGTTTAAACAGCTACTAGATGTATACTTGCAAAAACAGAATATTCAAGGATATAATTTTTCAATGTAGGGTAATAAGTGCTTGATCCAAGGATAAATCTGACCGCCATTCTGGGATCAAGAAGGAATTTTGCTTCAAACTGTTTTTTTTTTTTTTGCCTTCTTTTGGATCAACAGCAAAAAACAAATGTGAGGAAGGCTGTACTTGATGGATGCAAGTCTCTTTTCAGCTATGTAACGCATGATGTCGGAAAGGGGTGCTCCCGCCGAGAAAGCCTGAGATGCTGCCGCCCCTCTAACTGAGTGGGCCCCGAAACAGGATTCAATGCCAGCTAGAGATAAGAGCCAGCGGATCCATCTGGCCAATGTCATAGTCGACACTGGACCATGTGGCTTGACATATGAGATTAAAAGTTTATCCGACACCGAAACCCTGGGTGGAGCGGTGATGTTTCTTACCACGCACAACCGCGGTTCCGTGAGGAAAAAAACGGATAAAAAAACGAGGAGGAATCCAACTTAGTGCAACGTGAAATAGCAAAGGAAACTCCTTCTGGAGAGAAAGAGAAACCGTCGACATCGAAGACCCTAACGTCCGCAATGCGACAAAAAGAGATAAGCACAATAATAGGGTAAGTTTTGCCGACAATTGTCTAAGAGAGAGACCCGGGTTATCCAACCAATCTCCAAGGAAAACGCAGAACCACTTCTATGTCCCAGAGATGAGAATATGTAAGAGCTGAAAGCCTGGATAGCTTAGCTCCCGACAACAAGCAACATACCAGAGGGTCGTGGCTCACTGGGACGCCTTGTATGGGAACGTGTGCCGCAGAAATTGGTGAATGTACCACATTCAGTGAGCGGCACGATCGCCCTTGGGAAAAAAGTTGTGGTAACTAGTTAAAGATGAGTGAGGGGACAGAATCCCTATCCAGACACCAGCAACATCAAGAGAACCATGCTGAGATGTAGCATTTCCTGGTGCCGGGGCCCATGAGTCCCATAAGAGATCCTTAGCCGCTTGTGATAGGTCCAGGACCGATCAAGATCCCCGGAAACCGTCCAAGCCATTAGGTCTAGTTTTTGATCCATGATGAGAATCAGAGGGAAGGATGGCCGAAGAAGTGGGTGATCTTGTGACATCTCTAATAGATCCGGTAACCATGCTTGGCTCTGCCAGAGAGAAGCTATGAGGAGCAGCATGGAGCATGGAGGGAAGCATGGTTCCGCGTAGGCAATTGATATATTGCACCCCAGAAACCTTGTTCATGCGGAGTAGGATGTAGCAGTTTGACATATCTTTGGCCACACTGAGAATTGCAAAGGCCCCCGTGACCAATTCTAGGCAGTTGATGTGTATACTGGCCCGCTAAGGGCCCCTGTAGAGGAATCCATGCCAGAGGCTGGCGTCCAATTCCACTAAGAAATCCGGAGAGGAGCCAAAGATCGCTTTGCCATGCCAGGCTGTCATGTGTAGGAGCCACTAGTGGAGCTCTCTCCTCACGTCTGTTGAAAGTGGTATCCAGTGGTCGTAGGACTGTCCGGAACGTAGGCTGTTCACTGTCAGGCATTGCATCACCCTGTAGTGTAGTTGTCCTGGAATTAATCGCCTAAATTGGGGAAGACAGAATATCCACTATACAGGCAAGCATCCGGAGGGGAATTGTGTCCATACAAAGAACCCGTCTGATCTCTTTCCGGAGGGATGTAATCTATGAGGCTGGAAGCTGTAGTACACAGTTCAGTGAGTCGATTCTGAAACCGAGGAACTGGACTGTCTGCAAGGGGGAGAGTGACGACTTCACTACTGTCTGTTCACTACGAAACCCAAGGATTCCAGAAAGTGGATGACAAATTTTGTTTGCAATCATAGCCTGGACGTGGACGCAGAAGATTAGCAAATTGTCCTGGTACAGGAGACACCGCATGCTTGCGGATCAAATGTGAGCCATCACCAGTTTCGGTAACTTCGTGAAACATCATGGAGCCAAACTGAGACTGAAAGGCAGACGTGTGAACGGGCATGCTCGTCCTCTCCACATGAAATGGAGAATGCGTTGTCATTCCCAATCGACCGGCATGCATTCTTCATATCCAGTCGGCTGAACCAGTCGTTTTCGAGGAGGAGGTCCTGACGGAGATGTATCCCTTCCATTTTGAAGTGTCTGAAAACAAAGTATTTGTTGATGTTCTGGAGCTTTATAACCGGCCGGTAGTCCCCTGATTTCTTCTTGACTATAAATATGTTGCTGAAGAAACCATCTCCGTCCGGTGCATATTGCACCAAAGAAAAGAGACAGGTTGCCAGCGGTACAGTTGGAAACAGGTAGGCCAGAAATAGGAAATAGGAATAGAGAAAACGTCCACAACCTCTGTTTCTAGTTCCTCTTGCTCTGTCTGAGCCCCTGTAGTAGGAGGACCAGGTAGAAGTTGGATGAAAGAGGATAGGATCTGGAGCCTGTAGACCAAAAGTGGCTGGTGGCTCGGCTCCGTTGCCGACCAGCCCCATGCCCCAAACCCCTATTTGGTGGGGCGCAGAAAACCTATTTGAGCGATGATTGCGCCTTACTTAAGGTCGTAAACAGGTTGACATGCTTTTTCAATTCGACAATGAAAGGTTCCCCGAAGAGAAGACCTTTTGCCATGTCATGTCAATTCTCAGCTGTGCTGCTTTGCGCCCTACGGCACAAAGTGCAGCATTGGCATTGCCTAGCAGGCAGATTGACCGTTAGGCCCATTCTGGGAAATCGTTTTGGCCAGCTTGTGTACCCTGGGTGAGAGCCAGGTCAGCAAAAAAAAAAGTAATTTTGCTATAGGGTCGAGGAGATCCAGAAATTTGTCTTGCATGGCTTTAAGACCTTTTCCAATCCCGGCCTGACCGACACCTAAAGACCACTACAGTGGTGTCGAACAGTGTAATGGCCACTTTGTCAGGCAATAGTGGTCTTGGGCATTCGGCTCTGAGGCGTGCCCGAACCTCTTTCTCCATGGGTTTTATGGAGCCAGTATTGTACGAACCAAGCCAGATGATCTCGCATGTAGGATAGTGCGAGGGTTGAATAGTGGGATCCCTTGCACATCTAGGAAGCGTCCATCTTCAGGCACAGTGGTCACCAGAGGGCTCAGGATGCCTTGAGTTAACCTTCTTCCTTCAATACTGCTTCTCTGACATACTTAGAATACATCTGAGGCAAATCTTCTGATCCTCCAGGTGTAGGAGATGGGGTTCACCACAGTTGTACACCAGAGCTGTATCTTGTGATACGATCAGTATGCCGTGCACGTAACAAGCATTGATACTAGCATATGGGGACTGATCCCAGTAGGATTTGCATCAGCAGGACCCGTATGTGTTTAGCTGGGGGCTCACCCCAGGTGGTGTGCCTTGATAACCCAGAGGACACCCGCATTAGTAGATAATATACTTGGCATAATATGGGAATGATATGATTAACTGGGGGCTCACCCCAGGTGGTGTGCCATAAAAAAAACAGTGTACACTTGGTACAGTATATGATATATCCCCGTTAAAGGGTAGTAGTGATTGCCTTTAGACCGTATATAATACACTCAGTCCAGAAATTCAAAATACATCTTATGTCCAATACTGTTTTGGTAGTCTTGTTTAAATTGAAGAAATGACAGGCAGTATAAACAATCCAGAAAGGTGAAGTAAGTACCTTTAGCTGGTATACAGTACTTGAATGGGGACATTTAGTGGTAATCCTAGTCCTGAGGTCTCCTGAAGTGCGGATCGAGTGAATCCCGATCTGGAATGAAGATCTGAGGCAATCAGTAGGAGAAGTGGCAGAGGAACAAGTCCACAATGTGTCAGACTCCTGGTACAACTGGGGCTCGCATAGAACCCTGGCAGTGGGCAATGTGTCGTGAGTGTAGTAGGTGCCAGCGAAAGAGGGCTCATCCTCTAGTGGTACACATGGGAGACATAATAGTCTCATAAAATTGGGGTTCACCCAATAAGGGGCTTGGTACCTGAGAGGGGGTCATCCTCTAAACAGACACTCGGATGCGTGTAATTATATTCGGGCTCACCCCCGTTGTACTCGAGAGCTGTACCTCCTTGGTCAGCAAGAGTATTCAGCCCAATCACATAGGTATTAACATTGCAAGTAAGATACCATATCTTTGTAAACTTTGCCCCAGCAGAGCTATACGTAATAATCTGGGGGCTTACCCCAGGTGGCGTGCCGTGGAAAACCCAGAGGACACCCACATAGTAACAATACACACTTCGCACAGTACAAAATAATCCCTGTGGATGAACAGGTCTGTAATAATTTCCTGGTATTGTCTTTAAGACAGCCATATGTAGAAAATCCATATACATGCTACACTCATGTGAAATGAATTCCAAGTATAAACATGTAGTAATCCTCTGTACAAGCAGATTCAAATAGTTTTAGTAAGCAGTACATTGATAGCATCAACAGTAGGTATATTTGGTAGCAGGTTGTGAAATCTGTATCCTCAGAGTCCAGACCGAGTGATTCCCAATCTGGAATGACAGGAATAAGATGGCCGCCATGATTCTCGCGGTACTCGCAAGATCCAAAACGCAACAGTCCGCCACACCACCCAGAGCAGCTCCCAAAGGCAGTGTCCCTAGAAGGCAAAAAGAGCGCGATCGTGGCATTGGTGGCCGCGACGCGCGAAAACTGTGAAGAATAGGGACAGAGTAAAACAGACCTGAGGGGAGCAGATAGAGGGTAGTGGAGGATGGAAAGAAAAAACTAATAAAGCACAATATCGGTTGAAGGACAGACGTGAGGAGACAGATAGGCAGTGAATCAATCTAAATAAACCTAAGTAACAAAAATAAGGCTACAATTACACAGTAAAACCAAAAAAGCATAGGGAGAACAAAATACTCTCACCTGAGCAGCAAATTAAGAGGAAGGGTGTGGTCTTACAGGGCCTTTTGTGTAACATCCTCCTTTTTTTCTGATTGGTTGTTTATGATCTGTGCTACTGGAGATTTTCAGTAAAGAGAGTTATGCAAATATGAAGCCTCCTGTCATGTGGTAAAGTTCTGCAGGATGCCTGCAAAAGCTGGTATATTAATTTTTCACTGATTCAATTTGGCTAAAGCATACCTGATTGATACAAGATTTAACCTTATGCATTGCTATCATTCAAGGCCACTTTAACTCCACCATATACATATTTATATACAATACTTTTACTACAGCCACCTTTATGGCACTTTAGAGAGTAGAAAAACAATACATTTCCTCAAGTAAGTACCCCGATTCCTGCTGGTTGGATATCGTGGAAATTGCAGATCACAAAACTCTGTGTTGCTAAAATCAGTGCCCCATGCAACTTATCCTCTGTACCTACATGGTTTTCTCTTTAATGTAATTGTAGTTTACAACTATGACACTTTTGCAAACTATATTAAAGAGACACTATAGTCACGAAAACAACTACAGCTCAATGTAGTTGCTCTTGTGAGTATAGTCAGTCCCTGCAGACTTTTTGTTGTAAACACTGTCTTTTCATAGAAAAAGTGTGCAGCACTGATGCTCAACGTCTCCACGCACTGCAGGGAGACGCTGAACTCTCCTCATAGAGATGCATTGATTCAATACATCTCTATGAGGAAATGCTGATTGGCCAGGGTGTCTTTTTAGCCCTGCTCCCCTGCCTCCTTGGCTGAGATTATCAGAATTAAGGATTTAAGCCAATCCAATGCTTTCTTATGGGAAAGCATTGTGATTGGCTGAGACCATCAGTTCTGTTGATGTCAGCCAAGGTGGCAGATCAGGGGTGGAACCAGCACCAGCGGTCCCGTGCTGTGCTTGATGTAATGTAAGATTTTACTATATTTAAGTGGGGCAAGGGGGGGGGGGGCAGGGGGCTAAATACCCTTTAGACTGTAAGCTCGTTTGAGCAGGGCCCTCATCCACCTATTGTTCCTGTGTCACTGTGTAATTGTCTCATTTATGGTAAATATACCCCTTTCATAAAATTCGTAAATTTCGTAAAGTCTGCGGGATTAGTTGGCGCTATATAAATACCAATAATAATAAATAGTGTTTTTAACACAATAGGGTCAGGAATACATGAATATATTCCTGACCCTATAGTATTCCTTTAATTATTTTGCAAAAAGTATTTCATATTGTATATTGCACACCTGAAGGTACAAATCCCTAACATAATAATACTTTGTAGTTTATTTATTGAATAATTCACATTACCAGAAAATACATTAAATATTTTGTTTCGCAGTTCTAATTGTAAATGTGAAGTTTCATATATAATGATTTTACCAAATAAGGCTGGTATTATTAAGTTAAGGACTTGGTTTACAATACTTAATTTCTCACGTTCTCAGTTATGTAATGAAGGGAAGGAAAATAGTTTATGCCTCTAACCTAGGTAATGCTATGTTTGTATTATTTGCAATTCACGGATGTCTTCATGTGATTTTCTTTTTCTCACTTACATTTATTTACTGCATTAGAAATAATTTTCCATTTTAAATATGTTTACTCGGTCTTGAAGCTTCAATGTAGCGGTTAATGCTTCTGAATCATTTTGATGCTGAAGGTCTGTTTAATTGCATTACTCTCCAGCGTGGTACTCACGCCACACATCTCTGCAAAGGCACCTGCAACGCATAACCCTTTCATATTTCTAATGAGTTCATAATTGTTCAATTACACCATTCTAACACAAATTTTGAAGCAGATGGAGTATTTCTCCAGTACTCCCCTATTCTTGTATTTGATAATAGAAATGAAATGATGTGACATGTGCATATATGTACAATGTCTTAATTTACTAAACATCTGCTGTTTGTTAGTATTTCCAATAAGTCTCCTGATTGTAGATTAATTAATGGCACAGTGAAACAAGTAATGATGCAAAGGTTCCTCAGTGTTTTAGATTTCAACCTATCGGAGTGAACTGGGAAAATGGATCAATCAGATTCTTTTGAATATATGTTAATCTCTTAATGCAGTGCACATCTGTTCAGAGCTGTCACGTACACGTTTCTTTTTTAAGAATAGGGCTTATATTGACATATGCAAAAAAAAAGGCCATGATTAAATACGTAGACTTGTCATTTTTGTGCAATACTCTGGTTTTCCTTGACAAGCTTAATTCACTTTGCTAAGGGAGTGTAAGGAGGCTGCAAATGTGGCATTGGTGAATCTGTTGCTAAGCATCCTTCTTAGTCACCAAGTGTTGCATGTTTTATTATACATCATTCAGTGGTAAAGCTGCGTCAACCACGAGAACATTTGTTCCCCCTAAAAATTATGTGTTTACTCATTGAAAAAATGAGTCATCCATTTTGAATATAATTTATCACTTAAAGGTACCGTGAAGGCTGCATATGGTTTGCAATAGAAAAATATGGCAGTATTTGCTGTTAAATTCATAATCATGCCCTTTTTTTTTGGTTATTTTCTTTTGTTGTGGAGTCAAAATATATATAGCGATAGGTAATTATGGACAATTTAATTTGACGGCTTGGATTCTAAACTATGCCGTTCTCTAATGAAGTAGTATTTCATTATATCCATGTTCTAAATTGTGCATTTCAAGTAAATGTGGTAAAGGATAGTGATCTCAATGCCCAATATTTTGGTATTTTTTCACAATACATTTTTAGGATATGATTACACTGAGTATTTGGTATCTTGCCAATGAAATCTGAAGCCACTACTGATGTTTAAGAAAGTCACTAGTCACAGTAACTGGTACTGGAGGTCATGTGACGAACCAGTCAGCCATAAAAATTTATTGTATATCACATACCACAAGAAGGCTCAAAGAACAACTAGAAATATCTAAATAGTAGTATCATTGCTTGGAAATGTTAACACATGAATAATAAAAAAAAAAATGCATCTATAGTGTGTGCAGGCAGTATACAGGAGTCAAACTACCTACTGTAAAGCGCTGCGGAATTTGTTGGCACTATATAAATAATAACATAATAATAAACAAGGGAAAGATGGGACCATGTCCCGAGACCCAGGTCCTCAAGCTTTTTTCTCTCCTGAAGGAATGACACATCAATTTTGAGTAAATTTGTAGCTCTTGACATAATTGCTTGTCAAACTCACTATTCACTTAGTATCTTCTGGCTTTCCTGTGGGATTGCTGGAATTGAGCAATGTGTCTTATTGATTTTGCTGGGGATGGTTCAATTGTCAAATGTGAGTTTTGCAACCAAGATGGACACATTTTCTTTAGAATAAAGGCTATAAAGAAAACCATCTTGATGTATATCTAGTCCATCTCAACATTTTGTAAACAAATAAAATGGTGTCAATTATAAAGTGGCCTAAGATGACTATTAATCAACTGTCAATTCAGTTCAATTCAGAGTGAAGACTACAGCTCTTTGAGTCCCTGGAGACTACCCTATCACAAAGAGCACTCTTCTCGTGCTTCTAATTCAACATGTAGCAAATATAGAGCTCTACCATAAAGAGATTCCCTGCTTCATGGATTGTCTCACAGTTTCCCCCGTTTTTCTTTTGGGAGTGGCTTTGTCACAACAGATAAAAAGTATTTGTAGAGTTGACAATGTTTATTTAGAGTAGAATAGATTATTGAAAAGTTTTTTGATAGTGTCACAGTTCAATCACAGGTTACGGGTTCTTTAATTACAGACAGATACTGTTAACCAAACACCCAAGGAGTTACAATACTTAGAATGAGCCTTAAATATCAGTTAATAAAACCATTAGACTGATGGGTGTACTGTACTTTGTTTTTTAAGGGGTTCTGGAATATAGCTATAGCAAATCTTTATGATAATATACTGCACATTTTTACATCACAATGTTGTCAATAAATTATAATTTGTTTATAAGGAGGCATGTAGACTATATGTGATATTGCAACATAAAAATACCCAACATATATTCAAATCAGGACACAGGCAGCACATTCTCAGCTTATAGAGGAAGGGGCATCATTTAAAACAGAAAAAAAAGCTAATAAATGGTATTTTGTATTTTCCAATTTGTAATCAGAGTAATTAAAAATAAATAAATAAATAAATAATGTCACTTCTTACCAAGAATTGGCTTATCATGCCTTTGATCAGCATATTTCCTAAAAATAATGATTTCCTGAAAACAATGAAAAGAAACAATTGAGTTTATCACAAAAATAGAACTTTTATGAAAAGCTATTTTGATGTGTAGGAATTTCTTTAAAAAAAAAACATCTATTATGTGTCACAAATGTGTAATTGCACAAGAGTGTTTGAAGCTCCTTGCAGATTAAGTCATCAGAAGATTAAGACATTTGGTGGAGATAAAACGGCAATGTCTGGGAGGGAGATTTTTATGTAAGCATATCTCCTTAATTATAATCAGGGGTTTCACAGCACAGCGGTGCTTATTTGTGAGGAGATATAGACAGTAGGAATGATTGTTGAAACAGGCAATTATCAGGCTATGGGAGAAGTCACCAGGCCATCAATGCAACACCACCACAGGGAAAACACAAAAAAGTGTAACTAAACATAGCTACTTGTGGGGATAGACCCCCTGCACTGGACCTGCATGGCAATCATTTACATCCCTGTACTGGAAGAACATAGTCTATCAAACATTGGGGCACACACAGGGGAGAGAGTTCAATTTTGTTTACATCTGATTTTCTCTTGGTCACTGCAGATCTACAGCTTTGGGACCAAGAAGTAGCTTAAATTCAACAAGCAATCTTGGTGTGTCATTTATTTTAGATCTTTATTTATCACATGAACCTCTGCTTAGAAGACATGGAGCTTCTTGCACTCTAATCTATTATTTAGTGCTTAAATGAACACAGTAGCTTTAGGAATGCAAACCTGTACTCCTAACGCTATAGTATTCCTGTCCCTAATTCTATACAGGTCCTTCCCCCTCCCTCCCTGTGTGTAATACAATTTATAAAATAAATGTTTTACTTACCTTTTTCTACTCCCCTCTCCACTTCAGACGTTGCTCCAATCCAAAGTTCCTTATAGAAGAGCAATGGGGACATGATGTGCATGCATGAAGAGTGACTGTCAGAACTGTGGCAGCATCTCTAGTGACTATCAGGAAGACAGCCAAGGTGGATTTAACCTTGCAATGTAAACATTGTAGTTTCAAAAAAAATTGCAATGTTTTACATTGCAGGGTTAAAGGGATAGGGCCATTCTACCCAGACCATTTCATTTAGATGCAGTGATCTGGATGACTTTAGTGTCCTGTTAAGGTACAGACGGTTCCCTTAAAAAAAATAATTAATATTGTTGCTGAAATCTACATACATCAGCAAATTGACATTAAGGATCCTCAGAATGTAGTCTCTCAGCATGCACTGTGGAACCATTAACTTCATAGAGTACATTACAAGGGAGACATGAGAATCAGAAGAGTGTTTTCCTCAGAAGTCACCTATAAAGTTATTCTATTTGATCTTTAAATATTTCTTTCTTAATTTTGGCCTCAAAAAATAGGGATTGTCATATACACGGAAAAATACAGTAAATTGAGACAATATTTTTAAGCTCTGCACATTCGTGCAAACCCATGACAAAGGAAAATTATGATAAATATACTTCTTAAAGCGTATAACCCCGAAACATAAGTATTTCATAAAGATAGAATGTTTATAAAATAGTCATTATGAGTGTGTTGGAATTTCACTGAACTTCCAGCCCAGTCAAAAGATATACAGAGATAAATTAGGGACTAATTTGTCTCTGTATTTCTCCTTCGCTTGACTTATCATGACGCAAGGCGGAGCCTAAGTGTCAATCTCTGCAGCCGTCACTGGAAATTGACTGTGTCTATGAAAGATCCCCCATATACCTCAATGCTGGACTCTCTCTACCATAGGGAAATTAGATGAATCAAGATTAATTAGTTTGGGTTCATTGATTATGAACTATATGCCTGGCCTTTGCCCAATGCTTTTCATCCTTAGTCTTTTAAAATACTTGCAGTCACATTCCTACATTGTTTGTTCAGAAGTAACTTGCCACAGACAAAATCTGATAAGAATGTTCTGCCTTTGACATCTAACTTTTAACCTTTTAAATGCTATACTAGAGTTACATCCATGTGCATACATTGTGAGTGTTGTAAGAGTAAAATATACATCTGTCAGTTAATAATTAAAATGTTTGGGGTTTTTTGTGCCTAATTAACTGCTTTTTAAACACAGGGTCAAGAGCAGGTGTTTGAAATGTAAGTCACCTAAAAGAGTTTTTATTCTCACCTTTGGTTTAAGATGGGTTATAAAGAATGCCAGTGGTGGCCTGTCTGCTTCTCAAGGTAGCCAATAAAAATCTTAGTTTACAAGCTTTAGTGCTAAATATAGCCTGGCAGAAGCTTTGCAGTAAAAAAAAAATGAAAAGTTTCTTTTGGTGGTGTTGGTGGGTTATTTCTGCCTCTCTCTAAAGCAGGAGTCAAGTCCTGCTGGGGAATAAAGTGTGGGAACTCAAGATCCACCCCATCTCCCCCCCACACAAATAATATACACTCGTATGCATATATAAATGCGTACACACACTCATACATACACTCACAGACACAGGGACGTATTAGCCGCGAGGCAAACAAGGCATTTGCCTTGGGCAGCATTTTCCAGGGGGCGGCAAAAAAAGCCGCCCCCAAATGCCCAGGGCAAATGTCTTGTTAGCCTTGCAGCTAACTAAAAATCCGGTCGGGCGGGCGGCGCTGGTGAGGGAGCACTTTCCCCTGAGTTCTCTGCTCAGCTCCCTCGCGCGCCGCAGAGTGATGCCGGGAGCCGGAATATGACGTCATATTCCGGCTCCCAGCGTCACTATGCGGCGCGCAAGGGAGCTGAGCAGAGAGCTCACTAATCAGTGCACCCTTGCCAGCGCCGCCCACCCAGCAGCCCAGCAGCCACTGTACCCCAGGGAAAGGGAGAACCCCCACAGCATTCCCAAAGGTAAGGTACACCACTGCACAGACACACACACTCACAGACACACACACACTCAGACACACTCACAGACACACACACATACACTCACAGACACATTCACATACACTCACACACACACAGACATTATCAGACACACATACTCAGACACACACACACACATACACTCACAGAAACACACAAATTATTATTATTTTTTAAAATGTAAAAATTTCCACCCAGCCTCCCTACCTGGAGAGCTGGCGTGGACCTGTCCCTGGGGTCCGGTGGGGCTTCAGTGAGGCGGGCGCCTGTCTCCCTGTCAGACGCGGTGAGGGAGCTGTGCTCTCTCTGATCTTCTCCCTCTCGCCATGTGGGCTGTCTACTGATGCCTAGAGTCATATACCGTATCCCGGCATCAGCCATCGGCGAGCGAGGGAGCAGAGCTGGGAGAACACAGCTCCCTCGCCGCGTCTGACAGAGAAACAGGTGCCGCCGGGGGGGGGTCCATCAGGTGCCCCCCCCCCATGAGAGGGGGAACACGGGGGGCATTAGGGGGCGGCATTTTTTGGCGCCCCCCTGAGTGCCTGCAGGAACAATGGGAATGGCGTTCCTGCTGTGAAAAGTGCAGGAACGCCGTTCCCACTCTTTCCTGCAGCACTCGAGCCCTGCTCTAAAGCTTATCCAGACTTACCTTTCCTTTGATATATATTATAGAGCAAAAACGTCTGTCACTAATCCTTTTTTGTGAAGATAGTTCGGATCCTTGCATGTCTGCCAAACTTCAGCCTAACCAAGACTAAGATATTGGTGTTTGAGTCTTCTACATGGCATAACAGTGTATTGAATACAGCTTGAATTTACTGCTTAAAGTGACCATAAGGTAACCTTAAGCCTTAACCGATGGCCCAGGGATTTAACATTGTCTTTGAAAACTAAGTTGTGGGGCAGTTTCATGCCCAGTGCCCTGTGGGATCCTGCTACTGCTCTAGTAACTTGGATTCATGGAGATATTTGTAGGAATCTGTAAAACATGCACTTGAAGGGGCACTGTCACGCCAAACGTACCTTTCTATTATTGTTTCTTCTACTCTTTCTCTCTCAGAATCTGTTCTTTTTTTCCTATCTGATCTAATTTTCTTTAAAACATAAGACAAAGTAGGGCACCGACAATATCACTGAATTTCGTCCAGAATGAGTACAGTTTGTACATTCGTGTTAGGAAAAAAATTGGTAATTTTTGTTCAGTTTGAAATTCTATTCAAATGAATGGAATCCAATCTGGTCAGTGCCACGGCTGCATCTTGCAGCCGTTTAGTAGATATCCCCCTAATTCCCACAGTATCAGGGAGCTATCTACTAAAAAGCTGAAAGATTACTTAGTATTAGTAAATAAGGTGAATAAGGGAGTTTAACATCCCCCTCCTGCCACTACTCGAGGCATAGCATGTCTACTAAACAGTGAGCAGCCTGTGGGGCACCTATTGTATTTAACTGCATAATACTCGCCACCATATAATAGTCACACCCTGGTTTTTCAAGCCAAAAATTTATTCAAATTCAATTCATCACGTAATAGTTGCATAATTGACCATTGCTGTTTTTGTAGTGAGACATTCTTATGGTTGATACATTCTTATTGGCGAACATTCTACTGATCTTATATTGAAGAAAAGGTTCATTACCTATAAGTTTATTGTATTTTAGTGCATTTTTTCTGGGATCAGGATCAGAGTTTACGTAATGCATTCGAAAATATGCTATGATATGTTATCAGCAACTATAATGTTAGCAGAAACTGTAAAAAATAAAGCGTCACATAATGGTCGCGCACCGCATAATGGTCGCACCCCCATTTTTAATGAAAGGAATTAGGAAAAAAATCTGCGACCATTATGCGGTTGTATACGTTATTCAAATAATTAATGGGGGGACACTGTACCCCACAAATGGGGGCTATTAGACTAAACAGGGGACCTAGTGGCTAAATGCCACAGGCTGGTGACTGTTTAGTAGACCTGCTCCTACTCGCAACATAGCAAATTTCTGACAATGGCGAATGCCCAAGTGTTCAACTGGGCATGTGCGGGAACTTCACAGCACTATATAGTGAGGGCAGATGACATGTCCTGCATGGCCTTCATCTGCCTGCACAGAGATAGCGGCGACCAGGACCTAGGTGTGGTCACAAAAAAAAGTTAAAAACAACAGGTAAAATTAGGGGTGATGGGGCATTTGCTGGTGATTAGGGGGACAATAAAATGTACTGCAGTCGGGAGGGGGGTAAAAAAAACAAAAACAAATGCAGCCATGATAGTGCCGCTTTAAGCTCCCAACCCTGAAGTAAAGTGGCAATACTAGTGCTCTCTCCCCTCCTACCAGCTTATATAAGTATGATATATATTATTTTATACATATCAATAACATAGGTTTAAAAACATTTTCCATATCAGGAGAAAAATGTAGCATATCTGGCGGCTGCGCTAATGTTTACGTAAATATTTCTTACAGAACTTCAACAATAATAATGTGATTTATTGTAGCTCAGTTTTCATTTTATAAATAGCTTTTTTGGTAGCTAGATTGACTTTTCTAAATTGTTGTTTAATGTCATATATAAGTAGATATATAGTCCACGCGATCAGCACATGTTTTTCGTCAACAGATAATTGTGCCCAGACTGTCTCACTGCTATAATTTTTAATGGAGTACTATCTTATAGCTGTCACTAGAGTTATTTTTAAAGAGGCTGCTCAGCAGTTCACCACATGGCAATGCATTAGCTTTGTCTTTGTATACAAACAGTAAAACTTGGTGTTCCTCAGATGTGGTGTCCTCTGTTGTTTTGCAGCGTCTGCTCTTACAGTTGCATAATTATACTTTTGATGGGTCTAGACTTCGGTTAACAGTTTACATTAATGGGAGCCAGTGACAAAATTGTAAGTAGTGGTGAGAAAAGGAAATTAAAAAGTATATACCGTATTTTTTTTTTGTATAGACTAATGTGCAATACATCTGCAATACATCCTATTACAAGGTAAATTACACCATGTTTCATTATTATAATTATTTCAATTATTATGCAAATTCTATTTAAGTGTCACAAAGATTAAATATTTTGTTTTTCAGTTTAACTCATGGATGGCATTGTGTCTCAGGGCTCTTTTGATCACTGAAAATCTAGGACACCTGTGATAGTTAGATTACCAGTTGAGCCCAATTTAAGGAAAAACTACTAAAGGAGGGTGTTCCACATTATTAAGCAGAGCACCATTTTCATGCAATATGGGGAAGAGAAAGGATCTCTCTGCTGCCGAAAAGAGTGAAATAGTTCAATGCCTTGGGCGAGGTATGAAAACATTAGATATTTCACGAAAACTTAAGCGTGATCATCGCACTTTTAAGAGATTTGTGGCTGATTCAGAGCACAGACGGGTTCGTGCAGATAAAGGCACATTGAGGAAGATTTCTGCCAGATCCATGCATCGGATCAAGAGAGCAGCTGCTAAAATACCATTTCATAGCAGCAAACAGATATTTGAAGCTGCTGGTGCCTGTGGAGTTCCCCGGGCATCAAGGTGTAGAGTCCTCCAGAGTCTTGCAACTGTGCCTAAACCTTCTATTTGGCCACCACTAACCAATGCTCACAAGCAGAAATGGCTGCATTGGGCAGAAAAATACACGTTTTTCAAACAGTTTTCAAACAGTCCTGTTCACTGATGAGTGCCGTGCAACCCTGGATGGTCCAGATGGATGGAGTAGTGGATGGTTGGAGGATGGCCACCTTGTTCCAACAAGGCTGCGACGTCAGCAAGGCGGTGGTGGAGTCATGTTTTGGGCCGGAATCATGGGAAGAGAGCTGGTCGGTCCCTTTAGGGTCCCCCAAGGTGTAAAGTATGTGGAGTTTCTGACTGACCACTTTCTTCCCTGGTACAGAAGGAAGAACTAGGCTTTCCGTAATAAAATCATCTTCATGCATGACAATGCACCATCTCATGCTGCAAAGAATACCTCTGCATCAATGGCTGCTATGGGGATGAAAGGAGAGAAAGTCATGGTATGGCCTCCATCCTCCCCTGACCTAAATCCTATTGAGAACCTTTAGAGCATCCTCAAACAAAAGATCTATGAGGGTGGGAGGCAGTTTACATCCAAACAGCAGCTCTGGGAGGCTATTCTGACATCTTGCAAACAAATTCAAGCAGAAACTGTCCAAAAACTCACAAGTTCAATGGATGCAAGACTTGTGAAGCTGCTATCAAATAAGATAAGTTCCTATGTTAAAATGTAATGTGACCTGTTAAAATGTTTAAAAAGTTAAAGGACCACTATAGACACCCAGACCACTTCAGCTTAACAAAGACAAAGCTAATGCATTGCTATGTGGTGAACTGCTGAGCAGCCTCTTTAAAAATAACTCTAGTGACAGCTATAAGATAGTACTCCATTAATGCTTTCCTATGGACTGGCTGAATGCGCACGTGGCTCTTGCCGCTCATGCGCATTCAGCCGATGATGACCGAAGGAGGAGGAGAGTCCCCAGCGCCGAGGGAGCCCGGCGCTGGAGAAAGGTGAGTGTTTAACCCCCTTCCTTCCCCTTCAGCCCAGCGGGAGTGGGACCCTGATGGTTGGGGCACGAGTTTGTTTTCCTGGCACTATAGTGGTCCTTTAAAATGTTGTTATAAGTTTGATTGAAATAGCTTTTGATTTCAGTAAATATGCTGCAAACACAACAAATGAAAATTTTTTGGTTCTTTACAACTTATAAAGTGTTTTGAAACTTATTGTGCGTAATAATTTGGAACAGTGCATTGTAAGTTTTTTATGTAAACAAAATACTGTTGTCATTAGGAGGTTTATTCAATAAAATTTGAATTGTAGTCTTAATAGTTGATAACATGAGAATTATGCTGACTGTTATTTACATCAATTATTTAGGTAAATGAGAAAAATATAATTTGCATAATAATTTGGAACAGGGTGTAAATGTGGTGTTTTCACAACAATTTAACAATTTAAATATACTGTAACTTCTATGTTTAAAGGGGACCTATTGCCAGAACAACTACAGCTAATTGCATTCTGGTAAGTATAATCATTGCTTCACTGAAAAGACAGTGTTTACATCACAGCCTAGGAATACCTCTACTGTCTCCACCCTCTGCACTGGGCCGGACTGACCCACCGAGATACCGGGATATTTCCTGGTGGGCCGCGGCACCTGAGGGATTCTGAGGGAATTAGCAGAAGCAGAGGGAGCCGCTGCAGGCAGTTTTATTTACATTGCACCGCATTAAGGGTGAGTGAGGCTCAGCCAAAGGGGGCTGGCCGTGGCTGGGCTCTAGAGTTCCATTGCGGCCAGTGGCAGCAGCAAGTGTGATGATGGTGGTGCTGCGGAGCCAGTCTGGCAACACACTCAATTGTAATGACAGCAGTGCAGCTGCTGGAGGACTGACTGAGAACAACAATGTGCTGTTCTCTCTCCATGTCATGCTCCATCCCGGTTCCTACAATTCCCAGCACAGACACATCATAGAGTAGTGATTACTCTGAGTCTATGATGTGTCGTTGCAGGGAATTGTAGGAACCGGGAGGGAGCATGACATGGAGAGAGCACATTGTTGTCAGTGCTGTTCTCCCAGGGCTACTACTCCTTCAGGCTGAAGAGCAAAATCATTGGCAGTGGCAGCCCCCAGTGTCCAGCAATACAGAGCCAGGCTGTCTGTGTGCCCAGTGCCAACAAGTGGCCAAAAGTTAATATGGCCACCACAGTTACACTGGGAGCTGTGACCACCCCCTGGGGCCCTCATCTCACTCTCATGTAAGAGAGGTTTGGAGGTGCAGCAGGCAGCACTCAAGGAAGAAGATGATCATGAGGAACTTGGAAGTACAGTCAAAACATAGACAATGGTGAGTAACGTTTTTTTTTTTCATCACACAAAATAGACACACTCAAACACACACAGATATATTTGCATACATAGACACTCACACAAGTACACAAAGGACAGAAGAATTTAGGGCCCAAATTATCTTTTTTCATACAGGGAGTGCAGAATTATTAGGCAAATTAGTATTTTGACCACATCATCCTCTTTATGCATGCTGTCTTACTCCAAGCTGTATAGGCTCGAAAGCCTACTACCAATTAAGCATATTGGGTGATGTGCATCTCTGTAATGAGAAGGGGTGTGGTCTAATGACATCAAAACCCTATATCAGGTGTGCATAATTATTAGGCAACTTCCTTTCCTTTGGCAAAATGGGTCAAAAGAAGGATTTGACAGGCTCAGAAAAGTCAAAAATAGTGAGATATCTTGCAGAGGGATGCAGCACTCTTAAAATTGCAAAGCTTCTGAAGCGTGATCATCGAACAATCAAGCGTTTCATTCAAAATAGTCAACAGGGTCGCAAGAAGCGTGTGGAAAAACCAAGGCGCAAAATAACTGTCCATGAACTGAGAAAAGTCAAGCGTGCAGCTGCCAAGATGCCACTTGCCACCAGTTTGGCCATATTTCAGAGCTACATCACTGGAGTGCCCAAAAGCACAAGGTGTGCAATACTCAGAGACATGGCCAAGGTAAGAAAGGCTGAAAGACGACCACCACTGAACAAGACACACAAGCTGAAACGTCAAGACTGGGCCAAGAAATATCTCAAGACTGATTTTTCTAAGGTTTTATGGACTGATGAAATGAGAGTGAGTCTTGATGGGCCAGATGGATGGGCCCGTGGCTGGATTGGTAAAGGGCAGATAGCTCCAGTCCGACTCAGACGGCAGCAAGGTGGAGGTGGAGTACTGGTTTGGGCTGGTATCATCAAAGATGAGCTTGTGGGGCCTTTTCGGGTTGAGGATGGAGTCAAGCTCAACTCCTAGTCCTACTGCCAGTTTCTGGAAGACACCTTCTTCAAGCAGTGGTACAGGAAGAAGTCTGCATCCTTCAAGAAAAACATGATTTTCATGCAGGACAATGCTCCATCACACGCGTCCAAGTACTCCACAGCGTGGCTGGCAAGAAAGGGTATAAAAGAAGAATATCTAATGACATGGCCTCCTTGTTCACCTGATCTGAACCCCATTGAGAACCTGTGGTCCATCATCAAATGTGAGATTTACAAGGAGGGAAAACAGTACACCTCTCTGAACAGTGTCTGGGAGGCTGTGGTTGCTTCTGCACGCAATGTTGATGGTGAACAGATCAAAACACTGACAGAATCCATGGATGGCAGGCTTTTGAGTGTCCTTGCAAAGAAAGGTGGCTATATTGGTCACTGATTTGTTTTTGTTTTGTTTTTGAATGTCAGAAATGTATATTTGTGAATGTTGATATGTTATATTGGTTTCACTGGTAAAAATAAATAATTGAAATGGGTATATATTTGTTTTTTGTTAAGTTGCCTAATAATTATGCACAGTAATAGTCACCTGCACACACAGATATCCCCCTAAAATAGCTAAAACTAAAAACTACTTCCAAAAATATTCAGCTTTGATATTAATGAGTTTTTTGGGTTCATTGAGAACATGGTTGTTGTTCAATAATAAAAATGAATCCTCAAAAATACAACTTGCCTAATAATTCTGCACTCCCTGTAAATACATCTGTGGATTTTTAAAACTTATGTTTGCTATTCTCCTGTGTGGCAGTATGCTAAAAACATATTTTACTTAACCACCACTTGACAGTGTATACCATCGTGAAGTGCAGGTTTTAACGCCCCTTGACGGCATAAACCATCATGCAGTAAAGATGCCAGCAGGGATTAACCCTTTAAAACCGGAGGGCGTACTATTACGCCCTATTCTAAGCGGCTCTGACGTTTTTTGCATTTTTCACACACAAACCGCACTTACACGGATGATATTATTGCTGTGATACTTTTTACTGTTTTGAAACACAAATATTTGTGGTCAGCGAAGTCTCCCGAGTACAACAGTACCCCTCATGTACAGGCTTTGTGGTGTTTTCAAAAGTTACAGCGTCAAATATAAGGCTTGTGTTTAATTTTTTTCACATTAAAATTCGCCAGACTGGTTACGTTGCCTTTGAGACCCTATGGTAGCCCAATAAGGAAAATTACCCTCATGATGGCATACCATTTGCAATAGTAGACAACCCAAGGTATTGCAAATGGGGTATGTCCATTCTTTTTTAGTAGCCACTTAGTCACAAACACTGGCCAAAATGGCGTTTTTTGCATTTTTCACAAACAAACAAATATTAACGCTAACTTTGGCCAGTGTGACCAAATGGCTAATAAAAAAGACTGGACATACCCCATTTGCAATACCTTGGGTTGTCTACTATTGCAAATGGTATGCCATTATGGGTGTAAATTTAATTCCTGGGCTACTATACAGTCTCAAAGGCAACGTAACCAATCTGGCGAATTTCAATTTCAAATGTAACGTGCTATATTTGACCCTGTAACTTCCCAAAACACCATAAAACCTTTACATAGGGGTTACTGTTTTACACGTGAGACTTTGCTGAATACAAATATGTGTATTGTATTGCAGTAAAAGCAAACAGTATTATGACATTGACAGTTAAAATGTCATGTAGAACTAAAAAAATAAAATCTTATTTTCTCCCATTTTTTTCATATTAAATTATGTTTCAAAGCTAAATATTTGATATTAAATGAAAGCCCTGTTTCCCCTGAATAAAATGATATATAATAAGGGTGAGTGCATTTAATATGAAAGAGGTGAATTACGGTTGGACAGACATGTAGCGCAAATGCCAGGTTTTGTTTACGTTTTGTTTTGTTCACAACGTGTACATTTGGCTCAGTCCTTAAGGGGTTAAATCCCTGATGGTGCCAAAGAACCCCAGGTATCATTTAATGCCTGAGAATGCCCGCGGTCAATTGAGTTCACAGCTAATGGCCCCAGATTGACAGATGAACTATGTGCAGTACTCTAATTGAGCGCTACACAATATATAAAGAGAGAGATTTTTTACACATATATTAATCTACATTTATCCCCCAAGAGGGGATATGATAACTTTATACAAATATATTCAGGGCCAGTACAAACCTTTATCTGGAAATCTATTCATAAACAGGGTTATACATAGGACACAAGGTCACACATTTAGGCTGGAAGAAGGGAGATTTCATCTAAGGCAAAGAAAATGTTTTTATACAGTAAGAGCAATATGGCATTCTCTGCCTGAAGAGATGGTTTTGTCAGAGTCACTACAGGTTTAAACTGCAATTGGATAAATACTTACAAAAACATAACATACAGGGATATAATTTATAATTAGTGGGGTAACAGCTGTTTGATCCAAGGAGACATCTGACTGCTATTTTGGGGTCAAGAAGGAATTTTTTCCTAGTTTGTGGCAAAATTGGAAGCGCTTCAGACTAGGTTTTTTGCCTTCTTTTGGATCAACAGCAACAGCATATGTGAGGAAGGCTGAACTTGATGGACGCAAGTCTCTTTTCAGCTATGTAACTATGTAACTATGTATATATGCATTAGGGGTGCACCGAAATTCCGGCGGCCGAAAGTATCGGCCGAAAATAGACCTAATCCATTTCGGCCGATATTGGCAAATATCGGCAGAAAATAGGGCGGTCAGGCTGGCGGGCGCGCGAGGGAGCACTCTCCCCTGAGTGCTTCCTCTTCAGCTCCCTTGCGCACCGCACTGATACCGGAGCCGGAAGATGACGTCATCTTCCGGCGCTGGTATCAGAACGCGGCGCGCGAGGGAGCTGAAGAGGAAGCACTCAGGGGAGAGTGCTCCCTCGCGCGCCCGCCAGCCTGCCTGCCCGCCGGGTGACCGGCCCCCCAGGAGCCCAGCAGCACCACTGGACCCCAGGGAATCCCCTCAGCACTCCAAAAGGTAAGGAGGCTGGGGGGGGGTTAAATAAAAAAAAATGCGTAAGTGTGTGTGTGTGTGTGTGTGTGTTAGTGTTACTGTGAGTGTTAGTGTGTGTGTGTGGTAGTGTTACTGTGAGTGTTAGTGTGTGTGTGTGTGTTAGTGTTACTGTGAGTGTTAGTGTTACTGTGAGTGTTAGTGTGTGTGTTACTGTGTGTGTTAGTGTGTGTGTTAGTGTGTGTGTGTGTTAGTGTTACTGTGAGTGTGTGTTTTAGTATTACTGTGAGTGTTACTGTGTGTGTTAGTGTTACTGTGAGTGTTAGTGTTACTGTGAGTGTTAGTGTGTGTGTTAGTGTCAGTGAGTTTGTCTGTTGAGTGTGTGTCTGCTAGTGAGTGTCAGTGAGTGTGTTACAATGGGTGTCTGTTACTGAGTGTGTTTGTGTAGGGAGTCTGTTTGATGTCTGTTAGTGAGTGTGTGTTTGTCAGTGAGAGTGTATGTTTTGTGAGTGTGTATGTATGTCTGTCACTGAGTGTGTCTCTGACAGTAAATGTGTGTGTCTGTTAGCTAGTGTGTATGCATCTGTTCGTGAGAGTGTGTGTGTGTCTTCAGCACTTACCTTTCTCCAGCGCCGGACTCCCTTGGCGCTTGGGATCCCTCCGCCGCTCAGCTCAGAATGCGCATGCAAGGCAAGAGCCGTGCGCGCATTCAAACCGCCCATAGGAAAGCATTACTCAATGCTTTCCTATGGACGTTCAGTGTCTTAGAATCGCGGAAGCTCCTCTAGCGGCTGTCAGTGAGACAGCCACTAGAGGCTGGATTAACCCTCAGTGAAACATAGCAGTTTCTCTGAAACTGCTATGCTTTCAGCTGCAGGGTTAAAACTAGAGGGACCTGACACCCAGACCACTTCATTGAGCTGATGTGATCTGGGTGTCTGTAGTGGTCCTTTGTGTGTGCATCTGCATGCACTGGTGTACATACCGCGGTCGCAGCCCTGCAACCCCCGTGACCTGGTGCCTGCCGCCATGGTTTGCGGCCTGGCCTGCGCAGAGTAAGGCTGAGAGTGGGTGTAGTTTTTCCAAGAAATGCTGTTTTATATTGGCAAGACAGAAACAGCTCTATGCGAGAGAATAAGGGGCCACAGATCAAGCATCCGACTAGCCTATCGTGATGGCAGGTCGGACAAGCCTGTGGCCCGACATTTCTTGGAAAAACTACACCCACTCTCAGCCTTACGCTGCGTGGCATTTGACCATGTGCCGGTGGCAACTAGAGGTGGGGATAGAGCGAAACTTCTGTTACAAAGAGAAACTCACTGGATTGTAGAATTGGATACTGTTTCCCCTAGAGGGTTAAATGAAAAATGTTCTTTCATTCCTTTTCTGTAAATTATGTTTATATTTTGATATATACTACTTTCAGTGGTGAATCAATATATTCTCCTCTTACACAGCGTATGTGGAATTGAAATACACCTGATGGTCACCTCTGGATGTGGCTTTGGGTCGTATTTTTTAATTACCGTATTTATCGGCGTATAACACGCACCGGCATATAACACGCACCTCATTTTTAGAAAGAAATTCCAGGAAATTTCCCCCCTCCCATAGTATCCCCCCCCCCTCATCCCATAGTATCCCCCCCCCCTCATCCCATAGTATTCCCCCCTCATCCCATAGTGTTCCCCCCCTCCCATAGTATTCTCCCCCCTCCCCTCCCATAGTATTCTCCCCCCCTCCCATAGTATTCTCCCCCCCTCCCATAGTATTCTCCCCTCCCCTCCCATAGTATTCTCCCCTCCCCTCCCATAGTATTCTCCCCTCCCATAGTATTCTCCCCCCCTCCCCTCCCATAGTATTCTCCCCCCCTCCCCTCCCATAGTATTCTCCCCCCCTCCTCTCCCATAGTATTCTCCCCCTCCCCTCCCATAGTATTCTCCCCCCTCCCCTCCCATAGTATTCTCCCCCTCCCCTCCCATATTATTCTCCCCCTCCCCTCCCATTCTCCCCCCCTCCCCTCCCATAGTGTACTTCCCCCCTCCCCTCCCCTCGTGTACTTCCCCCCCCTCCCCTCCCATAGTGTACTTCCCCCCCCACCATAGTGTACTTCTCCCCCCTCCCATAGTGTACTTCCCCCCCCATAGTGTACTCCCCCCCCCCTCCCCTCCCATAGTGTACTTCCCCCTCCCCTCCCATAGTGTACTTCCCCCTCCCCTCCCATAGTGTACTTCCCCCTCCCCTCCCATAGTGTACTTCCCCTCCCATAATTACTTACCTGTCCTGAAGCGTGGGCCGGCTTCACAGCTTGCACCGCGGTACAGGAACTTTAATTTCATGTTCCGGTTTCCGGCGGGACTGAAAGGAAGTGTGCACACTATTGTGCACACTTCCTTTCAGTCCCGCCGGAAACCGGAACATGAAATTAAAGTTCCTGTACCGCGGTGCAAGCTGTGAAGCCGGCCCACGCTTCAGGACAGGTAAGTAATTATGGGATATCGGCGTATAACACGCACCCACGATTTTTCCCCTATTTTCAGGGGAAAAAAGTGCGTGTTATACGCCGATAAATACGGTATATATTTTTTAATTATATGTTTTATGTTAATATTTTGGACAATTTTTTTGTCCTTAAGATTATGAGGATATGTATACAAAATGGTGATAGCTATAATATAGACACTCACCTAGTTCTATTCAAGCTGATCTTTCAATATAGGTCCTGGTGATCTTGGTTCCCATCTGTCTATCTAGAGCAATAACTTTATCTCTAACAGTCATGGAGATTATGCACATATATAGGAGTTATTTCTCCTTAGCTTTGATCACTATAGGCACACTTTAGTCATACCTTTATTCCTTGATTGGAAATATCGTACACAATATATTTTTTATACCTTTATTGCATACAAGGCACATTTTCTATACATCTTACAAATCTTACAGAGTCACATTTGATTAAATAGTCTTTTAGAGATTGTATATATGATTAGATAATCTCCTTAAATTTTATGTTTATTTATTTTCACATTTTACACAAATGTGCACATAATAGTTTCGTCACGTCACCATACACTTTATATATATTATTCTATATTTTCTTTTGCCTCATAGACTGTTTAGTTTGATTTCTGTCCGAGATCACGCTGATAGAATACGTCTAAATAAGTTTGGACTTATATTTTAGAGTGGACAGTTCGTTCTATCTGATTTTTCGTCCAGCACCAGCTGACCGAGCAATGCAATCCGCTGTCATCGAGCGGAGTGTTCTAACATAGGGGGAAAGCTCTTACGAGAGCGGCTGATCACACAGTAGGCAAACCGAGCTGAATGTTTCAGCGGTTGCCTAGTAACCGTGACGCACCCAATCATTGAACCTCCTCTCGGTCATGTGACGCGGAAGTGTATGCCGGCTATCTGACATGCGCAGTGACACTGAGTGCATGCCGAAAATCGGAAGGAACTGATTTCAGCTGAACAGGTGAGTGTCTATTGGTTATGTTATTTTAGATGTCCTATATAAGTGTGTTTTTTATTATATTCAATGTCTTGGGTGTCCTGATGAAAGCTCCGACCGGGAGCTGAAACGTTGACTGAAACAGTACCTATTCTAAATAAACTGGAAAAGAAAATCCACGAGTGCCGGTAAAATTATTTTTGATACTTGTATATGTATATATATATATATATATATATATATATATATATATATATATATATATATATTATTCAGTCATATACAGCAAACAGGGTTAACAGATTTTTATTTATATTGGTTTTTTTAAAGCTATTTTCTGTCCAATTTTGGTGTGTTGCTCTCAATAAGTGTGGTTATTTATTTTATTGGCTTGTAGTTTTTCATATTTGATTTATTAAATTCATGAAAAAGAATTATATTAATAAAATCATAGAAAAAAAAAAGTATTTTAAAAGTATTTGGGCAAAAAGGCGGTTTCGGTTTTCGGTCAAGGGCATCCTGAATTTTCGGTTTCGGCCCTGAATTTTCATTTCGGTGCACCCCTAATATGCATAATACAGAAATATTTATACAGTAAATAACATATGTGCAAAAAGCATGTATTGGCCCAGTCTTGTTGCTAGGTGCACACCACAGCACAATAACATATTTGTGAAAGAACATTCGTAGGACTTAAACAAGATAACTTAATTTTCTACGGCTGTACAAAAGCATACATTCACCATTTCAGTCCCATTACCAAAATTTCCTTAATATGTCAAGGTAGTTGGACTGAAACATTGTTTGTTTGTATGCAAATAGACGTGTTTTAAAATAAATATGCACCTTTGTTTATTTTTAAGCCCTATGAGTGGTTTCTTTCACGCTAGAGTTTTCTATTTTACGTTATTTTTTCCACCTCTCTATCTGCACACTATGCTGGCGAGGCACGGTATTGGGCTGGTATAGACATTTTTCCAGGGCTGCTTTTATTTCTCAATCCGGCCCTGCCTCTGTATGCAGACGCTGAACTTTCTTCATAGAAATGCATTGATTCACTGTATTTCTATGAGGAGATGCTGATTGACCAGGACTGTGTTTCGCTTGTGCTGGCTCTACCCCTGATCTGCCTCCTTGACAAGTATAGCCAATCCAATGCTTCCCTATGGGAAATCATTGTAATTCGCTCACAACATCACTGAAATCACTGAAATAAAAGTAATATTTTGCTATATTAATAGGGGCAAGGGGCTAGATTGTGGTTTTAACACTATAAGGTCAGCAATACATGTTTGTGTTCCTGACCCTATAGTGTTCCTTTAATATCGGATGTTTTTTTAAAAAAAAATAATGTAAAAACAGATATTAAAAGAAGGGGATAACATTCTGTAGAATAATCAGAATGTATACATGTTAGTAGGAAAATCACTGGTTAAAAACAAGATTAAGCAAGCTGAAGTACTTTAGGTGTCTGGAGTGTCCCTTAAAAGGTGTCAACGCATTTAATTATTCATTGCAAGAGTTGATAATTTTAGATTTATGCAACATATTATGTGAAAGTTGTGTTAGTGGGGAGGGGTTTACTCACATTACTAGAGGCACTGAGAGAAATAATTTCTTGGGTTTCAACACCTGTTTGAACTATGCGTGGGATGGGACTTCAAAGTTAGAATGTACATGCCTCATTACCTCTTTTTAAATATACTAATCTTGAAGTTAAAGTAGCAAAGATAAATTTGAGCTACTTTTACCAATATTTGAGTACAGGTACTTTTAGGACAACATAGGCCTCCTGTTACCCTCTGAGTCACAAGTGAGCTCATTCACTAAACTGTATATTTTTTGACAGTTGCATAGCTAGATAAAAAAGTTTCCGACTAGCTTAGTATTTTTTCTTGTATGCCTAAATTTTGCTTTAAGAAAGCTAATAAGCACATAATAAGACATTGCAAACCTGGAGGATTCATGATACACTTATCAGGGCTGAATTTCTACTCGCCATGGTGGAATGTTCACTTGCCAATGACCAGTGCAGTGGGCATTTTGAGCCTTGATATATAGATATATAAATAGCTAAATAGAAGAGCAGCAACATGCTGGACCATGATTCTGCTTAAGGATGCAGTTTCAAAAACTGGACTTACCCTTAAGGACACAAGCAATTTTTGCATGTTTTGCTGTTTGTGTTCAACCTCAGTTTGCATTTGTCTTATTTATTGTACCAACACATGTTATATACCATTTTTTAAAGGGCTTTAATCTGATGTGACATATACATATATAAATTCTTATTTATTATAAAAAAGAGAATTTTTTTTACACAGATTAGGCAATAATAATGTGTGTATAATAAGTGCAGCTTAAGGAAAGTAATTTAAAAAAAAAATTCAATTAGTTCTGATTTTCAGAGTACATAATTTGTCTAGGATTTCAGCTTACTTTGAAAGTTACAGGTCACAAAATACAAGGAGTAAAATAAAATTTTAATGTGGAGCTATTTTAGAATTTGGTATGTTTGTCTTGTAAGGTTAATAGCCATCACAGAAAGCAAAATTGCAGCACAAAAGTATATATTTATATAAAGCACACATCACAGGCTAATACCTAAGGGTATTCTGACACTTTTTACGTAGCCATTTCGCCGCCAATCTCTGCTAAATAGTGTAGTAAAATTGTTTTGGTTTTTTTCAGATTTCAAACATACACACATAAAACAAGGTTTTTTAATGTGTATGTCATAAAGCTGATGTATACTACTGCTGTAGAAAACCCCATATTGTGTTCAGCCATGTCTACCGAGTAAAATGATACCCCAATCTATGCCTGTGCCACTATCCTGTGAAGTTACAGTGCCATAAAAGAGACCTGACCATTTCAGTTTTCACAGTGATAATTTTGATAGATGAATTTGATGGGTGGGTTTCAAGTCTCGTTTTGGGGCATTGTAGCAGTTTGACTGTTGAATTTATGCCTCAAGGACCTACCATTTGTGAAAGTAGACACTACAGTGTATCTCATATGGTGTATATTATGCCTTAACATGATGGCATCTTTTCACCAGTTTATGTCAAACTGTGGTAAAATATAGTTTTTGCATTTTTTACATACAATTTTTTTGATCATATTTCAAGTCTGGTATGTGCCACTGTGTTCAAACCCCCCATAATTATGCTCTGCAAACTCTTCTGAATAAAACAATACCCCCAATTTATGTCTTTGCCACTATCCTGTGAAGCTACAATGCGTTAAAGGACCACTCTAGTGCCAGGAAAACATACTCGTTTTCCTGGCACTAGAGTGCCCTGAGGGTGCCCCCACCCTCAGGGACCCACTCCTGCCGGGCTCTGGAAAGGGGAAAGTGTTTAAAACTTACCTTTTTCCAGCGGTGGGCAGAGAGCTCTCCTCCTCCGATCCTCCTCTTCTCCTCCCCGTCGGCTGAATGCGCACGCACGGCACGAGCTGCGCGCGCATTCAGCCGGTCACATAGGAAAGCATTCATAATGCTTTCCTATGGACGCTTGCGTGCTCTCACTGTGAAAATCACAGTGAGAATCACGCAAGCGCCTCTAGCGGCTGTCAGTGAGACAGCCACTAGAGGAAATAGGGGAAGGCTTAACCCATTCACAAACATAGCAGTTTCTCTGAAACTGCTATGTTTATGAAAAAAATGGGTTAACCCTAGAAGGACCTGGCACCCAGACCACTTCATTAAGCTGAAGTGGTCTGGGTGCCTAGAGTGGTCCTTTAAATGAGTCCTGACCATTACAGTTTTTACAATTAGAATTTTGATAAATGGATTTGTTGTGTCTATATCACATTTTAGGGCATTGTAGCAGTTAAAATTACACCATAAATGTATACCATTTGTGAATGTAGACACCACGGGCTATGTCATATGGTCTATTTTGAGCTTTATTATACAGTTATGTTAGCACCAATTTCTTTATTTTTGCATTTTTATACATTTTTACATAAATTTTTTAGTGGTTAATTTTTGAAACTTGATATATGCTACTGTAAATTAAATCACTAAATTATTCTCAGCTAGATTTCCTGAGTACAAAATTACCCCCTTTGTATACCTTAGCCAGGTTTTTGTGAAAAAATACAGGGCTAAAATCATACCCGGCCCAGTAGTTTGTTTTTTTTTTTCTCTTTTTTTTTAAATGGCAAATTGACGATGGGTCTTTGGATTTTGGGACATTTTAGCTGCTCATATATTTAAATTACACCACCAATGCATACCATTTACAAAAGTGGACACCATGGGGACTCTCAAATAAAATATTATAAACTTTATTCAAGTGACATTTTGTTTCAAAGTTTGTGGTATTAATTTTTATGTTTACATTTTTACATACACATAGTATTTTTGATGCTTATTTTTTAAATCCTGTGTGTCCCACTGTCATAAAATTATCTTAGTTGTACTTGGCAACATCTTCTCAGTACAAATATACCCCATACATATATCTTTGGAAAGTAATGATCTTAATCCCAATTTAAATCCCTAATCCTAAACCAAGCTCTAATTCTAAACCAAATCTAACCCTCAATCTAATCATAAACCCTTACCACAATCCTAACCCATAATGTAATCCCATGTGTAACCCTAATTATAACCTTAATCCTAATCTCAATCCTACCTTTAGCAATAGTGTTAAAGGGACTCTCCAGCCAAGCCTCTTTACTCACCTGGTTCCAGCACCGGGAGCCTCGTGAAGCCGCGCCCCCTATTTCGTCAAAATGACTAAATAGGTCGGCGCGAGTAGGGAGCAATCAGACGCTTCCATTTGGAAGCGTCATTGCTCCCTTGTGCGCATGTGCGGTGTAACGGACTGTTTTGCTCAAAAGGGGATAAAAATCGTTTAGGCGATAATCCCCTTTTTCCTAGACCAGCAGCTACTGCAATCACCAATCTCCCGAACTGCAAACTGTACGAATTCTGGAAACTCCCGAACTGGAAACACATGAACCCTGGAATCAGCTGAACAGGAAAAGCATACAATCCGCTTACACTCCTGGCAGTCAGCATACAATCCAATTCCCCCAAAAACGAGACGACACATCGGTTTGAGGGTCAAGCAGAATCTGTTTTACTGAGGGCTACCTGCCCAGTATTTATGCAGGTCTCCCACCTGGTGGACACTCCCCTAAGGGACCACATGGAAGACTGAAACAGCAGACAGACATGTATCACTTTAGTACATACAGCCACAATGCATCCTGGCTTCCTCCTCTCTGTCCTGGAGATAATTAATTAAGTAATTCAATTATCTCCCAGGACAAAGGCAAGACTCCATTATACACGGGTGACACAGAAACAGTATATCACTTTAAAATACATAAAGACACATTTTATACATAAAACACAGACATGTAACATATCCCCAGATAGCTCAGGTCTGGGTGCACATTATTAGGTGAATGGCACCCAGACCACCCGAATACAGTTTAAGTGCCATGGAGCTAAAGTCTTTAATTATACGAACAGGCTCCATGGCATTGCTATCTGAGTTAAAACATTCACATAAAACATAAAATACAGAATTTCCCTGCATTCACCAAATCCATACGAATTAGAACCAGGGGCTGGAGGTTTAGCGGTGCCTGCACATAAAAGTGTCAAATTTTGGTGCATGAAAGCCGGGCAGAAAAGCGCTGGCTGCCCGGGGAGCTCCAGAACACCGCCACCTAGCGGCCGCTAAGTGTAACAGCGGCCACCCAGTAACAAGCAATTAAGCTGCGGTTAACCGCAGCTTCAGGGAGGTAAATTGGAGGCACACTCCAGCTTCTGGGTGGCCAATTAACGGCGCCGGCCGGCTTCCCATGGCTCTGGGGAGGTTGGTAAACGGCTGTTTGTTTGGTAGATGGAATCTACCGAACTGCTGTGCAGAAATAAATCCTTCTGCACAGCAAAATTAACCCTTTAGCTGACGGTCCATAATCTAAAGGCAGCAGGCGGGCAACCAGGCTTCTCCAGTTCATAGTGGCGAGGTTGGCTTCGCCACACATGCGCACATACTTCAGAGGCATTCATGCCGCCCTCTGAAGTCCTTAGCACACTACCGCGCATGCGCGCGGTGTGCGCAGCCACGAGCTGAGCTGACTGACAGCTCAGCTCGCGGTCTTTGCCCGCCCCCCTCCTCTGCTGACAGGCTGGTGAGAGAAGGCGCGCACACAGTGCCTTCTCTCTCCTGCACACGTCAGACGTATTTTAATACGTCTGACGTGTACAGGGCCTTTTTAGGGCACTGCATGATAGGAAGTCCCTCTGGTGGCCGTCTGAGTGACGGCCACTGGAGGTATTCCTATTAATCAATGTAAACACTGTATTTTCTCTGATTTTGTTTACATTAGATTGCATTTTGTTTACATTAGATTGCCTGCAGGGAGCTATAGATCATACCTGAACAACTACATTAAGCTGTAGTTGTTCAGGTGACTATAGTGTCCCTTTAAAATGATTGCCTCTGCTGGTGTCCGCAGAGGAATTCCCTTGCTATATTCAGCAAGGGATGCCCGTGCTGACCCTGATCCTAATCTGAACCATAATCTGAATCCTAATCTGAAACACAATCCCAATACAACAATTAATTATAAATCTAGTCTTAAACATAAGCTTAATAATAAACCCAATAATAAACCTGATAATAAATCTAATACTAATTCTAAACCGAATAATAATCCTTAATTGTAATCCTTAATTTAATCTTAATCCCAAAGGTTTCCCTCTGCTAATATCAGTACTGATATTAGTAAAGGGATTTTAAACTAAAACAGACAGTGGTATGTTGCTGCCATCTACTGGCTATTTTCATTATTGCAGTCTCCTATCTCTTACATTGAAGACATTATGCCCAATGCAATGCGATCTGTGCTGGGCAACTGAAAAAGCCCAGCACTGATCAGAATGGCATTGGGGCATAGAGGGTGACCCTCCAGGATCTGTTCAGACCCTGGGGGTCTCCCAATCACCAGATCACTTGAGAGAATGACTTAGCTGAGCTTGATCGCTCAGCTGCAGTGTTCTTTGTGGATTTAAAGGGCTACATGACTTTCAGCACTGCATGCAGCTCATCAAAAAGTCGGGGGCTACAAAAAATGGCCCCAGCTGACAGAGGGAAGGGCCAGGTATCTATTGATACCTAGGTTCTCTAGTGTGAGCAGAGATTTAACCCTGCTCACAGTACATTGCTGTCTATGGGGATTTAAATCCCCATTAAAAGAGCTGCATGCTGACCTTACTTTGAGCTCTGCATGCAGCTCATCAAAATCCAGGGGCCACTAAAAATGGCCCCAGCTGACAGAGGGGACCCCCAGGTTTTTAATGATACCTGACTTTCCTAGTGGGAGCAGGGATTTAACCCTGCTCACACTGCATTGCTGTCTATGGGGATTTAAATCCCCATTTAAACAGCTGCATGCCAATCTCAGCTGACAGAGGGGTGCCCCAGGTTTCTATTGATACCTGGGTTTCCTAATGTTGCAGCTGCATGCCAATCTCACTTTGAGCTCTGCATGAAGCTCAGCTGTCTGTCTGGGGACAATAAAAACGACCCCAGCTGACAGAGGGGAATCCCAGGTTTCTAATGATACCTGGGTTTCCTGGTGTGAGCAGGGATTTAACCCTGCTTACACCACAATCTAGATATAGGTATTTAAATGCCTATTTAAGCAGATACATGCCGTGTTGACTTCCAGCACTGCATGTAGCTCATCAAAAAGTCTGGGGTCACTAAAAATGTCCCCAGCTGATAGAGTGGAGCCTCAGGTTTCCATTGATACCTGGAACTCCCTTGTGTGAGCAGTGATTTAACCCTGATCACACCAAATTGTAATAGTGGGGATTTAAACACTAATTCTGGCCCCGGTGAGAAAGGGGAGCCCCCTTAAGGGGATAAGTGCTGTCACCATTAGGCAGCACAGAACAAACATGTCCAGAGATCTCACAATTGATATCTATGCATAAGTACATTGATATATCCCGTGTATATGGGCCTACAAGCTAAACACTAGAAGTGGACTCCTGGTTTTTTTTGCCTTCTTTTGGATCAACAGCAAAAAACATATGTGAGGAAGGCTGAACTTGATGGACTCAAGTCTCTTTTCAGCTATGTAACTATGTAACTATGTATTAGTCTGTCTAACTCTGGATGGCACCGATCAGGATAGTAGACTGGTGGTTGGTAAGCTGAGTGCTCTCAACCTTTCAATGATGTCCAAAATTGGGAGGAATGATGCAATAAATAGGCAATGGGAGATCCCTATTTTTGTTTCTAAACAACTTAAAAATAATCTGACATACTCCAGTGGGGCAGTACCAACAGACTAATTGCTCCATAATAACTAAAATCAGCTGTTGGGGTATGGGTGCTTAGGATGCTCCTTTACTGTGCTAACACTGCCTAACATTTTGGACTGTATTTATTGCTGTCTCTGGATGTGCACCTTTCTGACATCTATGTTTACACAAACATGTTTAGCCCTTCAGATATTTAAAGTGCACTTGTAATGACACATAACTGCTCCTAAAACAATAAATATATAATTTATAATAGTATATATATATAGTATATAATCTTTTTTTTTCATACCCTTTTTTCCATGTATATATTGTTAGCAAATACAGCTGACATTGATTCAGATTTGCAAAAAAAAAAAACTTGAATTCAGGGTGGAGGTTAAGGAAATTGACTAATGGGTGTAGGCAGCAAGTAGTGGAAAAATTGTATAGAAATAACTAACTTCACCTTTCACAATTCTTAGTGTATTATAAATATTGAGCCAAGTAACCCAGGCTTCCACACCCAGTGCAGCGGAGCAGTGAAAGCTGTATACACAGCAGCTTTATGGTCTGATTTATAGCCCACATTACCTTAGCTGTGGTTTTCCTTTCTTTCTGGCTGCCTGGGGTGAAATGAAACTTCATCGAGTAGATATCCTTCTGCAAAGCTTCAAGACAGACCTACCAAGTTTGGTTGAAAAAGAAATCTGTTATATACATATTTTAAATGTAAGTGTACTATTTGTTGTGTCTTTGCACACCATGAACTTTGTGAACCAAGAATGGCAAGCTCTTATGCCAATGTCAAACTTACATTTCTGAATATCTGGAATGTTCCAGCAGAATTAGTTTTTGTTTTACTTATTCATATGATGTGTGCTTTTTCACAGAACTATCTATATTTGTGTTACTATGTACAGTATGTGTATTTGTGATATGTGTATGTGTATTTGTTTACTAAACTGAAGATTATTTGAGTCAGTTATTCTTCCAGTTTGCTTTGGTGTAAAATGTGCAATTCTGTTCGAATTCCAGATAATTCACACTCTAGAGAAAATCCATGTGCATGTTTAGCTAGATATTCTTTGAGTTCCTTGAATAGGAGAGAAACAGTTATGTTTATCTGTTACTGTCCTGGCGTCTAATCATATAATTTGCTGTGTTCTGTCAGGGCTAATCTTCTGTAGGCTCTGTGTTTTATCTTACTTTGTTAAAAACCCTTTTAAAAACAAAAAACAAAAAAACAATTGATTTCCTATGTAAAATGCCATATTTGGCACCATTTACTAGGTCCACATTATTCAATATGTCTACGGAGGTCTGTGCTGCCTAAGTCGTGTGTGCCAGGTATGTAACTAGCAGCCGATACAAAAGTTGATATATCTCACATACATAGTCCTACCACCATGACCACTTCTTAAAGCAGAATTGGTCAAGGTGGCAGTAGTAAAACCCAAGCCAAGACTTCACAAAGAGGTAAACGAATCTCAATTTAATGGGAGCCACACTTGGCCTTTTATGACAATGCCCATGCAAGGGGTACGCCCACATGAACATTTGTGCAGAGGGCATAATTGGAACAGGGGCCTGGCATGAGCAAGCTGGTGGGAGTATTACTAGAACTTAGAGACTAAGAGATCATATTTTTAGATATTTGTCTTAATGACAATATATATATATATAATTTCTTGCAGATTTCATACAATAAAAATACCTTCCTCTAATCTACATCGACAGGAATTTCTGTATTCTTCACTTTGAAAAACTTTATAATTTCCAGTTAGCTGTTTATGTTTCTAGTCACTTAATTTATTTTGTTTAACAGCCTGTTGTGGTTATGGTGCTTGGAGTGTCCCTTTAATGTAACCCTTTGGTATATGTAAGACTTTGCCATTCCTCCACAAAGGGGACATTTTGATTGGCCCGCAAATTAACAGACCTATGGCCTGCAACTGTTTACATAATTTGTATTAGTTTAGTAGAATATTTCTCTAATTGTTTAGATAGCTGTATTTGTTATGCTATATTGTTGCTAACAGTTCTTGTGCCTGTCTGATTACAGACTATAGCTTTGGTTACTTGGGAACACCAATGGTTGTATGCTGTGTGCTGTTCTGAATTGTTTCTAATGAGTGGAAAAACTTCTCAAAGAATGAATGCATAATTCAAGCCATTGGAGAACCTGACAGCTTGAACAATGCTTCCTGAGTTCAGATAATGGTCTGGGGCACACAGGCTTGCAGGCAGATGTGAAACTTGCCCCCAGTGCTAAATCTCCTGTAGGCAAATCACTCTTTTTAGCAGCTGATGTTCCACTGCATCATTCACTGAATGAGTATAAGCAAAGAGGAGATCTTCTAGCTGCCAAACCTCTCTCAAAAGCAGTCGATCACATTTCAACAAAAAAATAATCATGCGCAGGAGCATATTACATTAACGAGAAAGAATTTTTTAATCCACTCTCCCTAAAACAATATGCAATATTAACACGTGCAAAATTGATTTTTGTTGTTTTCTTATATGTACAAAAGTTTATGCTCAATAATATATCTTTAAAGAACCATTTCATTGTTTATTTGTATTAATTTCCTCTTAAATTCTTTGTTCCTAATCTGTTCCTAATCAGATGACCTTAGGTGGCTGCCTAGGGCCCATGAGTTAGAATGGATTAATAAGATAAATTCTCATTAATTATAAAAAAAATGCCAAAAAATGGGGGGGATGCATTTTTTTGCATAATATGTCGAGCTTAGAAAAAGTAATTCAAAATAAATTCATTTATGTATCTTGATTTATAGAGTACATAATATGTACAGGATTTCAGCTTGTTTTAGAAGTTACAGATCACAAAATACAAGGACTAAAATAAAATGTTTATGTGAAACAATTTTAGAAGTTGGTTTGTTTGACTTGTAGGTTTAGTAGCCACCACAGAAAACAAATTTGCCACACAGAAGTATATATTTATATAAAGTAGACATCACAGGCTATTTACCTAAGGTTAGTTTGACACTTTTTACGTAACCATTTTATTGCCAATCTCTGCTCAATATTGGAGTAAAATTTAGTTTTTTCTCTATTTTGGCATATAAACATATAACAAGGTTTTTGTAATGTGTATTTCGTAAACCTGGTGTGTGCTATTCCTGCACAGAACCCCATATTGTGTTCAGCTACATCTGCTGATTATGACGATACCCCCATTGAATTATTCTGTGTAGCTACAAATGCCATATAAGAAACAAGGCTATAGATGGATATGATGGCGTATTAAAGGTGTTTGACTGTTCAAATAACACCGCAAAGGGCTTCCATTTGATAAAGCAGACACCCCAGGGTATCTTATATGGTGTATATTGTGCCTTAACTTGTCACAATCTTTTCACCAATTTATGTCAATGTTTGTGGTGAGGGAAAAAAAATAAATCGATTTTTACATGCATTTTTGGAGAGTATTTCTTACACTTGATATGTACCACCGTCATAAAATCCCCCAAATATGCTCAGTTACATCTTCTGAGTAAAACAATATGCCCAATGTAAGACCTAGACACTATTTTGTGAAGTTACAGTGCTGTAAAAGAGACGTGACAAGTTCAGGTTTTTAAGTGTGAATTTTCATGGAGGGTTTTGATGCGTCCCTGTGCCACTTTGGAGCACCTGAGCAGGCTACATATTCTAACTACACCATAAAGGCATACCATTTCTTAAAGAAGGCATGCCAGGGTATTTCAAAAGGCATATTTTGAACCTTAGCGTGGGATAATTTGTACCAAGTGTAGTGATAATATGCATTTTTGTTGGCCTTTTTGACATACAAAGTGAGTTTGCACAGTATAATTTGCAAACCTTCTGTATGCTACGACTGTATAATACTTCATATGTTGCTCAGCTATGTCGGCTGAGTACAGCAATATCCCCGTATGTACCTTTGCCAGGTATATGTGGACATTGAAGGGGCACATTTGAGACACAGCCATTCCAGTTGTTTTAAAACTTTACATTTTTACACTGTGTCCATGTCTTATTTTAGAGTATTTTAGCAGGCTATATAATCCAACTATCCAATAAAGGCATACCATTTCCTAAAGAAGACATCCCAGGGTATTTCTAAAGGCATATTTTGAACCTTAGCATGGGATAATTTTTCCGCTAGCTTGTACCAAGTGTAGTGGTAATAAGCTTTTTGTCGGCCTTTTTGACACACAAAGTGAGTTTGACAGCATATTTTGCAAACCTTATGTGTGCTAAGACTGTATATTACTTCATATGTTGCTCAGTTATGTCGGCTGAGTACAGCAACAACCCCGTATGTACCTTTGCCAGTTATATGTGGACATTGAAGGGGCACATTTGAGACATCGCCATTACAGTTTTTTTAAAACTTTACATTTTTACGCTGTGTCCAGGTCCCATTTTAGAGTATTTTACCAGGCTATATAATCAAACTACCCCATAAAGGCATACCATTTCTTAAAGAAGACATCCCAGGGTATTTCAAAAGGCATATTTTGAACCTTAGAGTGGGATAATTTTCTGCTAGCTTATACCAAGTGTATTGGTAATAAGCATGTTTCTTCCTTTTTGACACACAAAGTGAGTTTGCACAGTATATTTTGCTAACCTTATGTGTGCTACAACTGTATAATGCTTCATATGTTGCTCAGCTATATCATCTGAGTACAGCAATACCCCCAGATGTACCTTTGCCAGGTATATGTGGATGTTGAAGGGGCACATTTGAGACACAGCCATTCACTTATTTTCTAACTTTGAAGTTTTACGCTGAGTCCATGTTCCATTTTGGAGTAGTTTAGCTGGCTGGGTATCAAACTTCCCCACAAACACATACTATTTAATAAAGAATACACCCCGGGGTAATTCAAAACGCATATTTTGAACCTTAGCGTGGGATAATTTTTTTCGCTAGTATGTAGTGGTAATGAGCATGTGTAGTGGTAATGAGCATTTATTTAATGTATTTTTTTTACTTTTTAAAACTTTTTTTTTTAATTCTTTATTTTTTAGTGCAAGAAGTGACAGACACCGCTTATAATGCCACAACGGCATATTGTGAACATTCTTTTAAGTACGGTGTCATGGAATATGAAAGAGTTGCACTTTTTTGAGTATAAGAAACAGGCTGAACTACAGGTGTACCTGAGAGGGTACGAGACAAAATCAAAACATACGCATAGCTAAACTTGTTAGAAAAAATCTGTGACATAGCATTCAGATTATTCGGATTAGCTGCACCCTTTGTTATATAATATGTAAAACCAACATGTCTAATCTTTTAGTATTACTCAAGGCATGAGAAGCGTGGTACACTGGTAGACATTATTAGTTTAAAGGCACAGCAGGCTTGAAATATTCTGTCGGGGGTTAGGGTGAGCGATTAATTAACCTGTCATGTTATCCACTGAAATAAAAGTATTAACCCAAGCTAAAACACAGTGCTAGAACATTCTACAGGTGCCTAAGTCAGCGCACCACCACATTCAACATAAATAAAGAAAGAAAGAAACAAACAAACAAAGGCTACATAATATAAAAAGGAAAAAGGGAGAAACAAAGAAACAGGGAAAGAGGGAGAAAAAATAAAATAAATAAATGGAGACAAATAACAGTTATGTGCCGTATAAGTATGAAGTATTAGTAGATTAATTATTAAACAAACAGTGGCTGTGTGCGTGTTACTGCAGGTGAACAACCCCAAACTTGCCAAACAGAGCAACAAGGTCCCCTGGTGTTCTCCAGGCAAGAGTCCTGTATCATGTACTGGCGTATTTAATGAGAGATAAAAGGGAGAAGAGGAAAGTAGAGTCCCCAAGGTCTTGATAGTTGATCTCATCAACCGATGCCTTGCGGTGTATTGGTGGCGCCCCGGCGCGGTACTCCCTTTCTTGACAGTTCGGTGTAGGCAGGTCATGGTGTTGCGGAGCTTGTAGGGTGCACCCTTCGGCTCCATCTATGAGGTAACTGAGGCGTAGGTAACCGGTGTGGTGCTCCGTGGTCTGAATGGGGCACTTTTTGCTAGATCCCAGCTGTGGCTCGGGGTGGTGGGGGCACAGGGTCCCGCTTGGGGGAGTGAATCCTGTGGCAGTCCCAGGGTTCGGAGAAGGGCCGCTGCATCTTGCATGCTGTAGATTTGGTGTGTCGTTTCACCTTGCTGTATCAGGAGCGTGTGCGAGGACCGCCAGCGATACAGTATGTTGTTGCGCTGGAACGTGGAGGTGAGAGGCCGAAGTGACCTGCGCCACACCAGAGTTCCACTGGACAGGTCGGCGTAGAAGGTTAGTTTAGCATTTTCAAATTGTATGGGGGCTTTACCCCGGACGGCTGTGAGGACCGTCGATTTGTCAGTCCCGTTTTTGAAGGTGAGTACGGTGTCCCTTGTGTCCATGTCTGGGGCCCCAGCGGGTTTCGGAATCCGGAAGAGATCTGTGAGTGTTATGGCTTTAGCTTGGTCTGTCGGCAATATGCTGGTTAGCAGGCGCTTGATCATGTGCAGTAGGACAGTCTGCGGCAACCCCTCTGGGAGTCCCCTGACCTTGATATTGAGTCTCCGTCTTGCATCTTCCTGGGTTGCGAAGCACCGTTCATGCAGCATATTTTGGTTGCGCAGGTCCTGCACGTCGCTTCGCAGTGAGGCGATAGTGCTCTGCTGTTCTTGGGCGGAGGCCTCTAGTACTGCCATGCGACCTGTCAGGCCCTGCAGCTCTCCCCTTAGTGCAGTGACGTCCGCGAGGATGTTTTTTTGAAGGTCGGCTAGCAGGGTCTTTAACACCCCAGTGGTTACCAGGTCGGCGTCTGGGTCCTTCCTTGGTTTGCTGGGTTTTGCCCTTGGCTTTGGGTCTGGGGTTAGGAGGCATTCGTCTTCAGCTCCCTATGAGTAGTCATCTGAGAAATCTGAGCAGCCTCCGTGAAGCGCCGCCATATTGGATCTGCTCGGGCCGCATGCTTTCCGCCACATTTCCGCTATTGTGAGTCCTGGGGCTGGTTTATCCGGCATCTGTTTCTTGTGTTTGCATCCCATTAGGGCTGAAGGGGTTCCCGCTTTCGGTTAGTGGTTGTTGGGGGTAGTATCTGTCGATTTTACGTTTATTTTCTTCCATTTTTGCTCGGAGCTCCTTAGACTTGCGTCTGCTTGCCTCCGCTGTTCTATTGGGGTGGTTTTTGAGGGGGATCAGCCCGGTTGATTACGGGGTGATCCTGCCTCATTTTTTTGCTCTTTATGTGTACTATATATAGGGTTATGCCCTTTTTGCCACCCCTACAACCCCCCTTTTTCTGTACTCCCTACTAGGTTTCTCTCTTAGGGAGTACTTGTTCTACCTTATCTATATCTTACCCTTTAAAAAAAAAAAAAATTGTGCCTAAATATTAAATGTCACATCTTGTATTGTATGTTGAATTGCTATACCTTGATACCGCTGTTGTGGCGTACTGAGGCTGTTTGTTAATTTGTGCACAACGAAAATAAAGAATTTAAAAAAAAATGACTTTCAAATATTCGTTAGCTTTTTGTCACATGACTACAAGGTACAATTAATCTGGCCCAGAAAGTATATGAATAATGTGAAATTTGACATGCTTAAATAATTATTTCATGACAGTTTTTTCCTACAAAAGTAATAAGGGATGACAGCTATAATAATGAGAATGCTTCTAAAAGCATTATTTTCAGAAGAGTAGGTGGAACGGCACCTTTACAGTGAAGACATCGTTCAGTGTAGTCTATTCAGAGAGTGTATTTATGGAGATTTTATTTCATGCATATGTAGAGGCTATGTGTATTGTTCACTGTAGATTTCTCAAGTTTCTCACGCTCCCAGATTATGGTATAGGCATTCTTCCTGTTTGATTGTATAAATAGCAAGTAATTGTAAGGGCGTGCTAACATATGGGAGGAAAAAATAATTAATTAAATATATTGTGTTCATAAATGAGAATGGATTATTGTGAAAACGAGGGACATGAAAATCAATGTCTTCACTAGAGGTTTTGATTTTACCTTGTCTGACAAACAATGTAACAGAAAAAGGGCATCATCAAATAATGGTTATTGGTTGTTCATTTATAAACCGACATCAGAGATAGATAGATAGTTTAAGAATTATAAGGTTTTATAGAGATCAAAATATCTTTTACACTTTTGATCCAGAATAAACCCAAAAGACCAGAAATTGTTGAGGATTTACCCAGGATTTAAAAATGTAGACCTATATTTCCAAGAGGTACCTCCTTATTGCTAGACATTCAGGCCTTTGTGAAAAGTTAAATTAAAGCGTTGTTACTGTCTTTTTGCTCTCACAATGCTAGTTTGACCATGGTAACTGCTCTTACCTTGGCTGAGGTCATCAGTGAAATACTCATCAGCATCTCCTTATTAACATGCATTAACTCAATACATCTCCTTGGGGAGCGTTTGAAATCTTGATGTGAGCTTGAAGACCCTGCACAAGTTAGAGAACTGTAACAAAAAAGCGCCTGTGCTTGCGTTCTGAGTGACAGCCACTAGAGATACGCTAACAGCTCAACAATGCCTTTTCTCAGAAACCTGAAATGGAAAAATTCACTATAGTAAATAACCCTGTAAATAAAAATTCTGGAAGTAGATAAAAGAAAAAGTTGCCAAACATTTTATTGTTTTCAGTGAAGATTGCTCCGCCTGTTGTGCTTTGTCCACAAATACCTATACACATCAATCACTATGCACAACGTAAGGATGCAGAAGTTGAATCTCATTTTAAATGTACCTTTTTTTTTTTTTTAACAATTAAAACTCCTGAACTATGCATTTAATAGACTTCATGTGCAGCCCATGTTCTGAGATACATTTAGCATGCCTTAATTCTTCCCCTGGAGGAACATTTGTAAATAAAACCCTCCATTCCATTGAAGAGCATAGTATGCATGCATGCTTCATGAGTCCATTTTGGCAGGGAAATGATTCAGTACAGCTGTTTGAAATCTCAGGTGTTTTGCTTCAGGATGATTTTTGGCAGTGTTTTTGCACATACATCCTTTTATTCTACAAGTGATTTTGATTGTTGGAAACATTAATACTCAGGCACTTACATGCTTAGAAAAAAAGTCCAATGGTTATACGTATTTATATATATTTAAAACATCCACTGGAAAAAAAAATTCAGTGAGGGAAAGAGCTTGCAGTCATTGGTTAGTATTTAACACATATCTTACTGACCACTCCATGCTTGCAATTTAAGATCAAGCTTACCTAAACCAAAATTAAGCTGCACGACCACAGTTAAATATGTACAAACAATAGAAGGTCTGGATGTAGGATGGTGGGGAGTGGAGCAATTGCCTGTCCGATTAAGGGGCAGATACTTCAAAAAAGTAGGCATATTATCCCATATGGCCAGCTCCTGTCAGTGTTGACCAGGGGTAACATAGAATGTGACGGCAGATCAGAACCATTCGGCCCATCTAGTCTGCCCAGATAGATAGATTAAGAATTATAAGGTTTACTGGAGATCAAAATATCTCTTTTACACTTTTGATCCAGAATAAACCCAAAAGACAATAAATTGTTCAGGATTTACATAGGATTTTAAAATTTAGACCTATATTTCCAAGAGGTACCTCCCTATTGCTAGACATTCAGGTCTTCCTGAAAAGTTAAATTAAAACGTTGTTACTTTCTTTTTGCTCTTACAATGCTAGTTTGACCATGGTAACTGCTCTTACCTTGGCTGAGGTCATCAGTGAAATACTCATCAGCATCTCTTTATTAACATACATTAACTCAATGCATCTCCTTGGGAAGCGTTTGATGTCGAGCTTGAAGACCCTGCATATCGGTTCTGCACAGGTGTGCTGGTGCACTTTGCCCTCAGCACATAATTAAAAAATTAAAAATATCTCTGGATATGTGCATACATACTCCTAACACCATGACCACTTCAAATCACTGAAGTGGTGATGGTAGTTGGAGTAACCCTTAAACAACTTCATCTTGCTGAAAAACTTTATGTGGGAAGAATATGTAAAAAGTGCAGATGTCAATAAAAATTTACACTTTTATAAATTAACCTGGTTACAAACCCTGGCTTTCAGACAACTTGATATTTTACTTCCTGGTTTCGTTACCTTAATGGAGCTAAACTCAAGAGGCAGCAATTGTCCAGAGCAGGTGCCTTGTAAAGATTTCTAATTAAGCTGCAATAGGAAGTCTGTGATTGGACAGTCACAGAAAGTTTGGGAGGGCTTAGAAGGGGAGGGTTTGCAAAGGGTGCAGACAAGAGAACTGCAGGTTTTGCAAGCTGTTTTTAGATTTAGACCCAATGACAAAATGCATAATTAAATGCAGGTTTTTTGGGGGGTTATATCTACTAAACAGTGATTTTTAGTTATCGTACATTTGGGCAGTGGAGTGTCCCTTTAAATACATTCAATCAACAAGTCTGTTTTGGTTTAAAATTTGCATGGGTAATCTAAGCAGTATAATTTCTTAGATACTAATATGGCTCTATTTTTACCTGGAAGGATAACAGTGCTGCATCTATGCCCCAAAACCTCTTCATCAAGATTAATTTATTTTGGTATTTAAAGTGTCTGTTTAAGGTTTGGTTTCCACAAAAACTTATATTATATCCATTTGAAAATAATAGATAGCTTGAGATAGAAGTTACTGTAATTTGCTGCTTATTGTAAGGGGGAGCACATGTTAAAGCTGTCAGACAGCCGGTAAAATATTTGTATGTCTGGTAAATTATTATTATTATTATTATTATGTTATTATTGAAGGATAGTAGTGATAATTAACCACCAAACTACCAGCATAGTAGGATAGTGGTACACATTTTCAAAAGTCACTAGAGATCAGTGTTATATGTGAAATAGGAGTATGTTAAATCAGCAAGAGAATTAACAGCAGCCTTTATCCCATTAAAAGTCATTACTGGCTTTAATCCCTTTAACATCGTCTCTACATGGTTTTAGCTTTACATATGATATGCAAAATTCTAATCACATCACTTGTAATCCCTTAACACTAAAGCAGTGGTTCCCAATGAATTATTTCCGTGGAATCCTTTGACATAGTGTACCAACTTTGTGGAACTCTTTGACATCGTGTACCAACATCATGGAACCCCTCCAAACATTTTTGTGCCGTAGCACAAATCCCTTAATGAGCAGAGTATAATGTTTTATTTTTTTGCCAAATTCGTCTTATACCTGGCTTAATTATTAACAATTTGTATGTCTGCAGTTACATCAAGACGATTTCGATACTTCCTTTTGGTTGCAGAGTAAAGCAACAATCCAACAACATGGCAACAGAAATTTGATAGTATATTAATGTCTTTCAATTTTTGTCCAAGTTGACAGTCAGAAATAATATTGATCAGATTTTGAATAATAGTACATGAGTAGAAGCAATGGTGTTTTGTCGGCTCTTAGTAAGCAAGTAAAGAACGCATGCCTTTTGGGTCAGCATCCAAGCAAAATGCACTGTTGTATGACGTCATAGTAAACAGAATTTTGATCTTTTGGATACATGCTACATCTAAGGATAGTAAACCGATTGTAGTACTTAGGAGCAGAATATTTTTTTAAATAATTTTTTATATAAAGTTTTCTTAAAAAACAAACAAAAAACACTTTTTCTAATGGGGAGTGTGATCTCTAGCACATTTTTGAAAACATGCATAACTTTAGCAAAGTTCCATTTCAATCGCTTCGCTAATTTTCTCCACAATCCATCAGTCACAAGAATTCCTTCAGATGGGCAAACTTCGGAGATCAGAGGAGAACAAAATGGCAGCACGAAGGTTTACAGATCTAGCACAAAGAAGATAAGATAATAAATATAATTAAAGTAGCAAGGAATGGAATACATTCATTAAGATAGAAAGGGTGTGGGGGTGGAATATATTAAGATACTTTTACAATAGTGAAAGAAAAAAAACAACAACGTGATAGTGCCGCTTTAAATACAAACTTTCAGTCCGTTACAAAGCCGTCATCTTACAAAATGTTGTTGGTAAAGAATCGTTGAACTATTTTGGGTCTAGTTGTAAAACGCTCGTAGTCGGGACTGGGGTGATGTATAAAGGGAGAGATAAGGACTAGAAATCAGCTATAGTGAGCAGTCTGTAAGCTGCCATTAACCTGTCTAAGGTTAAAATGCAAATTCACGGTGTGACATATCTGTTTCAGTGATTATGGTAGTTTGTTTTGTTTTAATGACATGATGGATATGTTTAGCAGCACACTTTTAACCAGCACAGTCTGACTCGAGAAATAAAAATAAAACTATCCTAAAATGACACATTTAGTGTTAATCTAAAGGGCAGCTCAGTACAACACATAATTTCCCTCCTATGTGAAGCCAGATTGGGCACAATAATGATTGAAGCAACAACAATAGCTGAAATAATAAGAGGTTTCGTATATGTATTTTACTTTTTTAATTCTTGCAACCAACTAAGTGAGTCTGAAATTACTGACGGTGGGCAGGAATAAGATTGTCGTCTCGCTATCTCTGCTGTTTCCTACTTCCGGGAGTATCAAAGATTTGTTGGGCATCCTGAATGTGGCGAAATCTGCTGCAGAAGCCCAGCTTTGTCCTGCAATTAAGAAACATGAGCTATCCCACTGAGCTATCTCACCGGCCTATAATTATTATTATTGCCATTTATATAGCGCCAACAGATTCCGTAGCGCTTTACACTATTATAAGAGGGGGGATTTAGCTATAAATAGGACAATTACAAGAAAACTTACAGGAACGATAGGTTGAAGAGGACCCTGCTCAAACGAGCTTACAGTCTAGAGTTATGAACAGTTCATGTGCCTTATGTTGTTGTAATCCTTTGAATAGTTGTTTGCAGTGTGTAATCCAGTTAAAATGTATTGGAACCATAGAGATGCTGTGTGGTTTTTTTTCTTTACTGCATAAATCAGTGGTGCTGAAAAAAAGCTACGTTTTGGATATTTTGTCTCTTCAAGTTACATATTGTAAATAACTACATGAGGCTGTAACAACTTTATTGATGCAACAAATACACATTGCAGTCTTGTCTAATGGTAATGACTGGAAGTCCCCAGAAAGATAGGTTCTGTGTACCAACTGAAGTCTTATGGGGCAAAAAGCTGGTATAGAAGATAAGATGGTGTTGAAGTAGACTTATGGTTAGAAAACAAAGGATTGGGAAACGCTACAGATTTATGTTTATTTCTTGATGGTACAGAAGGGCTTAGACAAAGGGTTGTTAGGCTTTGGCTTTAATGATACTTTAGCCTTAGAGAGCTAATCATCAGGGAATTGTCATCTTAACAGCATGGTTCAACTCAGCAAATAGATTAGTGGTGAGGGGCACCAAAACCAGAATGAATATATGGAAGAAGAATGCACATATTTTATAGATATGAAATGAGGTGGAGGGGGGATGTACAAAGGGAATTTGTTCTCTTGAAAAAGTGTGTGATACATATATATATTTATATATATATACATATATATTGCTTGTTAACGGTTTCCTTTTTGTATTTTTTCCTCTTTTTTTTTTTTTTGCTGCATGCAAAGGAAAATATTTTAGGATGCCAGGTGAGTGAGAAACACATTGGTGTCCATTGGGTTACCGATTACTCATCTCAGTTACGTGTATATCCATTAAATCAGTGTTGTGTATACGTGCCGTCGTTTCTGAAATTGAAAACTGTAATCGTGTGTTTGTGTTTCATTTTATTCATTACCGTGTTATTGGTTTGAAATTTTCCCTCATTTTATTGCCTAGAAGTGTTCTCGTCTTGCTCCACTTTATTTTTTTATTTTATTTATTTTTAAAGATGATGTGTTTTCAAGATTTGGCTGTTGCACGAGAGCCCCAGTACAAGAGTGTATTTGTTGTCAGGCATCTTGTGATTGGATGTCAAGACACAGCCTGCATGCTTGACTTTTTATATAGTTTTAAATAGATTCAGCGGCTACCCTTCAGCAAGCAAAGTTTCATTGAGTAGAATCAGTACAGTAGTAGCTTTCCTCCAGCAGTCCTCTTGGTAATTTTGGAATGCAGGGTCAAACAACAAGCTCAGTCATCAGAGTATTCCCCTGTGACTCCCAGTTTGTGTGCCAGGCGATCCAGGCTAATCATATCAAGTGCTGTATGGAAAACTGCTTTGGTTTAAGACTGCATCATACTGTTCCACCAATGGAAAAAAAGGGGCTTGACTTAGGGTGTAGTTAGCAGACAAAAATATATCCAGCGAAAACCAAGGTTCTGTTTTTAGCCTGTAAAGACTGCATGTGTGAATTTTTTTTTTTTTCTTGGCCTTCCTCTGAAACGAAGAAAGGGAGGAGGGATATTCTGTCTGGGTTTGAAAAGCAAGCCTATTTTTTTTTCAATTCTAGTTCTAATAGATCCTTGGTGGAAGAGGTAAGGGTTAGCAGATGTTGCGTTGATGAAAATCCTATAATAACTTTCAGCAGTATGGTTGCTTACTTTTGCATGGGTTCAAGATGAAAGCTCTTTAGTGTGTCTGAGGCTTTGTATTTGTCTGATTTTCTTTAAAGGCATTCAGAAAGTCAGTTAATGTGTCCTTAGCAGAATGAATGAATGAGTGATTAAGTCTCTGCTTCGACATGTCTTGCAGCCTGTTCGAAAGGTGGGCTGCTTGCAGGGATTCTCCCCCGTGCCTTGGCAGTCTCTGAAACACACAAACAATGTATTTATGTGGTTTCGAACTTCTGTGTATATTTCTACAGATGAGCCAACTGCTATACCCACCGTTTTATGTTGGGCTGTAGAATGGCTTGTTAATCCCCCCTCCTCCTTCTGAGGGCGTAATCCCTTGTTCTCAAAGGCTGCACCTGCTAGAACAATAAATAAATAGATTATAAAACACACCATTAGGATTCCAGTGTGGTGTTGACATCTTAATGTACATAGCGTTCTGTTGCTGCAAAGTGACACGTACAAAATGTGGTTTAAATGAAAGCTGTGAAGAAAACAAACAAACAATAGAAAGAGCATGTTAGACTGACATTGTGTTTAAAATTATTTAAAGAGATATTTACTTTAAACACAAGTCCTTTTTGTCAAAATCAGTAATTGTCTCGTTTTAGTCTTTCGTTCTCTTTCTTTCTATGTGTTTAAATCTAGACATTTGGTATTATCACTCTTTGCGGAGTTTATTAAGTATGCAGTGTGTTGTGGCAAGTTGGGATCAATATAAACATTGTTTAGTCAAGCTGTTTAGTGAGCTTGAAGCAGATAAATACTTCCCTGTTTTTTTAAGTAACTTGTATATTTAGACTTTTTTTTTTAAATTAATGTAAATTTCAGTGGCTGGAAAAAAGTTAAATATATTGTCTCCTTAGGTCCAAAATTGCATGTTATATTTTCCTTAAGTACTTGGTGATGTTCTAAAACACTGACTCAGATAAATGCTGTTGCTAAGTAAGGTCAGGGAAAGGAAAACTGTTACTAATGCCTAACTGGCTGGAGAACACATGTGAAAACATCCGGAAGTGTAGAGACTGCTTTTCTTTAGATGTTGGAAAAGTGCTGCTGGTCAGAAAGTATCACAATTTCAAGACAGCCTGATTCATACGTGGAATTCTAGTTGCCGGTAAGTCTGTGGTAATTGGAATTTGTGATTTATAGGGAGAAAATAATATTTCTGTTACTATAGCAGATGGACATGCATGTCTGTGAATGTTTAGTATGCAGATCCATCAGCTGAAAGAGATATGCCCATTCATAAAGTTTTCATTTATAATTTGACCCCACAATGTATTCCTCACATACCCTGGGTTGGCCATTGGCCCTCTGATTTATGCGTTATTCACTTTATAGTGAATCCATGTATTAGAATGTGTCCCCCAAATTTGGCATTGGTAGTCTATCACCAACTCAATGAGTTTGGTGTCTGGAAATCTATAACTGGATTTATATCAGGGAACTTTTAAAAATGTTTTTGTTTGGTGTCTGGAAAGCTATAACTGGATTTATATCAGGGAACTTTTAAGCATTTTGACTTTTAATGATTATTACTGTACATTGTCGCTGTGTCGAATGTGCACTTATTCGAAAGGGACACTGCAGGCACCAAAACAACTTTATTTAAATTAAGTTGTTATGGTTCCAGGAGGCCCCTGGAGGCATTCTTATCTCTAGAGATTTAAACCATTATCGAATGCTTTAACGCCAAAGTTGTCTCCAGCAATGATGTCCACTCCCCCTCCCCTTTGGTGCGGTATCTAGCTTCTAAAGTTGCAAATTCAGGAAGAGGGGCACCACTGATTGGCTGAGAGCAGTAAGCTGAACCTCACATCCAATCACCGGCACCCCTGCTGGAAGGAACACCGCGCTTTCTGAATCTGAAAATTCAGAAGCCGGATGCCGCCTGGGTTAAAGTGCACATCAACGTTGGAGGCAACTTTGGGATTAATCAGTTTGAGATTGGTTTAATCCCTTGAGTTGAGAGTGCCCGCAGATGCCGCCTGGCACCATAACAACTTTATTCAGATTACTTTTTTTGGTGTCTGGAGTGTTTAAGTCAAACTTTTCATTAGTAAAGACAAAAGGGAATTGGGGGAACACCCGGAACATGCATTTTGCAGCAATAGTGCTTCTGTAGTGACAAAAATGTATACATAATAAAGACCAAGGAACAGTGCATACATAAAAATATTTTTTTACATTTGATAGGGCTACTTAAAATCACTTATCTTAGCAAACAAATATGGGGATTCAGTTAGTCTGTACTATGTATAAAGAGTGACATACACTCTTATACGTTTCAGTAGTGACATCCACACTTAGTTACGTAATATTTATATTTATCTCATCCCACACTAGACAAATAGAAATTCACATTCTGTGGTGGGTTGGAGCCTTATTTATAAAGGTTTTTACTTTCAGTTACAGATTAGCAAACCTTTTTACTGGATCTTTTTTCATTCTGTAACCCAACTATTTTATTTTCTGAGAAGAATGGAGCTGGAAGATTTAAAGTCATAAGAATATAATGATGTTCTTTTTACAAAATTAAGTGCAGAATAACAACTGAAAGTCGATATTGTTATCCAATCATCACTAATGCCTGTTTATTACGAAAAGTGACAACCAAACAGTGACTCTTTCAAGTTGTAGCTTTGTAGGGATTGTTTTGAAGGATGTGTCACGTACAGATTACTATTTGAAAAAAAAAAAACATGTTTCAGATCCAATTACTATTTTAAAAAAATGTTTCTATTAAAGCACTTCTATTTATGTTTAAAACAATTAGACTTGCACAGTTTATGAGTGCCCTACTTCTTTTGCTATCTGGTTTTCTGTTTGCCTGGCTTTTCTCTAGATTTTGATTGGTATCTCCTTAGCCAGTAGGGAATATTTGTAAATAGGGTTCCATGTTTGGAATACAATTAAAGGGGTTAACATTAACATCATTCTTTTAGAATTAGATTGTATTGTGCAGTTATTACTTATAAGTGTTATATGTTATTAACCCATTCAATTTGATATGCTTAAAACATCACAATTAATGTTAGTATCTCCCAAGAGATTGTAACATAGAAACATAGAATGTGACAGCAGATAAGAACGATTCGGCCCATCTAGTCTGCCCAATTTTCTAAATACTTTCATTAGTCCCTGTACTTATCTTGTAGCTATGATAGCCTTATGCCTATTTCACACATGCTTAAACTCCTTCACAGTGTTAACCTCTACCACTTCATATTATTTTTAAATCTTTCCCCCTCTAATTTAAGACTATGTCCCCTTATATGTGAATATATATGTAAAGTTACTGAAAATATTTTCCATTTTTTAAGTGAAGAATCATTTGCAGTGTGTGTGGCAAAACAGAACTCTCTAGTACTGCAATTTCAGCTTCAGACACAGTAATTGCATTCAATCTATGTAATCCCAGAATCTACAGGGTATAGTGAAATACTTTTCATCCATAGCAATGTTGAGTTTTAATTCTTGGCTGCAGTGCTATGGTGTTATTGTATGGTTATTTTCAGAGCCAGATTAACATTGCCAAGGGCCTCAGGCTCTGTTTTGTAAATATGGGTGGTCATTGTTTTGTGTGGGGGAGAGACTGAGTGTTGTATGCTTGGGTGGTTGGTTGTTGTGTTTATGTCAATATGTAGAGGCTGAGTGTTGTGTTTGTGGAGGAGGCTGAGAGCTGTATGAGTTTGCCTGTGAGTGTTTATTGTGTATGTAGTACCTGAATCTTTGGTATGGAGGAAATTCTGAGTGTGGCTGAGTGTTGTGTGTGTGATGTCCTGAGTGTTGAGTATTTATATTTAAGTATCCCCATATATCTTTGCCCATCTTTCCAATTGGCCCCCATCTTAATGTTGTGACAAGAGTGGTTGTTATCTTCGGTGGTCAAGTACAGTAAACTCTTGGGGATGTCATCTTCTGTGGTCCAGCGAGTGTTGTGGTCTGCTCCACTATCGGATGCAGATCACTTTAACAGCTCCCTTTCAGTTCCCGGTGCTCATTCATTGACTCAGAGCACTGCCTCTGTCATTGAGATGCCCTGTGGGATAACGAGGGAGCTCCTAAAGTGATCTGCACCTGATATAAGTGCAGATCACAATGCTCACTTGACAAAGTGACAAAGCACAGGGTCGAACAGAGAGATTTTTTGAAATCCCAAATGACACAGGGAGGGCAACCTCACAGGCAACATCCCTGTCTGAGCATTGGCCCTAGGCAACTTCCTATTGGATATTCCAGCTCTGGTGTATTATCTAGTGAACATTCCACTCAGTGTTATTATCTATGATATTTGTTACAATTTGTCTGTCGAATTCTTAAAAGGATACTCTAAGCACCAAAACCAGTGCAACTTAATGAGTAGAAGCTTTCTCTTTTTTGGACAATAAAAACTTTGCTGTTTTAGAGGAGTTTATTCTCCAAAAACACACCTGTAGTTGTAGCCAGACAACCAATAACAAGTACCGGTAGCACATTCAGTTTCTCAAGTTCTTCATGTTTGGCATCACACACAGCATGATGACACAGAATGTCATGAATGCTTCTCAATGAGAATTTGGATTACAGGTGAGGTTTTTTTTTTTTATTTATTTATAGTTTTTTTTTGTTTTAAATATATGTATTTTTAACATTAAAGTGTTTCTGTAATAGAGTCATTCTGACATAACTTATCCTATTGCTTTTAATTTCACTCAGCCCAATAACAATATTGAAGCAATAACTGGGGTAGGGAGTAAAGCAAAGTATTAGTGAAGTTATATATCACATAAACTTTAATGTGGTATTTTTTATCTAGTAGATATTGAAACAAAGAAATCTGAAATAAAATTTTGTAGACAGTGCAACAATATATTATTCATATTTAGTAAACAAAACAAAACAAACTAAACACCATTAACTTATCTACCACTGGCAATTTGTGCCCACACACATGCAAGCTATGTTGACTTCCACGGCTCTGGTTCTCCACTATATAAAGACAAGGGACATGTGATCGGAGGGGGGCAGATACCTATACAGACACACAGTCTCTGACAGAAAACACGCACACACTCATTGACAGAGGCATACACACAGACAAACACACTCACACATACATACACACACAAACACATACACACACACACAGACAAACACACACACACACTTTCTCTAACACTCACAAATTATATATTTTTTTTAATTATAATCCACCCAGCCTCCCTACCTTTGAGAGAGTTATGTGGAGTTTCCCTGGGGTCTAATGGGGATGCTCTCTCTTTCTGTGTGAGAGCGAGCAGTAATCTACCTGCAGCTCCACTCTGCTCCCTGTAGTGATTCCCGAGCTTGGAATGATTTCATAGTTTGGCTCCCGGCATCACTATATAGCGCGAGGGAGCAGAGAGGAACTGCAGGAAGATCACTGCTCCCTTGCACGCGGACGCCTCCACGATCCCTAAGCCGGCCGCCTTCAATCCCTCCCAGGGCGGCTGGCTACAAAGCTCCCAGAGCTGGCCATGTCCATACAGCCAAAGGCGGCTGGCTACAACGCTCCCTAAGCCAGCCGGCTCTATACAGAGCCAGAGCCAGCCCCTGCACACATTCATCAGACCCAGCCCACATTCCTCACAGTAAGCCCACCCGCATTGCTCACAGCCGGCCCGCCCCTATTACGCTGAGCCGGCCGCACTTCCGCCCACCTATACCCCTGCACACCCTCAGTGCCTGGAGGAAGTGATTACAGTTCCCTTCACCTCCTCCCGGCGCACGGGACTTGAGAAAAAGGAGGAGAGGGAGAAAAAGGAGGAGAGGGAGGCTGGAACAGCCTACACCCATCAGCCGCAGCTAGCCCCACTATCCTAATGTCACCTGCAGCCCAGTCCCACGGGACCCCCCACCCTCCAGAGCCCAAAATGTAGGAAACAGAAGGGTGGCTAAAAATATGTATTTTGTGTGTGTGTATGTCTGTGTTTGTATTTGTCTGTGTGTATCTATGAATCTTTGTGTGTTTGTGTATCCATTTGAATGTATCAAATAATAAATATTTTGTCACTGTGTGAGGGTGTCTGTCAACATCTGTGTGTGTCAGCCAGCATCTGTGTGTGTGTCAGCCAGCATCTGTGTGTGTGTCAGCCAGCATCTGTGTGTGTGTGTCAGTGTCTGTGTGTGTGTGTCTGTCAGCATCTCTGTGTGTGTTTGTGTGTGTGTGTGTCAGCCAGTGTCAGTGTGTGTCTGTCAGCGTCTGTGTGTGTGTGTCTGTCAGCGTGTGTATTTAGGTCACTAGCCCCCTCTGATTGCATGGGAATGTTTTTCTTACTCACCTTTTTTCCAATCCGTGCCAGTCTCCCTGCAGCTGGCCTTTTCTCTGAAAAGGCAGCATTTATATTGAAAAGCCTGTAGGGACAATCTGTAGACACCAGGGCCTTTACATTAAAGGGCCACTTTAGTGCCAGAAAAACAAACTCGTTTTCCTGGCTCTATAGGCTATGTAAAACATTGTAGTTTTGTAGAAACTTTCTGAAAGTCACTAGAGCCGTCAAGAGCACTGGTTTATGTTATTCCTGAACCTTTGACATTAAACTTGGGAAGAACACCAGTCAGGGGAACTGCTGAGAAGTCTGGCCCAGTTCCGATTTTTAAATGGGCTCCTGAAAAGCCCCAAGTCTGATTTAAAGGAGCAGTATAGTGTCAGGAATACAAACCTGTACTAACACTATTGTGCTGGATTAGATGGTTAGTTCCCTGGACCCCCTGTTGGTGGCATTAAAAGGTGAGTTTACTTTTTTTTTCGCCAACCAGTCGGAATCTCCTTATAGAGTTGTATTCATTCAGTTCACCTCTATGGGGAGCTTTCGGCTTCTCCATGCCGCCCATGGAGATGCTGAATGTTGGTGCTGCAAACAGTGCAGAACTGACATATTAAAGGGATCCTATAGTGCCAGGAAAACAAACCCGTTTTCCTGGCACTATAGGTCCCTACAGTGCCCCCCTCCCTCACGTCCCCCCTCCAGCATGGCGGAAGGGGTTAAAACCCCTTCAGCCACTTACCTGAATACAGCACAGATGTCCCTCGGGTCAGGCTCCGCCCAGGCAATGGCCGCCAGTGCATTAGACCTCCCTATAGGAAAGCATTATTCAATGCTTTTATATAGGGAAAATCAAACGCTGGAGGTCCGTGAGGGCAAAAGTCAGTTTGGATTTCAGAATCCCTCTAGTGGCTGTCTGCCACAGAGGGCAGACTTAGAGCTGCAATGCAAACATTGCAGTTCTCTGGAACTGCAGTGTTTTACAATTCAGCACTAAGTGCAAATGGATCACAGCACCCACACCACTTGAGCTGAAGTGGTCTGGGTGCCTACAGTGTCCCTTTAAGCACCTAGAGGTGTTCCTAAGTAACAATATAAACATCATCGTTGTGTCATAAGTGAATAGTTTAACTGCACTAATATGTTTATATGCAGTATTGTTTGTAACATGAGGAAAAGGAAATAGATAATACTAAGAAATATCACTTTGCCATCAACATTTCCTTAACAACAAGAGTGAAAGTACTATTTTCCTGTCATCTGAGATAGATATACATTTAGCCTGTGATTTTATGTGACTAACTTAGCAATGTGTGGTACATTTTATTACAGATACTTTCACCAGCCCACATAATTTAGCTCTAGTTGACAGGTGTCTTACTATATGAATTAAATATCGTTCTTTGATGCTAATTGTGACGTCTTGTAGACTATTCTCTGTATGAGCTTTGTCTTTAGGTCCTCCATCTTAATAATATCCCACTGTCAGTGAGTATTAGCCAAAATGGGAGATAATACTCCATAAGTGGCCAATCTGTGTCTCCCTAGCTGTTGTCATTCCGTAGCTCATAGTAATTGTGTTATTAAATTGTAGTGCAGATAATTAAAACCACCAGCTTTACAATTTGAACTGAAGTTATTTTACTGAGTAGTTTGGAGTTGGATGCTGAGTTTGTGGTGCATCAGTTTCTTATTGTTTATACAAAACTTAGTAAATATGAAGGGACATTACAAATAGCATTTTTTTTCTTTTTGAAGAAAGTGGATTTGCTTTCGAAAACATATGTGCTCATTTAAAGGAGGGATGCTGATGCTGTTCTGTGTACCTATCTGTTCTATTTATTTATTACTGGCATTTATAAAGTGCCAACATATTCCGCAGCGCTGTACAATTAGGGGAGAACATATAATAAACACAGACAAATACACAGAGATCTAGCCATTTAAGCTCTTTTATACAAAGTGCTTAGTTAGATAGCCCATGAGCTAAAGTAAGCATGTCAAACTCGCAGCCCATCTTTGAGGCCCAGCGAGCTGTGAGTACATGCTTGGTGTTAAAGCAGAGTAGGCACCTGTTTTCTCCACATAGCAGGTGCCTACGCTGCTAAAATTTAGCCGGAGGAGAAGGTGGTTGCAGCGAGGGAGCTCAGCCTTCCTGCTCTTCACTGCTCCCTCGTACGCACCATCTGTAGTGATGCCGGGCGCCAGGATATGACATCATATTCCAGCACCCGGCATCATTAAACTGCGTGCGAGGGAGCAGGAAGGCTGAGCTCCAGATAGAAGATCCCCGTTGGACCCCAGAGTTAAATACAATAATGTGAGTGTGTGTCTGTCAGAGTGTGTGGGTATGTGTGTCTTGTCAGTGTGTGTGTGTGTCTGTCAGTAAGTGTGTGTGTCTGTCAGTGAGTGCGTGTCTGTGAGTGTGTGTCTGTCAGAGTGTGTGTGTGTGTGTGTGTCTGCTAGAGTGAGTGTGTGTCTGTGTGTGTGTGTCTGTCAGAGTGAGTGTGTGTCTGTGTGTCAGTGAGTGTGTGCGTGTCCGTCTGTCAGTGTGTGTGTGTCTGTCAGTGAATATGTGTGCGTCAGTGAGTGTGTCTGTCTGTGTGTCAGTGAGTGTCTGTCTGTGTCTGTCAGTGTGTGTGTGTGTCAGTGAGTGTGTCTGTAAGTGTGTGTGTGTCAGTGAGTGTGTGTGTTTCTGTCAGTGAGTGTGTGTGTGTCAGTCAGTTTTCCGATGGCCGCGGCTGGACAGTGAAGGACCTGGAGGTGCACAGAGGCACGCAACGCCATGTAACATTCCAACGTGACATTGACGTGCTCCACCTTCACAGGGTTTTAAGAATTAGTGGGAGGATCAGCTTTGGCACAGGGTGCAGACAGCACTATTTGGAGTATACCAGAGGCTGGACTCCAGAGTCGCATACTGGCAGCGGCAATGTGAGTGGAGTCTGCTTGTTGGCTAGAGGGGGAGACTGGGATTTAGTATATGGGGGTTGGGGGACTCAAATTTAGTAGAGGGGGTGCTGTGGTTTAGTAGAGGAGGATACTGTTTTCTTTTTTTTTATTATACTGTATTTTTAAAATAAACCTACGTTTCTATGAAAATTTAAGGGTTTTTTTTGCGGCCCACATGAACTTAAACCTCATTTATTTGGCCCTTGCTAGTCTTTGAGTTTGACATGCTTGCTCTAAAGGATATACACATATTGTTATTATTAGCACGTTTGTAGTTTTTCTTATTTACCAGACAGAGGAAGCACATTTTATGAGCATGGAAATCACCAAAGAATGCTAACAGTGTCTAATACAGCTCAATTAAGGAGTCACAGTCATAAAAGAGATCTGTGAAATAGTTAATGTTACACATGGTAACACAATCCTCTTCTCCCTGCAAATAGTATATTTCTCACAAGATATAAATCCCCTTTGAAACATCAGCATAAGAATAGTCATAATATATTTTTAGAAATGAATTACAGTTTCACAGAAAGTAGTGCCTTTATGATTTGCTAGTGAACTGTGAAACAAATCTAAATGTTTTTTTAAATAAAAAATGCACTTGCATTTATTTTGTAATGACAACCAGTTTTACCATTTTATTACACAATAACACAGCTGGTCAATTGTTGGGGGAAAAAATAGCCTACTTTAGAAAAGTGCTGGGCTGAGTGGCTTGGTGTCAACTAGCAGAATATTAATTAAAGGTAAATTACACTCCTTTAAAATGTCCGTCGTAAGAGCAACACAAATGTGCAGTATAGAAAATGACAAAATCATTACAATAAATATACTACTTTTTAAACTATTCTTTACCAGTTAACAATTATCATACAAATTTTTATTTATTTTTTTGCTCAGGTTTTATTTGTCTTGCATTACATTTTGTAGATCTGAACTTGTTTAGTGAGACCAAAGAAATAGAAATTAGGAAAGGTGCAAATACTTTTTCAAGGATGTATAAATAATACATACATGTGCTTATATAGATAAATTGACAGACAGACTAAAAGACAAACAGAAAGACAGACAGTGTGATAGGTGGGTCCCCAAAATGGACCAGTAATTTTTCTGCATAAATATATTTGGCATGCCAATACAAGAACAGTTCCGAGTGATTTAACCCAGGCCTAACTTAGAGAAACTATACAAAATATAAGTAGAGAAAGAAAAGAAAGGATCCAGTCAGCTTCCAAATTTTAAGGACATTTTTTTCTAGGTGCCCCTTGTGGCTGTATTTGCTGGAAGCTAAATAGAGAAGAAAAACTATTTGTTACAAACATATTTAAATGTACTTTCCCTTACCCTGTTACCCTGTTACCCCTTACCCTGTTAGCACCTACAGGATATGCGTATATAGTTAGAAAAGAATGGTGTGTGCACCCTACATGAGAAAGTGAAGGTATGTTTAAAATACACCTTTTCAATAATGAGCCATTTTGTGACATTCAGATATACTTACATAGATATTTCCAGAAAATTACATGTGCTGTGTCTCAGCAGGCTGGGAAAAGCAGATTTCCATTGCAAATTGTTTGCTTCATAATGTCATATATGCAGTAACGAATATAAAAACAAGTTATTTCACTTGTCTGATAATAAATCACCCATAACTTCAAAATTTAAAATCTTGCAGTCGCTGGGTAGGAAACCTTTACATAGATTAGAACTATTAAACATGTGTGTTGTATATATTTATTGTGCATGGTTTTATTTCCTAAGTCGACAAACTAAATAAATACTGATCTGGCTTAAAGGGACTCTCCAGTGCCAGGAAAACAAACCCGTTTTCCTGGCACTAGAGAATCCTACAGTGCCCTCCTGCCCCCAACCCATGTTGCTGAAGGTGTTAAAACCCCTTAAAACCTGAATCAATGGCTGCGCGCGCATTATTCAGTGCTTTCCTATGGGGATTCCGGAGACGCTGGAGATCCTCATGCAGAGCGTGAGGACGTCCAGTGTTGTTTCAGTTTTATAAACTGCAATAAATACCTTGCAGGGTTAAGGTTGATGGGAGTTGGCACCCAGACCACTCCAATGGGCAGAAGTAGTCTGGGTGCCTGGAGTGTCCCTTTAATTGAGGATCAAATGTGACACCTGACATTGTGTTAAAAGTTCTTAAGAACCCGCTTTGCTTATTTGTTATATAGAGTTCTATATAATATACCTCTTTTGTCCTCTGTTACGTCTTTATATTTTGTGCACTGTGCAAATTAACAAAATGTGTATGGTATGTAGACAAAGTTACTTTTTCATGAATTTCTTTTCATTTTCTGTGTTCTTACAAATCAGAAATTGAGATTGTGATCAAAATGTATATTGGGGGTTCTTTGTGTAATGTCCAGGTGTTAATTCAGCAGGTATTTTATTTCAAATAATTACTCTTCATGAACATTTTGCCATAACTTGCCTTATACATTTTATCACGTGTACACATATGCTAAAGTCTTATTTCCTTGCCTATCACATATATAATTTTCTCTTTCCATTCCCATCTGGGCTTTAATTACCCAGCACAAAAAAAACAAAAACAATACATGCTACGGAAAGACAGATGTCCAGCAAATTTCTTTGTTGGAATTGCTAGCATAAATGTATTTTCATGTATTTTTATATTTATGTTACACGATAATGCTTTAACCAAACAAACAAACAAACAAAAAAAATATATACATATATATATATATATATATAAATGAAGGGCAAGTGTTGCCAGTGCAACTCAAAGAAAAATCAAATAGTTTATACACACAGTGAGCAATCCTTTAGAGGGTAAAAAAAAGAATTGGATTGGTAGAGGGAGAGAAACAAGTTGGTGTGTGTAAAGAGAATAAATCGCCGAATTGATGGAATCCAGATATGAGTTTATTGTGAGAAGTTAATTGTAGTTAATCCCAAATTGGTAAATCTTTAGAAATTTCTCAGTGGAGTCATCAATAGACTCTGGAATCTCCCCATCACTTAAATATACCTTATAATATGTTGGATCTTCTTTTTAATGTTTGTGTAAATGGGTAGCAACACAATTTGTATGGTTAGACTGCATGATATTTGGCTTTGTGAGGATTCTGTGAGCATATGTCTCTCTACAGTTATTTTTATTTTTGGTTCTTATCTCTATCATGAATGTTTTTATATTTATTTATATAGCCACCAACAACCATACTTACCCTGAAGACAAAGATGTGGGTCGGAAACATTGTTGTCATCTTACTCAAAATACTTATCTAAAGGAGCATTTGGTTTAAATCTCACCCAGTTATTGACCTTTATTTAAAAACCAAGAGATACATAACATGCCATCCTGCCTTTGAAGCCTTTTAGAAGAATGTTGTGCACTGTCATTGTTTATTCATGAGTCGTGAACAGTTCTATAATTAAATGCATGGTAAAACCAGACATGGATGCCTTGAAAACCAAATGTCTTTTATTGAGTGTGTGTGAAGGCACTTAATAATTCAGTGTTGATCAGGTGTGATTTTTTATTTTATTTATAAAGTGATTTATGTAACTTGAGGTGAGAAAATCCCTCATCTATTTGGAACATGTGGTTCCTTTAATTTCCAGCTAGTATGTGAGATGTTTTAATAATAAATTATCATTTCTGTCTGCCACACAATGATTCTGCATCAGTGCATAATTCCCAACCCTCCCTCACATCTATATTTATTTAAAAGCAGGATTTTATTTTATTACACATGGAGAGGTTAGAATATTCCCTTTAAATGGGTTAACAATACTATAAAATGATTTGCTCATTTAGGAACTTATGTCTCAAGCACTGTGTCAAACAGGCCTCTCTGTTCACCCGATAGTTCAGTCTCAAACAGAGAATATTCATTTTCAATATTTTACTGGTTCTTAATTTTTGTATTCTGCATCTCTGCATATCTCTATTTGGATAAAAATGCACAATGAGTAAATGTGGTATGTAAGGAGTATGAATGATTGTAAGTAAGTTAGTAGCTCCACAAAAGTGGACACTCTATATAGCTCACAACAAAGACAAGGTACCTTCAAACCATTACTGGGTGACTGTATCTTTTTAAGAATGTTTTATATTTAATACATTAATTAATTAATTGTTGCTAAAAAGAACCACAGTACTAGAGAGGATGACATATGCTCCACAGTGAGAGCTAGTCCATAGCGCAATTTTCTTGTTACCCCCTCCCCGCCTCTGTTTTTGAAGCAAAACAATTTAATTGTCCTGGAATTGGCTTCTAGAATTGTTCTCCACTTGCCCATTGAGTCCTTGATGAAGACTCTTAGTGTTCTATTGACCTTGTTTTGAGCCAAGCATTCCAATATCCATGTGTGTGGCATTATTTTAGTCAATGAACAGATTAGTCTGTCTGGCCCTGAAATCACATGTGACTGCTTGGTTTTCTGAGTTTCTGGTGTTATTTCCAAGCCCCTTCTAATTATTGCTCATGTATTGATTTGTATGCTCAGTGATCTTTGAGACTTTAATGCCTGACACAAACTACCATGTTGTGGAGAGGCAGGTGATTTCCCGCTAGATGGTGTTGTTCCATGGTGAGGGCCCTTTGTGACCTCTATTGTTTTGCCTTGTTTTAGTCAGTCAGAGTGGGGGCCTGTTGCTAGTAGCTAGTTAATTTGTGACGTTTTGTCTTTTTACAGCATTGTCACTTTATTTAACCAGTAGATAGTAATCATGTTAGGTCCTGGTGCTGACCAGGTCTTCATGTGGGCTACTCATTGGATTTCTCTTGCTGTGATGGTGACATACATGTTTATGTAGAAAATTACCACTGTGCACCATATGCATATCTCCAGTTCAACTTTGCAAAGTGCCCCTGCACATAAATTGTGTTTCTATCCCAGAGTTCCCAGCTTGACATGCAAATGAGCACAGATGGCATTGTGTTTCAGACTTGCCCTGCATTTCTAAAGGTACCATTAGCATTGGACATATTTTCAAACCATAGAATGGGCTTTTCGAGAGAGAGATAGCGAATGAGAGTAAACCACTTGTATTTCTCTCTCTCTCTCTCTCTCTCTCTCTCTCTATATATATATATATATATATAATGTGTGAGTACGTGTGTGTTTGTGTGTGTGTGTATGTGTATATATATATATATATATATATATATATATACATGTGCACACACACACACAGACATGGGGAAAATAAAGTACACCCTCTTTGAATTCTATGGTTTTACATCACAATCATCTGCTACTTAGCAGGCCTTAAAATTAGGTACATACAACCTTAGATGAACAACAACACATGACATATTACACTGTGTCACAATTTATTTAACAAAAATAAAGCCAAAATGGAGAAGCCATGTGTAAAGGACACCCCTACTGCTTCCATAGGAATTAAGGTGCTAAGTAGCAGACAGGTGATGCTAATCAAATGCGTTCTATGCTGTCCCCATTACAATGGGCTTTAAAGCCGTTGCGGCGGCATAGAACACCGTAACGGCTTAAGCCCCCAGGAGCTCCGGTGGACTAAGCCCCCAGGAGCACTGTGATCCTCTTCAGGAGGACTGCCTGACAGCCCAGGCAGCCCTTCCCTGGCAAATCAGGCCCCCAATGGCCATGTGATTGCTCTCAAAGAGCGGTCACATGGCCCCCCTATAGCTGGCTGTAGATCTGCCAGAAGGGGGACTGTTTGGGCTGTCAGACAGTCCCCCTGCTGGTGGGAAGTATAACAAAATAATAATTAAACATGTTTAAAATAAATATATATAAAATTAATAAAAAATAATAAAATAAATAAATAAAATATTTTAAAAAATTAAAATAAATTATATATACATATGTAATTTCATTCTAACTGTATTTTGTTATTATTATACATGTGTATATATTTTGCAAATGGTATGACATCATGGGGGTAATTCTCATTCCTGGGCTACCATACGGTCTCAAAGGCAACGTAACCAATTTGGCGAATTTCAATGTGAAAAAAATTAAAAATTTTACGTGCTATATTTGACCATGTAACTTCCCACAACACCATAAAACCTGTACATAGGGGGTACTGTTTTACATGTGAGACATTGCTGAATTCAAATATGTATATTTTATTGCACCTGTGAGAAGAGTCCAAACAATATGGATAGTTTCACTGGTGGAGAAGCACCTAGTTGGACACTCCAGTGGTGTCCTGGGGCTTAACCCCTATAGCTTATAGAACAGACGAAAACAGAAACTCAACCGCTGGAGTGACCCAGGCTGGTCGAGTGTACAACTGGATATGATAAACAAAATAATAATAAATCGACAAATAAAGTAAATATAATCTAGTGAAAACACCAGTAAATAGTAGTGAAGAACTTGCCTAAATGGCTCACCTCTATGTACATAATTAATATAATCCCTATGCGCCTACAGAGCTCCCAAAATGCTAACTGGCTAGTGACTTTATTAAGTAGAAACAAATGGTCAGGTCCAGAGCTAGGGGCCCATAGAGTAGGTATAAGTCAAATGACTAACATAGGTATCTGGGGTGCAGTCATGTGCAGCTATCCACGGTGCTAAGCCGTGTAACTGCAAGGAGGTCTATAATACTTAGTAACCTATATGTATGCAGTATCTGGTCTGCAGTATACTAAGTAATAGTCCAACTGGCATAAGGGGTGTCATGAATGGGTAAATGGATACCTAGCATAAATGACATTAGGAATCTAAAGTATGGGGGATAAACATATTCCTACTATCGTCCCCCTGGATCAATACAAAAATGACAATTCAACTGTAACGCTAAACAAATAATGGTTACAGTAGGAACTTTAGGAACCCCAAAATGCTGTTTCTGTGAGAAGTGCTCAACAGATAATTAAAAGTGACAAAACCCCAGGTACAATGAGAGGTGAAAAAGACAAAGATTAGGGTGACTTCATGTGCATAACCATACTTAGAGTGTTGGTTGCCTACACATGTTGATAGATTTCCCTAAGTGAAATAAAGTGAATGGAACAAAGAGCCCTTAGAGCCCGACGCGCGTTTCGGTGCTCTCTTAGATGCACCTTCGTCAGGGGCTAATTTGAGACTAGTCAGAAGTCTCCTTTTGTATGTATTCAAGTCCCAGCCACTTGCTAACTGACCAATGAGACCGCCGATATCCAGCGCCAAAAATCCCACGTGGGCATATGTAAATGCCCTGGGTAAATGAGACAATCAAAAAACCTTCCAGTCTGACGTCTTTCGACGTTTTTTTAAACTCCTTTTTATTGCACCAGAACGTTAACCCAATATGTGCCTAGTGGAGTTAATCCTAACTGGCTATTCTGTAGCAGGACACTTTCGGAATTGTAGCGGCGAATCTTAGCTACATTTCCCTCGTACAGTGTTACTGTTATTGCCCTTTGAATGCTGTTGCGGATTCAATTGTACTTGAAACTGAGTGTCCGTCTGGTGTGTCGGCATATGTTAATAAGCTATTCTCTTTTAAAGCCAATACAGGGCTGTATACACCTTCATCACTCCGTCCGAGTTTAACCCTTTGGGGCCAAATTATTAATCTATCCTCCTACCAACTGACTGCCCCAGAAATGGAACTATTGAAAAAAGGTCTGTCCTTTGTCCCAACACCCACATTCGATAGTTTCAGCTGGACCAAAGACATCCACTTGTTCGCTAGAAAACTAGCTCTCCACAAATACCATTGTATTAAAAGAACCAAACAAGCAACAAGACTAGGCTTGGAAGATAGAGACATGAACTTGCTAGACAGCCTGGTAGAACTGCTCAATAACAATGATCCATCTAGTACACAGCTAGCACCGTTCACCAATTTAAAACCAAAAAGCAGGTTTACACCATATATACCAGATTATAAGTATATAGACCTATTCGTTGAATTGTCCTGCAAAGAAATTGAGGCACTGGGCACGAACTCCCAGTCCCCGTTTCAGCCGAATAATCTGAGCACCCTGGAAACTAAAGCCTTAGGCAAACTAAAAAGAAATGAAACGATTATTATCAAACCATCCGATAAGGGTGGGAACTTGGTGGTACTGGACAGAACTCAATATGTCCAAATGGTGCACAGAATACTGGACGATAAGGACACCTATCTGGCACTCCGTGCTGACCCTACAAAAAGATTCTATGTAGAACTAAAAAACATCCTTGATCAAGCCCTCCTGAGTGAACTAATAAGTGTGGATGAGTATAAATTCATGCTTAATAAAAAACCCACCATAGCCACTTTCTACTCACTGCCCAAGATACATAAACAGCAAAAAATACTAACGGGTAGACCCATAGTGTCGGGCAATAATAATCTTACCCAAAACTGCAGTGTTTACGTGGAGCGTATATTGAGTGAATTAGTTAAAACCCTCCCATCCTATCTGAGGGACACTAAACAAACTTTAAAAGTACTGCATGACCTGACATTACCACCTGAGGCGAAACTGTGTAGCCTTGATGTAGAAGGGCTATATAGCTCTATCCCCCATAAGATAGGCCTTAACAACACACAATGGTTCCTCCAGACACGAAATCCATCTCTACAAGATCATAACCAATTTGTGCTGCAACTTCTACAGTTCATTCTAATGCACAACTACTTTCTCTTTGAGGGCACGTACTACCACCAGGTGAGAGGGACTGCTATGGGGACAACTTGTGCCCCCTCCTATGCAAACCTCCACCTGGGGTGGTGGGAACACAACGTAGTTTTTGGCCAAGAATTTCTGGACTACCATGACCACATCAAGATGTGGAAACGGTATATAGATGACGTACTGATTGTCTGGACAGGAACTAATGAATACTTTGAAGAGTTTGTGAAGGCACTCAATGTAAACAATTTGAACCTCAAGTTTACACATGAGATGGGTGGGAAACAGATAAATTTCTTGGATCTGACACTACAAACCATAGAAAATGAACAGTATATCTCCACTACCCTTTTCAGGAAACCCACAGCTACCAACAATTTCCTGAACTGGCAAAGCCATCACCCTAGCACTCTTAAAAAGGGTATACCGATAGGACAATACTTGCGCGTTAGACGCAACTGCTCTACTCTCGAAGAATTCAAATGTAAAGCCAAGATTTTAAGATCTCAGTTCAAAACCAAGGGCTATTCGAATAGGTGTCTTAAATCCGCCTATAAGAGAGCCATAATGACTGAACGCGAAACACTCCTTGTAGAAAAGCATAAGAATGATAAACCTCGTAACATAATCAGGTGCATTGGCACCTTTGATTCTGGCTGGGACCCAGTAAAACAGATTCTAGGGAGATACTGGCCCCTCATCTACCAAGACCAACACCTCAAAGAGGTTCTAACCCCATATGCATCACTTACAGCCAGAAGAGGACGCAATCTCAAGGACCTTTTGGTACCCAGCCACCTTTCACCACCGAAATTGGAAGGCACATGGCTGAAAACCCCAGCAGAAGGCACCTTCCAATGCGGCCGTTGTAAGGCATGTAAGTTCATTCGTAGAAATTCAAAGACTTTCTCGAATTCTACAAACACCCAGACACATGCAGTTAAGACCTTTTTTAACTGCCAGACTGCAGGCCTGATTTATTTTCTAACATGTAGCTGCGATTTGAAATATGTAGGGAAGACCTTTAGACCATTTAAAAACAGGATTCTCGAACATGTGAACTCTGTGAACCCCACGAGACAGGTTGATACTGTCATCTCTAGACACCTGAAACTAAAACACGGAGGCTCCGCACATGGCCTACGTTTTAATGGAATTGAAAAGATAAAGCTAGGTCCCAGAAAAGGTGACATTGATACTAAACTTCTCCAAAGAGAGAGTTACTGGATTTTTACACTAAAAACCCTATCCCCAAATGGACTGAATGAGGGTTTTTCCTACACCCCCTTTATATGAGAATTCTCTACACTAACAAAGGGAAGCGAGTTCATTCCATCCCAAAACATTAACATTATTATTATCCGTACCACTCCCGTGAAGTGGCTCTACACATCCAGTTTTTAAGCACGCTTTGCTAATCCTCACTATTACTAAATTGTAATATATATGTATATACTGTAAATACCTGTAAATATTTAGATTTAATAATCATTATTACCACTATGGTTATTAGTATTGTATTCCAGGTCCCATGACCAACCGCCCTGCCACTTAACAGTCTGGTACCTCCATATTACATATTATAGACGGTAACACAATAGCCTTTATGACTACACTCTATGTAAGAAGAGGTATTGCATCAAATACCGTCTGGATTTTCATGTAGTAGGATACACGATGATGACACAAGTCAGTGGCTACTCGAAGGCGTCTCAGCCTCAATTGATCCTCTATATGTCATATACAGGGACTACTCGATCCCCTCTTGACTTCTAACACAGTACATAGCCGGAGTAAAGGACTGAACATTATGCCTGTTACCGACCGGATAGACTAATCTATCAGCCTATATGGACGTATTAAATAGACTATCTGTAAACTTCATGGCGCTATATATATATTAGCCCTGCCACGTAACATGAAGAGAGCAGTATGAATACTCTATATAAGCACTATGGCCGAATAAGCAACTTGAGTAGGAGTTGTAGATGTCGCCCATAACACAGAGAGCTCGGTCCTATTGATGCCTTTCGGCACCCAACGGGTTAAATACCCGAGGACCATCCGCAATACGGCAGAGTGATGTGACCAGATACCTCTGGCACATACTTAGCGGGTATGCAGCATTACAATGAGATTCTGCAATAGAGGGACGTTTTCCATACTCATGATGAGAGGAGCTATTGCCATATCCATCCCACTAACAACTAGTAGCTTTAGAATATTCATATAGCAACTCAGAGCTGAACAGTACACTTCTAATGTACTTGCAAGGTCCACACGACCAACATCCTACCCCCCAACACAGCTCCTGAACCGGCAAGCATCTTTCTGGTGCAGTACACCCGCTATTGGCTCTTCAAACATTGAAGGTTTTTAGCCACTGTAGCACTAGGAGTACAATAGACCATAATCACCCGATCCGCTTGCAACACCCAAAGGGTTAAACTCGGACGGAGTGATGAAGGTGTATACAGCCCTGTATTGGCTTTAAAAGAGAATAGCTTATTAACATATGCCGACACACCAGACGGACACTCCGTTTCAAGTACAATTGAATCCGCAACAGCATTCAAAGGGCAATAACAGTAACACTGTACGAGGGAAATGTAGCTAAGATTCGCCGCTACAATTCCGAAAGTGTCCTGCTACAGAATAGCCAGTTAGGATTAACTCCACTAGGCACATATTGGGTTAACGTTCTGGTGCAATAAAAAGGAGTTTAAAAAAACGTCGAAAGACGTCAGACTGGAAGGTTTTTTGATTGGCTCATTTACCCAGGGCATTTACATATGCCCACGTGGGATTTTTGGCGCTGGATATCGGCGGTCTCATTGGTCAGTTAGCAAGTGGCTGGGACTTGAATACATACAAAAGGAGACTTCTGACTAGTCTCAAATTAGCCCCTGACGAAGGTGCATCTAAGAGAGCACCGAAACGCGCGTCGGGCTCTAAGGGCTCTTTGTTCCATTCACTTTATTTCACTTAGGGAAATCTATCAACATGTGTAGGCAACCAACACTCTAAGTATGGTTATGCACATGAAGTCACCCTAATCTTTGTCTTTTTCACCTCTCATTGTACCTGGGGTTTTGTCACTTTTAATTATCTGTTGAGCACTTCTCACAGAAACAGCATTTTGGGGTTCCTAAAGTTCCTACTGTAACCATTATTTGTTTAGCGTTACAGTTGAATTGTCATTTTTGTATTGATCCAGGGGGACGATAGTAGGAATATGTTTATCCCCCATACTTTAGATTCCTAATGTCATTTATGCTAGGTATCCATTTACCCATTCATGACACCCCTTATGCCAGTTGGACTATTACTTAGTATACTGCAGACCAGATACTGCATACTTATAGGTTACTAAGTATTATAGACCTCCTTGCAGTTACACGGCTTAGCACCGTGGATAGCTGCACATGACTGCACCCCAGATACCTATGTTAGTCATTTGACTTATACCTACTCTATGGGCCCCTAGCTCTGGACCTGACCATTTGTTTCTACTTAATAAAGTCACTAGCCAGTTAGCATTTTGGGAGCTCTGTAGGCGCATAGGGATTATATTAATTATGTACATAGAGGTGAGCCATTTAGGCAAGTTCTTCACTACTATTTACTGGTGTTTTCACTAGATTATATTTACTTTATTTGTCGATTTCTTATTATTTTGTTTATCATATCCAGTTGTACACTCGACCAGCCTGGGTCACTCCAGCGGTTGAGTTTCTGTTTTCGTCAGTATTATGACATTCGCAGTTAGAGTCACTTAGAACAAAACATTTTTTTTCAAATTCTTATTTTCTCCCACTTTTTAATATTTTATTCATATTAAATTATGTTTCATACCTAAATATTTGTTGTTAAATGAAAGCCCTGTTTCCCCTGAAAAAAAATGATATATAATAAGTGTGTGTGCACATAATATGAAAGAGGCGAATTACACCTGGACAGACATATAGCGCAAATTCAAGTTTTTGTTAACGTTTTGTTTTGATCACAACGTGTACATTTGGCTCAGTCCTTAAGGGGCTAGGGGGTTAAATGCCTCTAGTGGCTGTCTGAGTGAAAGCCACTAGAGATGCTTTCACCTAAATACCCAAGTAAAAGTCACCGTTGGAGCCCTTACATGGTTCAGTGAACACTAGCATAGATCGGTTAAAACTATAGCATTAGGAATACATCTTTGCATTCCAAATGCAATAGTGTTTGTTTAAGTATATTTTTATTTATGTGTTAATGTCACACAGAGTAGTAGTGATTTCATTCTAGGAAACAATTGAATATTTGACAGAGTTACATAGCCATTATTAGCTTCCTGTAACTGTGGATATAGCCAAACAAGACCATTGACATTTTTCTGTGCCATATTAGGTTTTTGTATTATGTGATATGCATATATTTCCATTTCTAATCTTTAAAATCTGCAATCTTTTGAGATTTCCATTTCAGCCTGCTTCCTTGTTTTATCATGAACAGGAAATGCATTTCCTTTATGGTTTGAGCCACACTTACATGTTGCAAAGATTAGATGCCCTTTTCATAACCTATCCAAGTTCTCAAAGGCAAACTAGAGACTCTACAGCTGAAAATGAAATCAAAGAAGAAATATATATGTATGTATGTATGTATGTGTATATATATATATATATATATACACATACATACATACATACATACATACATACATACATACATACACACACACACACACACACACACACACACACTATATGTATTTGGACACCTGACACCAACAGGGACATTGTATTGTAAATACATAGACATTCATATGTAGTTGTTCCCCCCTTTGCAGTTGTAAGAGCTTCCACTCTTCTGGGAAAGCTTACCTCAAGATTTTGGAGTGTTTCTGGGGGAATTTTTGCCCATTCATCCAGTAGAGCATTTTTGAGCTCAGGCACTGATGTTTGATGAGAAGGCCTGGCTCGCAAGCTCAGTTCCAGTATATCCCAAAGGTGTTTGTAGGGGTTAAGATCAAGGCTGTGTGTGGACTAGTGAAGTTTTTCCACACCAAACTCATCCAATCATGTCTATATGGACCTTGCTTTGTGCACCGAGGTACAATAATGCTGGAATATAATGTAAAGTAAACTATGGATTCAATTCACATTTCTTTTATACGCGTAAAATAATTCTTAAACTTTGACTACATTCTTTCTTTGTTGCTGTCTTGTAGAACACGCCCTTCAGGAAAAGCTGAAGAAACAAAATGGAACAAATCCAGACTGTGAATTGTTCCCATGCTTAGCATCAATCAAGAAGGTATGTATGTAAATAAAAAGTAGGCCACATTATTAGTATGTTGAGAAAATGGATGCTCTGAATATGTCTTTTTAGGTACATTTTTGTGTTTTACGAGTTTTGTGATGGAACGTGCAATTGAAATGCTACAAAGAGCAAATTCACAAGACAACGGGTTAAAGAGATGTTATAGTGGGAAGTTCTACATAGAAAGCTTTCCAGAAGAGAATTATAGAACATATTGGAAATTAAACGTAAAGAATTTCACAATTTCCATAGCAAAATATTATCTTTTAGGTTCTATATTTTCATTTGCATCTGAATGGTGTTCATAAAGATATGTAAAAGGGGCACACTTACACAATTTTAATTTCACATTTAGCATTTATTTTCTTCTTCTAAATTTGTCTTCTAAGACAACACTAAATAAAGGGATGCCACGCTATTTAGTTAAGCTTTATAAAGTACAGATAATCCGAGATGCGGAATGTCAGGTAACTGCAATACAATAAACGTAGCTAAACATTTTGCTTTTATGTACATATTTTTATAGTAATTCCTAAACTATATACATATATTTATATATATATATATATATATATATTTTTTTTTTTATTTTTTATTTTTATTTTTTTTTTTATAGAAGACATGAGACCCTAGGGGTAACACTGTATTGATGAGCTTCAGGATTGTGACTGTCCTACTTTAAAGCAGCACTGTCATGCCGAACTTACCTTACCTAATCGCTTCTTCTTCTCTCAGGATCTGTTCTTCATTTTCTTTAAAACATAAGACAAAGTAAGGACTACTTTGTCTTATGTATATTTCCTACGCCTGACCAGCTATGACCAGCGGAGGAGCAAAGTGTGCATCTCATTATACCTCCTTTCACTATTCCCGAACATCCTGTCATTTAGATAGAACGCCGGCAAAACTACCGAATTTCGCCCTAACAGAGTGAGAACAGTTTTTTCAGTCATGTTAGGACGACAATCTGTACTTTTAGGTCCGTTAGAAATTTGCAGCTGCTTAGTAGATAGCTCCCTAAATCCCACGGTATCGACCAAAAGGCTGAAAGACCAACTTTACTAGTAAAGATTAGGGTGAGGGGGGTAGGTAGGGCTTTATTTAATTGTATTTGGCTGAGGGGGTGACTAGGGTCTTGGGGACCCCTTGTCACCTGGGGGGAGGACAATAGCGGCTCCTCACTGTTTAGTAGACATGCCCCTACTCGTGGCATAGCGAGTAGGGGCATTCCCTTTTGCTAATATGGGGGTCATATTGACCCCCCATAGAGTGAGGGAGGACATGGGGGCTTAGGAAGTGGTGGGGAGCACAGCTCGCTGCCTCTTCTATCTTTACATGTTACAAGAAGGGAGCTGCGCACCGTTTAATAAACTAAATGAACAAACAAATTAACACCGATATTCGGTATTTGCTTGTTCATCTAACATTTCTATTCATTCATTCGTCTTTCTGACGAATGAATGAATAGATTAAATTCCTGTCTGAATTTCAGACAATTGCCCCAGTGCATTTGTCATGACATGGCCCCATTCACATCACTATCTAGTTTAGGCAGATGACGTGTCCCACAGGGCCTTCATCTACCCACACAAATATGGCGGCGTCCAGGACTTAGGTCCGGCACAAAATAAAGTTTAAAAAAAAGGTAATATGGGAGACCTTAGGAAATATGGGGGTGAGTTGGGGGGGGGGGATTAGATGTAGTGGAGTCGGGAGGGGGGTTAAAAAAAAACAAAAACAAAAAAAACCAGATGCGGCCATGACAGTGACACTTTAATTAGTAGGTAGCATTTTATCAACAAATTTATTGGGACCACATTGATAAGGGAACTACTAATTTTAGCCAAAATTTTAGGCGGAAAACTGGAAATCTTCTCTAATGCTATTTTTCAGCTTGACAATTTTAACCTAAAATTCAGTTTCATTTTCAAATCTCATAATTTGTTTGCAGTGATGTATTTACATTTAAAGCTACCATAGGCCAAGGCATGCCAATGCTCCTTCACCCACCACACACTAATAAATATGTGATCAGTCAGTCACCACATATACTTTAGAAGTTGCATTAAAGGTACAATATAGGGTCAGGAGCACAAACATGTATTCCCATAGAAAAGCAGTGGATTGGCTGAGATTGTCAATTCATGAGGTGGGACGGGGGTGGAGCCAAACGCTGCCCTGGTCAATCAGCATCTCTTCATAGAGATTCATTGAATGAATGGATCACTGTGAGGAAAGTTCAGTGTCTCAATGCAGAGGGTGGAGACACGAAGTGTGCAGCACTGCCCCAGGAAGCACCTCTAGTAGCCATATGAGGTGTCCCTAGGCTGAAATTTAAACACTGCCTTTTGTCTGAAGAGGCCTGCAAAGACTTTATCCATCTAGTGCTATATGTCTTGATATGTTTGCTTAGCTAGCACCACAAAAAATACATTATAATAATATTATTAAAACAATGTGATCTTGCCACCCCATGCAGAATGCTTTCCTAGGCCCAGAGCAAGTTGGTTTAAAGGACCACTCTAGGCACCCAGACCACTTCAGCTTAATGAAGTGGTCTGGGTGCCAGGTCCAGCTAGGGTTAACCCATTTTTTATAAACATAGCAGTTTCAGAGAAACTGCTATGTTTATTAATGGGTTAAGCTTTCCCCCTAATCCTCTAGTGGCTGTCTCATTGACAGCCGATAGAGGCGCTTGCGTGATTCTCACTGTGAAAATCACAGTGAGAGCACGCAAGCGTCCATAGGAAAGCATTGTAAATTTGCACACAAGCGTCCATAGGAAAGCATTGTAAATGCTTTCCTATGCGACCGGCTGAATGCGCGCGCAGCTCTTGCCGCGTGTGTGCATTCAGCCGACGGGGCGGAACGGAGGCGGAGAGGAGGAGGAGAGCTCCCCGCCCAGCGCTGGAAAAAGGTACGTTTTAACCTTTTTCCCCTTTCCAGAGCCGGGCGGGAGGGGGTCCCTGAGGGTGGGGGCACCCTCAGGGCCCTCTAGTGCCAGGAAAACTAGTATGTTTTCCTGGCACTAGAGTGGTCCTTTAAGCGTAAATACATTCCTGCATGCGTAGCTAAATAAAATAACTAAAATAACTAACTCTTGTTACATTTCTTTTGTTTTTTATCATATGTACACAATACTCAATCATGACCCAGGCACCTCAGCTTTAGCATTGGGACTTTTCAACAGAGAAAGATTAACTATGTTAAGCTGAATGTGAGCATTGAAAGAGACAATGCTAATTTGTTTGAGAGAGCTGTCTAGTTAAGGACATATGCTGACTGCATTTGTTACATACAATCTACTAATTCTTCCAGAGTTTATTTTCTACAACTGGTTAACCTGGGAATATATCATTATAATAGCAAATAGTAACAATTTGTCTGGTGTGTTATAGCTAAAACCTCAATGCCACTGTCTTTAGGAGATGGATGGGTGGATGGATGTGAATATATGTGTGTGATTTATGAAATATAAATATGTGTTTCTTATGCATACTCATTGTTACATTTGTGTTAATAATGTGGGTGTGGAAATTAAAGCAGTGCAATGATTTCTTATTTTAGAGAGAAATGGGGAACTCGGAAAGTCAGTACAGTCTGCAAGGAACAAGAAGTCCTAATGGCAGCGCTGTGCCAGATGCTAAACAGAAGAGCTGTTCTCTAAAAATTCATGGCATACATACAAAAGAGGAGAAAGGTTGGACTTCACCCGGCTGGGAACGTAATAGTAGCAGTGTGACCTACAAATCACGATCATTGGCAAGAACTTGTCTCTCTCAGTGCAAAAGCAACCCACCATATTCATCAAAGCATGGTGATATTGTGTTAAAAGGTTCTAAAAGTATCACTCACTCCAAGTTTAGGCCAAGTGTGCCTGGTGGTTGTTGCCAGGGAAACAATAACACATATTTGCCAGATAATGGCTATCATTATGTTGAGACAAGAGATCATATGGGATGTAATGGGCACATTTTAAACTGTTATGGTATCCATGAGAGCATGCCATCTGCCATGCAAGCAGAAGAAAGAAAGAGTCCAAAAGTTATAATTAAAACATTAGGAAAACTGGATAGCTGTCTTAGAGTTGAATTTCACAACAGTGGTAATTGTGTCCCCACTGAGGACTCTGATGGACCAGTCCAACTGTTGAGATATTCTCCTGCATTGGAATCAAAGGAAACCAAGCAACATGAACCTCAGAGGAGTCCAACCATGGATTACACAGCGAGCCATGGACTGATGGCAAGTGACAGTGGTCTTAGATCTAGCAAAGGCAGCTCAATAAGTTCTGATTCATCATGGTATGATTGCCCATGGGGAAATACTAGAGACATTAATGACATGGATGGTTCATATATGACAAGGAGTACTCCAGACACCAGCATACATGGGGATGTGATGCCAAATGACAACAATCAAATCTTTAACCAGAGGTCATCACTTTCATCCCTGCGTGAGCTCTACAAACGTTCTAATTTAGAAGGAGTCATGACTCCAGGAGGTCGATTCTCTGATGAATATCTAGGTGCACATCAGAACCTCTGTAATAGAGTCTCTTTTGCTTCAGAGATTGATGTTCCATCAAGAGTAGAGCATAGAGCACCAACACAATATTCTTCTTACACACTTCCCTGCAGGAAGTCAAGGCCGTTAGCTGAGGATTCTTCTAAGAAAGACACACTAAAAAACCGAATGAGACGTATCAGTGATTGGACAGGCAGTCTTTCAAGAAAGAAAAGAAAACTGCAGGTTGGTATTTTGAAAACATAAATATACTAGCATGCTGGTTAAGTTGCTATTGGGATCGAGCAAAATAAAGGTATAGTAAATAAAAGGGTCTTATATTTATATATATTTTTCCAATAACTACGTTCCAACTTGTATCAAACTGAATGATAAATATTTAGTTAATTGAAAAACATGAATAACAAAAATAGTATAAAGGGAGCATTCACTGATTAACAGCAAAAATATAAAAAAAAACACATTCTAGACTTCTGGAGGGATAAAGTAATTTTTAAAAGACAATTTTTAACATGTGAATTATGTTAGAATAAGAAATCTATTTAATACAGTGATTTATGACTTGAAATGCATAAAACCTGTATTGAAAGCTACGTACATGTTTCCAATAAAGTCAGAAGCTTGGCACTCTAGATCAATGCAGCTGATTAAGTAAATGATAAATAATATTGAGAAATAAATATAATAATAAAAATGTGTTCTAAAAGGAAACACTTATAGCAGCTTTCTTTCATTCCCAGGGACAGTCCTAGTTTTAATCCAGAATCATTGTATATGTTTATGTCCATTTAACTATGTGGACAATACAGTTGCTAAGGTTTTTGTATTTAAAGGAGTTTTTGAGGTGTGTTCAAGTTTTGATTGGGCAATACAAAATTCTGAAATGTAAGCAATATGCCTTTTTCATTCTGTTTTTGAGAAGTTCTTAATTACTATTATACTTAGTGTCCTAATTGTTGCTCTGAATTTTCTTTTGCTGTGAAATCTATATAGATGTCAAACTGATATTCTTATTGATCAACATTTATTACTGCTTTAAACTGAGTTTTAGAATCTCATAGTGTTTGCAGATAGTGAACATATTTTGCTTCATTTTGAATAAATTACCTTTATTTGAACCTCTCCATTTACATAACAGGATCCAAAGTATAAAGATGTCAGTGAATGCTTTGACAGTGGTATCGATGGGGTCACGGCTGAGACCAACTCCTCTCCACGGCCTTCTGGTTCGGTGTGGTCTTCAGGGTCTGGACAGCTCCTGTCACAGAGAAATGAACATAGCAATGCAGTTAACAGTGATGTCTTAAGGCAGAACATTTATGAAAACTTCATGAGAGAGCTTGAACTGGAAAAGACCAGCGCTGAGGAAACGGCCACATCTACGGGAACTGAAGAATCAAGCAATGATTCACTTAGTTCTTTGGAGCAGCTTGACCTGCTTTTTGAGAAGGAACAAGGAGTTGTTCGCAAAGCTGGGTGGCTCTTTTTCAAACCTCTAATCACTCTGCAAAAGGAAAAGAAACTGGAGTTAGTAAATCGGAGGAAGTGGAAGCAGTATTGGGTAACACTTAAAGGTAAGGTTAAGTAACAATGTACAGTGTTGTCAATCATGACAGATGGAATGCATAGGGGGCTACATTGTTTTGTGCATACAGTACATTAAATCTCATCAGAGCTAGTCACAACCTTGTGATATACCCTAACAATAGCTGCGACTGTAGTTTCACACAGCGGTTACTCTGTATTGCCAGGAGGGTAAGAGAGATTTCAGTAAGTGAGATTGCAAGTTGGAGCATACTTTGCATATGTTTATTAAATACACATTACTCCTCTTAATGCACATTGCTACTTGTCTTATAGTTTTGAGGCTTTGCATAGGAATTTTTGTAAATCTCTGTGAAAGCAAGAACCTCATGTTACTATGGTTTTCAAGAGAAGTGTTGTTTTGAGATGTATAAACAAAACACAAATCTAAAACATAAAAATATAGAGAAACAACTCATAGAATAATACTGCAGGAAAACTTAAAATTCCCAATTTTCAAGTTTACAGTCACAGGATTTCATATGGAATTACTCACATCACATAGAATGTTGATTTAGGATATTATGTATTTGTCGAAATTGTCATGAGACTCATGCAAAAAGAAAATTGAAACAAATATAGTGCAACACTGTGGGTTAAAATAACAGATCACACTTTAATATGTTACAATCACAAGATACAAGTGAAAAAAATGCCTGTCAATCAAGTCCTACAGTCCCCAATCTCGGTCCATGTTGGTAGATATTCTAAATGAAAGGGAGGAGTGCTCACAGGTACAATATGTCAATTGTACAATATGTCAAAAAAATTTTTTTTAAAGTAGTGATGAAATATAAACAGCCCTACGCGTTTCATTTTTGAATTAAGACTTAATCAGGGGTAATAAAGTGAACAATTTCCACAGTGATATACTAACAAATATGCACATATATTGTTTAAATAAGTCTTCAAGTCCGGTGGTGGACTGCCATAAGCCAATCCGAGTGTTTGAGATGTGATTACATTTCACCTTGTATGCAGTAATACATTTCTGTTGTCTCATATTTTTAATATCACCTCTAAAAGTGATGCTTAATCTTGGTCTAAAAACTGGAAATAAAGGTTTAAAAGCATATACTGACCTATAACATGTTACATTAAAGGTAGAGCAAATTCTGATTTTATTTGCTCTGTATTATGCTATATGCAGTGGAAAAGACTTTAATAGAATCTACACCTAAATACCATCTGCCGTTATATTTACAATATATCATTATTCACGTAAATTTCAATGGATATTAGGTTAATCTATTGAAATGCAGTGTGCTAGCAATAATATAAAATTAAGAGGTGTTGAAAGTCTGCTTAATTTTAGGAGCACCAAATTCTAAATCTAATTTGAGCCTTGCCATGGTGTCTGGCAAGTTTATACCCTATAACCATTTGTTATCCCTAGTTACTTGTTTTGTATATATAGTGGACACAGTGTTTAGTGGCTAAGAGTTATTTAGGTTTATTTGGCTACACAATTATATATCTCATGATAATCTGTGTCTCACACATATTTACATCTTTGAAGGTGTGGTGGTAAAACATTAGTGTCACTGCAAAATATTTAGTAAATGTCTTTGTATATGATTGTAGCCTCAAGGTTTTAACAAGATTGGTCAAGCCTTGATGTGCGAAAATGATATTATCTGTCTCTTGAAGCCAGGCAGGTGTTCACTTGAGATTGTTGAAGCTATTACAGAAAAACTGGAAAATTAAGTATATTAATCACTTGAGAAAAACAAGTAATGATTGAGGCAGATCTGTTCATGTATTAAAAGGGATATGATTATTTTATATTCAATACAGAAAAAAACAGCCGTGCACTGAACTTTGGTTGCCAGCTTTCTGCTGATGTTTTCTCTAGCTTTATCTTGTCACATAAAAATATCACTGACAGGAAATTATTAAAGGATTATATTCCAATGTTCTACTGATTTCAAAGTTAAGGCCAGAGTAGCCAAACTGAAAGCATAGCAGACTGAGATAATTCTTTCACTTGGGCTATTTTATCCATAAATTTGATATTCACCTTGGATTTTTACTTGAGTGAAAAACCCTGTTAGTAACAAAATAAAGGTACTGGCATGATACCTTTAAAGCGGAGCAGGACAAATCAATCGCTCCTTGCACTGTGTACTGTCTCTTGGAGAAGGCTGCTGGGATATATGATGATGTCATACCCAGCGCTTGAGACAGCCATATGGCAAAAAAAAGGGCAAATGATTTAGAAAGAAGCTGCTTGCCAGTAATGCTTTAATAGCTGCAATGGGGTTATGCCCTGCTCAGTTTGTGTGTATATCAGTAAATATGTGTGTATTTCAGTGTGTGTATGCAGTCTCTGTGCATGTCATTGTGTGCTTATTTGAGTGTGTGTGTATATATTTTTAAAATGTGATTAAAAAATCAGTTTGACTTATTTTAATATAATATATTTTAATATATATATATATATATATATATATATATATATATATATATATATATATATATATATATATATATATATTCAGCCACCACACACACATCACTCAACAGGCACACATCCTAACCCCCCTCATACAGCTTTCAGCTTCCTTTACACAAACAACACTACATGTTCTTGCACTCAACATTCAACAAGCCAAACACAAAACACTCAGTCTCTCTCACATACATTCCTAACATACAACACTCAGCCACCACTCATGACACTCAACCACCGCAGTTAACATAGCAGAGGCCATAGGAGGGCCATTGTCTGGCATCCTGTCTAGTGTCCTGGGCAATCATAATCCAGCACTGGTATGTAGCAATTGATGTTGCTGTCCTAATCCAGAGCAGCTCTTAAAACTGATACAGAATGCAAGTCACAGAGTGATGTTACAGAACAGTCAACATGTAATGTAATGCTAACAAGAAATATTTCATAGTTTATTCTGGAAATGCAATTGTGCTTATTAGGTGAAGATGCTATGGAAATTCCAAGCAGATTAGATATTTGTAAAATATTCTAACTGGAAAATTACTAGATATTTTATAAAGCATTCTCACTGAAAAAAATACTTTCTTCTAGCCATTTTTATTCCAGTGGACTATATGTCTGGATTGGCTACTTTTATATTCAATTCAATGAAAATGTGATTTCTTTAGCACTTTAGCATTTCTTTAGATTATCAGAAAGGATACTTTCCCCCAAAGCAGCAGAGTCTGCCAATAATCCAGAAGCCAAACACTTGAAGGACACAAAAACATTCACTGACAATCTAATCAGTGTGAATGTATCAATAAAACATACTAACCAAAAAGAAAGTCCAACATAACATTTCCTGTATTTTTGGTTTTCATTAGTATATTTTTACCATAAAACTTAAATTATGATAGAAGTGACATTATCATCATATATCCCTACTGTATTTAAATTACTTGAGGAATATTATTTTGAGTAGGATGTTCAAGCCAGTTTCTCATACTTAAATCTAATAAGAACAATGAGCAGAGTAATCCCCTTTCCGTGTAATAAGATTGCCAAGAGAAAAAGAAACCCTTTGGTTGTGCTCTAATAAGATTTAATAAAGATGTACAAGAGCGCATGAGCTTGTTGACACATCCTCCTAAGGAACATAACATTTGTATCATTGACAGCCTAATCATATGCATTTCTGTCAAGATTGTTCAAGCAAGAAATGAAATCATTACAAGAAATAAGCTGCAAAATAAATAGAGAGGATATAGTCAGAAGAAAGACAGCATTAAGTCAACGGAGATCAGGAGGCACTGTGTCCAGGAGCACTCTGTGATAATATTAGAAATAAAAGTAGGAGTAGGGTTGCACATTAAAAACAGGGTTCTGCTCGGTGAACAGCAAGTGAGTTTAGTTGGGAAAACTTAACATGTAAGAGTTCATATTTTATTGCCTGATGGCCACACACACATGTACATTGTGGTAAAATAACAAAACAGTCATTTGGTTTTGACATGTTTAGGACATTTTCTGGGACAATGAATATGAAACCCATGTTGAAAGGCAATACCCTGGCAAGCAAGCTGTGAAATACGTTGATAGAACAAGACTAAACTAATTAACTGTGTTCTAGGTAGATCCCAGTTGAGGCTGTAGGATAAGAGGATTGCCAGATAACAAGTTGTTGTGGTGAAGATGGGAATGATGGTGTATTCTTTATTTGCCTGTGAGAAATACATATTATGATATTTTAATTTTGTAGTTGGGTGTTTGGTGTATGAATGAAAAAAAAAACTATGCAATGTAAGCCTGACAGGGTTATTTACTAAAGTGAGAATTCAAAGTGAATTTCAAATTCAAGGCCAAAGTTGCAGAACCGAAATCATAGCTGATGTTGAGATTTTTTTCCAATTCAGCTCATTTGACCTTAACCGTGGCGAATTAGAACGCTGGAAGTGATCATGATTGCTTCCAACCACTCTAACGGTATTGCAGCGATGCCTTGAGGCATCCTGCAATACCCCCCCCTCATTGCCGGCCCGCTTTTTACGTAAGTCATTTTATTGATTGCAATTTGGGGGACCTGCCTGACAACCCAAGCCGAAAGTCCAGAGAATTGAATTTGCTAGCACTATATTTACCCCGTAACTTTACAAGACACCCTTAAACCTGTACATGGCGGTAGTCTTCGCTGAACACAAATATCAGTGTTTGCAAAACAGTAAAACATATCACAGCGGTGATATTGCCAATGAAAGTGAAGTTTTTGCTTTTTTCACACACAAACTGCACTTTTACTGATGATATTGTTGTAATACGTTTTACTGTTTTGAAACACTAATATTTGTGTTCAGTGAAGTCTCAGAGTATAACAGTAACCTCCATGTTCAGGTTTTATAGTATTTTTTAAAGTTACAGGGTCAAATATAAGGCCGTTTTGTTTACATAGAAATTTGCCAGATTGGTTATGTTGCGTTTGAGAGCGTATGGTAGCCCAGGAATGAGAATTACCCCAATGATGGCATACCATTTGCAAAAGAAGACAACCCAAGGTATTGCAAATGGGGTATGTTCAGTCTTTTTTCGTAGCCACATAGTCACAAACACTGGCCAAAGTTAGTGTTCATAATTGTTTTTTTGCTTTTTTAACACACAAACAAATATAAATGCTAACTTGGGCCAGTGTTTGTGACCAAGTGGCTACTAAAAAAGACTGAACATACCCCATATTGAATACCCTGGGTTGTCTACTTTTCAAAAATATATGGTTTGATGGGGGTAAATTGCAGATTATGTTAACGTAGTGTACGTATAATCTTAATTTTAATAATGACAGGAGGCGAGTATTTTGCATAACTTTCTTTACTTATGCCTCCAGCAGCACAAGTCAATCAATCAAAAAAACTTTAACCAATCCTAGGCCAACATAGCCTGCATATAAGACTTTGGTGGGCGTGTCTATTCCTCTTTCTTTGATGTGAGAAGTCCTGTAACGTCAGGTTGTGAGGTATCTTTTAAACTGGAACTCTGTAACTTGAACGAACGTAGCTTGGATTGGAGCTTGATGGATATTGTTGTCCGGCTCCCAAGTCATCTTATGATGGAAAAAAACGGAAATAGGTGAAAGATGTGGAAGTGAACTATTGTCCGCATGCAACCTAGACCTGATTCAGTTACTAAACATGACTAAGTATAGGTTATAGTATTGACAGTACTATGAGTAGTTAACTAGTAAATTCTATACTGTTTACGTGAGGTTTATGCTAGGCATGTAACAGTCTGTCATGATGTCACAACTGTCTGTAAAATGCTATAAACAGCGAGTATCAAGGGGGGGAACAATCTCAAGATCTATGGGGGGGAAAATACTCGCCTCCTGTCATTATTAAAATTAAGATTATACGTACACTACGTTAACATAATCTGCAATTTTATTACATGACAGGAGGCTTCCTATTTTGCATTTTTAACGCTGCGGTAACAACGAAAAAGATGCGTGAGATGTCTGTCGAAAGTAGAAAACTCGGAAGGTGTTTTCTCTAGTCCAATCTGCCGAGCGCAGGATGTCCGTGAGAGAAGCTCCCGCCGAGTATGCACGCGAAGCCGCCGCCCCGCGTACCGAGTGGGCCCCGAAATTCGGTTCTACCCCTGCAAGGGATAAGAGCCATCGTACCCATCTGGCCAACGTAGTGGTAGTTACTGGTTTGTATGGTTTGGTGTAAGATACCAGAAGTTGACCTGATCGGTAAAAACGGAGTGGTTCGGTAACTTCTACGTACCGAAGCAAAGTGGTCACGACGCATAGCCGCGGAACCATCGGAAAAAATGGGTAAGACACGGATGTGGAGTCCGTCTTAGTCCTGCGAGATACCGAGAAGGTAACCCCTACTGGTGTAATAGTGAAACCATCTATGTCAAAAGCCCTAACGTCTGCGACCCTACGGAACGAAACTAAACATAGGAGGAGAGTTAGTTTGGCTGATAGTTGTCTCAGTGACAAGGTCTCGTTGTCAGGCCAGTTCCTAAGGAATCGGATAACTATATCAACGTCCCAAAGAGTGTTATACTTCGGTACCGGAGGTCTGGCTAGTCTGATGCCCCGCAGTAGACGGCATACCAGAGTGTTCTGACCCACTGGTGTACCGTCTATCGGGGTGTGGGCCGCCGAGATGGCGGATCTGGTGATATTAATTGAGCGGAATGCTCTGCCTTCTGAGAACAGGTTTGACAGGAAATTTAGAATGCAGGGAATAGGTGCTGTAAAGGGATCAAGGTCCCTTTCCATGCACCAGCGGTTCCATGTGTTCCATGCGGATAGGTAGCTACGTCTAGTGCCCGGTGCCCAGGAGTCCCATAACAGGTCTCTAGTCGTCTGCGATAGGCCTGAGACGTTCCAGGATCCCCGGAAAGACTCCAGGCTACCAGTTCCAGCCGGTCTTGTGTAATCAACGGATGAGGTTCCCCGTCTGGGTTCACCAGGAGGAATGGGAACACTGGTAAGAGTAGCGGATGGTCCTGTGATAGAGCTAGTAGGTCCGGGAACCATGCTTGGCTCTTCCATAACGGTGTGATCAGAATCAGAGAGGTCCCCGCTCTGCGTAGGTGGTGGAGGACTCTCGCCAGCATCGAGAAAGGTGGGAATGCGTAAGCTCCTGACTGTGGCCATTGTTGCAGGAACGCATCCACTGCTTCGCTTTGAGGGTCCGGGAGCCAACTGTAATATCTCGGTAGTTGAGTGTTCGTCCGTGATGCGAAGAGGTCTATGTGTAGCGGACCTCGTATCTGCCTTATCCTGCGGAAGATGGTGGTGTCCAGGCGCCAGTCGCTGCTGTCTCTCCAGTGTCGAGAGAACCAGTCTGCAGTGAGGTTGTTGACACCCGGTAGATATTCTGCCTTGATCGTGATGTTGCGGGGTAGGCAGAATCGATAGATGTCCCTCGTCGCTTCTGTCAGGGCCCGTGATCTGGCTCCGCCCAGGTGGTTTATGTACTGGACTGCCGAAATGTTGTCCATGCGCAGGAGTATGCAGCAATTGGACATGTTCTTGGCCAAACTCCGGATCGCGAAGGAGCCCGCTATCAACTCCAGGCAGTTGATGTGTAGGAGTTTTTCTTCTTCCGACCATGGCCCTCCGGTGGACGCCTGTGTGCAGTGGGCTCCCCAGCCCCATAGGCTGGCGTCTGACTCCAAGACAAAGTCCGGGTTCGGACCGAATATGGCTCTGCCGTTCCAGGCTTCCATGTGCAGGAGCCACCATCTGAGTTCCGTCCGTATTTCTGCTGACACTGGGATCCAGTGGTCGTATGTCTGACCTTGTCTCAAGTGATATGCCTTCGCCCGTTGCATGGCCCGGTAGTGTAGCGGTCCCGGGAAGATCGCTTGTATGGAGGACGATAAAAGGCCTACCATTCGGGCTAGGAGGCGAAGCGGTATTGAGTCTTTTCGAAGTACCCGGCGTATCTCTTTCCGTATTGCCGCAATCTTCGCAGTGGGTAAACGGAGGGTACATGTCCCGGAGTCTATTTCGAATCCCAGGAACTGAACCACCTTGGCAGGTTGTAGAGAAGATTTTTCTCTGTTTATGATGAAGCCCAAAGATTCCAGCAAGAGCACTATGAATCTCGTTTGAGAGTGAAGCCTGGGCGCTGATTCGCAGAAAATCAAAATATCGTCCAGGTATATTAGGCAGCGGATGCCTTTCTCCCTTAGGTAAGCCATTACCGGCTTCATGAGTTTCGTAAAGCACCATGGTGCTGAGCTGGGGCCGAATGGGAGACAGGTGAATTGGTAGGAAAGGTGGTTCCATGTGAAGCGGAGGAAAGGACGGCTGACGCAGGCTATCGGTACCGATAGGTAGGCGTCCTTTAAGTCTAGTCGAGTGAACCAGTCGTGTTGCAATAGTAGGTCTCTTAGAAGGTGGATTCCTTCCATTTTGAAATGCCTGTATGTGACGAAAACGTTCAGTTGCCGTAGGTTGATGACTGGTCTGTAGTCTCCTGTTTTCTTTTGGACTACGAAGATGTTGCTGAAGAAACCCGTATCGTCCGGGGCGACCTCCACCGCCCCTTTGTCGAAGAGGGTTTGAATCTCCTTGTCTATGATTCCTGTGAGTGTTGCCAACGCTCTTATTGGAGGTGGGCGTCGGTCTTGTACCGGGGTGTCTGAGAACTCGATCTCGTAGCCGGTTACCGTATTGAGGATCCAGCTGTCCGAAGATATCTTCTCCCATTCCTGTGAAAAGAGAGACAGTCTGCCTGCAGTCATGTGGGAAAAAAGACAGGGTGTGTCGGGAATGCTCACCTGTATTGAAACGTCCGCGTCCGCGGGTGCGGGTGCCTCTGGAACGGAAAGATCCTCGCTGGAAGTTGGTTCTTGAGGTTGGGAAGAAGGCTTGAGATGACTGGTATCTGGGGCCTGTAGGCCAGAAACGGCTGGTGGCTCGGCCCCTTTGGCGACCAGCCCTGCCAAAAACTCCACGGCGTGGTGTGGTGGTGCGAAAAACTTGCCTGATGGAGATCTGAGCCTTATTCAGAGTGGTGAAGATGCTTACATGTTTCTTGAGTTCAGTTATGAAAGAGTCACCGAAAAGTTGACCGTTCGCCAGCGGCCCCATTTCTTTTTTACCCAGCTCCATCAGTTTTGGGTCCATCTTGAGTAATGCAGTTCTGCGGCGTTCTGCGCACATTGCCGCGTTGGTGTTACCCAGCATACAGATGGCCCGTTGCGCCCATTCACGTATAGTGTGGGCATCCAGTGTGGTGCCCTGGGATAGGGCTAAGTCGGCCAAGTATAGCATTTTTGCTAGAGGGCCCAGGATGTCTAAGAGTTTGTCTTGGGATTCCCTAAGGCCCTTCTCTATCCCTTTTCTCGGATCCCGACCTGCGCGGGACATGAACAGGGATACGGTAGTATCAAATTCCGGGGTCAGTGCGATTTTATCTGGTAGTGTGGGTCTTGGGCATTCTGCCCGTAGTCTCGCCCTTACTTCTTTGTCCATTGGCTTTCTCAGCCAGAAATGGACGAACTGAGTCAGGTGTTCTGGCAATCCCCATTCCGTTGATCTTGGATGTCGGATCGTGCGGGGGTCGAACATGGTTGCTCCTTGGGGGTCTATGAAGGTGCCCTCTTCCTGAGGGAATTCCTGTTCAAGGTATGTGTCTTGATCATAGTCTCTGTCGTTTCCCTGGAGGTCTAGCCATTCCTCGTCTTCCGAGTGTGAATCTCCCGCCTTCCATTCATCCATGATGTCAAGTGATGGTGGGGGGTTGTGATCATCGTCCTCCGAGGACGGAGAATATGGAGGGGAAGTTCCTCTCTTCATTGCCTGGCGGCTCTTCTTCAGCGGTGTTTTTCCTCTCTTTCCTTGGGTGTTCGATATGGTGCCCTTCCGTTGCCGTTTTGTAGCGTGGTAATCTCCGAGAAGGGCATCGTCAGTAAAAACCGTGGGTTGTTCAATAGCCGTGTCCGGTTTTGGGTTCTGCATAAGCAGTTTATCGATAGCCTTCTCCACGGAGGCGGCTACCGCAGAGTTAATGAGCGCCTGCCAATCTGATGGTGGTAACTGTGGTGAATCACTCATCTTGTGTTGTGTGTTGGGTCTGTCTGTGGAAGACAGGAAAATGTTAGGAACTGAAATGCGTGGAGTGCCGTATGATACAGTTCATGTATAGAGTCACATATATATATGATAGTATGGCAGGGAACGAGCCTGCTGTTATTGAGTCACTAGATTTAATAGCAGGGGTAAGTCTGCTTGTATCGGCTCAGTTAATATATATATAGCAGGGGATGAGCCTGCTGTCACTTGTCTGAGGCTGTTTGCAGCTAGGCACTTATATATATATATATGTAGCAGGGGATGAGCCTGCTGGCACTATGTCACTTGATTATAGCAGGGGATGAGCCTGCTGGCACTGGCACTTATTTAAAACAGATGAAGGGTCTGTTTATATAGTGACTCTTTGACTCTTCTGTGTATAACAGGGTATGAGCCTGTTGCACTAGTGACTCTAGATGTAATGCAGGGAATGAGCCTGCTTGAGCTGTGACTTTGAGAAATACAGCAGGGGATGAGCCTGTCTGTACTGTGCCTTTAAAAGTATAGCAGGGGATGAGCCTGCTAAAACTGTGCCTTTAAGATGTACAGCAGGGGATGAGCCTGTCTGTACTGTGCCTTTAAAGTAAAGCAGGGGATGAGCCTGCTTAAACTGTGCCTATAAGATGTACAGCAGGGGGTGAGTTTGTCTGTACTGTGCCTTTAAAAGTATAGCAGGGGATGAGCCTGCTTAAACTGTGTCTGTAAGATATGCAGCAGGGGATGAGCCTGCATGCACTGAGCCTTTAATATGTCTTAGCAAGGGGAAGTCTTAGGGTACTGATACCACAAAATATACACAGTGTAGGTAAACCAAATTGACATATTGACATAAACCTGTGAGGAGAAAAAAGGACGGGTCGTTTGAATCACGACCGTTAGGAGCGCTAATGGCCGTCGTGGGTCTCGCGGAAGCGAGATCCAAGATGGCCGCCGTTCGCGCCAAAATGACAGTGCGGTCCGCGATCGTGATCGCGGTCCGCCGTCAAGCATCTAAATGCCGCACAAATAAGCGGAATGCCCCTCCAACCCCACACCCACCTCCCAAAGGGTCCCTAAGCGAGCTCCATACCCCAGAAAAAAGCGCGGTCGCAGAAAAAAACGCCGCGGGTAGGAGACAGTAAAGGGTGAGAGGAGAGGTAAGGGCAGAGGGGGGAGAAAAATAAAGGACTAGTAAAATAAACATATACAAATAAACATTTAGATAATGGAAAACTATTATCCTAGCAATATGAAATGAATATAAAATAAATAAGCTCTGAAGGTAGTACTCTGACCTGTGCCTTCTGGAAGCAGCAAAGAAAGAGGAATAGACACGCCCACCAAAGTCTTATATGCAGGCTATGTTGGCCTAGGATTGGTTAAAGTTTTTTTGATTGATTGACTTGTGCTGCTGGAGGCATAAGTAAAGAAAGTTATGCAAAATAGGAAGCCTCCTGTCATGTAATAAAATTACATTGGCCGGCTTACAAAATGTTCCAAATAGGACATGGGTGCATGATGACCAGATGGGAAAATTCCCAGTTGGAAAACTGGAATGCGCACCCTCCAAATAAGATCTTTTAGCCCCCAGAGAACCCAACACACCTACACATGGGTGGTATAACTGTCCTCAGGAGATGTTGCTGAACACATATTGGGGTGTTATTTGGCAGTAACCCTTAAGGTTCTCAGTACATGGATTCTTAAATTGCTATGTGTGTCAAAAAATATATATTTTTTTAATTTGGCATAGATTGGTGGTAAAATGGTTGCATTAAATGAGTCAAATACCCCAAGTTTAATACCTTAGGTTGTCTTATTTTAAAAAATATATACATGTGAAGTGTTATTCAGGGATTCCTGACAGATATCAGTGTTACAATGTAACTTGCGTTATTTAAAAAAAAAACACAAAATGGTTTGGAAATAGCTGCTACTTGTACTCATAGCCCTATAACTTTCCAAAAAAAGCTAAGAATATGTTAACATTGGGTATTTCCAGACTCAGGACCAAATTTAGAAACTATTTAAATGGGTGTTTTTTTTGCGGTTGTAGATGCGTAACAGATTTTGGTGGTCAAAGTTAGAAAAAGTGTTTTTTTTACATTTTTCATCATATTTTATAATTTCTTAAATAATAATGGTATCATTAGAAAGACTGTATAATGGCGAGAAAAACGGTATATAATATGTGTGGGTACAGTAAATGAGTAAGAGGAAAATTACAGCTAAACACAAACACTGTAAAAACAGCCCTGGTCCTTAACGGTAAGAAAATTGAAAAGTGGTCTGGTTACATTTGAAATCCACTTTGCATTCTCATGTTAGTCAATAAACCTGGAGTCTAATTGTCACTTTTCATTTTTTCAAAGTTAATTATGGTAATTGAAACTTAATGATATTTTGTCTTATATGATGTATATGATGTTTTTTTTTAGGAAATATCAGTTTTTTATCTGACTGAGCAGCCATGTTGGTTTAGACACTAGTGTTATCTGACCAAGTGTTACTCATCCTAACTTTCCAGTTGCTGCAGTTTCACACATAGCCATCACAGCATGAAGTAAGTCAGGTTGATAGTTGGCTAGCAGTAGTGTCACCCTAACATGGTGACTCAGCCAGATAAAAAAAAAAAATCTCCTAAAAATTAATATGCATCATTTAAAAATATATAATTGAGTTTCACTACATGCAATAAACTGTTATAAAAAGAGAAGTGAAAATGCTATGTGTTCTATCACACGTTAGATGCACATGCAAACTGCGGAATTTGTTGGCACTATATAAAAAATAATAATAATAACTGATGTGTATGCTTAATTTATTGGTGAGAAAAGGAAGAACGTTCCTTTCTTTTATTTATTTTTGGCAGCAAGGATTCTAGTCATATGAGAATTACATCATTTCCAACAGGTCTTTCATCTCAAATAACAATCTCTGCTATTGATATTTTGTTCCTTAGCTGGAGAGGACATGGCATCACGTTATCAAAGGGAACCAACTGAATAATGCCCCACTAAGGCAACAAATCACATGTGATGTGACTAAGCAAGAAATACACAAACCACTTATCACACCCCTGAACAGTAATTTAATAGCATATGTGCAGTTGTGCACAATGTAATGATATGTTTGCGCTTAGTTAACTATGTAGGGAGAGAAGCCAAATCTCAACTCAACATAGGACTCCAAAAAGTTACATTACATACTTGAATAGGTTACTACTGTTTCATATGCAGTCTTTTAATTAGGCTGAATCATTTGATGGTTATATCCCTAGGTTTTGTTAGAATTTGTGTAATCATTTATGATTGCATTTGTAATGAAAACCAGTTAATTTGATATTGAACCCCAGACACTTTTATCTAAGCTGAACAAATTAAATGTATTATATATTGAACTTCAATGGTTTGATTGATTTCATTGATTTGTGCCTTCATGGAAATTGTGTTTGTCCTAGATAAATGATGGATTCACTTTGACCTTCATATTTTTTGAGCATTATAGAAAATTTAACTTTGGGCAGAGAAAGTGCCAAAACGTAACCACTTTTGCAAATCGGTGATACCTCTACCATCGCTTCCCACACGGTTGTCTATTAACAGGTGTTGAGTGGAGAAATGTAAAATAAAACCAGAATGTTGTTTACAGCTTCACACATTACTCCTGTGGGGGCCTGATGCTTATAACATCCAGGTTTTTGACAGTTATTTTGCTGCCCATCTGTTCCTATTCTTTCAGCAGCAGCTTGTATCATACTGATACCAAACGTAACGGTGCTCAAATGTGTTTGTCCACACATATGTTATAGAACACTATCTAGAATGTATACAATAAAAAAAACGTTTTAGGGTGTGCACATATTGTAGGTAAAGTAATTATTTCAATGATTCATAGCATTTTTCATAGAAAAGTAAATATGAAAAGGAATCGATGGATGAAGTTCGAATAAATTATTAGGATTTGATTGATGTGTCTGTATGAGTGTGCCTATGAGTGCGTGCTTCTGTTTGGCATTGAGTGTCTCTATGTGAATGTCTGTACGTGTGCCTGTATGTGTGAGTCTATAGATGTGTGTCTATGTGTGAGGTAATGATATAGTAATGCAGATACATATATATATATATATATATATATATATATATACAATATGATTACATACGCAACTATATATAGGGAATACATGGGTCCCATACGAGAGGGTTATTGGAATACCTGCTGAAATGTAAATTTTACATTTAGAAACAACAGCTACAATACTGTTTTCTTATTTAATGGCTTTCTTATATTATTTCATGAATCATTTGTTTTTTAAATGTTTACTGTCCACAAGAATATTTGTTTTTGTTTACATTTAATAATATGATATATATGTATGTTTTGGGTTGGTGGAGCGCTTAGTTTTGACTTATCTTAATAAAGATGACTAATTCTTCCCAACAAAAAGTGCTTATTCATGCAAGCCGGTGCAAATATATTCATACCGTGTTTTCAATCCATGTGCAATTCAATCATTCATTTTCAACAATATATTGTAATCTTGTGCTGTTTAAAGTGCTTATGGTACCAAATGAAATAGGTTGTGTCTCTTTAAAAATAATTAAACACATAACTTTAAATGTTATTCAGATCACTTTTTAGTGTTTGTAAAAACCTCAAAGCCAAAATGTAAAGAACAATAGTGCAACCAACTTTTAAGACAGAAAGAGACTTTTTGACTCAATAAGAATGCCAACAGAGGGCGGAGCTTAGCAACCGAGCGGAGTGGATGCATGGCACGAGAGCTCCTGCAAATTTGTCCAAAAGCATACCAATTTCGGGCATCAAAACGAGCAGAGCCCAGTGGCCAAGATGGGGCGAAAAACAAGAAAAATGAAACCAGATAAACCGAGACAAGGGCCTAACATCGCGGAGCTCCTAAGGCAGACACGCAAGGCCACGGGGCCCAAAATGGCCGCTCACCCGGACACTTACTCCGAGCTATCAGAAGATTTCTCCTCAGAGGGAGATGTGGCCGACCTCTACCTAGCACAGCAGCAGGTATCAATAGCTCAGAAAAGAGACGACTCACCAGTCACCACGGCGGTATTAAAATCGCTCCTCGCAGACCTGCAAAGGACGCTCCAGTCTGACGTGGCCTCGCTCCGGGCCAACATACAAGGCCTGACAGGCCGTATGAGCGCACTGGAAACTACTACCAGAGCTAGCTCAGATCACATCACAAAGCTACAACAAGAGGTCCTAGAGCTACAAAGCCAGAACGCGGCATGGATGCACGCCGGTCTAATAATCTGAAGGTACGAGGTGTCCCAGAAGACATTCCAGCTACTGAACTGCCACACGTTTTGAGACACCTCCTGGCAGCCCTGCTACAACCAAAACAGTCCAGAAATGTCCAACTGGACGGCTTCTTTTGGGCTCCAAAACTGTCCCAAGCGCCAAACACAGCACCACGCGACCTAATTATAAAATTCCAGAACCACGCAGACAAACTAGCTGTTGCAGCAGTGACCAGGGACTGCTCACCCTACAAATTCGAATCGATGGACTTAACTTTCTATGCAGACCTCACAGGGGGCACATTAGCCTGGAGGAGGTCACTCAAGCCGCTTACGACACTCTTACAGAAGAAAGGACTGAGATATAAATGGTTACAGGCCAGAAAGCTGCAGATACTTCATGGGTCTGACAAGCATGAAATACACGACATACACAAAGCGGCAGCTCTGATGCCCATAGGACTACCGCACGACTCCTTACACACTGCTGAGACAGCGGGCACAAGTGGGCCAACTCATCAATGGAACCCTGAAAGAGTGACTCCTTTCGTCCCACGCACTCCCAAAGACGTTCTGACCACAGCGGGAACCACTTAAAGCAGACTGATAACCGTTACCAGACGGCACCAAGGTGGACTACCCAAAAGTCTGATAGACGAACTGCCTCAAAGCTCTCTCTGTTGATTTTTCTTTCTTTTTCTTTCGATTTTACCTATCTCCACGCATAATGATTTTACTTTGTGCAACTTCAGAATGCCAACACATGTTGCAGGTAGATACCCGCTACACAAGCAGAAGGTACACAGACCGCGGCCTATCACCTCCCCCCGCCGGACACCAGCTCAGCCCGACCAGCTCAGCCGGGAAAAATGCCACAGCAAGGCGCAAACTTACCCATTCACAGTGACCACCGCTGTCACACCGACCAACATAACCGCTCACCTGCGGTCTAACTATACGACTCCCCTATGACATGCGCCAAGGCTGACTTGGCATTACTCTCAGGTGACTACCACGACAACTAATTTGTATAATGTACACTCAGATACCCCAGCGCCCACAGACCAAGTTATTTTACCTTAGCTCATTGGCCTAGCTCTTTCTTTCCACTGAGTTTAGCACTCTTCCTGAGAGTGGCCCATACGCCTGGCACTAGCAATGCATACTCCACTTGCTATACACGCACACTATATAAGCATGCGTTATGTATAATCGGTAGCCTATGACTAGCCTGTCCCTAGCAAACACATTATTTATATATGCCACACCGAGCTGATGCAGCCCGCACAGAGATATAGCTTGATCAGCCGCTAACAACCAGACCGTGTACATACAGCCCACTCACACACAACACACTACACCTAACGTGCATTCAGCTACTCACCTAACACTTTCCACACGATGCTCAACGCTTGCCTTTTAAAAAATGTATAGTTTATTATTTACTCTTTTCTCTGCTCTACCAGTGCTATCTGCCTACAGGGAAAACATCTTGCTATAATGTTAGGACGTTGCTAAGATATTACACCGCTTGACTATTTATGCATTATACCATAATCTAGACTATAGCATCTAGAATATATTTCACTGACCAGCTTGTTTATAATAGGAATGGGCATTTTAGACTACCTCACTTACGCTAATATGACACCTACATTGCATGTTTGTGCAAAGAACATCACTCAATGTCAAATGTTACATCCTTTTGGGCAGCTTTTATGTTTTTTTTTGGTTATCTGTTTCTCCCCCAGGATATCCCTATTCTAAAGTTATATATAGCATATCTTATATCATACGTGCTTTGTTCATAAAGGGGTCCTGAAGCATCCTTACTCCTTGCCAGATAGTTATACTTGACACTGCATACTTCTGAAACTAGAGCGTTTGTTTTAATATCTGGCTTGGGCATGTCTCTGGGGCTGCACAGCCCATACTGAAATTGTCTCACTTACTAGCCATTGTTAAGAAGTGAAAACTTGAGTTTCAGATATATTGTTGTAATCTTGATCTTTTAAACTGAAAAATGTGCCTGATTATCGGGTACCACAAAATGTATTGTGAATGTTTATTACTATACCTTGGGGTCGCCGTTGTGGCCCACCAAGGATTACTGTTACTATTGCGCACAACAAAAATAAAGAATTTAAAAAAATGAATTAAAAAAAAAGAATGCCAACAAATATGCCAACACATATGGCTTAGAGAACTTTACAATGTATTGTGTAAAACTCACTAAATTTAGCCAATTTAAATAACTAACACGGAAAGCTGGTAGACAGAACACTACAAATCACTTTTTTGTAACTTATCTAGCATTGGCTAAATATGCAGATTATACAAAGTGTCTTTGTTTGGGTCCCACTGTATGTCTGCCACCTGTACAACAAAAATAATCATACTAAAGGGACACCAAAGTACCATAATCATCTACGCTTCTTGGCATGCACCATTTATGATTATTATTTTTTGTAACTAATAAAAATTAAAGTTAAGTTACACTGATTTAATTTTTTATTTTTTTTTAATGTGTCATTATCATAGTCAGCAGTGTGTATGTGAAAGGCAATTTTAATTCCCACTTGCCATTGCTGTAAGCGTTCTTTAGGAATCTCTCTGGGAAATGCATAAAGGGACATGCTTAGGGATATGTGATAACTTTAAGATGCACTGGTTAACAAATAAGTATAATTATCATATCTACTAACAGGTTACCTGCTGTCAATCAATAGATGTCCTTGGGAAGTTTTACCAGTGCTAACATGATATCATATGGCTCATCTATTCCTTGTATCATCGGTAAAGCCAGCCCAGTTTTGTTCATCAAGATATTTGATGGTGTCCAGTTTCTGTTAGTAGATATGGATAATTTTAAAACGTGTATTTCCTTTCTTGTTTTATTTAGCAGTATTTTGTGATTACATATTATTTCTCAGTTTTCCATTTATTATTATTATTATTATATTTTGTACACAGGCTCCTTTTTCATTCTACGTTACATCCCAATTCACAGGACTAAATGACATATCCTGAAACCCATCCCTGGTACACATGACATCCATTGACTGCTGTCAATTTGTTAAATACTAGGACTAGATTGAGTGTGCAGAGGCAGCCTTCTATCCCGACTTGACTTGGTCTTACCAATAAATAAAAGAATGGAGGCAAAAAGTAAAAGCTGTAAAAAAAAAAACATTTATTTTATGGCTGCATAAATATATTGACATATAACCGTGCCAGAAGTCACCAAATAAACATAACAATTGAGTTAAGATAGATGCCTATTTGTCTAAATGCTTGTATTCTACAAATATGCATAGCCTTGTAAATGATTTACAGCATTCTGTTCTGAAGGAGAAATGTATACAATATATGTATGTATGTTCTGTTGAATATTTCCCAAAACATGCTGTTTCTTTTATTGCAAAGGTTGCACCCTGATGTTTTATGAGACCTATGAAGGAAATTCCATGGAGCAGAACACGTCACCGAGATACGCCCTTCTTGCTGAAGACAGCGTAGTGCAGTCAGTTCCGGAGCACCCGAAGAAGGAAAATGTGTTCTGTCTTAGCAATTCTTTTGGAGATGTCTACTTATTTCAGGTTCGCTGGCTTGTGTACATTGTTTCCAGATCAACCTTTGCACAGTTTATGTTTAATTGTATTGTGTTTCAGGTAGCTATGTACTGGCAACATAAGCACAAGTATTGCCAGTTATGATAGTTAAATCTTTCAACATTCTTCTGATACACTTTTACACACAAAGGTTGAGATATCAAACATTAGAGTTTAGGAATAAGGGACCAAAAGATGAAGAGCACCCATCTCAGATTAATATACAGTCTGTATATTGCCAGAAGCCCAACCTATATCACATTTTTTATATTCTTAAAATGATGTGATCTAACGTGGAAATAATTATAAGTATGTATAAGATAAGAAAGAAATGCCTGGCAGTATGTCTTCCCAGGGTAGGTAGTCAAATTGCTTGTGAATTACATGACAACTTACCTGGGATCCCCGAGGTGCTGGTCACCTTCTTTTGTGCAGTAATAAACTCTCTGCACTAAGCTATCCCACCAGTGCAGGGCATAGCTCATTGGCTGAGAATGCATATTCAGTCAATGAGTCTGTCCTGCACAGCAGAGCTTAGCCCAAGTATATTCAAAGAGGATTCACTACTCCAGGGCACTCTTGGCACAATAACCAATACGGCGGGGAGGGTATAGTGGTTATGGTACTTGGAGTGCTTCTTTAAGGGTATCATTAATAATTGAATTAATGTCAAAAGCTGTCAACGTTGGATTGTAAGGACAGAGTAGATGGAGGATTGAGAAGATGTTCAGTCTTGGAAAAAAAATTGGAAGGAGAAAACTCATTGTGCAAATTCCAATCAGTGTACAAGCTACTATTGTTGCAGTATGTCTATTATAACTTTAGCAAGAGCTGTAATGTTCATTAAAGCACAACTGTCTCTAGAAAAATACAAACCTTTGAGTTTGCAAATGTCTTTATGTGTGTATTCATAATGGTGTTATAAATATTGGGATTTCAATATACACATTGTTATTGTAAACCCTTTTACATGACATTTGTTTTGATTAAGCAAAAATATCTAAAAATAAATTGTAACCGAGCAGTGGTATTCCCAAAATTCCCACTGATTGTGGCTACCTGACCAAGGAATTACATATTTTATGTCAAAATAGACAATATGGAAAATACCTTTCCAAAAGGACTTTTCTCATACAATTTTCAATTTCCTGGGGAATTGAAAACATTTCCTGGTTTAGTGAACCTCTCTAATAAAAATGTATTAATAAAAGTATATTACTAGTTTTGAAAACAAAATATTCTGTGAAACCGCAGCTGCTAAGGACTGTAACTTGTATAATATTTAGCAGGGGAGTAGCCTAATGCAACTAAAGTGTAAAGCGTACAAAAACAAGATTATTGGAGGGATGAACCACCGCCAATTTATAGAGTAGAGCACATCTAATGGTGTGTATATACAATAAAACACCTACCCCTAATTGGGGAGCAACAGATATCTATATCTCTTTTGTGCAGATCATTTAAACTCACATTGTTCTGAGCCAGATGTGACAGGCTCAGGTCGTTCTTGCAGTAGTGTACTTAGGTGACACTATCCCCTTCCCAGCTTCTGTAGTATATATTCTCCAGGAGACAAAAAAGTAAAAGAAGATAGGAGAGGTGACTAGCGTATATCATTAATGACTGCTCAACTTTACTAGAGCCCAAAGAACCTGGCTCTCTAGGTATGTTCACCTGTGTGCCTATTAAGGTGGCACAACCCTTGTTTGGAAGCAGACAGATGGGAAGCTTGAGGGTCCTTTGCAAAAAAATATTATACACTAAGAACACAAATAAAACAACAAATAGTAAAAAGTCTGCAAAGTGTTCAAAAGTGCTTCGAGGTCCTCTGACTTTCCCTCTCCCAAGACGCGTTTCGCCTGTCCACCGGGCTTTCTCAATCGGTACTGTGTTGCTTCCTCTTCCTGGTTTGAAAACCCTCCTCCTTCTTCCTCATTGGATAACCACCCATTACTCTGTCCAATCCGGACCTCAAAGCACTTTTGAACACTTTGCTAATGTTATACTATTTGTTGTTTTATTTGTGTTTTTAGTATATAATAAATTTGTGCAAAGGACCCTCAAGCCTCCCATCTGTCTGCTTCCAAAGAAGGGTTGTGCCCTTAATAGGCACACAGGTGAACATACCTAGAGCCAGGCTCTAGTAAAGGTGAACAGTCATTTATGATATATGCTAGTCACCCATAAGTTAATTGTATAACATTAGGAGTATTATCTCCTATCTTCTTTTACTTTTTTGTCTCCTGGAGAGAATACATACTACATAATCTGGGAAGGGGATAGTGTCACATAAGAACACTACTGCAAGAACGACCTGAGCCTGTCATATCTGGCTCAGAACAATGTGAGTTTAACCATCACTACTTCACATCAGGGTCTTATAAGTTTAAATGATCTGCACACTAGAGATTTTTTTTTTCTTTTTTTAGGACATCCAATAATATCTGTTGCTCCCCAATTAGTGGTAGGTGTTTTATTGTATTGGCGGTGGTTCATCCCTCCAATAATGTTTTTGTATGTTTGTATATAAGTGAGGTTCATCCCTCCAATAATGTTTTTGTATGTTTGTATATAAGTGAGATACCCACTAGAGTCTAGAAGCACTGCAAAAAATCTTTATTCTAAGCACCTTTCCTTTACACAGAGCACATTTTTTCCATTGTTATAAAGTGTAAAGCGTGCCTGCTTTGATTCAACATAGCTGAGCTCAGTGAACAAAGGGTTACTTATTATATCTCTTGCTTACCTGACATGTAGCACTGCTAATGTTTTTAGGCCACCAGTCAGACTGACCTTGAAAACTGGGTTACTGCTGTTCACTCAGCATGTGCCTCCTTGTTTGCAAAGAAGCATGGAAAGGAAGATACCATCAAGCTTCTGAAGAGTCAGACCAGAAGCCTGATTCAGAAGGTGGACATGGATAGCAAAATGAAAAAGATGGCAGAACTGCAACTGTCAATAGTCAGTGATCCAAAGAACAGAAAAGCCATAGAAAATCAGGTACACCGTTAACTTTTATATGTACAATGCATTCCTGACCTGCTTCTATTAATTACATGTATCAAAGCATCTGTTGTATTCATTATTGTTATATACCAATAGAACAATAGTATGCTCTTTTACACACAGGCACTCAGATCTTTAAATTGCTTAGGTAATAGTAACCTACTGGTTAATGAAAATGAGAGCATACAGAATTCACACTGAAATGGAAACTATTCAGTTTACTTTGGTACCCAATGGGAGGCTAGTGCGGCTGCACAGCAAAACACTGCACTGCGCCAATCACACTGTATCTATGAGACCATCTGATTGAATAGCAGAACGCCAAGGTTTTCAGTTGCAGGCTTAAAACTACAAGGGCATGGCATCCAGACCACTTCATTGAGATAAAGTGGTGTGGGTGCCTACAGAGTCCTTTAAATATAAACATAATCAACTAGATTTATATTTCTTTTTTTCTTTAGTCAAGATTTTTTTTTTTGTCTAGTTTTTCTTTAGTCAAGAATATACATTGTAAATTAGAGGTCGCTGCATAGTCTGTACTTTCTATTTAATATGTAGTCTTTACAATAAATTGTAATTTTTTTAGGCAAATCAGTAAAAGAACCACTGAATGTTTTTTTGACATATTTATTTGCTGACCATGTGACTTGAAATGGTCTTTTACCATAAGTGGAGGAGGGAAACAAAAAGCCTTAAATCACAAAACCGCTGAATATCCAGAAGCACTCATATGCACTACAATTCAAGGAGAGAATCCCCTTTTCTTATTTCCTGCCATAGCCTTGTGTATGTTCCTATTAAATAAAGGGTTCATTTTCCATACTACTTACATACATTGAGTAGATGAGTATAATTGTTGCTATTAGCATAGTTGATATAAAATCGGCACTAGCGTTCTGGTCTGGCTAATGTCAATTCTGTACAAATTTCATGCACAGAACGCAAGTCATAAGACCCTCTCAGCCAACAAGTGTCGACTGCTGTGGCTTCCGCTTCTGCAGCGCTGTGGAACTGAGAAGCATGTCACTGGACCACCTAGAGAATCCATTTTTGTCCCTAGTCCACCATGTGCCCCTCCCCCCCTAAAATGCCACTGATATGCAGTGGTTAGTGCCTACCAAAAGTGGTTCAAGGAAGGACAAGCGGTGAACCAGCATCAGGGTCATAGGTTCATGAGTTTCATTGAGGCACAACGGGAGTGAATGATAGACCATCTAGTCCGATCACACTGATGAGCTACTGTATCTTAAATTGGTGAAAAACATAATGCTTACCATAATAGAAACTTGTCAGAACATACAGTCCGTTTCTGACTTTCTTTCAAGCAGACAACTGGTCAGTGGTGGAACTAATGTAGAGAGGGCCCTTGTAGAGTGGGTCCTGGTGCAAGAATCCCATCTGTCCTACAATACGTATGACAGATGCTACGCTGCTACGCAAGCTGAGGATCTGCCATTTGCCCTTTCCTGTGGAGTTGTATTTGTGCATTTGAATTTAATCATATTTTTGTATGGAGTATGTATGTGCATGCATGTAGTGGTTTGTCTGTATGTACGGTTGCCATTGGAATGCATTGGTGTTTTTCTATGTAATGTTTGAGTTTGTGCAGGTGTGTGTTTGTTTGTATGTAGCTTTTAAATGCAGGTGTACTTTTGTTGGTGTTTGAATTTAGTGGTGTTTTTGTATGTAATATTTGCACAGGGGTGTTTGCATGCAGTGTTTGCTTTTGATTCCTGGGATGTATGCACATATACACATACATTGCCCCATACATACATGCACAGATAAACATACACCCTAACACACACACACACACTGACACATACACACACCCAAATACACACTGACACATTGCATGCAGTGTTGGCGTTTGATTGCTGGGATGTATCCACATGTACACATACACTGCCACATAAATATACACTTACACAGAAAAAACATACACATTGACACACGCAAACACTCAGATACACATGGACACATACACACACTCTGATACACACATATAGTCACGAACACACAGATACACAGATATACACTTGCTGACACATAACCAGACACTGACAAATACACACACACAGGCACACACTGAGAAACACATAGATAAATACACACATACATGTAAAATCTTTTATAGTTTTAGCCACCATCCTGTTAATAAACCTTTTATGTACAAGAGGGTGATTTGCCTGGCTCCTGCTGGATGAGACTGATGGTAGTGTGGGGCTGACTGGAGTAGGCTCACTTCTTAAGTCTTCCTTACCTCCAGTGCTTCATCTCTGCCTTACGCACTGTCTGATTGTATATGGGATGAAGTGACTTTGTGTTTCTTCCTTCTGGCATCACCAATACTACAGGGACCTGGTTCCTCCCCTAAAGGGCAGCACGCTTGACCGTATTGCTCACCAATACGCATTGGGTGGCTTTAAGTGTATGGGCCACCCAATGGGACCTCGGAGGGTTGGAAATACCACCGGTGCAGCTGCAACAGGTTCGGTTACCTTGTGGTTTGTTAAGCTCAGTGGAGCTAAACTTAAGAGGCATTCAATTGCCCAGAGCACCTGCCTTACAATGACTTCCGGGGAAGAAGAGGAGGGCTTGCAAAGGCATCAGACAAGAGAACTTTAGCTTGTGCAAAATGTTTTTAGATATACCCTCGTGAAAAAAATGCATTAATAAATGCATGCTTGTTTCATTTGGGGGATATCATCTAAACAATGATTTTTAGTTTTGTATTTGCTCCATGTGGTGTCCTTTTAAATGCTCTATCGCCACTCTCACCCCCCCCCCAAAGACGAATTTACTACAGGATTTTATTATGTATCTGCCTTTGTTGTAGTTGTCCAATGCCTGTGAACAGGTACACACAAATAAATTCAAAGTGGATTTCACATTTAAGACCAAAATAAGCAAACTGGAAAAAAATTCCAATTTAGTTATGCTTCAAATTCTGCTACTTGACCGTAAATTTAAAATTCTCTTTGAACTCACAGCTATAGTGATGTCCCGAACTATTCGCCAGCAAATAGTTCCCGGCGAACATAGCATGTTCGCGTTCGCCACCGTGGGCGAACACATGCGATGTTCGATCCGCCCCCTATTCATCATCAAAAAAACACTACTGTCCTCCCCCCCGGCCCCCACCCGTGAGCGTTGGGTGGGGGCCATAAAAATAATGAGGGGGGGGACCTATTGTCCTCCCCCTCCGCCCCCACCCCTGCGCGGTGGGTGGTGGCCATAAAAATAATGAGGGGGGGGACCTACTGTCCTCCCCCCCGGCCCCCACCCTGCGCAGTGGGTGGGGGCCAGAAATCACAATGGGGGGACCTACTGTTTCCCCCAGGCCCCCACCCCTGAGCGGTGGGTGGGGGCCCTAAAAAAAACAATAGGGGGGGACCTACTGTCCCCCCTGGCCCCCACCCCTGAGCGGTGGGTGGGGGCCCTAAAAAAAACAATACTGGGGGACCTATTGTCCCCTTCTTGGCCCCCACCCCTGAGCGGTGGGTGGGGGCCCTAAAAAAAACAAAAAAGGGGGAACCTACTTCCCCCCCGGCCCCCACCCCTGAGCGGTGGGTGGGGGCCCTAAAAAAACAATAAGGGGGGGACCTACTGCCCGGACCCCCCTGAGCGGTGGGTGGGGGCCCTAAATACTAATAGGGGGGGACCTAATGTCCTCCCCCCTGGCCCCCACCCCTAGTCACCCCCTGTCCCCCCCCAAAAAAAAATTATCCCCCTTACTACCCCCCTCACCCTAAAAATAATGAGGGGGGACCTTTAACTAAAAACCTGTCAAAAAAAATAGAAAAAAACAACTTACCATTCGATGTTTTCTTTCTTATAAAATCTTTTTTCAGCCCCAAAAACGGGCAAATAAAAAAAACATAATAACCAACGCAATTAAAAAAAATAAAAATCCATCTTCATCCATGGAGGGCTCCGCGCAGACTGAGCTCTGCAGGGCGGGGCAAGGCTTATAAAGCCTTGCCACGCCCTGCAATTAGGCTAACAACACTCTGATTGGCCGGTTTAAGCCAATCAGAGTGCTCTTTGCCAATTTACACATCGTGGGAAAATTCCAAAGAACTAAACCGACCAATCAGAGTGTTCTTAGCCTAATTGCAGGGCGTGGCAAGGCTTTATAAGCCTCCCCCCGCCCTGCAGAGCTCAGTCTGCGCGGAGCCCTCCATGGGTGAAGATGGATTATTTGTTTTTGCGCAATTTTTTGAAAAAAAATATTTTTTTAATTGCGTCGGTTATTATGGTTTTTTATTTGTCCTTTTTTGGGGCAGAAAAAATAAGATTTTAGAAGAAAGAAAACATCGAATGGTAATTTTTTTTTAGGGCCCCCACCCACCATTCACGGGTGGGGGCCGGAGGGGGACAGTAGGTTCCCCCTTATTGTTTTTTTCAGGGCTCCCACCCACCGCTCAGGGGTGGGGGCCGGGGGGGGACAGTAGGTCCCCCCCTTATTGTTTTTTTTAGGGCCTCCACCCACCGCTCAGGGGTGGGGGCCGTGGGGGACAGTAGGTCCCCCCCTTATTGTTTTTTTTTAGGCCCCCCACCCGCCGCACAGGGGTGGGGGCCGGAGAGGCGGAGGACAGTAGGTCCCCCCTCATTATCTTTATGGCCCCCACCCGCCGCCCAGGGGTGGGGGCCAGGGGGGAGGACAGTAGGTCCCCCCCCTCATTATCATTATGGTCCCCACCCGCCGCCCAGGGGTGGGGGCCAGAGAGGGGGAGGACAGTAGGTCCCCCCCTCATTATTTTTATGGCCCCCACCCGCCGCCCAGGGGTGGGGGCCAGAGAGGGGGAGGACAGTAGGTCCCCCCCTCATTATCTTTATGGCCCCCATCCGCCGCCCAGAGGTGGGGGCCGTAGAGGGGGAGGACAGTAGGTCCCTATTATCTTTATGGCCGCCACCTGCCGCCCAGGGGTGGGGGCCGGAGAGCGGGAGGACAGTAGGTCCCCCCCTCATTATCATTATGGCCGCCGCCCAGGGGTGGGGGCCGGAGAGGGGGAGGACAGTAGGTCCCTCCCTCATTATCTTTATGGCCTCCACCCGCCGCCCAGGGGTGGGGGCCAGAGAGGGGGAGGACAGTAGGTCCCCCCCTCATTATCTTTATGGCCCCCACCCGCCGCCCAGGGGTGGGGGCCGGAGAGGGGTAGGACAGTAGGTCCCCCCCTCATTATCTTTATGGCCCCCACCCGTCGCACAGGGGTGGGGGCCTGGGGGGGGAGGACAGTAGGTCCCCCCCCCCATTATCTTTATGGCCCCCACCCGCCGCCCAGGGGTGGGGGCCAGGGGGGGAAAGGAGAGTAGGTCTCCTCCCCCCCCTTCAATCACTATTGTGGCCAGAAAGAGTCCCTGTGGGTTTTAAAATTCGCCTGCCTATTGAAGTCTATGGCGGTTTGCCTGGTTCGCGAACATTTGCGGAAATTCGCGTTCGCGGTTCGCGAACCGAAAATGTTATGTTCGCGACATCACTACACAGCAATTATCACTGTAGGGAATAATCCTAAAATCACAGAAAACAAATAGAGATGGGTACCTTCAACTGTTTGGTTGCTAGGTCACGGACAGATATCTCTTTAGCTTGAGTCGTTTATTTAAGTGGGAATCATAAAAAGAACCTACCATGTTCGCTTGTAAAGAATGCATTTCTGTATATGCATTCCTGCACATAGCAGGGATAGGAAATTGAAAATACTATTTTCTTTTTAGAGGGAGTTTCAGTATGTGGTGAAAGTAACCTCGCCACTTGTACTTGGAGAGGCCTGCTTGCCAGTCTCTTGCCCTCTGACTATGGCCCCTGGGATATATTGCCCTTTAAAAACATTTGGGCATATTGGATTTTAAAGGCACTGTTTCTGCCCCTTGGACTTTTAACTGGGCCAGATTCAAACATGTGGCAGCGGCCATCTTAAATTGTCCAGCAGGCTTTTGCCATCGAGTGTATGGAACTGTTTTGAGCATGGGACCATGTGCATTGTGGGGTAAAAATAAGACTTCCAGGAAATTCCTGAACCCCAGAACCGATTTGGGTGATTTTTGGATATGTTGTTCACCCAGGTCGGTGATATGTTGTATTTTGGGGTAGTTTTGGGGGTTTGTAAAAATGTATGTTTTTTTCTGCTTGGAATTAATTGAGTTAGTCCATTGTCTTAGTTAATTGTATCACAGGCAGAGGGGAGGGCTTGGGTGCTGTATGTGGGAGTGTTGGACACTGTTGTATTGTTCTGATTGGTTTGTGTGGCTGTGTTCCATCAGGCCCAAGGGGTGTGCTTCTGGCCTGAGGAATTGTATAACTTGTGAGTGCTGGCTTGCATTAAACAGACCTGCTTGACCCTTTCTTGAAGCCTTGGCTCATGCTTGGGGGATGGGATAACTACACTCTTGGGAATTGCTATATCACAATACTCCCCTCAATATAAGCTCTTGTAAGATCTTGTTCCTGATACGCACTCTGGATTAGGAGAGGTCTACCCACTGGAAGCTGGATCCTGGTCTTGGGTCCAGGGTGGGTGGAGGAAGGCGAGACCCCAGCACAGCTGCATCGCTGGAAGTGGGGTCTGCAGTGCTTATGGTGTCTGGTGGAGTGCTTGTGGTCCTCGGCAAGCACTAGGAGCATCAATTGGCAGAGGTACTCGGTCGGAGTGCCAGCGGTCCGTCACAGAGTATATTTGGGAAATGAAATAGGCAGTGTTTTGAGATCCTATTGCTGTTATACCATCTCAAAACACTGCCTATTTCATTTCCATGTGAAATTTTGGAAATGCAATATATAGATTGGGTGAAGGGGTATGGAATATCACAGAATGGATCATGATTAAAGGTATAATAACATCATGTACAGTGGAGGAATGGTCATTTAGGGGAGAAAATTCCATGGTGCAAGGAAGAACATATAATAAAACAGGATAAATGTTTATGTCTGTAAACATTTTTATTAGCAAAAACATTTTGCTGATGGTAAAATGTAAAGTACTAATTTTCCCATTAACCTCAATAACGAACATCTTTTCTTCTTGAACATGCCTGTAAATATAAATTGTTTCCACTTGTATTACTTATGAAGTTGTAACAAAAAATAATAATAATAATGAAATGATACAGGTTTTCTAAAGTAATTTATTCAAGATAATTTGCCATGATCTGAGTCTTGTGTGTCATGAGGCAGAGGCGTCATATTTTAGCGTTCTCATGAAACAGCCACTCTGTGTCTCAATAGAATTACTGTATTATTAGCCAATTATGTTGTACTTACTTCTTTGATCTGTGAAGATTTTCATTTTCCACTTAGATAGCATTTCAGGAGAATTAAGCCGGAATTATTATTATTATTTGTTTTTAAATTAATACAACCAGCAGTTTTAATTGCTATGAACTAGTTGGTTTGTAAAAAAAAAAAAAAAAAAAAAAACTCTCTGCAAAGTTTTGTTTTTCAAAAGTTTCAGCTTCATTGAATGAGTCAAGACAGATCTATTGGTAAAATCCCTCTGGGGAAGGAGGTGGCTAGAGGTTTTTTTTTAGTATTTAGCGATCATGTCAAAATTACTAACAAGGCCAGGAAAGACATGGTGGTTAAGAATTACCAGTGATATTTTCGAAGGAATAAGCTAATTAGAAGCAGTCATATGAAAGAAAGAATGTTGGCGTAATCACAAATACATATGAAACGTACATGTACAGAGTTTAAGATATTTTAAATAACATTGCTGTGCACTCATTCTGGAGCCATTCATTTTTTTCAATTTGTCAATTCCTCATACATTTTACAATGTACTCAATCAAAAGGTGGTCCTTAACTCAGATAGAAAAGAAAGTTATTCTATTACACTCTCAAATAATGGAATTTATCAAGTGTTTTCAAATACTAAATATTTTGATATTTTCAAAACAACATTTTATATAAGGTTAACTTTTACTGATTGTTGCCTTTATAAAAATATGCCAACATTTTTATTTTTATGTAAAATATATAAAAATACCAATTTGGCATACTCATAATTAAACCTATTTGTGTATCTACATAAAACTTTGAGTGTTTTGTACACAACGCACCCCCACAATGATTACTTTTATAATCGTACATTGAATATAACAGTAAACTAAGAGGATTATAGTGGCATTCTTTATCACCAGAACATCTTAATTTCGGCTTGGAGTACAGTCACACAAGTCCTGAACTTGGTGTAGTTTGTTTTAGGCCATTCATTTTAAAGGGAAGTCTCCAGAGCTTTGACGGTTGGTGTACCTTATTATTCTGCAATCCAGAAATCCCCATGAATGGCCAGTAAGCAGACATGCCCATGAATGGCCAGTAAACCTTAAGGAAAGTATTAAATTGTCGTCAAGTATTATAAACCTATAATACAGGAACAGCATCTGGTCCTGTAAAATGACCTGACATTCCTTTACTGTTGCAAAGTTGTGCTGTTAATTCATTGAAACTGATGATTCTTACAAGACATATTCTAGATCTCTACTGTGCTTCACAGTTGACATCAGATGATGTGAATCCTTTCTCTTTTGTACAATGATACACCCTACAGAATGTAGAAAATAGGGAGAAATATGACTCGTCAGACCATATTAAGTTCTACATTGCTCAAGGGTATAGGTTTGTGTTTCGTACAAATTATGCATGCTTATGCATTGGCCTTCCTGACTGCTTTTAGAAGATGACTGCCAACTTTCTGAAGTTCAGACTTTTACTTTTAACACACCTCTGCATTTTTGTGACCAGTGTACTTATAATTTAAACACTCAACTTTTTTTGCATCTCTGTTAGTACTTATAGAGGACAAGTTATCACTAATATTAGTCACCTGTGCCTTTGCATTTATAATTAGGAGTTTTTTTTAGTTATATCAATGTTAAACTCCCTTCAAGTTCAGTTATTTCTTCTACAGTCTTTAAATCCAGATGGCGCTCAATTTCAGTAGCTCGCACTGACTGGGATATGACCCTTGCATTATTGTTTAAAAATATCAGAATTTCTGAAAATGTCTAAAATTCTGTGGCACTGAGAAGAAAAATGCACCTATGAGAGGGCATGGTAAAACCCCGGGCCCTCTGGAATTGTTTTGCCTAGTGTTATGGTCACCCAGGTTCGAAGTGAAACAATATAACCGGCATGTTAATTATCTTTCTGTTTGTAATAGACTAAGTAGCAACACAAAGGGCTAGACCTGAGACAGTATGCACCATAGGCCACAGGAGTACGCCAGGAGCTGGTCATCTTAGTGCAACCCAAGAGATGTTCAGCTGTGCACTAAAACAATGCTGGCAGCAAAGGGAGTGCTGATGTCTGTGCTCTTTCAGCATTGCTCCCTTGCACTCTGTGGTGATGCCGGGAACTGTGTTATGACATCACTCCAGCACCATCATCACTAAACAGCAGAGCAAGAAAACTATGAAGATGACATCAGCTGCACTATAGCACTATAGGAAAGGATCCACTCCAGCTCTCTGGACTTAAATAAAAATAATAGGAAAACAATATTTTTTGAGTGTGTGAGAGAATGGGTATGTGGGTCAGTGAATGTGTGTCTGTCAGTGAATGTGTGTGTGTGTCTGTCAGTGTGTGTCGAATCAGTGAGTGTGCCTGTTAGTATGTGAACTATTATGTGTGTTTTACATTTTCATTTTGTCACTCTTATTCTTCAGATTCATAATTCATACACTCCACCTTACAAACACAATATACATATTATGTCGTATTTATTTTAAAAATAGCTTTTACTACTACTTAATTAGTCGTGTTCTCCAATATGGGATTAACTTAAATATCAGTGGCTACAAGTTAAATTTGGAAATTAAATCAATAGAAATTACTTTCTCGAAGCAGGGGTACTTAGGAATTAGTTTTTAGACCTGCAGGGGTACTTCTCTGTAAAAGCTTGAGAAGCACTGTTATAAACCACACTAACTGATCCTATAGATTATGGGTCGTGGAAGGAATTTAGCAGATCTTGCATATATCTTCTGTATATATCGTGTGCTCAGTAAAGGATACATATTATGGCAATAAGGTGATGCATTGTGGTAAGCACCTGTGTATGGTCACATTGTGATAGTGTTTTACATAGTTACCCACATAATATATTCCGTTGCTCAGTGGTTACAGTATGCAGAGTGTTCGTTTTAAGGTGCTGTATCCATTTGATCACTCCCTCTGCTGAATGTACTTTGAATCTGTATTAAATTCATCATATAGCAATTACTGTAGTTTTATGTGCATTTTGTGGTTGTTATTCTACCTAGTTTTGTGTATGTGTAGTATTTTGTTTGTAATTTTGTGGCATGTGTAACAGATGTGTGTTATCCTGTTTATTGTTTTGTATGAGGCAAAGATCATGCACACAGATGGGCACAGTGAGTCACTTACCCAGTTCACTAGCTAGACTCAACAAATCCATATGTGATTATTGTATATAAAATCATGTGCGGTCATTCCCATTTGTGCTGTAGTATGTCAGCATCAAATATAACTCAGTTATTTTTCCTCTTACCAGAACCAAATTAGAATGTATTGGCTTGTCCCATACCATTAAACAATTCAAATTCCAATTGTGTTTTTCTCCATGAAACCTAGACATGGCTTTGTGGGCTTTGCACATTGCCACGTTTGTTATTAAATGTTTTCTTTAGAATACATTTTGAGGAACACTATTGTGTTATACTTTCACTTTATGTGTATTCTATATATGAGACATAAGCTAATATTTAAAGTAGTAGTTAATGTGGCTATGTACAGAGATGGAGTTAGATCCAAAGGGCCATAAGCAGGTTACTGTTTGTGGCTCCACCTTCATTCGTCACATAGGGATGGTGAATAGGGCCCAACAAGTGTATGTTTCTGGGGCCCTGTCTAACTCGTGAGCACTCGGCAGCCACCCAAGGTCACCTTATAGTTAAACCTGCCATGGCTCTGAAACGATGACCCTTTTTAATATTTTGTTCCGGCTTCTTCTTGCCGCTTGTTTTATATATCAATGTAAGTAACATATTCAATCCTGCAGTTTCAGTTATTGCTACACTCATAAAAAGTGTTGTACATGGATTTGTTTGCACGTCCGATATCCTGTTATTTGCTGACAGAAAAAAAAATTAAGCTGCGTCCCCAATGTAACGAATATCCAAATATCTGGGGAATCGGTGCTGGTGCCAAAGTTCCAAAGAAATAGAAAATGTCCCGCATTCAACAATACCCCCATGAAAACCAGCAGGATTCCTTGTATTTGTTCATTTATTGGATAGAAATAGATGCATAAGGCAGAAAAACAAAAATATGTGCATGAAAAAATAAAACTTCAGGCACCAACAAAAATAGGGGGGCACCAAAAAACAAGGAAACAAAACTACCCTGTATTTGCTGCCTTAGTCACATATATTGGATGTCCTTGGTGTAGTGTGACAATAGGAGTGCCACATGTGCCATAGACCTCTTTTTTCATTATTTATTTTCTTCTGGCAGTCAAGCATCTTCATTGGTAGAAACTATGGGCTTGCTTGCTGGTTTCCTACAATTATTATATTGCCTTTCGACATCAATGCCTGAACCTTTAGCCACAAGCAAATCTCTCCTATCATGTTTCTCACATGCAGCACCAATTCTTGGACAACCTTAAGTGTTTGAAAATCATTTTTCAGGTGTAAAAGTACGGTAATCTAGTTTTTCTACTATAGATATAGCTTATTTGATGCCTATAGTCCACATGTATTTGTAACCTATTTAAATTGTAGACCTCAGCTTAAAGTTGATATATCTATTTCTTTTTTAATTTCTCAGAGGTATTGAAAACCATTAGATCTTACATGAAACAGAACATTGGCTGTAAACGTCATAATATTGTTCTCAGTATCAACTGAAATAACATTCTCCCTGGAACTTCTGCAAATGACTTACACGCTCGAGGGATAGAGTCATTATCTATGGCACATACTATTAAAAAAAAAATCAACATTTTCATTTTAATTGAAAATATTTTGTAATTTTTTTTTTTTTGTTATGGTAAAATGTTCAGCGTATGAGAAATGAATTATAGAACACATTTCTATACTAACCACTAGTTACACTGGTTTGTATTTATCTATTCAGAGTACTGTATGTACATTTAGAATAGTGTAAACTTAAAGACCATTTTAAATCTACTACCATTTAAATTTGAAAACATTTAAAAAAAAAAAAAAAAAAAGTTGCATTCTTGTGCCAGCCACTAAGCCATTGTAACTTTAATTTTGCAACAGATGGACAAGGAACATATTGCAAACCTGCCACGCGAACTTTAGCTGCTCCGTATGTTAACTGTCTGGTTATTAGCTGTTCATGTCTGAACTCTGGCTACTTATCCATGGCTATCTGAAATATTAAAGGTTTATTCAATAATTTGGTCTTGGGTTTTCTTTGGTTATTTTGAAGTTACATACGAAATTAAAAGCTCCCTAATTACCCCCGGAATTCATTAAAGGGTTTGTTATCCGCTATTAGAAGTAGACACATAAATTATGTTGTCTTCATTACTTTGTAGGCAAAATAGGGTTAAACACATGCTAAGCTTTATCGTAGATTAAAGGATTATTGTGCCGATGAGAAACTGCCCCAAGGAACATCTGGCTTAAATTGAACGGTTTCAAATGGTTCCAGATTTTGCTTTGTTATAACATCTTAAGAAATCCTTTTGTTAAACCTAGTGCTAATGATATTGGGCAGGGTAGACTACATGTAAGCAATCTTGGTACTGATTAGCTCTATTCCGACTCAGTAGATTCCATGTATCTCAGTCCAGAATTTCCATTTTATAGATTATCTTTTGTTTTTTATATTACAATCCTAAAAAATACTTTATCATCCTACCACACAATATTATCTAAATACTTTTGATTAAGTTTTATTTTCACTATGCACTTTAGCAGTGAAAAGCAGTAAACGAATCTATGAATACTCTGTGCTGTAAAAATACAGTATACATAACATAAAAAGAGCAGAAATAGTGAACTCATATTTCTAACAGGCAGATCCTCTTGGACATTATCAACACGGTCTATATCATATAGAAAAAAGTTTGTCTATGTGGAGAGTCTCTGCATTACACAAAATTATATTCCAGTGTTCAAATGTGTTTAATTATTATATGTTTTGTATATTTGTCTCATAGAATAGGCAGGTACAAAGACATCAGTTTACACCCAGCAACAAGTGGGCTGCACTGTAAGACTGTTTTGTGCTTGAGAACATATACAAAATGGGTGCAACACCTCATTGTAAACAATGAAAATTATTGTCACAGAGATATGTAATAAATATAATATTTTTAATTATACCCAAACTTAAAATAGTAAAACAAAAAACAAACAAACCAATATATATTAGCAGATTCAAAAACACAGTTATTAAGGGAGTTATTTAACATTTAGTTTTCTTTTTCACAGCTACATTTAAAGTGTTACTCCAAGCAGCATGACAATTGCAGTGATTTGAAGTGATCTTGGTGACTGAAGTATGTATGTGCAGCACTTTGCTGTAAATGCTGCACATACAGAGTTTAACCCCTTTGTTAATGGAGATGTAACTCCACCTCCATCAGTGTCATTGTGGTGTTATCAGCCATCCTAGTACAAGAGTTTTAGACTGGCTAATGTCAATTCTGTGCTTATTTTGCGCACATAGGATCATTCTTTTGCTGAGAGTGGTCAGATGACGCTTTCAGCCAATGAATAGCTGTTGGGATTGGCATCCTTCCTGTCACTCTTTAGAAGATGGTTGTTGTCACATCCAGCAGGAGAGGACTTCCTGTTCGGGGATAAAGAGTTTGCCCCATTACCATAGAATGAGTCCAGGGTACGCCTCACCTCACAACCAATACAGCAGGGTCCCCTAATTATAAGCACACATGTAGTGAAAATACCTTGCACTTGTGGCAAATAGGATAGGATAATACGGATTTCCGAACTCTTATGACATGTTAGAGAAATAATAAAAAAAAGGGCTGTTTATGTCAGCACTACATGGGCTATATATATATATATATATATATATATATATATATACACACACATACGTACACCCACGCCTACACACACATACACTCTCTTTGTACAGCATTGTTTTGGCATAATGTATCTCTAAAAATATTGATGTTTTTCTCTTTGTCAATACGATTGTTGGAATGACGTTTGGGACTATGAGAGCACATTGATTGTGTTCACCTACAATACACGTTATTGCTTACTCCTACGCAAATTATGTAACATTATATTGTGCCTTGCTACACACTATATGAAATTATATTATGACTGTTGAAGAACGCATAGAATGTGGTTTGGATGGATATAATGGACACCAACTGCTGCCCTTACAGACAAAATGTGTTATGACAAATGCAATCAATGAAGGGCAGGAAAGAAACCAGGACATACTTACCGCTTGCATGTCTAGATAAAGTCATTGCCACCACAAAAAATAACCTGCGAGACAGCTGGGCTGAAATAACATGTTTATTAATATTTAAGAACTTTGTGTCAGACAATGTGTGTACACAATATAAAATGAATGAATTCTTTATCTGACAATATTTTGTACTGTGTACAATAAAAGGAATATATAAGAACATTAAGTAAAATCTCCACCCTGCCTATCAGACACAGAGGAAAACAGGAGACATGTTTCGTGTCAGAAATACAGTTTATTTATTTTACATCTCTCTCACTATGTCTTGAAAGGAGAGTTTGTCTGTATGATGTGACTGCCTTTGTAAATAGCCACACTCGTTGCACTGTTCCTACTCCACCGTTGAGACAGCTAATGGTTTATAAAACTAAACTTATAAACATGACGAGATGATTTCCATGCAGCAGAGTTTGCTTTTTGTGCATGATATCATTCCGCAACAAGATAGGGTTAATTAAGTGGTGGAAAGCAGGAAATGTTTATATCTAATCAATAGCCCCTTGTAATATTTTTCAGGGTATTTATTAAAGCTATTGTAGAGTTTATTATAAATAGCATTGAATGAACAACACTATTCATATACAGACTAGTAAAGGTGCTGGATGAAGCCACATAACTTGAGAAGAGATCACACTATGAAGAACTTAAAATATGTTATTCTATTTGGCACATATTATAAAAAGAAAAGGTAGAACATTAATAAAAGGTGGATGAAAATTAGACAGAACTACAAAGAGAAATAGAGGATTAAAGGAAAGAATTTAAAGGAAAGAATTAAAGAAAAAGTGCTCCACCGCAGGAGAACAATATTTAATAAATGAGATAACATTCTGAAATCCATTCTCTGATTGAAGAGTAGTGAGTCTCTCACTGTGACTCTAGAAAAAAACAGTTCCCATCAGCATCCGTCAGAGGCAGAGTCTTCCACCAAAATTATGCGGACCGTGAAGTTAGCTAGCAGCACCTAATAAGAAGACAGTATCTATCCTATGGAACAGCAGTGCTTTTTACTTGTTAATATGATCTGAGACATCATGAATATGTTCCCCTGACAAGGCACTTATGTACCTTTTGTATGTAACAGTTCACGATAACCTGACAAACCTGCTAATCACAAGTTAAACTCAAGTAAAAATCAACTAATATTTTTTTCTTTTTTTTCTGTTGACACCTTTATTTATCAATTTTAAATACAAGATAAGAAAAGTGAATGGGATTTGTGTTTCCATCCATAGTATCAATAAGTAGTACGAGATACATGAAGAACATCTTTGGCACATTCAAACAGTCAAATTGGAAATTTTATAATAATTGTACTCTAGTCCAATTTGTTTAGTTACTAGCTTATGTAGTATACACATAGGACCATCATGCTACTATGTACTAGGTACTATGCATTAATGCATTCATTGCTTCCTGAACGGTTATAGAGAATATATCTCAAGAGTGTTTTTGGGTGGTAGATCCCTTATGAAGTCAAAGAAACTCAAGACTAATCTTTTATCATTAAATCACCTTAATAAAGTAATAGTAATTACAAAAAAATGGAGCAGTGGTCAGCAACCTATGGTACGTGTGCCATGTATGGCACACAAAGTGCCTTTGCATGGCATGCGAGACGGCCCACTGAAACAGGCTAGAGACTTCTTCAGTTATCTAATAGTGTCTGATTGCAGCAGGCAGTGAGGGTCAGCCCTAAAATCACTTATGACAGCGCTGGGAGGAAATGATCTCGGATCATGTCCTCCTAAAAGTTGTGAAGGAGAAACTGTGTGGGAGGAGAGCAGTCCGACGAAGCACCTATTGTTGTCCGGTACCTGTCTAGCACAATTCTGCCTGGATTCCAGGTAAACCACCTTGCTGGATGAATTTGAATTTTAATAACCCTTGGCCCTGGGAGACTGGTTGGAAGTGGCGGGGTTTCCCCGCTACCTGTGTGTGTTGTGGGATGAGTTTTTTGTTTATTTTTTTTCCCATTTCCTTTACAACATTTCTGTCTCTTCTTCTCTTTATTTACCTTATTTGCCTCTTTTTCCTTTCTGGGCCTGGACATTTGCTTTAATAATTAATTCCCTGGTTATCTACTTGAATTGCTAAAGTGGCCTAATGCAGCAGATGTGTATATGCATTTATATTCTCTGGTTTTGAAGGTCTCCTACAGTTACCTCTTGGAATGTTAATATGGGTGGAATCTGTTGTACATGGTTTTGTGTTGATATTAGCATTGTGTACATTATTTGAGTGATCTTTGTATTTCTATCAAAATAGAACTATTTCTCTTTCTATCAAAATGTATGTAACATAAACGACCTAGAAGGTCATGTCAAATTACAAAAAGAAGCACACTTAAAAAATAAACACCATCATAAAAGCAGATAAGAATCCAATAGCAAAATCTAAAATGATATTACTAAAATATCATCATTGGATCTTTTTAATTAATTATTTTTTTAGAGGCATACAATCATTGCTAAATCAACATTGTTGTTGTATGTATTTTTCATAACAGATCCAACAGTGGGAACAAAATTTGGAGAAATTTAACATGGATCTTTTCAGAATGCGATGTTACTTGGCCAGTCTTCAAGGAGGTGAATTACCAAACCCAAAGAGTCTACTGGCAGCAGCTGGACGTCCTTCAAAATTAGCACTGGGAAGACTTGGCATATTCTCAGTCTCCTCGTTTCATGCACTGGTGAGTATTTGCATTGAAGGAACATTCAATGTAATATTTATTATATAAAAGAAACTTAACAAGACTTTGGGAGAAATTACATATAGTTTCCAGTTTGTTCTCTTTTGGTAAAGCAAGCTCCTATTGTGGATATACAGGCTTTTAATGATAGCATTTTGCTGGATTAATTACTAAATTCAGCCACCAGTACCAGATACTACTTTCAGCCACCAGTAACAGATACTACTCATATTTTTTCTGTTTTACAAAGTCACACTTTGCAGTATTTTGTAACATTATTACACAATATAATTTGGCTTAATATTTCTGAAGGTCTGCATGGCAAGTGATACTCTATAACCTATAAACATTTACCCTTCCAAATGTGGGCATATAATGAACAAATAATTAAAAAGTATTTACTAACAGAAAATAAAAATAAAATGAAGCTTCCAGTTACTAATTAAAGAGGACTAAACACACCTAAACCATTCAGTACTGCTGTATACATTATAAAACTCATAAAATTGTGTGACTGCTTTCAACAAATATTTTACTATCAATGTCCTGTTTATACATAATGGCTTCTAGAAACATGTATTGTAGTCTTTTGTCTAACGGGCCAATTCATTAGATTGTGGTCAGTGAGTCATGGATGGTATGGGAACAGGAGCCATTACATTACTGTTGTTGGTTTTCAAAACTTACTTTAACTTTATGACTTTTGGTAAATATAATATATATATATATATATATATATATATATATATACAACTGTATTCGACGACTAAGAAAGTACATTGTAATCTTATCTTTAAATTAGATCTGCTCCCGGGATGAGTCTGCACTAAGGAAGCGGACATATTCTCTTTCCCAAAAAATGCACATTAAGAAGAGCTTATTTTCTTCACTGAAAGGACTGGATACTCTGGCTAGGAGGGGTAAAGAGAAAAGACCTTCAATAACTCAGGTACAGTAAGCCGGTTGGGCAAGACATATTTCCATCCATCCAGTTTTATGACTGAACCCGGGATTTAATCACATTAATTTCAATTTTCAGTTTTGTAATCTATAAGTAGAATTTGAAGTTATATCTTCTCCTCATTCACATTTAGGTTTTCGACACCAGTGGAAGCCAAGGAGGCGCTGGGTCACAGGTGCCACCCAATTTGAACACCTCCAGTGAGGTAAGGTTATATAGAGTGTTTTTCACTGTTGAATTAAATGTATTTACTTATAAGCTAGCCAGCGAATTCATGCACTTAGCTTAATAATTAAAGTATTGGCGTTACTCTTACAGGTATCAAATACATGTCTCTATTAGAGTCATCCTCTCTTTCCCTTTCTATACAAATCACCATATTACAGTGTGTAATATTGTTTTTAAAACAGTCGGTCCTACACCGGTTTTTCAATATTAAAACAAATGGATAGGATTTTACATGCTCCTTTATTATAACAGGTTATTGCTTTTTCAGAATCTATGAAATGTTGTATAAATGTACTGACAGATCAGCCTGCCGATGCAGAAAATATCTTTTAAGAAACAGTGTGCTGACTTTGCAGCTAGCAACGTGGACTTTAATGATGGGGCTTACACAATAAAGTAGAACCAAGATGTTAAAGGGGAAATACCCTATTGCTGCTATAAGTTAAAGATATTTCTGCTCTGGGCTTTTTCGTAACACATATTGCCACTGGGAAACTAGAATATAAGGCTTATTATAATATTAAATGTCTCCTATACTCTTGGTGTGTGCATTCAATGCAGCTCCTTGTAATGAGTGTCTGAAGTGTAGTGCTAACAAGTTTTTTGGAAAGTAACTTTTCTGGCCCACTGCATCAGTCTTTGCCAATTTCTAGCCTCTACCTGCTAATTTTCATTTGTAATTTCGCTTAGAATTCGCAAAAATCACCATGTTGCTGTCATTCTAACTTTGTAGAAACCACAAATTCAGTCTGATTTGGTAGCTCTTGAAAACGAAAAAAGGCAAACTAATTAGACGAGAGGTCTGGAATTTGTAATATATAGAAAGCTTTCTGGGACACAACAGATGATTTAATTGAAATACATTGTTATCACAAAAGATTCTATGAATTATGTTTTTCCGGCAAATCTGTTTAGCAGAATATTCCGATGTACATGGTGTTCAGAAAAACAGTTGGAGCTGTGCAGTTGGGCTTTGTTCCTGAGCAGCTGATATCATGTGTAGTGAAAGGAGAGCTTTAGCAGAGCACTTTCTCTTGAGAACATGAAGTGATATTCTTCACAGTATGCCACTTAATACCCCTAAATAATACTTAAGATTGTCACTTTCAATAAAACATAGTTGAGGCCTTCTCAGCTGCATATTAACTGACGCATGTCTATCTTTATCTGCTATCAAAGCCTGTATTGTAGAGTGTGTGATGAAGAGCTGTATATGAAAAACTTTTTTATGGTATGACTGACAGCATTTAACATGGGGTCCATCGGTTTTAGAGCAGGACTGGGAGATGCATGTCCTTGATAGCCACTGCTTGGCAGCCGCTACCATTTCCTGCTTGCTCTCCTTTACTTTACTGGCAGCCGCTACCATACCAGCACCTCTCCGTTACTGAAGTCCTAGGGAAAAGGATGTGAAAAAAGGGTTAGTGATATGGAATAATGAGCACCTTTCCCCTTATCCTGTGTCACACTACACAATTGATTAAGTAATGTCAGGATGCTCTATTATAACAGCTGGCCTTTGATCCTGATTTGTATAAATCTTCTTGTTTCCCCCCCTGCACTGGATATCCTGTTAACACCTTGTCTTTGTGACTATTGGGAAGTGTTTGTGTAATCAAGTAACACCTTTTGACCAGCTAATGCCAAATGTGATTTAAGTTCTTTGAATATGCAATTGACAGGAGATGACTGTATTATGTAAAGACAACCCCTTTTGGATGTGTGGAGAATGCTGTTATAAGATCTGTGTTTTTCCCCATTAAAATTAGGAGCAGTATTTTGTCATACACTTGTGTGATGGAGTACTGCCCTCCAAGCTTGTATTTCTGCTGTGTCCATTCCTTGTCTTCATACCTGAGAGAAAACATTGCTGTCTGCTGAATTTAAACCACAACAGTTAGTGTTTTCCATTTTGTGGAATCTGACTAATGGAGGAATGACAGAATTCATAGTGAAGTTGCAAATAGTGGCTGCCTGGGAATGTGACTCCTGTTTTCTTTATCAATATGCTGGGAGAGGAGCTGTGGGCAGAGAAACACAGCATATCTGTCTTTAAAACTCATCTCTTGACAGGCTTCATAGTTTGCCATCTCCAGAGCTCCTGTATTGCATTATTTACCCATAATACACACTTCATGTTCCATAATCTTTATATATTATGTGAGTTTCCCTTTGCTTTAATCATGTTTTGAAATCACATACTACATGTGCACACCACAGTGCACTGTTTCACTGACAAAAGGCAGTATAAGTTTAGATACAATATCTATAGTCACCAGAACCGCTACAACTTAATGTAGTGGTTCTGGTGTCTATGGCTTGCCCCTGTAGAGTTTTCAGTGTAAATCTTTTTCAGAAAAAAGGCAGGGTTTACATTGGGACTTAGTAACACCTCTTGTAGCAGTCATTCAGACGGCCACTAGAGGTGCTTCCTACTCCACACACGCTGGCGTTCAGTGTCTCCACCCAGTGATTCAATGCATCTCTAACAAAGCAGTGTTTTGCCACGCATGTGCAATAGCCTTCCAATGCTTTCTTATGGGAAAGTATTGGATTGGCTTAATATCTTCATGATTGATGATCTCAGTCATAGAGACAGGGCCAGCAGCTGCCAGACCGGCATGGAGTGGGAGAAAAGGTGAGTAAAATCACTTTTTTAACATGAGGCGACTCACCTAAAATGCCACATCAGGACTATAATGTCAGGCATACATGTTTGTATCCCTGACACTATAGTGTTCCTTTAACTGCTTATGGGAGTCAATAAATAGCCCAAGCTGTGCACCTGCAATCAAGCTGTGCATCTGAAAAAAGTACGGATACTGGAGTAATCAAGCTGTGCATCTGAAAAGCGTACGGATACCGGAGTCGTAAGATGATGTCATCTTCCGGCGCCGGCATCCCTACGCGGCGCGCGAGGGAGCTGAAGAGGAAGCACTCATGGGAGAGTGCTCCCTCGCGCGCCGGCCAGCCTGTCTGCTCGTCCAGTGACCAGCCGCCCAGGAGCCCAGCAGCACCACTGGACCCCCGGGAATCCCCTCAGCACTCCAAAAGGTAAGGAGGCTGGGGGGATTAAATTAAAAAAAAAACGTTTTAGTGTTAGTGTGAGTGTTAGTGTGTGTGTTAGTGTGAGTGTGTGTTAGTGTGAGTGTGTGTGTTAGTGTGTGTGAGTGTTAGTGTGTGTGTTAGTGTGAGTGTGTGTTAGTGTGAGTGTGTGTTAGTGTGAGTGTGAGTGTGTGTGAGTGTGTGTGAGTGTGTGTGTGTGAGTGTGTGTGTTAGTGTGAGTGTGAGTGTTAGTGTGTGTGAGTGTTAGTGTGTGTGTGTTAGTGAGTGTCAGTGAGTGTGTCTGTTGAGTGTGTCTGCTAGTAAGTGTCAGTGAGTGTGTTACTGTGTGTGTCTGTTACTGAGTGTGCTTGTGTGTGTGTTAGTGAGTCTGTTTGATGTCTGTTAGTGAGTGTGTGTTTGTCAGTGAGAGTGTATGTTTTGTAAGTGAGTGTGTATGTCTGTCTGTCGCTGAGTGTGTGTCTGTTAGCTAGTGTGTATGCGTCTGTTCGTGAGAGTGTGTGTGTGTGTCTTCAGCACTTACCTTTCTCCAGCGCCAGACTCCCATGGCGCTGGGGATCCCTCCGCCTCTAAGCTCCGAATGCGCATGCGCACGCATTCAAACCACCCATAGGAAAGCTTTCCTATGGACGTTCAGTGTCTTAGAATCGCGGGAGCGCCTCTAGCCGCTGTTAGTGAGACAGCCACTAGAGGCTGGATTAACCCTCAGTGAAACATAGCAGTTTCTCTATGCAGCTGCAGGGTTAAAACTAGAGGGACCTGACACCCAGACCACTTTATTGAGCTGATGTTATCTGGGTGTCTGTAGTGGTCCTTTAAGTGTGTGTGCATACCGCGGTCGCAGCCCTGCAACACCTGCGACCAGGTGCCCGCCGCCACGTGTTGCGGCCCCGGCCTGTGCAGAGTAAGCGGGGGGGGGGGGAGGGATCCACGGATCAATTTTCGCACCGGGGCCCCATGGGTCATGTGTATGCCACTGTCAGAACCCCATGCAATAAAGGTGGTACCGAGGGAGGTAACTTCAGGGATTAGAGGCTGTACCCTGATTGGGCCTACAAAATATTGGCCTGGTGAAAATAACATAAAAACCTTAAGCAGACCTGTTCCAGACTGCTGTGAAGGAAAGAAGGGGGAGAAAAAAATTGCCTGATGGGGAAGAAGGTGATCTTTTTATACCAATTTTAGAGTTCTAATTCCTGTCCTTTCTGCTTTGAGGGGAGGAGATAACCCATAAGTAAATGCTGTCTTGTAAAATGATCAGGAAAAATAATCAGAACAAATATGAAGACACTTAAACTCAGCTGAGGAATAAATTGAAAGTTTGTCGACTAGACATTATGTTATCATGTGAAAATAATCTCTAAAATGTTGCCAAAACATATGTTCAGACGGTTTTCTGATCTTTAACTAAAGGAATGAAAAACTCCAAAACATCACTTTTATGAGAGGAATGCATTTCATCATGCTTGAGAAAGCCATGAGTTTACATGTAAAAAAAATACCCAGAAAGGGGTGGAAGTGTGGGCCTTTCGCTCTTCTTTATGGTCTAATTGTTCATTGGTTCATTTTCCCTGTGGCTGTATGTTTGCAAAAATAATGATGTTGACAGTTTTGAGTGGATGTCAACTTTTCATTCTAACAACTTTAAAAATAGTCTGTGCAAAAATGAAGGATCTATTTTAGAGTCAGATGAAATTAAAACAATTTCTAGCATTTTGTGTAACAACACATGGTGACTTGTAAAGCTACAATTGAACTCTGTATCCACCAAAGACTCATATAAAGTGAAAATGCTGTCATTGTGTGGTTAGCGTAGTTAAACTGTTTATTTTCCTTTTTGCTTTTTACGCTTAATGGCAAAATTCAATCATATTTTCCTATTTTGCCTTCTCATTTAAACGTACCACCCAGGGAACACACAACAGTGTGGGTAATGTCTATTTAATTAGGTATAACATTCCTGTGTACTGCCATTTTGTTTTTATTAACCCTCCATTTTGCATGCTTGTTATTAAACTAAAACCACAAGGAGGTAATGCATTAAAACATGCAGTTACAATAAAAATGAAATATGTCATTTGTTAAACATATTTACAGTTTCAAATATTTCAACCCAGAATTTGCTTTAAGTTATTTAACTGCCATGACTTGTTTGTTTCATTTAAAGGCACACTATAACAGGATGTGTAAACACCAATAATCATCAGTGCGCACTAGTAAGAGGCAATATTGTTTATGTTATTCAGATTTTGTTAGATAAGTAGAAGAATGTGCACCCTGTTGCTTTTTGTATTGCAACATTGATTGCACTTCCCATTTCTGACTTTCTAAACCAGCCTTAAGGTGCAGATTTCTTACAAATGTGGTTAAATATATATGTAACTGCATTAGGGATGCACAGCAATTAAAATTCTGGGTCGAAACAACAACTACAAGCCAATAAACTACAATTCATGTCTCTCTCCCCCTTCTTCCATCTTTCACTACCTCCTTCTTCCATGTCTCTCACTTTCCCCCTTCTTCCATGTCTCTCACTTCCCCCCTTCTTCCGTGTCTCTCTCCCCCTTCTTCCATCTTTCACCCCCCTTCTTCCACTCCCCTCTTCTTCCATGTCTCTCACTTCCCCCCCTTTTCCAACTCTCACTATCCCCTTCTTCCATGTCTCTCTCCCCTCTCCTTCCATCTTTAACTCCCCTCTTCTTCCATGTCTCTCACTTCCCCCCTTTTTTCCATCTTTTACTCCCCCTTCTTTCATGTCTCTCACTTCCCCCCTTTTTCCATCTTTTACTCCTCCCTTCTTCCATGTCTCTCACTTCCCCTTCTTCCATGTCTCTCTCACTCTTCTTTATTCTTTCACCCCCCTTCTTCCACTCCCCTCTTTTTCCATGTCTCTCACTTCCCCCCTCCTTCCATCTTTCACTCTCCCCTTCTTCCATGTCTCGCTCTCCCCTTCTTCTGTGTCTCTCACTTCCCCTCTTTTTAGGTGTACCTCTCTTCCATCTATCCATACCTCTCCTTCCCAAGAAGCACCTGTCTCCCTCACAAAGCCAACATCAGCTCTGCACACACACTAACAGCCCCCTTCCCTGCTGTTATTCCTGTCATGGTAAGGACAGGTGGCTCATCGAAATCCTGTGCGGCGTGCCCTGCATGTTTCAAATTTTGGCAACTGAAATTTTGGTGCATCCCTAGACTCCATATGCAATTTGTGTATGTGCACCTGTGTATATTGTGTGTATGTAAGCTTGTGCATAATGTATGTAAGAAATGGTTGGCAAGTAGGTGACTTTGTTGGTGGATAAATATAAGTTGTTGGATGCAAAGACCTATGTAACTTGGCAGCTTGGTAGGTGAACGTGACTAGGTGGGTAGGGGTATCTGAACATGGAGGTGGATGATGGCTAAGATGTAACAGAGTTGATAAGTATGGTTTGATGTGCATATGGCTAGCTGGGGGTCTACGACTTGGCTAGTAAATATATGCAAGTCACTGAAAAGGGTGAATGTAACTAGATGGGTGACTGTATGGGCCTATGTGACAGAGTGTGTAGCTGGTTAAATGTGATTTAATGACAGTATGTAACAATTTGTGAATATGTGACAGGATGCATGACAGGTGAATGTAGTTAATTGCAGGCTGGTGAGAGCGGTGAGAATGATAGACAGAGTTGGTTCAGGTTGTAGTCACACATGCTGTTAACCATCTAGTTGGGGACTATAAAGAAAAATCACAGGAGTAAGTCCACCTTCAAACAAAACACATCAGGAAGAGCTGCATCCCGTGCATTCACTCCTGTGACAAATGGCTCTATTATTATTATTAATTATATAGCGCAAACAATTTCCGTTTTACAATACAAGTTCTAATACAGATTCACATGGAAACCGAAACTTAAAGAAATATTAAGCACCAAAATTAGATAATCTTAAAGGGTTACACCAACCAAATCACAGTGTTTTCATGAAACACTGGTTTTGGTTGAAGTAACACCTTCTGTGCAGTAACCCTGTCGGCCCCAGCTATCATTATCAGAGAAATAAAAAATGAAACTACTCGTTTAATTCTCTATTTTTCAGGAAAGTACTGAGCAGCCCCAGTTATTTAAAATCTGTTCTCAAACCATGTCTAGTGTCACTTTTTTTTTTTTTTTTTTTTTTAAAGTAGGCTGTGTAAGCATTTACTTGGATCAGTGGTCACTAAATGAAAAGATATTAAAGCAGGCAGCCAGGCCTATAGCAATCATTAGCCTGTGAAACTAATTCTATTACAAAGGGTCTCTCTTTCCAGAATTCCTTGGAAGCAAGCTTTTAGACCAGGCCAACATTTTCTTTTTTTCAGCAGATTGGGTTTGGCTTGACACTGTGAGTTAAAGAAAGCCACCCTGATTACCAGGAGTAGACAGTAAAATCCCAGTAGACTTAAAGGGGAGCTTTGTACTCATAGCTGCCAGGAATAACCAACATACCACATTTGTTCTGGATTGCTAGCCTGCAATAAAGAACTATTTTCTAAGCTAGCTTGCTTTTGTAAGAGGAGGGATTACAGCTAAACCTGCTGTTATAGCCAAGTAGAGCTTGTTGACAGAGAATGAGAATAGGTCCATAAGCCACGCCTCATGCAGTTCAGACGTCTGCTGTCAGTTGTACAACCTTTGGGTTTTTTTTTTCTCCTAGATATAAAATATACATTTTCATGGATGGCTAGTTTAATAGGAAACATATTGTCGGACTCCTCAAGTGGAGGTAAATGCAGCTCCTTTTTTAATTGTTGATGCTCATATTTAAAGGGCAGTATAGTCAGCAGTTATTCAGTGCTTTCCTATGGGGAAAATCTGATGCTGGAGGTCCGTGAGGACGTCCAGCGTCAGATAACGGACCAAAAGTCAGTTTGAATTACAGAAACCCTCAGACTTAGAGCTGCAATGTAAACAATGTAAACTAAGTGCAAGAGGGTCACAGCACCCAGACCACTTCATTTAGCTGAAGTGGTCTGGGTGCCTACAGTGTCCCTTTAATATTATTATCAAAAATTATTATTTTGTTTAATTCGGAAAGAACAATATAAACATTGGTCAATTCAGTTGATAAGAACAAAACCCAAAGAAACAAAAACAAATTGTTTCCGAATAATTCGATGCTGGGTTCAAAAACAAAGCATTATAAATGTGATTAATTTCAAATATAACTTAGATAAGTAGAACTATAACTCGATAGCTTTTCCTGGTACAGCCAACATTGAAACAGTACATTAAGTAAGATTATTTGAGGGGCGAATACAGATCTGTAATAGTGGAGAGGAGGAAAGGTGGAGGAATTACTAGAAAGAACACAACATGGACTGACAATGAAGGACTTAGAAACCATAAGTGAAGTTGTTATTATTTGTAAATCATTAACATTTTCAAAAGTGCTGTACAGTGGGCATGTGCAAATTTTATAAATACAAATACAAGGAACCACTGTGTTGTAAATTGTAGCAAATACCACACATGTTTAATTGCCTGTAAAAACAAGCCCAGTGTATTGTATAGGACAAGGTGAATACAGCATTTAATCACAACATATTCAAGAGATCTAATTTGTAAAATTAGCAACAGATAACAGTCTAGCATAACATGAAGATGGGAGGGATGGATCAGTGCTGTAGATATCTAACTAGAGGGAGTGAAGAGAGGCTGGCAGCTAACCCCAAGATTAGGGATCCCTCTTTTCCTACTAATGGAAATAAAACACAGAAAAAAAAGAAAGAGCTAGGGGTAGCACCACAATTTTGATATGTAGAGTAATATATACAGTATGTATTATATATTTGATAAACAAATATATAGTTAAAAGTCCAAAATGGTAAAACAAGTCCAAGAGATAATGTAGATATGCACTTATCAGACGTATTTTTCTACCAAGTGTCTGGGTAATTCCTCAATGGGCGTAGCAGGGTGGGTTCAGCAGTGGAGTCCGTGTGAAACAACAGAAAGGAATAATAGGGTAGTATGTTCTTACAGGGGAAAATAAAAGGAAAACTGTTATGTATTGGGGTGCTATGCAGTCCACCTTCCAGTAGATGGCAGCATAGTGAAGTTATGCACTTGTTCTGTTGTGCTAGTGTCTCTTGTGTTATGTCATTATGTGTGTGTGCTGAAGTAAAGAGAAGTCCTTTTTTACTATTCTGTCTGAGAGCCATTTGTGAATATACAACATGCAAATACATTAAATTGGCGATGACGATGGGATGTCAGTATATGGACACTGCAGCATATATATATAAAGGAAATAAAATCAGCCCGAGTGAGGAAGTAAAACTTTTCTTTTGGGATTCTATTATCTACAAATATCTCCAGCATGGCTTCTCTGAGACACATGGAGGAATTTGATCTGGCTAATCCAGCCTTATGGGACTCATATGCTGACAGGTTAGTTTTTTTTTCCTGGAAGCTAATAAGGTGGACTGCATAACACCCCAATACATAACAAAAACAATATAGTCCTACTCATGTTTTATGGAGCTGTTACTAGCTCCAGTATGAATGGCATACAGTGGTACAATCCCCACTTGCAAGGATACATGAAAATGAAGTCCTTGTAGTAGGTGGACCATAAAAATAAAAAGAAACAGCATTAGTGCTCACTGAATAAAATGCCAGGAGTAAGGATAAATGGAAACGTACTCACATTTGCCAGAGCAGACGGACTGCTCTATGGATCAGGTATGGGTGGTATAATCCCCACCAAGGATGTCTTTGGAGTAGTACTCACCGGAGATAAAAATCAGGTGCCAGGCAGTATGAGGTAACATAAAATAAAATCTAAATAAAATAGCAGTGATAAAAAAATGTAGAAAAAAAGTAAAATGGCACACTCTAGTAAAGTGTAAAATAAGCCAAAGTACCTTTATTCATACAATAATAAAATACAGGTTAAAACAGGATAAATAGTAACCACAACACGTTTCGCCTCTAGGGCTTCTTCAAGTGAAGATAAAAAGTGATCTGACATATAAATAGGGGAATGAGGGATTGTCAATTTGAAACTAGAAAAATACTTCTGATAAGTGCAAATCTACATTATCTCTTGGACTTGTTTTATCATTTTGGACTTTTAACTATATATTTGTTGATCTATTATATCATACATACTGTATATATCACTGTACATATCACAATCAGGGCCGCCATCAGGGCATGACAACCATAACGGTTGTCATGGGCCCGTCGGTCCTGGGGGGCCCGGACTGCTCTGGGAGTCCCGGGCCCCACATTTCATATGTGCAGGGGCGGACTGAGCACTCTGGACCGAGGGCCCGAGGCTCTGTGGGGCCCGCCCGTGGTGCAGAATGTAATAGCAGCTGGGGAGTTCGGCAAGCTCCCCAGCCAGCCTGCACTCAGTAAGGGGCCCGCATGAACTTCTGCGGGCCCCTTCTGTTAGAGAAGCTTCCCCCCATGGTCGGCTGTGTAGCACACTGAGAGACAGCCCAGGGGCCTTTTCAAAGACCCTCCAGGCTGCCTCTCACTGTGCCTGTCTAGGCTGTCTGCCCTGACTTGTGAGCCCTCCATGCAGGCTGCCTGTACCTGATCAGAGCAGCCCTGTGCGGAGCTGCTTTATCAGTGTTTCTGGCAACCTGCCCGCAGTTCCATGTCCGGCCAGGGAGGGAGCTCTTCTAGAGACTCACATGGCAAGATGGAGGTTGGACTCTCTGCACCACTGTGGGTAAGGATTACCCCCTTCCTGGACAAAGGAAAGGTTTAGGGAGAGGGGATACATTATTTAACTTTTTTTAACCTATCCATCCATTCCCCTTTATTCACCAAGCCCCAACACACACCACAACCCCTATCACTCCCTATCACCCCCATACACATCCTACAACCCCTATCACTCCCCACACACACTACAACCCCTATCACCCCCATACACATCCTACAACCCCTATCACTCCCTACACACACCACAACCCCTATAACTCCCTACACACACAACCACTATCACCCCCATACACATCCTACAACCCCTATCACTCCCTACACACACCACAACCCCTATAACTCCCTACACACACTACAACCCCTATCACCCCCATACACATCCTACAACCCCTATCACCCCATACACATCCTACAACCCCTTTCACTCCCTACATACACCACAACCCCTATCACTCCCTACACACACCACAACCCCTATAACTCCCTACACACATCCCACAACCTCTATCACTCCCTACACACACCACAACCCCTATCACTCCCTACACACACCACAGCCACTATAACTCCCTACACACACTACAACCCCTATCACCCCCATACACATCCTACAACCCCTATCACTCCCTACACACACTACAACCCCTATCACCCCCATACACATCCTACAACCCCTATCACCCCATACACAACCTACAACCCCTATCACCCTATACATAACCTACAACCCCTATTACCCTCTACAACCCCTATCACCCCATACACATCCTATTACCCACTACAACCCCTATCACCCCATACACATCCTACAACCCCTATCACCCCATACATATCCTACAACCCCTATTACCCACTACAACCCTTACCACCCCATACACATCCTACAACCCCTATTATCCCATACACATCCTACAACCCCTATTACCCACTACAACCCCTATTACCCACTACAACCCCTATCACCCCTTACACATCCTACAACCCCTATTACCCACTACAACCCTATTACCCCCTACATATTCTACACCTGTTACCCACTTCAGCCTCTATTCCTCCCTTGCACCCTCAATAGCTTATATTACCTCCTGCTTCCCTCTATTACCCCTTCCCCACTACAGCACTTATAACAACTACATGCCCCTGTGTTCACACACACGGATGTTCCACACATGCAAACCTGAGTTCACACACAAACTACATCCAAATATGGCCTTGCATGCAGACCCTCAATATAAATATGTCCCTGCACACACACACTAATGTCATGGAGTATTCCCGACCATATAGTGTAAAAAAAAGAAACACCATTTAGGTTACCGGCATCCCCTTGCCCCTCCTAAAAAGGTAATAAACTTACCTTTATTTCAAGGCCACACAGGTCCGCCGGAGCTGGCTCAGCCCATGCTCTGACCCATTGACTGAGATAATCAGAATTATGAGACACTGAACATCAGTGCTGCACATTGTCTATCACTGACCCGAGAAGCACCTCTAGTGGCCGTCTGAGTGACTGCCACGAGAGGTGTCCCTATGCAGCAATGTAAACACTGCCCTTTTCTGAAAAGGCAGGGTTTACATTAAAATGCCTGTAAGGACTGGCTATACATACCAGAACAACTCCATTAATCAGTTGTTCTGGTGACTATAGTGTCCCTTTAAGGTGGCTCGTAACTTTTAGCACATGGTTAGTACTTCAAGACCCAAAATTTGGATGCCTGCATTGCTCATATAAACACATTGCCATGATTCACATAAACACTTAAAGGACCACTATAGGCACCCAGACCACTTCAGCTCAATGAAGTGGCCTGGGTGCCAGGTCCATCTAGGGTTATCCCTGCAGCCTCTAGTGGCTGTCTCATTGACAGCCGCTAGAGGCGATTCCACGCTTCTCACTGTGAAAATCACAGTGAGAAGACGCTGCCGGCCATAGGAAAGCATTGAGAAATGCTTTCCTATGGACTGAATGCGCGCGCGGCTCTTGCTGCGCATGCGCATTCAGCGCTGACGTCAGAGGGAGGAGAGTTTAACCCCTTCCTCACCCTTCAGCCCAGTGAGAGTGGGACCCAGAGGGTTCGGGGCACACAAAGACCCTATAGTGCCAGGAAAATGAGTTTGTTTTCCTGGCACTCTAGTTGTCCTATAACTACTACCCTATTTAAAAAAAAAAAATGAAAATTGTTATATTACTCTGAATCCACACATCGTGGCACTAGACACAAACATACATATATTTACTTAAACCAAGACTCACAGTGAATATACACACAAAACATACATTCACTTTACATGTACATATAGAACCAAATACACTGTACATACACCATCTTATATACCAGCATATTATTATTATTGCCTTTTTATAGCGGCAACAGATTCCGTAGCGCATATATATTCGTCTGCCGGGGGCCCAGGTCCTAATTTTGCTCGGGGGCCCAGGCCACTGTCAGTCCGTCCCTGCATATGTGCACATATAGATAGCGATTATCGCTATCTATATGTTCACCTCGGGCCCCGGCTACCTGTACAATGTAGACGGGGGCCAGCCAGCACCATCTTAACTCTCCAGCAGCTCTCCTGTGCCTGTAACTCTCGCGAGCTCCGCGGCCGGCAGGGCGTTGTTAAAGGTTACCATGGCAATGCTCCGCGCGGCAAACAGGCACAGCTCGCGAGAGTTACATGCACAGGAGCTGCTGTAGAGTTAAGATGGTGCTGGCTGACCCTCTCCCCCCTCCCCCCGTCTACATTGTACAGCGGCTGGCTCCCTCCACCAGACCACCAGGGATGCAATTCCCCCCTCCCTAATCAGGTAAGAAGCAGGGAAGGGGGAATAAAATGGTGTGTTAAATAAATGTGGGTCATATACAAAAAGGTTCTCCTCCCCCCCCAATGCAGCCCCCTATTTTACACATTTACACACACTAAAACCACAACGCACACACTGCATTCACCATACACACACTAAAACCACAACACAAACACACACTGCATACACTATACACACACAAAAACTACAAAACACACTGCATACACCATACACACACTAAAACCACAACACAAACACACACTGCATACACTATACACACACAAAAACTACAACACACACTGCATACACCATACACACACTAAAACCACAACACAAACACACACTGCATACACCATACACACACACACACACAAAAACACAACAAAAACACACACTGCATACACTATACACACACTAAAACTACAACACACACTGCATTCACCATATACACACTAAAACCACAACACACACGCTGCATTTACCATACACACACTAAAACTACAACACAAACACACACTGCATACCCTATACACACACTAAAACCACAACACAAACTAAAACCACAACACAAACACACACAGCATTCACCATGCACACACTAAAACTACAACACAAACACACTCTGCATTCACTACACAAACACACACTTTATCTAAAACACACAAAACTACACCCATTGTACAAATGTGCATACTCTCCATTTTTCACACTATACAGACAGGGCATCCTTGTGGGCGGATTCAGACTCGTGGGCGGGTCCGGAGGGCCCAGACTTTGAACTGTGTCAGGGGCCCCAAAATTTCTGATGGCAGCCCTGATCACAATTGTGGTGCTACCCCTAGCTCTTTCTTTTTTTTCTGTATAAAATGAAGATGGCATGTTCAAGCAGTGTGTTTCCAGATGGATAAAGCCAGTGAAAATGTCTGAAATCTGGAATGACATTTCTAATATTTACTAAAGCCAAGTCCGATTGGATTGCCCAGATACATAAAGTGTATGTTTTAAACTTAGTGGTTTCACATCTGAAACATCTAGAAAGTTTAGGATTCTGAAGAATCATAAAGCACCGCTTTTAACTAAATTTTGGATAGAATGAATCTGGCAGTATGTACATTCAACAGTTGCCTTATTATGGACACAGATTTAAAAGATTCCGATTTGGAATTCAGCCTTTCAATGGAGTTTGGTCCGGCTTAAATCCAGACCTAATTCAGGCTTGTTTGAAGCCTGAATTCCAAAATCCAGACATTGTTAAGTAGCGTGAACAATGTCTAGATTTTGCAGTCTGAACAGCTCCTTACAGCAGGTACAGTTAGTTTTGTACCTTTCTGTACACATCTTGATACTTTGCTTTGGCTGTCTCTTCTACAAAATACAGGCTAATTACATCTATCAGGTCTCTGACCATATATAACCAATTAAATGCTATACAATTTTTTTGTTCTCTCACAATTTTGTCAGAAATTATGAAATGTTAGGGATGTTATATTCTGGACGCACATATCTCTGGACATACAAAAACAGGATGCAATCATTCTGTTTGTTTCACAATGTATTTAGCAGGATCCATAAACGTATTAAATCAAGTTTATATTTTAAAGATATGTCTATTTGCATGACAAATTATCTTTTGTGGATACATTAAAAATTCAAGATATAAGAATGCTGACATAAATTCTTGCCCATTTATATATGTACATATACTTGCACACTTCCCTGAGCTTATTATAATAAAGGCTGTACTTGTCTGTTAAAGTTCTACTACTCCGTACTGTGCAAAATAGTGCTACCCACACAGTGATTTCAGTATAGAATGGAACACAGTGGTAAGGTTTAATGGACAAGTACCTAATTAAATGTAGTTGATTTAAGCATTCTGCAGCTGCTGCTGAGTGTAGTGATTTTGAGTTTTTCTAAATGTTTTTGTTCAGTTAGTTTTCTGCTATAAAGAGCAGATGAAGTACAATTCTCAGAAACCCAAGTCAATTGTAGTTTTGGAGAAAACAACAAATAGAAAAACACTGAGGCTTTGGAGCAAAAGAGTGGGCTTAGCAATCAAAATAAATTTAATACAAAAAAATATATAACTTTAGCTTAAACTACCATAGCACCTACCATATGTGGATACCTTGAGTGCCCTTTTTTTTTTTTTGTAGTGCAAAGAAATGGTACAGACAGACTTGAGGTGCCCCGACAGCAATCCTCAGGCATTTCCCTCGCTGAACATGCAGGGTTTTTTATTTACAGGCACAATTTTAGAATATAAGTAGGCAGAATCAGTTAAAGCAGTACAGCATCGATTTAAAGTGTACATTCAAGCTGCAAACAGGTTATGTCTGTTCGTCAGACCGTCTGGTGTTAACACAAATTGTACAAGCTTATATTACTAGTAAGTTACACAGGCTAGTGCGGTTAAGCATGGTTACAGTAGTAATTTAGATGAGGCTTAGAGACAGCCCTTCACAGGGAGCCAGATGTTTACTACCGAGCGTATAATATAAACTTATGTCTTAATGTCTAAACTATGCAGGTAAGTAGCCTCAGTGTGTGAATGCCAAGCCAATATAGGTGGGCAAGCTTCCCTAGCAAGCTTAGACATGAGATGTAGTAGTTATCTGGTACACAGGCTCAAATATGCTTAAACTTAAACTTAGACACAAAAATAAGAAAAAGTAAAAGAGAGAAGAATTGAAGACTAAGATGGTACACCAGCTTGGTAAAGGATGTTTAAACCTGGAGTGTCAGATTATTATGAGTCACAGCACCGTTGATCAGGATGAACTTCCCAGCAGGTAACCCCCGGTGGTGAGAGCAGAGGGGATGTGTGGCAGTATGGTTGCGACTGGGTAAGAAGCATTCAGCGCTCTATTGGTAGGTATAGTCCCTGGATCAGTCCATACCACTCGAGACTTCGTCATCCCTTGTGGGTGGGTCATGCAGTCCCGGGTCGAGGCCAGAGAGGGCCAGGACAACATGCACTGTTGTCATGCAGCAGCCGTTGCGTTCCGTGTGCCGGCGTGCAGTGCTGGAGGGAGTGGGCACTGGCAGATCTGCGGCGCTTGCTGGCCGTGGTCCGCTCCCTCATCCTCCTGGCGTTTGGTGTCTGCCTCTGCTCGGGTGGCACAACGGTCATCACGCCGCCGGCATCCCGCCCGGGAAGGCAGCCGTGGAGCCGGGCTCGATCTGTGGGAGGTAAGCAGGGGCTTTTCAGAGGGTCTGACGCTTGTCTGTAGGCTCATGGTGTATGCTGCTTGTGGTCCTGTGGGCAGAGCTGCTTGCAGGTAGCTGCAGATGCAATTCCCGGCATCAGTCGCGTCTCCGCCATTTTGGCGCCCAGGCGTGCGGTGCGTTTTGTTAGGCGGGCTCGGAGGGTCAGAATTAGGTGGTGATTCCCCCTGGAGTGCACTTTTGAAAAGACTCAGTAAAATAATAAATGAAAAATTTTTTTCCTTAGACACTAAAATCCTGCCTTTACTACAAGTTTGGCAACTAGATTGACCCACCCCTTTTTTGCCTAGCAGCACTAACGTCTTTGTTCTTGCTGGGCAGTGTCCCGTCAAATACTCCTCATAGAAAATCTTTGTGGACACGGTGAGCCCACTGGAAGCTATAAAAACAACTGGAAATAAATCCTAAAAAAATATATGCAACATTATTAAATAATTGAATACTTGTTATTTGCAAACTATATGAATAAGATAAAATAGTTGCATTGTGAAGAATAGTTCCCAAAATGTCCTTCTTCTGTAGTGCAAGACTGCAGGGGCATGACCTATGTTTCCAACCTACTTCATTAAGCTAAAGTTGTTTTTGTGCTTAGAACATAGAAACATATAATTTTTATACACATTAATGGGTGATAGGAACGAATGGGATTACCATTAATAAATTGTAAAATCATAGATTGTCTTGTAGAGGGGCTTTTGGAAAAAACAAACCAAAGCAAAGCAAATGTTCTATATAGAGTGTTTATGGACTGCGGTGGTTTATAATGTACAAGTATCTTGTTTGAATAGAATTAAGCTTGGATTTTTATGATCAAAAGTAATTTATAGTCTTTTGATACTCCCAAGTATGGGAGGTATGAGATCGGGAGGGGAAGGTGTGCCCTTGAGGGGGAAAAAGCATGTCTGTCTACAGGACCTTTTCAACCGTGTTACTTAAAAGCTCTGGGCTGGTTGTAGTGTTTATTCACAGTGTGAGCACCAACATTTGATGTGAAAACTCACATTAAAAATATAACACACAAAACAGCAATACAAACCAAAGCTGTGAGCTTTTAAAATTAAGAATAATACTTGTATGCAATGTGGGATATATAGTTATATACGTAGGTTGGAAAAAAGCTCAGCCTTTCTCATTTTGTTTTTGCTGTTGATCCAAAAGAAAGCAAAAAAATACAGTTTGAAACAGGTTTATTTGATTTGTATATTTCCTTAAATAGCCAAGTACAAAAAAAATAAGAAAACAAATACTGGAAAAAAAAGTCTAGTAATGCAATATGTATAAATCCAATATACAAGATCTTAGTAGACTCTATGTTAGCTCACATTCTGTGCTGATCTGCTTACTGTCCAGCCTTTCAAGTAAGAACGTCCAGATATTCACCATGACATTATAGGGAACGAAAAAGGTAGAATAGGAATCATAGTGTAACTTAAAAACATATGAATTAATTAGACAATTTCAAAGAAATGCTTACCTTAAAACATGCTGAGTAAAAATTAAAATGCCTCATGATCCTGCTTAACAATGGGGTTTAACTAATTCAGCTTATGCTGTCATATGTCTCCTTGGAACTGCTTGCCCACATGTCTATGAATTGCCCACCTTCAATATAAGCTGGCGACTCACTGTGGCTTCTTCTCTCTCAATTGTTGCTGCCAATTGGCTGTTGCCTGGCTATATGACCATCAATAGGATCTTTAGGATAGGTTTTGAAAAGTCAAATGAGGCAAGAAATGTTTTTTCCATACCTGCCTATTATTGAATAGAACAAATATTGGCTTGGTAGTAACAGCCGTCTTTAATAATCTTGAAAAATCTTTTTTCAATTGACTGTTTCAATAGTTGGTTGAAAATGTCCAATATTTGTGGATAGATCCCTATGGTTCTTCATGAAACTTGGCATACCACTTTAGTTTCCATTTAGAAATAAAATATATATGTTTTTAATTGCAGATTGCATACAAGTTATTATTTATGGCCCTTAAACTGTTTCATTAGAGCAAACAATACTTTTTCTGGAATAAATCTGTAATGCCCAGACCTTTTCTGGTCACTGTTGCAGTGTTTGGACCAAACCCTATTTAAACAATGTTATATAATGAACACTATCGAATCTGTCAAGGTTTATACCAACAAAAAAAGCAGCTGCACGCCACATCCGACCAGTGGCTAATATGGGAACATGGTTTAGAGAACATTTCTTTATAAAATAATACAAATAATCTTAGTGTACTTATCTTTGTACTTAAAACTATTTAGTTGATTTAGAATAAAAGGAATTAATTTAAAATAAATGAATACACCTTGTTGAAATAGTAGCTTAATTAAAAGAGGAAACGGATTGACTTGGTGATATTAGTCATTGTGGCAGGATATAAATAGCTTTCCTCACGTGATTTGGTTTCAGCAGATGGAAAGATTGTGCAAAATGATGGTCCCCTAACCACAGTTTAGAAATAATTCAAGGAAAAGCATAATAATAAGTTTATATTGCAGCCCTATGAATGAAAGTGCTTATTATAAAGTACCGAGTTCACTGGTGGAGGGGTGTTTTAATGACATTTTGAAAAGGGGATTTGAGCATACACAATGCGTCTTTGCTTTCTCTATGAGCTTCTGGGAGGTAGTAAAAAAAATATAACCAATCCCACTGCATTTCTTTTTTTTTTTTCTATAACTATATTTTCTTAATTCAGAACTTGACCTTTTCACTTCCAAATTCTTTTCTTGTGATAAATCAACTTTGGAACTCCAAAACTGCATCTCCCATTGTGCTCTTAGAGCTATAATGCTGGCAATGTATTAAAGAATATGTAGTCCACAATATACCCTGTCACCCCTCTTCATTGTAAGTTGTCAAGACATTTTAGTATTGCTAGACTACTTAGCTGGGGTCCACTGGTGTGCCTCTACTCTGTCTCAGCCAAGCCCTGTAGTGCTTAGGAGCTTTTTACTCTGTTGTTAGTAGTGAATCCAGGAAGCACCCCTAGCTAAGAACAGGTTAAAAAGTCAGACCAGAAAGATAGAGAGAGGTCCCCCTAAGGATAATTCTCCCCTAGGACTTAACCCTGGTAAATATATACACAAAGAAAGAGGTAAAGCTTAAATATGGGAGAAACCCTAGTCTTAATATAAGCCATGTCAAAATATTGAATAATACATCTGTGCTTAACCCCTTAAGGACCAAACTTCTGGAATAAAAGGGAATCATGACATGTCACACATGTCATGTGTCCTTAAGGGGTTAAAGGACCACTATAGGCACCCAGACCACTTCAGCTCAATGAGTTGGTCTGGGTGCCAGGTCCATCTAGTGTTAACCCTGCAGCTGTAAACATAGCAGGTTCAGAAAAACTGCTATGTTTACACTAGGGTTAATCCAGGCTCTAGTGGCTGTCTCACTGACAGCCGCTAGAGGTGCTTCCGAGATTCTCACTGTGAAAATCACAGTGAGAAGACGCTGACGTCCATAGGAAAGCATTGAGAATACACACACAGTCCACTGAATACATGCACACAGTCCGCTGAATACACACACAAACATACACACAGACTGCTGAATACGTACTCATAATCCGCTGAATACACACACACACACAGACTGCTAAATACATGCAAACTGCTGAATAGATACAGACTGTTGAATACACACAAACTGCTGAATACATACAGACTGCTGAATACAAACACAAACTGAATGTCAAGTACACACAGACTGCTGAATACATACACACAGTATGCTGAAAACTTATACACAAACACAAACGCAGACGGCTGAATACATACAGACTGCTAAATACACATTGAGGGGTGCAGTGTATGTGTTTGTGAAATTATTAGTGTGATTTTCTAGACATAAATGTTGCTGACATATAAGTTATTGTATGAGGACATGCTTGACTACATGGTATGACTACTTAAAGCATTATAAAAATGTAATACATCTTGCTAGGCACTTGTCTTTCGGCTTACTTGTAGGTTATCAAGCTATAGACATCAGCTAGGTCTGTATAAAGTAAGCTATAAACTACCATAGCAAACTAGTGTGGCATCAGCATATGAACCACTGGTGCTGGGCACTGCGCACCAATATCACTTTTTAGTAATGAATTCTAAGTAAGGTAGAAAACAAGAAAATTAACAAGTTAGGTAATACAGGATGAGTATCGGTGGTTACGGGCATCGGAAGGTGCCAAAGTGTGAAGCTGTGGTGTCTAGCGTGAGATGGACTTCTCAGCAAGTCAGTCCGCTTGCCCTGTGTGGGAAGTCCATAGTCAGCCAATGCTCTGGTGTGGAAGAGCATAGCGGTCGACAAGTGCGGTTAGAAGGTTGTAAGGCAGTACCTGTGTGAAGTATCTGCAGTATCGCAGGGCCACATGCTCCTCCAGCCCCAGGCTTGTGTGGGAGCCATCATCCTTGTTCCACCGACTCGGGAACCTTGTAGGGTCAAATCCTTCACCCTTTGGCTCCTGTCACTTAGGTATGGCTGCTTGTGCACATTCCTGGAGTTTCGTCCAGAAGCTTTCAAAGATGGCATCCAGGCGCTGCCGTGCAAAATCTACTGCGGCACAGCGAGGCCTCTCACATGTGGGTAGGCCCATCTTGTCTGGGAAGGGGTCCGGCGCTATCTTGAATCGCAAATTGGTGCAGAGTGAGCAGCCCAGTGTGTCCAGTGGGGACCGGGATAAACCCTGCCGGTCCAAAGGGGGGGGGGGGCTAGGAGTGCAGCACTACCTAGCTTCTTGAAGCGAGGAGATCGTCTATTTCCCCTCAGCTCTGTCCCCAGTAGGCCGCGGCAGCGTTTGTGTTCCAGGTAAGTTGTGTGTGCACCGATGCACCCTTTGCACTTGGGGAGCCCTGTATAAAGTGATTATCTGCTGAATAATCGGGTTTAGCGTTTCCATAAGCAGGAGCTTGAGTGAAACACGTCTGCTCTGCATGGGAGTCAGACTCCGCCCCTTAAAATATTTTTTATTTAAAATAATCAAAAAAACTTTGTTCCCCATTACTTTTTCTTACCTTTTGCCATTGAGGGTGGACTTTGCAAGCCCTTGTGATCCGGTGGTAGGGCGTGAACTCTAGCCTGCAGTTCGTCCGGTTGTAGGCTGAGTTCACTTGCAGCATTTAACATATAGGTTTAGCTCCTCCCTCTAACACCCAGGACAGGAAACACAAACAACTAAACAATTAAGCATACCTTCCCCTGGTATAATAGGAACCCCATCAGCCATCACACCTCAGTCAAGTAACAAGAAGAAAATCCAAGAGAGGGTGGGAAACCAAATGCTGCCATGAATAATAGCCAGGTAAAGAAAATTACGGTAAGTATGAATACATTTTCCCTATTCCTGGCTAATCATGGCAGCATTTAACATATGGGATTCCCAAAGCAATAATAACACAGGGAGGGAAATACATGCTACAAAAAATAGTTTAATATAGAAGTCAGCTATGCGGATTAAAGGAGTTCAGGACCGACAGGCCAAATTCCGAATCCGAGCGAGAAGCAATATCCACTTTGTAGTGTTTCACAAAGGTTTGTAACCCCTTGGTGACCAGGCCATTTTTCAATTTTATTACCGTTAAGGACCAGGGCTCTTTTTACATTTCTGCAGTGGTTGTGTTTAGATGTAATTTGCCTCTTACACATTTACTGTAGCCATACATATTATATACCATGTTTCTCGCTTTTAAATGTTCATTCTAAAGATACCATTCTTTTCATCATATCATATAATTTACTAGAATAAAAAAAGTAAAATATGATAACAAAAACAAAAAAAAAAACACAGCTGGCCATCATGCACCCATGTCCCAGTTGGAAAATGTCTGAAGCCGGCCAATGTAATTCACCTCCGTCAAACTGTATGTTTTTGAAAAGTACACACCCTAGGGCATTTCACATGGTGGCATTTCAACACTTTACATGCACTAATTCTACCACCAGTCTCTGTCAAACGATTTTGTGGTGTTATTTTTCACTCACACATTCTACTTTGGGCATAGATTCTAAGATCCTGTAAGGTGTTACTGCCAAAGGACACCCCAATATGTACTCGGCATCATCTCCCGAGTACAGCGATAACACCCATGCATACGTTTGTCGGGTTCACTGGGGGGTGCAAAGCAAAATGTCTGATATGCGTTTTTCAAATTTTACATATCTTGTTTGCCTATCTTCCTTTTGGGGGCCTTATCAGATATCCCAATGTATTTTCTTTCCATGAGCGTGCATATATTTGAAAAGTTGACATCCCACAGTAGTTGAAGAACGTGTGTGGAGGTAACTGTTCAATCCTCAATTTTACACACACCACTTTTTGACTGTGATTTAGGAGAGCCCGTTGTTGGTTATTGCAAGAAAACACCCCGGGTTGTTTTCTGCAAGGCCTCCTTAGGACACCCATGCCCCCCATGCGTAGGTTTGCCAGGATTTTGGGAAGGTACGGTTACAATTGTATGACTTACAATTTGAGCTGAAATTGAGAGTATTTCTTTTGATAGGACTTTCTTTAGCTTGGGGCTTATCACATACCCCAGTTTTATATATCGCCACAAAAGGGTACATACTTGAAACGTAGACACCCCGAGGTATTGCATGTGGAGTGCTTTGATGCAACTTTTTGTTAGCCAGACAAAAAATAAAAAAAGTTGAAGAACGTGTGTGGAGGTAACTGTTCAATCCTCAATTTTACACACGCACACCACTTTTTGACTGTGATATAGGAGAGCCCGTTGTTGGTTATTGCAAGAAAACACCCCGGGTTGTTTTCTGCGAGGCCTCCTAAGGACACCCATGCCCCCCATGCATAGGTCTGCCAGGATTTTGGGAAGGTACGGTTACAATTGTATGACTTGCAATTTGAGTTGAAATAGAGAGTATTTCTTCTGATAGGCCTATCTTTAGCTTGGGGCTTATCACATACCCCAGTTTTATATATCGCCACAAAAGGGTAAATACTTGAAACGTAGACACCCCGGGTTGTTCTCTGCGAGGCCTCCTAAGGACACCCATGCCCCCCATGCACGGGGTAAATGTAACAAACCCCACCCCCCCACCCCCCCCAAAAAAAAAAATGACACCAAAAAAAAAAAAAAATGAACGGCAAATGTTAAAAAATAAATAAAAAATGGACCAGCGTGTGGTATCGTTTGAAGCAGTCGCCAATGCAGAGTCCAGGCTGTCCAGGGCAATCAGGACAGTAATATACACTATCTTTTCTCTGCCCCCTTTTAGAACAGACCCTACATCTTTTTTGGGGATTCTGCTTTGCCGCAGTGGGGGGAATTTTAAAAATAAAATGTGTAGCCCCAACTCTGCTCTCTCCCATCACCGCCCGGGGAGCAGGTGCATCACGGTACAAAATCCCTGAAATTATCTGGAGCTCAAACTGTAAAAATCTCAGTTGCGTCCTGGGGTTTGCTTTTTTGAACAACAAGAAAGCGTTGTGGGTTGCAATCTGCATTAGGTAGATTGCAACCTTTTTGTACCAGGCCCTTGTCTTTCGTATAATTAGGTAGGGCTGCAGCAGCTGATCTGCCAGATCAACCCCACCCATATGACGGTTATAGGCCGTGATGCACACTGGCTTCCTCGTTCTCTCAGCTCTGCCACGTACAGGGACCTCCACAGTCCCCTCAGTGTGGATGGTGGTAAGAAGGTACACATCCTTCTTGTCTCTGTACTTAACTGCCAACAGCTCCTCTTGGCGCAGAGCTGAGGTCTCCCCCCTTCGTAGCCGGGTGCGTGCAAGTTGTCCTGGGAAACCTGTGCTGTTCTTTTTAATTGTGCCGCAAGCTACTGTATCAAAACAGTACAGTAGCTTGAACAAAGGGACACTTGTATAAAAATTGTCAGTATACAAGTGGTACCCTTTGTTCATCAGGGGGAATATCAGGTCCCAGACAATCTTGCCACTGGTTCCCATATGTTCTGGGCAACCTGGAGGGTCAAGGTGGCTATCCTTTCCCTCGTACACCCGGAAGGCCTGAGTATACCCAGTCTCGCTATCACAGAGCTTATACATCTTTACACCATACCTAGAGCGCTTGGAAGGAACATACTGCTTGAATCCCAGCCTTCCCTTATACTTCATCAGGGATTCATCCACGCATATATTCCTTCCAGGTGTATAAGCCTCTGCAAACCTGGCAGAAAAGTGGGTAATCAGGGTGCGGATTTTATACAGCCTGTCAAACTGGGGATGCTCCCTAGGGGGACACAGGCTGTTGTCGCTGAAGTGCATGAAATGCAGAATCATTTCATACCTCTTCCTCGACATACATTGTGAGTAAATGGGGGTAGAGCAGATGGGGCTACTGCTCCAGTAGGAGCGGATGGAGGGCTTCTTTATGATGCCCATCAGCATAGTCAATGCCCAGAATCTTTTAAATTCTGGCACATCGACGGGGGTCCATTGCTGCTTTGCCAAAAAAGAGTCTGGATTTATAGCTCGGAATTGATGGGCATATAAATTAGTTTGGGCGACAATGTTCCCCAATACATCATCGCCCAGAAACACCTCCATAAACTGCTGAGGGCTAAATCCTGTGACATCCAAATTAATGCCAGGATTTGCAGTAAAGGATGGGATGTCTGGCCTCTGGCGATGAGGCACTACCCACTCCTCCAGTTCTGCCAGCTGGAGCAGCACGTCTCCTTCTGGCAGGGGGACTAGCAGGCACAGATACAACATCACCAGATACATCACTAGCAGTAGACACTGTATCTAGTGATGATGTATCTGAGCACCTGGCATGGTCAAAATCAGGGTCAGAGTCTGACATAGACGCGTCAGACTCTAGCGCAAGGGTGGCATATGACTGCTCAGCGCGGGTTGACTTCCGTGACCCATGTGACATGATCACACTCACTTTACTTAGTGACCTGTCACAAAAAAAAATAATTAATCCCTGAAAAAATGAACAGACAGCAAAATAAGTGATGCTGTGCAAGAGCATGTGATCTGTATAGTGATCACTGGCAGGACAGGGGTTAATCGTTCTGAAAAGAGCTTTTGGGTCTCAAAAAAGAAAAAAGATCACAAAAAACTGAACCCCTAAAAAAAAAAGGCACAAACAGCAGAAAAGTGCTGCTGTGCAAGAGCCAGTGATTATAGTGATCACTGGCAAGACAGGGGTTAATGGCTCTGAAAAGACCCTTTGGGTCTCAAGATTTTACAAATCCCTACCTATAAATACCTAAATCTCTCTAGCTAAACCACAGATCTCTCTCCCTCTCTCACTAAAACACAAGTGAAGAGAGGGAGGCAGATCCACACTAATCAGAGAAATGGGGAACACACTTGGGATGAAATTGCTAATGGGGCAAGCGTTGATTGGATGACCCCAGCCTGCCCCTTATGATGCGGCATGCTAGGGACGCCCCCAGAAGCCCCATGATTCACTGCCTTTAGAAAAGGGGGGGGGGGAGTTAATATTGATCATTTTCTTTATTTTATATATATTTTTTTATATATATATTATTATATATGCACTGAGTGCCTGGACCCCTCAAGGCACTCATCACACGCTGCTATACTATCAGAGCTTCTAAAGCTCAAAATAGGTGCAGACGTACCAGGTATGTCCAAGGTCATTATGGACTGTTTTCTGCCCACGTACCTGATACGTCCGCGGTCGGGAAGGGGTTAAAGATGACCAATTGGCAGCCTTACAGATGCTCTCTGCAGGAACTCCTGACTCTGCAGCCCATGAAGTAGCGATGGACCTTGTGGAATGAGCTCTGATGTTTTTGGGGACAGGAACATTACACGCTCCATAAGCCCTGGAAGTAGCAGAAACTGTCCAGGAACGAAAAGTGGAGACTGAAGCGGCTTCACCTTTGCGAGAACCCCAAGGTATAATGAACAATTGAGAGGATTTCCTCCAAGCAGCAGAGCGCTCTATATACATCAATAAACATCTGCGAAAATCCAGCATATGACACCTTGACTCTTCAGGGGTAGAAGGATGCTGAAAATAGGCAGGCAAGACAATTTCTTGATTGAGATGGAAAGATGTAACTACCTTGGGAAGAAAATCAGGTCTCGGGCGGAGAACGACCCTATCATCGAAGAATGAAGTGTAAGGTTCCTCGGTTGATAAAGCCCTGATGTCAGACATTCTTCTGGCAGAGACTAGAGCCAGTAATAATAGTGTCTTCTGAGAAAGGATCTGCATATGTATGTCCCCAATAGGTTCGAAGGGAGGATCCGTTAGAGCCTGCAGCACCAGAGGCAAATTCCACGGAGACGCCAGTTGTCTGATAGGAGGTCTAATACGTAAAATAGCTTTGAAAAAATTAACCACCATAGGATGAAGTGCCCATCGAATGCCAGAAAGAGCAGAGATAGCTGAGCAGTGAACTTTCAGGGTGTTAAGCCTAAGACCCTTCTCCAGGCCCGCTTGTAGCAAAACCTAAGACTTGAGAGACAGTAGGAGGACTCATATTCTGTACAGATGAGTTCAACCATACCGCAAAGGCTTCCCATATTCTGTGGTAAGTAGAAGAAGTGGAGATCTTCCTGGAACATAAAAGGGTAGAGACCACCTGGTCCGATAAGCCTTGTTTCATCAGGGATTGCCTTTAAGAAGCCATGCATGAAGCCTGAGCTTGTAAGGTTCTGGATGAACCACCGGGCCTTGTGTCAGTAGATCTTCAGAGACCGGAATCTCCCAAGGATCCTCCATCGCCAACCTCTTCAGAAGAGGAAACCAAGGACGTCTTGGCCAGAAGGGGATCACTGCAATCACTTTGCAACGTTCTCTGGAAATCTTCCTCAGAACAGCCTGAATGAGAGGAACGGGGGGAAAGACATACGCAAGATGAAAGTGCCATTTCATTGACAGAGCATCTTGATCCAGCACCTTCGGATGGAATCTCCTTGAAACAAAACAAGGAACTTGAGCGTTCTGAGCCGTAGCCATGAGATCCACTTGGGGAAGACCCCACCTCAGGACCAATTGCTGACATTCTCCTTTCCTGGAAGATAGACAGCACGTAGACCTTCCACATGTATTTGTGCCCAGGTCATGATTGCTGTCACTTCTTTCATCAGTGCGACACTCCTGGTGCCCCCTTGATGGTTGATATAGGCGGCAGCCGCCTTGTTGTCCACTCTCAATTTCACCCAGGTCCCTTTGATCAGGTGCTGAAAATGGAGAAGAGCCAGAAACCTTACTCTCAACTCCCTTATATTCAAAGGCAGGTACTGAGCACTCTGAGTCCATTCTGCTTGGACGAAGGAATTTCCCAGATGTGCTCCCCATCCGAATTGACTGGCATCTGTCGTGATGACTACCCAGTCGACTTCCTTCAAAGGAAAACCTCTGGAAATGTTTTCCTCTTTCAGCCACCAACAAAGCTTCCTTTTCAGGGCGAGAGGAATGTGGAACTGTCTTTCCCAGTCCTCTGAGCTGGTTTTGAAGTTCCTCAGGAGATACTGTTGAAGCGGACGAAGATTCCATTGTGCCCATCTGACCAAGTCTATGGTAGAGGCCAGGGTACCCAGGAGTTTCATAAACTCCCTTGCAGAAGCAGAAGCCTTCTGAAGAAAGACTTGAATACGATTCTGCAGTGTCAACTTTCTCTCTTGTGCGAGAGACACCATCGCCATGAGTGTATTGTTTGCTCCTAAGAGCACCAGCTCCCTTGATGGTTGTAGATGCCTCTTCTCGTGGTTGATGAGCCACCCAAACTGAGAGAGAGTCTCGAGTACCAGATGTCTGTGTTGGAGTAAGATCTCGAAGTCTGAGGCCACTACCAGGATGTCGTCGAGGTAGTGGTAAATGGCTACATCCATCTTCCTCAAGAAAGCAATCACCGTGACCAGTAGCTTCGAGAAGGTCCTCGGGGCCGTACTTATCCCAAAGGGAAGAGCCTGAAACTGGAAGTGCTCCTTTTTTTACACAGAATCTGAGAAACTTCTGATGTCTGTCTGTGACAGGAACATGGAAGAAGGCATATTTTAGGTCTATTGAGATTAACCAGTCTCTGTGGTGTATCACTGGGATGATGGAACGGATGGATTCCATGCAAAACTTTCTTATCCTTAAGAAGCTGGTGTAGATCTAGAATAGGTCTCCACTTTCCTCCTGGTTTCTTTACCAAGAACAGGGGAGAATAGAACCCTTGGAACCTCTCTCTCACAGGTACTGGAACAATGACGCTTTCTAGAAATAGATTGGTAACATAATGAGTCAAGACTTCTCTCTTTTGTCTGTCGACAGGGAGTCTTGTTCTGATGAATCTTGGTGGAGGGGAAATTTCTTCGAACTCCAGAGAATATCCTGCGGTGATTACGGAATTACCCTAAGCATCTGGAATCACACTCCAGGTCCTCCAGAAGAACGAAAGGCATGCTCCTACATGAGGGACCTGGCGTAAGCCACCTTCAGAACTGTCTGGTGGGGCGAAAGGAGGAATTTTGAGCCTTTGATCTGGAAGATTTTCCGGTTTGACCACTCTTCCAATTGGAGAGCCGAGTATATTCTCTGCCTGGACGATAGGTTTTACTATCTCTATAGCCTCCCTGCACCCTGTAAGGACGATGGTCCTGTTGTGGTCTCTTCGGATGCCTGTCTTGTGGAAGCATGATTTGCTTGACCTCAGCAGCTTTTTTAATAGCTTCCTCAAGTGGTCTGCCAAAAAGCACCTCTCCCAGAAATGGTAAGGTACATAAATTATTCTTGGAAGAGAGGTCAGCTCCCCAGGATCTCAACCATAGAGCCCTTCTGGGTAATGCTCACCTATGACCTATTGTAGATCTTGCCGACTTAGCAGATGGAGATGCTGGATCCATTATAGTAGAAGGGCTGTGTAACAAAGGTGTCACAATGAACTTCATGCATCCAAACTGAACAGCCTAATGTATTATAGAAGAAAACATAATACATACCTGCAGAGAAAGAGTATGGCACTAGAGAGCACTGTACAACAGAGGGAAATGAAAACGCTAGCTTATTTTGCAGAAATACCGCTATTTTCAAATTTCCCGCTCTGTGCCTTTAAGGAGGCGCGCATGCGCCGATTGGCCGCATGTCCTCGGCTCTACCATCTTGGATGAGGGCAAATATGCCAAAAATCCGGCCGTGGCCATTGCGCATGCTCGGGCGTCTTACCGGATGGATGATCGTCTGATCGAGGTCTGGAGGCTTAATCCTGGTGAACTCAGGCTCCAGATGCCAGGGATACTATCCACCATGGCTCCCAGGGGTTCCCTACTCGTGGAGAGAAAGGGCTACATGTTCCTGGGCTTCCTGTGGGGGGGAGGCTGACCTCCACAGGGTGAAGATCATAGCAGCATGATCAGGTGAGCATAAAGAAAAAACTTTAACTCTTAGAAAATCAGGGAGAAAAAAAAAATAACAACTGTCCTAGGGCTATGAGGACAGGAAAAAAGACTGAGGTGTGATGGCTGATGGGGTTCCTATTATACCAGGGGAAGGTATGCTTAATTGTTTAATTGTTTGTGTTTCCTGTCCTGAGGGCTAGAGGGAGGAGCTAAACCCATATGTTAAATGCTGCCATGATTAGCCAGGAAAGGTATTTTGGCTACTTCCATTTGTGTGTGCCTTTTTTCTTTTATTTTCTACCTGGCATCCGTTTTATGTACCAGTGAGGACTACTCCTAAAGAATCCAAGGTGGGGATTATACCACTTAAGCTCTATACAGTGAGCAGTTTGTCTGCTCTACTTAATGTGAGTAACCATTTATTATTTTATTCTCTTGGCATTTTTTTTAAACCGTGAGCACTATTGTTGTCTCTTAATTTCTTTTATGGTCTACATTCTGACAAAACATCTACCTACCGATATATCATCACGTATCCCTACGTGGGGATTGTACCACTGCATGCTATCCATACTATCCATATAAGCTCTTAAAAACGTGAGTAGGACTATATTAGACTTTTTATACTGGTATTATCTATCTCTGGGACATATTGCACTATTAGCTTTTTCTTTTGTTTTTACATACGGATGAATACCCTGATCTGACACTGTTTTAGAAGAATAATTTCGGACATATTTGAGGCTATACCTTCTGTCAAGTTTTATTGGGACTTGTATTGGACTTTTGTATATCTATATATTGGATTTTTGTTTTTATATTGATTTTTTATAAATGTGTAACTATACTTTGTCTATTCTGTTTTGGCCCCACCTTATCTCCTCCTTTGTTTAGATTTTTTCTTACCTGTGAGGCTTAGAGGGAGCCCTACCATTTTAGGCGTGCTGCCTCATTTACATATATTCTACATTTTGTGTTTGGTTTTTAGAGTGCTGATCCTTTTCTTTCTAGTTCCTGCAAAGTGCCTGGCCCTTACTTTGGGCTGTTGTCAGTTTGAGGGAGAATAGGTACTGTTAAACGCTATGGTGAGTCAGGCAGCTATAAGCATAATGGCGGGGAGCCAATAAATGGAGGGTCAATGTTTAGGCGGTAGGTGCTCAGCTAGCTGATCTAATACTCAACAGGTTGCCCTTATGTGGGTATATGTGGTGGTTCTAAACTATTTGCCAGTCATGCAAAGTGTGATAAAGGTTGAAAAAAAGTAGAAAGGGAGAGAGAAAAGACTGCACCTGTCCCCCCCCCCCCACCCCCTTCGCCATGCTACGCCACTACGGGAGTCGTCACATTTAAAAAAAAAAAAAAAAAATTATTCAAGGGCAGGTAGAGGAAAAAATTGTATAAAACTGGAACTGAAACAAGTCTATTATTTGATTATTTGAATTGTATTCTTGCCCCTCACATAAATGTATCTTTTTGATAAAATACACAATTTAGATTATATAAATGGATCTATTAACTCAAATGTTAATTAAAACACCATTTTACCATTTCTCCAACAGATGAATGTTGCTTTTTCTTTTCAATAATATTCGTCATTGGCAGCTCAAGATGTTGACTTCCTCTTGTTTTTACGCCCCCAACGTTAGCTGCATTATTATATAAATGCTGTGTGGGTAGGGATCACAGAAACAGCACATATCTGCTTTCTGCTCACACAAGACTGAGCCAGATCTTTGATCTATAATAACTTGAGAATTTTCAGTGAATACAAAGTCAATTTAAAATTTAAGGTCAAACTGGAAAAGTTGCCATCAGTTCTTCTACTCTGGCCTTAAATGTGAAATTCTGTTTGAATTCTCATTTTTGTAAATATTCCTGTTTAAATCTTCTTCTTCTTCTTCTTTTGTCCTGTGCTTAATTTCCTACCTTTCTAGCCACAGGCAAATTTGGAGCAGTGACAGGCAGATGTTTGCACTATTTATATCATAGAGTTAGGTTTTTCACCTGCAATTTCAGACACGCCATGAAACAGAAAGCAGGATGCAGAGTGAACCTGATAACGAAAGCCGGTATTTAAATTGCCGCTAGCTTCAACAGTGCTGTAGAATAAATCATTTTAAAATGTGTTCTCTCTATTTGTCAGTTTACATGCACGCTAAAATATCAATGCTAGTAGGGTCATTAAGGATGATATTGATACTTCAGAGAGATAAATCAAATTAAGTATAATGTTTCCATCAATATTATACAAAGTGGTTTAAACTTATGGTTTAACTTATTTTTGTAGCTTAAAAATGCTCTCAGTAATTTAAAATAAAATATTTTTATACAACAATTATCTGAAACAAATGACTACCTTTTTGTTGGTTTTGGTTAAGAGATAATGATTATTTTAGATTTTGGATTATATGTGCTTGTGCTTTCATACATATGTGTATATATATTAACTCAATCTGCATTGTGCACACAGTTTGCCACTGAATCATGTTTCCAGTGACACCTACTGGATAACAATGTGTACTGTTACTTATTTTTATAAGACTTTGTTAGAAATAGACGGATGCATAGGTAGGTAGGTAGATAGATAGATAGATAGATAGATAATCTGTGTCACTTTGATAGGTTTAAAATGTTGCATTACAATATACTAGATAATAATAAACCCAAATGTTCTCATCCATCTTTACTGTTCTCTACAGCATGTGGATGAGTTAATGACAATCTACGGCTCAGTTCAGGATGGCAGCCAGACAGAAAATTCTTGGGTTGGAAGAAATCTTGGTTTGGAAGAAATTATGGAAATCCCAACATTTGTTCACTTCCATGATGGGCAAGGAGTCACAATAAATCTAAGGCCGGATCACAAGACAGAGGATGTTTTGACTTTGGCATGCAAAGTAAGTATTAACGACTTAAACAGGTAAAAATGTTCAGTGAAGCAAAAGAATGGTCTGTATTCATAAACAGCAAATGTATAGCAAAGTGGAGCAATCCCCATAACAAATTACTGCCGATTGCTCCACTGTTAGGACTCTACTCACACTTGTTCCTCCACAGAGCATGCTGTGCTCGCTTAGAGCCAGGTGGTTATTTCCCGGTTGCAAGATTGACGGGTCTTCTAGGCAGAATCCCAAGCTTTGCTCTAAAGCCATATATTCACAAACTAAATAATAACTCAATTGAAAGAAAGGAGCAACAGGATAATAGCATCATACCCAATTTAGTGCAATAAAGTAGCTATGGTGCTTAGATTGTCCCTTTGAGCAGTGGTACCCAACCCAGTCCAGAAGTCCCAGAAATAGTGCAGGTTTTGTCAGTATCCTCATATGAACAGAATTGGAAAATCCCTAAATCCTGAACTTGAAGGCTGGTTTGGGAACCAGTGTTGTGGAGAACCACAGAGGCATGTGTTTCAAAAGATATCCTCTAGGTGGCAGACAAAAGTTAGTTTTACTGTAATGGCTCCCTATATGGTGTGACTTGTGCTTCACTTTCATTCTAATTTATTAGATAATTAATTCAACTGGCTATAAGGCTGTGATTACAGTTTGAAATTCATGCATGCAAAGGTGAAATTAAATGCCACCTTTTTGAAATATCTTGTACATGACTGGAGATTAATACAGATTTTATGCATGAGATCACATATAAAGGATGTGAACTACTTGACTTTCCAATAAACTGCTTTGCGGTTTTGTTTTTCTTTTTTCTTTTTTTTTTATTCGTTATTGGTCATGCTCTCTATAGTAAGCACATGCAATCTCTATTTACACATGTAAGTCAGTTACCTTTACTGATTTACATATGATAGATATTAAAATGATGGTCATGAAGGCCCAAGTTTGGACATATTCATACATGGTATATTTTATGTAGCTTGAGTGTGACTACAGATCTGGCATGCCAAGGGTGTCCATGGAGAGTCACATTCTTTGTTAAACCATCCCAAAGTGGTTTGATTTAATATCAGGGGGATAACACCAATATACTGCTAGAACAATGACCACTACAGTGAGGTGTAGTAATAATGGTTACTAGAGTGGCTTCTTTGCAAACAAACGCTTCCAAAATAAGACAATATATTTCCCACATTTTAACATAAAATCATGATTAAATTATAAACAAGGTATTTTATTCAGAATTACATGTCTACTTTATGTGAGATTACTGTACATTTGTGAACAATGTAAATGTTCTTTTTTTTCTTCGAGAATATCTTCATTGCAGTGACAATAATTTATTTTATAATTTTCCTGTTATATTTTATTTTATTTTATATTTTTGTTGTACAGGTGATAACATACAATTCTGCAAACCCAAAACAGTAAATGCAGGCTATTTCTAGTATAATAATGACATAGTATCAGGAACATTTGCACTTTTTCAATATATGGTGTAACAATGATGGTTAATTGCAGGATAGGTTAGGTATGCGAAATCAAGCTTATATAGGTAGCCTTGTATTTGTGTTAATCTGTACACTTTAAGCTGCAAGGTGTCGTGTTGAATATACTACTGAATATACTGTCGATGAATTACAAGTTTATAAAATAACAGCTATTTGGTCTGAACAGGATATGCTGATGGTAATTTTTCACTGTGGTCTGGAGCCCCATGAAAAGGCATTCTGCTCCCCAATCTTTGATAGCCTGGTCATGTGAGGCAACAGGCCAAAAATGACTGCATAATAACATGGTGGAGAGAGTTCTGGAGGCCCGAGTTTGGATGTCTCATTCATCCGATACCCTCGGTTGGGAAATGACAGTAGCCCGCTGGTGGGTCACTGAGGTCAACTGGTGTGTCCCAAGCCTCAGGCTTGTGTACAGGCCTGCATCTCTTGGCCACAAACACAGTGTCTTCGGGAGCCCGAGTTTCCTCCGTGTGTGGGAGTGATGGAGTGCCTGATGGTCTGCTGCCGCTGGCTGTGCATGGGCCTCCACATATGTGGGCGATGCTTCCGGGTCTTCACTGGTTGAAATTGACTGAGTGGTATATTTTTTAAAGAATTTGCCGCAACTGCACAGACTTAGAAACTTATGAGGATCAATCCTTAAGAATCAAAAAAAAATTTGTAGATAAAGGTTATGAGGAACAGAAATTAGAATTGCCAAGAATGGAAATAAAAAACTAAGAAAGAAAAGAGATATGTTGCAATATAAAGTGAAAGAAGATTAACCCATAAAAGACATTCCTTTTATTTGTAATCACACCGTTAAAAATTACCAAGTACGTAATATCATAACCAAATACTGGCCTTTACTATTGCACGATCTTCTTTTGAATTATTTTTTATCTACAAAACCTAGATTAATACATAGAGGCGTGAACAATCTGAGAAGTTCCTTGGTTAACAGTTTTATAAAAGAAAGAAAGAATCCCTTAACTATTTTTAACAATGAAAAAGGTTTCTATGGCTATGGTCAATGCACGGCAAGTAGAAAATCTGGAAATACCAAAAGAACTATCACTAAGGTTAATAATAAGGAGGCAGAATCCATACCTATAAAGGATTGTATTACGTGTTATTCTAAAAAGGTAATTTACCTTTTAAAATGTCCCTGTAATTTAAAGTATGTAGGCTGCACTACTAGACCTTTACATGTTAGAATACGAGAACATATCCGAAATATACAAAAGGGTTTTGACAATCATAGTGTCTCCAGTCATTTTAAAAATTTCCACGATCAAGATCCAAAAGGTTTATTTTTTATGGGTTTGAAAAAGGTGGAAAAAATTGGAGAGGTGAGGATTTTATCCAAAGGATGAGAAAAAATGAGATTAAGTGGATCTTTAATATGAACACTCGCATTCCACATGGATTGAATCCGGACTTTGAATTATGTAATTTTTTATGGATTATTTTAAAACTTTTTACAAACCTATTCTTTTAATAGAAGTTTAAAGATGCCCACATTAAAGAAGTCACCCTCCCCAATTTTATTTTGTATATATATATTTTTTATATAGTTATACATTTTTACTATGAGTTCCTATTTCAATGCTTTTCTCTTATCCATATGATTATTATAAAGTTTGGAATATTACTGTTACAAGTTACCAACAGTCCTTTTGTCACAATTTTGGTGTGTGAGCTGAGGGGACTATGCGCGGGTTTGCCATTAAGGAGAGCGGCCGCCTCTCCCCGGCTCATTCGCAGCTAGGCCTTTGTCAATTTATGCAGGTTCCCTGTCCGTATCAGGCTCAAGTTTGGTATTAAACTACTGAATCACCCGGGTGTCCCCGACACATCTATAGTCCTTCAGAAGGCGGACATGCTGGTTGTTCAGGGTTTATCCCCCTGATTTTGCGAGGTTTGTCGGGAGCTTATCCTCGGCATGTCCACTCAGCCTGGAAGCTAGGTTCTGCCCCCCCCCCCTTTAATTTTTGTTATGATTTTTTGGGGGGCCTGATGTATGTCTAAATGACAAGTTTTTATTATCATAACTTTCTTTTTTACATATTGGATCATTTGTAGTGCTGTTACTCTCTATTACTTATTTCATATTGGATTGGCTGTGATAGCCAGAGAGGCAGGGTAGTGGTGGAGCCAAATGTTGGCCATTGAATCAGTGCATCTCTAAGAGGAAAGTTCAGCATCTCCATGCAGAGTTTCAAGACGCTGAATGGCAGTGCTGTACACTCTGCAGCACTGCCACAGGAAGCACCTCTAGTGGCCATCTGAGGAGTGGCCCCTGGGGTGTCCCTAGGCTTTAATGTAAACACTGCCTTTTCTCTGTGTTTACATGAAAATACCTGCAGTGTCTGACTATGCTCACCAGAAAGACTACAATGAGCTGTAGTTGTTCTGGTGACTATAGTGTCCCTTTAATAAAGTGGTTTTGGTATATAGATCATGCCCCTGCAGTCTCACTGCTCAATTCTCTGCTATTTAGGAGTTAAATTACTTTTTTTTATGCAGCCCTAGTCACCCTTCCCTGCATATTACTTACACAGCCTTCCTAAACATTTGCTGTATAGAGTAATCTAATGTTTACAATTCTATTTAATTTAGAATGTCTTATCTCCTGCTCTGTTAATAGCTTTCTAAACCCGGAAAGAGCCTCCTGAATGTTTTTAAAGTTCAAATTACATTCAGGGAAATACAAACTTTTTAAAGTTAGTTACATCTGAAAATTAAACCATATTATTACATGCAGGCCGTGTCAGTCACAGCCAGGGGAGGTGTGGCTAATGCTGCATAAACAGAAACACAAGTGATTTAAATCCTAAATGGCAGATAATTGAGCAGTGAAATATCAAAGGCATGATCTACACACAAAACTGCTTCATTTAGCTAAAATTGTTTTGATGACTATAATGTCCTTTTAAGGATTAAATCTGTTATTTCCCTTCAATTAAAAATGCTCAATATAAAAAGATATACTGTAATTCATAGAAAAATATTTTTTTTCCTTTTGGCTTGTATACATGCAGGGTTATTTACTAAAGTGAGATTTCAAAGTGAATTTTAAATTTATCATCAAGATAGCTGAACTGAAAAAAATCTAAGTCCGCTATGGTGTCCGTTTAGCAACTCTGGCCTCAGATTTGATATTCACTTAGAGTACTTACTTTAGTAAATAATCCTGATAGATTTTACATGTATGACATAGTACAAATTTGTTCTGGAGATCACTGGTGAAATGCAGTATTTTAGGAAATCCTGACAAGTGTCCATCCACCCTACAAAAAGTGCAGATTCAAGCTACACGAATAATAAGGAGAATATACAACATTAGTTATGAAAGATGCTAGAAGAACTGCATTTGTTTTCTTTAGAACAAAGGCTCCTCGGAGTGGATATGATAGCACTATACACACATGTACAAGGTCAGTACCAATTGCTATGTGCTAACTTGTTTGTTAGCAGGAATATACAAGACATGAGATTACCCATTGAGACAGGAAGAAATGTGTTTTTGCCTACAGCAGATGAAATAGTTCTTTACAGAAAGGACAGTAAAGATATGGTATTCTCTGCCTGAAGAAGTCGTCTTATCATATTCTACAGATGTTTTAAAACAGGCTACGATGCTTTTTTGCATAAACAGAATCATCAAGGTTATAATGGATGTGTGTGTAAATAGGTTGTTGATCCAGTGAGAAATATGATTGTCATTATGAAGTCAAGAAGGACTGTTTTCCCTTTGTGTGGGAAAATTGGAAATGGCTACAATTGTTTTTTTTTTTTTTGGTTTTATTTTGAATCAACAGCATAAAAGAATAGTCTTCAGGATTAAACTTGACGGACTTTACTCTTTTTTTCAATTTAGACAACTACGTAAACATCACCCAGTTCAATTCAGAAATAAAGAAACTCCTGGAAACAGCTGTTTTATTCCAAAATGGTTAAATCAATTCTATAGTGTTAGGAATACAAATCTGTATCTGTATTTACATTGCAAGATTAAGGGGGACAGTGACAGTGCAAATGGATTAAGGATGCATCAGGAAAATATTTTCATTAAAAAAACAAAACTGTTTTTAATTGCAAGTTTAATATTAAAGGACCCATCCAGGTGCCATAACTATCTTACTAAAGTCGTTATGGCACCTGGAGTTCCCTAGTTCCAACTTACCGTTTACTCTTACACTGTTTTTGTATAATTTAACAATAAAAGTGGACCCTATGGCACCTGAAGCCTATCCCCTACAGAAGCTATTACTCAGACACAGTTACTATATAAAGTTACTTACAAAATGAAGTACAAATTTCTTTGTGTATTGAGAGATGCTGATAAAAAATATAGTTTATTCCTTAAAAAGCTAAGCCACCCAGAAAAGTGCCCATTTAGACCTCAACAGGGAACTGTTTGTCAGGGGACAGTTTGATCCTGCCTGGGAACTCTGTCCTGTATTTGCAGCTTTAGGGCTATTTACTAAAGTAAAAATTGTTGGGAATTTATAGTGAATTTAAAATTTAATGTCAAAATAGCCATACTAATAAAATTATTCAAGCTGCCTAAGTTTTCAGTTCAGCTGTTATGATTTAAAATTTGAAATTCACTTTGATTTCCTGATGATTCTCCTGTAACTGTGGAATGCATGAAATCATTCAAAAGATTTATAAAAGTGACTCTTGGTGGGATATAGCACCATTGTGGGCCAAAGATCTAAACATGGAGCAGTTGGCATAAATAATTAATAGGGTTCCTTGGGGATTGCTGCATTTTTAGCACTTTGCCAATGATTTTCTTGTTAAAAATAAAATCCAGTTTTTCATTAGTTGTGTCTCTGTTTTATGTGTGCAACGATGTACCATTGAATGTTTAAATATCTTAATCACAATTCCTTTTCTGTCTTTTGTTTCTGTGTTCGAAAGTTTATCATTAGAGGTCTGTAGTGCTGACTCCTTTCCTTCTACATCTTTCCTGGTTCTTTTCCCTTCTTACATTTTCTGTCTGCTCGGGTGAGTTTAAGAAAATAAATTTCTATTTGTACTCTTCACATTAATTCTTACAGGTTTAACACAGTCAGAATTTCATTCAAATTCTTTGTTATATGCCATTTGTAGAAATAAATACATTTTCCAATTTCATTAATTTAGGATTCTGTCTAGGCCTCTATATACTGATTTGGAAACAGTCAGCTTTTATTCAGAATAGAGTGAAAGATATACCTTAGTTAGGCCTTAATATAATGTCATTAAAAAAACTTTTTTCAACATATTAAAATTACAAAAAAAAGTCATTGTACATAAAAAATATATTGATATATCAAAAATATCATATCAATATTTTTTTTATAATATTACATTTTAAAAACCTAACCAAACACATTAAATTGTTTGGAAAGCATATCCAACAATATTAAATCAGACTTAGTGGTATCATATATAGTTCCTAAAATACCCCCACCCCCATTTTTCCTGCCTATTCATGGTTTGTGATTGTATATTGGTTGAATCTCCCATCTCACATATCCTTATGCTAAAGTTTAGATGACTGCCACTCATATTAGATATAGGATTGCAATTTTACTGTCATCCTAACTTTCATAAATCCACTGAAACTAAGCATGATTTCCCAAGAACTGCCACATAGCCTATTGTTGTTTTGTGTCTCTTTCAAAAAATGTAACAAAAAATTGTAAAAAAATAAAAAATAAAAAAATAATAAAATAAAAAATCCCAATATAAACCTAACAAAATATAAACCTAACCTAACCGGAAACCTTTTGTTTTACTATGTCTTTTAGTCATTCAAATTATGTTAGAACATTGCAGATCTTTTTTTTTTTTTTTTTTTAGTAAATATCACTCTCCATGGTAACACAAAATCAACTAATTGTAACTTCTCACCCTTTCCCTCAGTTGTGACACAATTAAAATGGTTATCAACATAAAATTGATGCCCGAGTTTGTGTCTGCTCACATGAGTATATGTGTACTATGTGCATACATATTTTCTAAATGTTTTTAGACATCATTTGTTTATTATTTAGGTAAATTATGTGCTCATTATTTTTCTTACCTTGCTGCTATCTGTTTTATTCCTTTGAACTTCTTCAGTTAAACATAGAAACATAGAAACATAGAATGTGACGGCAGATAAGAACCATTCGGCCCATCTAGTCTGCCCAGTTTTCTAAATACTTTCATTAGTCCCTGGCCTTATCTTATAGTTAGGATAGCCTTATGCCTATCCCACGCATGCTTAAACTCCTTTACTGTGTTAACCTCTACCACTTCAGCTGGAAGTCTATTCCATGCATCCACTACCCTCTCAGTAAAGTAATACTTCCTGATATTATTTTTAAACCTTTGTCCCTCTAATTTAAGACTATGTCCTCTTGTTGTGGTAGTTTCTCTTTTAAATATAGTCTCCTCCTTTACTGTGTTGATTCCCTTTATGTATTTAAATGTTTCTATCATATCCCCCCTGTCTCGTCTTTCCTCCATGCTATACATGTTAAGATCCTTTAACCTTTCCTGGTAAGTTTTATCCTGCAATCCATGAACCAGTTTAGTAGCCCTTCTTTGAACTCTCTCTAAGGTATCAATATCCTTCTGAAGATAGGGTCTCCAGTACTGTGTACAGTACTCCAAGTGAGGTCTCACCAGTGTTCTGTACAATGGCATGAGCACTTCCCTCTTTCTACTGCTAATACCTCGAGTTAATACCAGTTACCTCTTTAATACGTCACATAAATGACTTTGACTCCCAAGTGATTTGTTTCTTATTTTGCCTGTTTTTATTCCATCCACTCTTACATCTTATGTCACTTTCTTTGTTCTCTCTAATTTGTCACTAACACCTGTTCACAAAACATTCACACCATTTTTCCCACAAAGCTGTGTTCACACACCTTACTTCCGATAATACTAAGTTTCGAACACCTAACCTTGTACTATACTGTTGGCCTTATTTATTAAACCACAAATGGTAGTAAATTATTAGTGAATAGACCACATGGTAGAGCAAGCAATGGAAGGTCCTGATTTATAATAATCCCTAGAGAAAATAGATGTATAAATTTCCTGTTCCTTGGAATATACTGTAATTGCACTATAGAACAAATTCTTCACAATCACCGATTTAGGGAACCCTTCAATTCTCCTATTTTGTTTTACACAATGTTAAAAAGAATATTCCTACTTCATTAAGCTCATAGTATTTACAGGGACTATCCAAGCACCATCACTCACAACAACACAGATGTGATTATGGTGCCAGGAATGTCCTGGTTCCTCCCCAATGTAGGCAGTGAAACCATTTAGTAACGCATTGACTTCTTACCTGTGATCCACCCACCACTGCTTCCTGCCTTCTCTCAGCTGGAAGGAGAGCCGCAAGATTCTAGCTTCTGTTTACTTTCCTGAGCTAAGCTCTGCATTGAAGGGACAGCTCATTGGCTGAGAGCAACACCACTGCTTAGCTCGAGGCTGAGAGGAGGCAGGGCCTGGCGGACCACAGGTAAGAAGTGAACACGTTAATAGTGCTTGGCGTGTTCCTTTAAGCATTTGCACAATACTAGTAATAATAACCAGTTTTGCTTATTGTGCAAAATATACATTTACCTGTAAGGCTCCAAATTGCCTTGTGAGACAGTCAGGCATACATGCCCATTATTATTTTGTGTCAGCTGGCAGCTGATAATGACTGCAGCCTCTCATTATGCAATGCTTATAGCAAATCGCCTAGAGCTTACACAATTTAATATCTGTATTATGTCATATTTCAGTGGTAGCTAAGGACTGGAGTTGGTAACCACAGATAATTGAAACTTCCTCCAGGAACATTTAAAAATAAATTTGCGGTTATATACATTTTGAAAACAGTAAAGAAATGTGCTACTAACGTAAAACTATTAACCACAAATTATTTTCAGGTATATATTTTACACATTATCAGCATATGCTATTGCATGAAATATATTAGTTTATGTTAATCAGCATACATAGTTATGTTGTGTGTTTATATGCATATTGTATATGTACGTACCTTGCATGTCTAAACTGTTGAATGTGTGTCCTGATAATGCCTTTGTTCTGTGTAATTGTAATGTTCTCCTGAATTTATTTCTACATTCACTGTACAATGTGCTAGCATAAATAAAGGCAAATGTATACAATAGTTTAAGTTGTGTTATATTCACAAGACCCATTAAACCTGTTCCTGTTTTATCTCTCAAAAAATAAATAAAAACATTATAGTCATTCTCTGTTATGGTGCCATCCATCTGCACTGTATATGAATAACTGGTAAAATTAATTTAAAATCCTTTGTTTTCCATTTTTTGAGCCATTTTTTTGTTTGACTTTTTGCTAGTACACTGTATAGATCATTTGTAGACTTCACGTGTAAATGCAGTTATTGCTTATGTGACAGCATTCCTTTATTTTAAAAAGGAATGTCTGTTTGTGGTACTTTTTCACTTGCCTGGAGATTCCAAGGCTTTGATCCTTAATCACAAGGTCGATTGTCAGGGTCATGTATGTGGACGATCAGGCTTTGTTCCACTGTTTTTAGTCTAATCTTCGTATTAATGGGCAGATTATCAGGGTCACAAAAGCTGGAACTCAGTCCTAAATATCTAATATTGATTGGATAACTAAGCCTCTCGATTGATGCTTTTCTTATTAATAGACCACATCTGAAGCTCTTGCTTCAATAGAAGTGACTTACTTGACCTTTTCAAATCTGAGTAATTAGGGTATTTAAGGCTAGTTGCTACATCTCTAATCTTTGTCATAGGCATTAATTACACTAATCAGGCAATCAATCAATCAATCTAATATAGTTAGATACAAAGGAATAGGTAGGTGCATACACTTGTTAACTATATAGTATGCATAAATGAAGTGTAAGATACTCAGCTGAAGTTAGAAATAGGTTGCCATGTTAGACCAATACTCATTTTAGAGAAACTCAGTTTTATATCAGTTGTCCCATTTCAAGTTAAATTCATACAGATATGTTACATAATTACACTGCCACACATAAATAATATGGTTACAGTTGCAATATCCGCTGTTTATACTTGCATCTTCTATTCTAGATTCGACATTTGGACCCTAGTAACTATGGTTTACATCTTCGAAAACATGCAGATGAAAACATTGAGTATTATATTGCTTCTCCTGTGGACTTCATACAAGATCAGGTATGGATACCTTTCAGCTGTGGACAATAATATGTTGGATTTATGTCTTCTGAAATATTTGTAAATGTCAGTTTTTTTGTTTTTTTTTATGCTGGGTAATGATAACAGTGCTGATAATAGTCATTAGCTGGATCATGCTTCAAAAAGTTCTCAAAGTGATTTTAAAGTTAAAAATGCATTCGCAAAAAAAACATCTAAGAGGGCATATGCTAACATTAAATGTTAATACAACAGACAATTTGTAACCTGTTCAATACTAGGACTACACAATAGTCAACAGGACAAAAGGAGATTTCACCTGCAGCAGAGGAAGGTGTTCTTTACAGTAAGATTCACACACAAATGCATATACTGATTTATCTGATTCTCTAGAGGTTTTTAAGCAATGTGTAAATACTTTTGTGGACAAAAAGAGTATTCAAGGGAAAACGTATTTATATTTGGTGGCAAATTTGGAAATCACTTCAAATTGGAGTTTTCACATTATTTTGGATAATAGCAGTAGCAGATACTTGTTAATGACTGAAAATCATGTACCTTTAAGGCTATTTTACTATGTAAATAGCAAACACACAGAAAAGGCACAAAATTAGATGTTACTAATGCAGAGCATACATATGATGGAATAAACTTTTATGCTGTCTTCTTAAGCCAGTGAGGCGGTTAATGACTGAATATCAAATTCCTGCCCCCTCTACTCACATGGATACTCACCAGTTGCAGATCATGCAGAGGAGCATCATCCTGTGTTGCTGTCTGCTCAGTTACTGTACATTTAGTGATAATGCAGGGAAAGGGGTGCTGTGAGCATCTCCCCCATGCATGTTATTCCCCAACTCCTTTCACTTCAGGGCAAATCATACCCATCACCCACTGTGTGCACACTAGCTACTGCTTTTCAAAACCTTGTTTGTTTTACTATCTCAGCTTAATTTTCTAAATTTCATACAGACAAATGAAGATTATGTAAGCTGCAATATGAAATGTTCCTGCTACCGATTGCATTGGCTCAGTGCATTGCTGTCTTAAGTTGACAGTTTTTTGGCTCTATTTTACGTATTCTTTTTGATTTTAATCACTAAAGGGTGAGTGAGCTGGCTGCCACATTTTAAAAAACATAACCAATTGATGCATGATGTTAAAATATTCATCAGTGCCGAAATTTTACAGATGCTACAAAGATTACCCTTTGATTAGTTTCCATTTTATAATTGATCAACCAATTTACAGTGTACATTGAAACACAAATCCTTTTGTTTCTGTTATGATGTAATTTTTGATCATGCAATATGGTCTACATTGTGGCACACTGAATAGAAAACAATGAGGGTTTAGTATGTGCACATAGAGCTAAAGTAATTTGAAAAACAATTAGGAAAAGTTAGAATTGCAAGTCTGTTGTTAACCTGCGTCATGAAGAAGTTAAAAAAGGCCCTACTCACTAGAACTTACAATAATCTCTAGTGAAAACATCGATAATAGGCACAAAGGATATGAGTATCATGGAGTACTCTTTTGTCCAGCCAAGGCGGGAGTGTCAGGGTGTAATAGCAAGTACTCCATTAAAGGACCCAGCTGTGTCCTGGCACTGTCAGGACTGACAAATACTCAACACGCAAAACCCAAGTAACCTTATATGGTAAACAGAAAATCCCTAAATGTTTTACTGGGCATTAGAATGGCCGGATTTAATCTAAAAACTAAAATAAACAGGACAAGCTGAGGTCATGATTACAGAGAGAAGGTAAACAATGAGACAAGCCAAGGAAACAGAAATAAGAATGGTCAAAATACAAGCCAGCTGTCAAATACACAGAGTAATCAACAGGTAAACGTGCTCTCGGTTTAATCAGAATGGGAAACCATGACAGAGCATAGAATATCTGCCAAAACAAGTTTAAATAGCCAAAAGGGGACTGTGGTTTACTATTCATGATCGTATGATCTCGGAACGTAACACACACATTCACGTAATTTCCATAGATGGAGCCTTTACATGGTTCCACTGTGCAACCCTCGACCAGCTGCTTTGGAATGCGCTGGAGGTAAGCAAGGCCCGTGGATGGCTTGAGTAGTCTCCGCTAGTGCTATAGGGTCTGGGTGGAAATAGATATGTCTCTCTTGGCTGAACCACAATCTGGATATGAGGAGGAAACCAAAAAAAAAAAAAAAAAGAAAAAACCCTAAGTAAAGTGACATTAGGTCGGACATTATATCTTGTCATTGTTCGTCTACCTTCACTCAGTGATGTGTTAAGATCTCTCAAAAATATATTGTCCAAAGTATAATAAAAATTTACTGTACATGTTTTCAAACTGGTCTCCATTCTGTGAATGTTCATTGTTAAATTATATTTCACTTAATATCACCCATTCAAATGCAGTTATGTGTTTACAAACTATGTTTTATTTTCTAGGTTTATGATGAGCTAGAAATCTTTCCATTGGGTGTTTACAATGTGCACCTTGTAAAGACTGGAAAAATAACAGATTTTGGTAAGTTCGACTTTCATTAAATAAATAACCTAAGTTGCCCAAAAGAGAGGAGGGCTGTGACATTTCATAAATTTTATTCAATTAAAATCAATGGCCTGGTAATATTATCACTTAAAATTATATTGTCATACTCGCAGGGCCAGTAGGCGCCCTGTGCGAAAAGTCTTCACGGTGCCCCGCTCCCCCAAGTTGCCTGTATACAGTCACACACAGGTCCTGGCAGACAGTGACACAAACAGTTACAAGCAGACAGTCACACATGCTCAGTTACAGGCAGACAGTCACACACACACACAGTTACATGCAGGCAATCACCCACACTCAGTTACAGGCAAGCAGACACTCACGCACGCCGATAGGCACACACACACTCCGCTAAAGGAAGATAGTCACACACACAGTTGTGGTCACACATACAGGCGTAGACACACACAAAGGCACAGCTACAGCAACACATACAGTTACAGTCACACACACAGTTACAGTAACGCACACACACAGGCAGACTGTCACACACACAGGCAGTCACACACATAGGCAGACAGTCACACACATAGGCAGACAGTCACACACACACACACACGCAGGCAGACACACACACAGGCAGACAGACACACACACACACACAGGCAAGCACTCACACACACACACAGGCAGGCAAGCACTCACACACACACACAGGCAGGCAGACAGTCACACACACACAGACAGTCACACACACACAGACAGTCACACACAGGCAGGCAGTCACACACAGGCAGGCAGTCACACAGACAGACAGACAGTCACACACAGGCAGTCACACACAGTCACATTCACAGACAGACACGCACACACACGCTTACCTCTTTCAATTATGGCTGGAAGGGGGAGTGGAGGCAGTTGGTTGCTGGGGAGGCAGTGTCTGCTTCCCCCTTCCTGTGCAGCAGTTACCAGGTGCTTCTAGTAGGTTTTAGCCCTGCCTTTGCTGCCATTTTAGCCCCACCTCTGCCTTGCAAAAGCTCTGCCCCACCACCCGGTAAGCCACACACCCCACTGCCTCGATATTTTGGTACCTAGCTACCTCTGCACTCCTGTCACCCGACCATGTGTGAGCTGTGTTGGCCACATGGCGCCAGATGCTCCATGGCGCCCTGTGCAGCCACACACCTCGCACACCCCAAAGGCTTGCCCTGCATACTCGTACTATCCTGTCATCATCTGACAGACACTGAAGCAAGCCTGGTAAAAACAAAAGGAATTTGGAGACACCAGGAACATGCATGTTGCATTAATGGTGCTGCTGTAGTGACCGAAATGTATCCATAATACAGATTAAGGAACAGCGCACTCATAAAAACATTCTATAAGGCTACTTAAAATCGTGATCCCCATATTTAATTGCTGAGATATTTAGAATTTAGATACATTTTATAATGTTTTTTTTTTTTGCAGTGCATAAAAATGATACAGGCAGGTTTGAGGTGCTCCAAAAGCAGTCCTCAGGCTATTCCTCCGCTTTACATGCGGGATATATGTATATCAAGCACAATTTTTAATATAGACATTCTTGGTTAATCATACTTTAAGCTGTAAGAAGTTAAAGTAGTTAGTTCAGAATCATTTGTATGATGATGTGACATATCTAGGAGTACTTCTATGTTGCTTGCCAAAAGACTTAGTCTGTGGACAGTACGGGTCATGCATATATATATCAGTAGCTATACCGATAAATCAGTACTCCTAGGCTTCACGTGGCTTACAGGCTAGGCCTTGAGCACTCAGTGCAATACAAAAATCACCATTTGGCAGTAGATGCTTAGTTTTAGCAAGGCATGGGCACAGTTATACATTAGTATAACAAAAGGTGTAGCGCTACATACAAATATCAGATAAGTTTTTCTTCATCTACAGTTATACATTAAGTTCCTTGGAAGTTATCGTTACATAACAGGCTGACTAGGCATTAAGTCTGAGTGACATTCTGTCTTTCGTGGTTTACTATGAGTGTAACGGACACAATATCACTAATCTCAAGGTCTATTCATGCTGATGCAATATCATTAACTGTGTGATTCTTCAGTGATAAGACTAAACATCTAGCGCTCTATACTTAACTAATGGAAGGCTAATATAAACAAGCGTAAGTAAGGTATGCAATGGTTGGCAAAAAGCATTTGTCAGCACATGAAATCAAACTGGTAAGCAGCGGTCACCGGCACTTGCATCTGGACCCGTGGGGTAGCGTATGCGGGTCATAAGAGAGTTTGTGGCGAGTCGCCATTTATCCTATGCCCTCTGTGGGAATGCAGCTGAGGCTCTCCGGCTGGTCCAGAGGAGGTGCTGACGCTCGGCCGGTGGTGGGGGTGTCCCTCCTGCCCCAAGCTGATGTGTAGGCCTGCGTCTTTTGGCCTGAGACTCGGTGGCATACGTTGCCCGAGTGTCTCCCCCTCGTGGGGGTGGCGGGAGGTCTGTAGGTTGATTGCCGCTTGTGTTTCCGCCTATGTGTCCGATGCCTTCGGGTTGGGGCCCTCTTGGCCTTCAGCCCGGGTGGGCTGGGGTGGGTGAGTGTCAGCTTTTGGTCCGGTGCTGCGCCCGAGAGAAGTCCCCCTCTTGCCCGGCCGCCCATAGCTCCTCTCTCTTGGGTCCATGGGATCCTGTCGCTTTGTCTTGGTGCGCTGTGCGTGCCGCTGGAGCTTCTCCCAGAAGTTGTTGAATAGTTCATTCAGACGCTGCATGAGGTCTGTGCCGCAGTCGGAGCTCTGCTCAGGTGCTTCAAGCTGAGTCCGCTGTTGCCGTGAGTGCTCCGCCGCCATTTTCGATGGGCCACGTGTTGCTGGCCCTGGTGCCCACACGCTGTGTATAGGCTCGGTCTGGGCTCGCGGCGAGGACCGGGATATCCCCACCGGTCCCGGGGGGGAGGGGGGGGCAGGATGATTGAGGGTCGATGTGGTCGTGGAGCAGGTAGGATGAATGGAGAGCGGCCGTCTTCCCTCTGCCAGCCACCCTGTAGGCCTCAGTCACCGCAGCTTGGAGTCTCGGGTGGTTAGCTAGTCTATTTGGGTGTCCAGAGTTGCACCCCGAGGATCCCAATTCAGTTATGCCCTCTTAGAGTGGTTCTGTGCCAGTATTATGGGGTATATTCCCCAAAATCAGGCAAATAATGCAGGAGCTGGGTTTTGGCACATCCACTCTGCTTGGCAGCTAGGCTCCGGCCCCTTTTATAATGTATTTAATGACTTTGCTGTTCCTTAATCTGTATTACTCAAACAAGCTTGGTGAAATTAATTCAGTTCAGTATTAAAGGGTCACTCCAACCCAAAAATATTGTTTTAATAAAATACTGTATTTAGACTACTTCCTATACTAGTTAGTAGGGATCAACCGATTTTCCTATAAAGATATTGCTGATAATGCAGACAGGGCCATGGGGGCGGAGGTTAGCGTGCGGTGGGGCATAGCTTAGCGTGCGGCTGTGCGGAGCTTAGCAGGGGGAGGCTCAGTGTGCGGCGGGGCTAAATGTGGCCTGAACTGGTAAGTGTGGGTAAGCTAGAAGGAATTCATGCTCCACATCTATTTACCCTAGTGCCCCTACTACCCCATCTACCCCAGTGCCCTTACAACCCCATCTACCCCAGTGCCCCTACTACTCCATATACCCTAGTGCCCTTACAACCCCATCTACCCCAGTGCCCTTACTACCTCAGTGCCCCTACCATCCCACCTACCCGAGTGCCCTTACAACCCCATCTACCCCAGTGCCCCTACTATGCCACCTACCCCAGTGCCCTTACAACCCCATCTACCCCAGTGCCCCTGCTACCCAGCTACCCCAGTGCCCCTTCTCCCCATCTACCCCAATGTCCCTGCTCCCCAGTACCGCTGCTCCCCCAGTGCCCCTCCTCTCCATCTACCCCAGTGCCCCTGCTCCCCAGCTACTTCAGTGCCCCTGCTCCCCCAGTGCCCCTGCTCCTCATCTACCCCAGTGCCCCTGATCCCCATCTACCCCAGTGCCCCTGATCCCCATCTACCCCTACGACTCCATCTAACCCAGTGCCCCTGCTCCCTTTCTACCATAGTGCCCCTGCTCGCCTCTCTACCCCAGTGCCCCTACTCCCTGTCTATTATAGTGCCCCTGCTCCTTATCTACCCCGGTGCCTAATCATTCCCCTCTGGCTTTCTTTTCAGAGAAAATGCAGTGTTTACATTACAGCCTAGGGATACCCCCACAGGCCACTCCTCATATGGGTACTAGATGTGCTTCATGGGGCAGTGCTGCACAGCGTGTTCCTAATACCATAGTGTTCCTTTAACTGTATGTGTATGACAGCTACCAAAAAAAAAAAAAGATCAACGGGTTCATCTTTAAGCATCAATCTCAAATTGATCTTCTCAAGGCAATTATGAAAATGCTCATTATTTTCCAGACATCTGACAACTAAATACATTCATAATTTTACAATTAGAAAAATGAATTGTCTAATTGTCTTGCAAGATGGACATTATTAACATATCAATTAAAATGTTATGCCTCTCAATGTGATTTATGAAACATTCTTTTTGTGTTTTTTTCAGGATTTGCTGTAGCAGCTCAGATTAATGAGCATAAAAAGCTTACTCATATTTATGTTAGTTATGTCCAACCTGAAGGACTGGCTTATAGGGAAGGTGGGTACATTTTTATAAATTCTTTAATATTTCAAGAATAATTGTTTTGAATGTTATCTGGTGTCCGAGAAGAAGGATATTGAATAGAAGAATACAAATGCTAAGTTCTAGAGGAGGGACATATTAATTCAGATGTCTTAGCTGTTGGCAAGTGATATGTTAAAGGTAATTCAATAATTGTAATTTGAGTTAATGAACTTTTTTTACATTGTGCTCAAATGGGTTGCAGGGCGGCAAGAGATTGGGTTGAAGGGTTGCAGGGCGGCAAGAGATTTACTGTGCACATCGTGCCCTGAGTAGAACGATCGACCACCTCCACCAGTTGTCAGGACGCTGCACAAGGTTGCATTGTCAGACCATAAATTCTCCGTAGAAAGACGGAAATTGCACATTCACAAGTGCCCGCTCGATGCTGCGTCAATTTACCGGTTAATTGAGGCATCGAAACAGCTTAATTTAGACATGTATTTTCAGGAGCAGTTATTGAATTTGTCCAGGCAACTTAGCTGCCTGCCTCCACCCCGTTGCACTATATTTTAATGCCTTTTTTATTGGACTAACTAATGCCCAAATTTCCTGATTTTATTCTTTGGGACTCTGCATCTTAAACTGACTTTGTCTTTGGTACCTATATGGACCATGACAGCTTGGTCTTTTCCAACCCCTCCCAATAAACGATCCACTCTGTCAGCAAAATGCAGAAGCCAAGCATTGCTGCTGGTAAGTAACTCCCTTAAAGGACCACTATAGGCACCCAGACCACTTCAGCTTAATGAAGTGGTCTGGGTGCCAGGTCCAGCTAGGTTTAACTCTTTTTGCAGTAAACATAGCAGTTTCAGAGAAACTGCTATGTTTACCTATGGGTTAATCCAGCCTCTAGTGGCTCTGATTGACAGCCGCTAGAGGCGCTTCCGCGCTTCTCACTGTGATTTTCACAGTGAGAAGACGCCAGGGTCCATAGGAAAGCATTGAGAATGCTTTCCTATGAGACTGGCTGAATGCGCATGCGGCTCTTGCCGCGCAAGGCCATTCAGCTGATGACGGAAGAAGAGGGAGAAGAGTCCCAGCGCCGAGGAAGCCTGGATTAACCCCTTCCTCCCCCCTCAGCGCCATGGGAGTGGGACCCTGAGGGTGGGGGCACCCTCAGGGGCGCTATAGTGCCAGGAAAACGAGTATGTTTTCCTGGCACTATAGTGGTCCTTTAATTTTATACAATAGCAATGAGTTAGAAAGATGTTATCATTTTTATCATTAACTTTTTTTTTCATAACAAGAATTTTACACCATAATGTGTAGAATAATTTTTGTGCAATAAGGACATTTTGGATTCCAGAAGACTAGTAACTAAATCATTCCTCAGTGTTAAGATTAGTTAAGACATTATAATTTCATGTCCCTAGGTTTACGTACAAGGAATGAAATTGTCTATATTAATGGAGAAGCTATTATTGACCTTGACCTTCGGAAGATGGAGTATTACTTTTCTGAGAAGAGTGTGCTATTGTCGTTGAGATCTTGCCATGTTGATGTGAAGCCTACAATAACTTCTTCATGGTCAGAAAATGACATCTGCACCAATCAGAAAAGGCCTTTACCACCTGCAAACCAGTCCCAGCTTCTGGAGGAATTTCTAGATAATTTCAGAAGGAATTCAATGAAAGGTAAAAATGCAATTATGACAGTCTGTGCTTCTGTGATGCGTATATTTTAAACATTACATTAAGGAAGTCCACTGTTTTAAGTCATGTGATCTGAGTTATATGTCCTTTTCAGAATTATACACTAACGTGAGATTCATCCTGAATTCAAAGTGAATTTCAAATGTAGGGTCAAAATAGCCAAACTGGGAAAAAAAAGGGAAAGTCAGCTGTGCTTCCCATTTAGTTACTCTGGTCTTAAGTTTGAAATTCACTTTGAACCCAAACTTTAGTGAATAACCTTGTTTGTCTTACCCACATTATTCTAGGTAGCATTTATGTGTGAAGAATGAATAGTCCATGATAATGGAACATGAAATCCCATTGTATATAAAATATCCTTTCTTTGGAAAGCAACTGAAAGCTTTCAGATAATGATGATGGTACTTACTGAAGTAGCAATTATAAATATCAAATAATGTCAAATGAAAGAGCTGAAGAGGTCACTGCTATGGACAGCTTCAGGTAAGTAATACCGTATATACTCGAGTATAAGTCTGTGCTGAAAAACCCCAACTCGACTTATACTCGAGTCACTGTCTGTATTATGGCAATTTACATTGCCATAATACAGACAAGGGGCTGTGTAGGAGGGGGGCTGGCAGCAGTGGTGTATCCTGGTTTTGTGCTGCCCTAGGCAGGACAAAACTCAATCGCGCCCCCCTTTCCCCACCACGCCACCCCCACCCAACTCTTCCCCCCACCCCGCCCCGCCTTCTAAATACACACATTCACTGACAGGTACGCATACACTAGCTAACAAAAACACACACTCGCTAACAGACACACACACTCACAGGCAAACACACTCACACTTACAGACACACACACAGTCTCACACACACACACACTAACAGACACACACTCACTCACTAGCAGACACACACTCACTAGCAGACACACCCTCACTCACTAACAGACACACACACACACTCACACTAACAGTCAGACACACACACAGTCAGACACACACACACTAACAGACACACACACACTCATTAACAGACACAGTCACACACACACACTCACTGACACACACACTAACAGACACACTCACTCACTGACACACACACTCACTGACACGCACACTCACTGACACACACACTCACTGACACACACTCACTGACACACACTCACTGACACACACACTCACTGACACACACACTCACTGACACCCGCTAGTGCCGCCCGACCGGCATGTCGTTTAGCCGCAAGGCTAACAAGGCATTTGCCCATGGCATTTGGGGGCAGCGGTTTTTGCCGCCCCCTGGAAAATGCCGCACAAGGCAAATGCCTTGTTTGCCTCGCGGCTAATATGTCCCTGGCTGGCAGGGAGCTCTTACTTACCTCTCCTGCAGCTCCTTTCTCCTCCGCGCTGGTCCGGTCAGCTCCCCTGTCAGCTCCCAGTGTAAGTCTTGCGAGAGCCGCGGAGTCATAGCGCGGCCGCAAGACTTACACTGGGACTTGCAGAGGAGAAGGGAGCTGACAGGAGCTGCAGGAGAGGTAAGTAAGAGCTCCCTGCCAGCCCCCCTCCACTGAACTGCCAATGCCACTGGACCACCAGGGAGTGAGAGCCCCCCTCCCTGCCATGTATCAAGCAGGGAGGGGGGACGAAATAAATATATATATAAATAATAATAAAATAAATAATAGTAAATTCAAAAATAATAATATAACAAAAAAAATTAATAAAAAATGCCCACCCCCCACCAAGGCTCTGCAACACATACACAAACTCACACTGAAGCACTCATACACACACTGCATTCATACACACTCACACTGAAGCACTCATACACACACTGCACTCATACACACACATTGCACTCATACACACACACTGCACTCATACACACACACTGCACTCACACACACACACACTGCACTCACACACACACACTGCACTCACACACACACACTGCACTCACACACACACTGCACTCATACACACACACTGCACTCATACACACACACTGCACTCATACACACACTGCACTCATACACACACTGCACTCATACACACACACTGCACTCATACACACACACTGCATTCATACACACACACTGCATTCATACACACACACTGCATTCATTATATACACACACTGTAAATAAATATTAAATTAATATAATTTTTTTTTATGATCTAATTTTATTTAGAAATTTACCAGTAGCTGCTGCGTTTCCCACTCTAGTCTTATACTCGAGTCAATATGTTTTCCCAGTTTTGGGGGGTAAAATTAGGGGCCTCGGCTTATATTCGGGTCGGCTTATACTCGAGTATATACGGTACTTACTAATCCTTGCAACCCTGGGCCACAGCACTGGAAGCAGTGAAGTCACCATTGTGGATCTTTGAAAAATATGCTATATTATTAACACATTCAACATTGAATTAATTGATAAACTACTTAATGGCTGCTATATGGACGAAAGTATGTCACAAATCAACATCTGGCAATGGCACCTATATGAACTTGTTGGACATCCCATTCCATGGGCATTAATATGGATTTTAAAACCATTTGGTTTTATTGTATGCATTGGGGCTGATGTATACTATAGTCAATGCTGATGCTCAAGAGTAGTGGGATTTGGAGCACAGGGCTTAATTTTGAATATTAATATAAATATGGACCTGCTCCACTCGACTTGCTTTACACAACATATCACAGCATAAACCTCACTTGTGCACATGAACGTGGCAACCCCAAAGTGTTGCTGCAAATTTGGAAGTATCCAGATATCTAAAATATGTTTGCATCCTGTAGCATTAAGGTAAAATCACTGGAATCCCAAACCCTGAAAAAATAGCCTCAACCCTTATCCCTCCTCCACCAAAATTTACAGTAGGCACTTTGAATACTAGTAGATCGCATCTGCTACATACAGATTCTTCCATCAAACTTATGTATAATGAAGGTGCTCAATTCCAGTTCTGATGTTGCATCCAGAGGCAGTTTGGAACAGATGATGGACGCTTTTTACACACTACGCACTTTAACACTGTGAGTAAGCATTGTCTACCATTTCATGTCTGATCTGTTATTGCTCATAATCCCTTCCACTTCACAATAAGAACACTTATAGTTGACTGGGGCAGTTCTAGTAGGCATTTCACAAACTGACTTGTGGCAAAGGCACCATTGTATGACAGTACCACATTTTAAATTTAATATGACCCAGTGTTTGTCTGTGGACATTTTATGTGCACCTGTTAGCAATGGGTGAGGCTTATCCACACACCTTTGGCTTATGTAAGATACTAAATGTGTATGTAAGATACTAAAATACTAAAGCTTTTAAACACGGAAAGGAATGTAGCAGTCATTTATGCACAGATACATCATTGATAATCCTATACTGTGGGGATATTTCACTAAATTTAATAGTGGCCAAAATAATCAAGTTATATATATAAAAAAAATCAAAAAAAATCAGTGCAGTTTTAAAGGACCACTCTAGTGCCAGGAAAACATACTCGTTTTCCTGGCACTAGAGTACCCTGAGGGTGCCCCCACCCTCAGGGACCCCCTCCCGCCGGGCTCTGGAGAGAGGAAGGGGTTAAACTTACCTCTTTTTCCAGCGCCGGGCGGGGAGCTTTCCTCCTCCTCTCCATCTTGATCGCGACGTCATCGGCTGAATGCGCATGCGCGGCAGGAGCCGCGCTCGCATTCAGCCGGTCGCATAGGAAAGCATTTACAATGCTTTCCTATGGACGCTTGCGTGCTCTCACTGTGATTTTCACAGTGAGAATCACGCAAGCGCCTCTAGCGGCTGTCAGTGAGACAGCCACTAGAGGATTTGGAGGCTGGATTAACCCTCATTATAAACATAGCAGTTTCTCTGAAACTGCTATGTTTATAAAAAAAAAGGGTTAATCCTAGAGGTACCTGGCACCCAGACCACTTCATTAAGCTGAAGTCGTCTGGGTGCCTAGAGTGGTCCTTTAATTCACAACATTTTACTGCTTTTGAATAAACCTAATGTTTACAAAATCAATCTTCAATCATTTTAAACTTAAATATGATGGCAGGGACCAGGGGTCTAACTCACTGTTTTGCAGCCACCAAGTCTGGACTCAAATTCACACAGCCTAATTAATAAATGGTTTTAAGGGACACTATAGTAACCAGAACAACTACAGCTTATTTTCAGAGAAAATACAGTTTTTACATTACAGCCTAGTGATAACTCCACTGGCTACTCCTCAGATGGCTACTAGAGGTGCTTCATTGGGCAGTACTGCATATTGTGAAGTACTGCCATTCTGTGTCTCCACCCTCTGCATTGAGACACTGAATTTTCCTCATAGAGATGCATTGATTTAATACACCGTTATGAGGAGATGCTGATTGGCCAGGGCTGTGTTTGACTTGTGCTGGCTGTGCCCCTGATTTGCTTCCTTGGGAAAGCATTGTGGTTTGCTCACAGAATCACTTCTGATGATGTCATGCAAGCTGGAAGATCAGAAGCAGAGGCAGCAGCTGCACACTTGAATACAAGTAAGATTGCACTATATTTAGAGAGGGCAAGGAGTGGCCAGTGGAGCTAAATGGTGGTTTTAACACTATAGGGTCAGGAATACATGTTTGTGTTCCTGACCCTATAAGTGCTCCTTTAATTTCAATCAGGTTTAATAGCAAAGTTTGTTTATGTTCTTACCACCTGCTCTGTTAATTGAAATATAATCATACACTCAAGGCTACTGCAGATTTGTTACAAAGCAGCAGATAAGAAATTCTAATGTACACACTGTGTGATAAAGAACATTTTAAAAATAGATCTCTACAGTAGGTGTGTAGGGAGGCTGTGTAAGTGGAAGTGTGGTAATGGAAGAGGTAATGGAAGTGTGGCTGGGCAGTTGAGAGCCACGTGTCTGGCTGCTTCATTGAATGTCATACAGCTGCTGCATTTGAGTTTCAAGAGGAAACACATTTCTGATATTGCAATAAAAAGGTCTACTAGTTCCTACTTTATATAATAGTGTGTACTTTTCTACTAGGAATAGATTAACTTAAGTCTTGAATGGAGTTAGTTGGAGTTATAAGGTTATGGAGCAGTTTTGGGACAATCTTTTATATTTAAATTTCTCATCTGCTCACACTAAAACAACTAGAAACCACGCAAAGCTCATCCAAATACCCTGCAGTTTATCCTCCTCTACCAACATTCAATGTGCACTCTGGAACACCCGTTCCATATGTAGCAATATTAAATCAACAGCCATACATGACCTCTTCATCTCTAATTCTAATGCTAAGGCCTACCCCCACCCTCGTGGCCCCCCTCCCACTGGGCTGAAGGGGTTAAAACCCCTTTCAGCCACTTACCTTAGTCCAGTGCCGGGCTCCCTCAGCGCTGTTGACCTCTCCTCCCCCTGCCGATGTCAGCGCCGAATGCACATGCGCGGCAAGAGCCACGCACGCATTCAAACCGCCCACAGGAAAGCATTACTCAATGCTATCCTATGGACGTCAGCGTCATCTCAGTGTGATTTTCAGGGAGACAGCCACTAGAGGCTGAATTAACCTTCAATGAAAACTGCTATGTTTTCAGGTGCAGGGTTAAAACCAGGGGGACCTGTCACCCAGACCACTTCATTGAGCTGAATTGGTCTGGGTGCCTATAGTGGTCCTTTAGGCTCAACCTATCCAAAACAGAACTTCTGGTCTTTCCTTCCTCAAGTGTTGCTACTCCCATTCCTCCCTCCCTCCAAGTCAACGACGCCACCATCACCTCTACCTCGCAGGCTCGCTCGCTAGGTGTTCTCTTTGACTCCGACCTCTCCTTCACTCCTCATATCCAGTCGATCGCCAAATCCTGCCTCTTCCATCTCAAAAACATAGCTTGCATCCTCCTCTATTTAACACCAGACGCAGCTAAGGTGCTGGTCCATGCCGTTGTTCTTTCTCGCCTTGACTACTGCAATCACTTTCTCAGTGGTCTTACATGTTCCCAGATTGCACCGCTGCAATCTATATTGAATGCGGCGGTGAGGCTCATTTTCCTGTCCGCCCGCACCTCCCATGCCTCCCCCCTCTGTCAGTCCCTACATTGGCTTCCAGTTATATATAAGGCTCAATTTAAGATTCTGGTGATGGCTTACAAGTCCCTACATAATGCTGCTCCAACCTACCTATCCTCCCTAAAACACAAGTATGTTCTGTCGAGACCTCAGCACCCTGCCGAAGACCAGCGTCTATCCTCTGTCCGTACTCCCACATCTGATGCTCGCCTCCACGACTTCTCCAGGGCTGCACCTTTTCTATGAAACTCCCTTCCTTTCTCCGTTAGACTTTCACCCAGTCTCCACTCCTTCAAAATATCTTGGAAAACACACTTCTTCAGCAAAGCATATCATTTAAACTGTTAGCAGGTTTTCATTCCCCACCCCCTCCCCCAATTACTCCTCTCCTGCAACTGTCAAAAATAATACTTTTCTAGCAACCTATTTCATTACCTCTACTTATACCCTTTGTGTCACTATGCCCCACTGCCTTTAGCCAGGGCCGGACTGGGAATTAAAAGCAGCCCTGGAAAAAAAATATTCACCAGCCCCATAATGCATTGCGCCAGCATAGTGTGCAGATACAGAGTTAGAAAAGATAACTTAAAATTAAAAATTATTACTCCAACGTGGAAAAAAAGTGCATATAAGCTTAAAAAAAAAAAACAAGAGTGCAGATTTATTTTAAGCAGACGTGCCTTTGCATGTAATCAATGTTTCAGTCCAACTACCATGACATATTAAGGGAAGCTTGGTAATGGGACTGAAATGGTGAATGTATGTAGGGCACAACTGTGAAAAATTGACGTTCTCTTGTTTATTTTGAAGTCCTGTGGGCAGGGCCGGCCTTAGGCATTTGGGCGCCCTGTGCGAAAAATCGTCGCAGCGCCCCCCCTTCCCGTCCCCCCTCCCCCGCTCCTTCCCCCTTCCCACACACCCTGTCACAAACACACACACAGGCAGACAGCCATACACACACACACACAAACACACTCAGGCAGTCATACACAGACAGCCACACACAAACACACACAGACATAGAATGTGACGGCAGATAAGAACCATTCGGCCCATCTAGTCTGCCCAGACAGTCATACATAGGCAGTCACACACACACACAGGCAGACAGCCACACACGAACACAAACACACACACACAGGCAGACGGCCACACACACAGGCCGGCAGTCACACACAGACAGCCACACACAAACACACAGGCAGACAGCCAAACACACAGAGGCAAACAGCCACACACAGACAGTCACACACACAGACAAACAGTCAAACACACACTGGCAGACAGCCACACACACACTGGCAGACAGCCACACACACACTGGCAGACAGCCACACACACACAGGCAGACAGCCACACACACACAGACAGACAGCCACACACACAGAGACAGACAGCCACACACACACAGACAGACAGCCACACACACACAGACAGACAGCCACACACACAGACAGCCACACACACACACGACACACACACACACACACACACACAGACAGTCACACACACACGCAGACAGTCACACACACACAGGCAGACAGCCACACACACAGTCAGACACACACACACACACTAACAGACAAACACACTAACAGACAAACACACTAACAGAAACACACTAACAGAAACACACTAACAGAAACACACTAACAGTCACACACACTAACAGACACACACACTAACAGACACACTAACAGACACACTAACAGTCACACACACTAACAGACACACACACTAACAGACACACACTAACAGACACACACTAACAGACACACACTAACAGACACACACACACTAACAGACACACACTAACAGACACAGACACACACCAACAGACACACACACACTAACAGACACACACACACTAACAGACACACACACACTAACAGACACACACACTAACAGCCACACACGGACACAAACACACACACACAGGCAGACGGCCACACACACAGGTCGGCAGTCACACACAGACAGCCACACACAAACACACAGGCAGACAGCCAAACACACAGAGGCAAACAGCCACACACAGACAGTCACACACACAGACAAACAGTCAAACACACACTGGCAGACAGCCACACACACACTGGCAGACAGCCACACACACACTGGCAGACAGCCACACACACACAGGCAGACAGCCACACACACACAGACAGACAGCCACACACACACAGACAGACAGCCACACACACACAGACAGACAGCCACACACACACAGACAGACAGCCACACACACAGACAGCCACACACACACACGACACACACACACACACACACACACACACAGACAGTCACACACACACACACGCAGACAGTCACACACACACAGGCAGACAGCCACACACACAGTCAGACACACACACACACACTAACAGACAAACACACTAACAGACAAACACACTAACAGAAACACACTAACAGAAACACACTAACAGTCACACACACTAACAGACACACACACTAACAGACACACTAACAGACACACTAACAGTCACACACACTAACAGACACACACACTAACAGACACACACTAACAGACACACACTAACAGACACACACTAACAGACACACACACACTAACAGACACACACTAACAGACACAGACACACACCAACAGACACACACACACTAACAGACACACACACACTAACAGACACACACACTAACAGACACACACACACACACACACACACTAACAGACACACACACACACACACTAACAGACACACACACACACACACACTAACAGACACACACACACTCACCCACATTAACACATTTTAAAAAAATTATTTACCTCCCTGGTGGTCCAGTGGCTGCTGGGCGAGCGGCACTGGCTGGCGGGCGGGCGGCTGGCGAGGGAGCACTTCCTCTGAGCTGTCTGCTCAGCTCCCTTGCGCGCCTCAGAGTGAGGCTGGGAGCCGGAATATGATGTCATATTCCGGCTCCCAGTCTCACTCTGCAGCGCGCGAGGGAGCTGAGCAGACAGCTCAGAGGAAGTGCTCCCTCGCCAGCTGCCCACCAGCGCCGCCCAGCAGCCCAGCATGTCTGTTAGCTGCAAGGCTAACAAGACATTTGCCTTGGGCATTTGGGGGGCATCTTTTTTTGCCGCCCCCTGGAAAATGCTGCCCAAGGCAAATGTCTTGTTTGCCTCGCGGCTAATACGCCCCTGCCGAGTGAGCTATGCAGCCGCAGGGCGCCCCCTGCTCCATGGCGCCCTGTGCGGCCGCACAGCTCGCACACCCCTAAGGCCGGCCCTGCCTGTGGGTGCGCTCTTCACTTTAAATATGTTATTGTGCTGGACTGGAGTATGCACCTAGCAACAATACTCGGCCAATATCTGCTCATTACATATGGTACATATTAATGACATTTCTCTGTGTATTATGCATATATAAGTGTACATTAATATATGTGTAAATATTAAAGGCATAAATATATATATATATATATATATATATATCTCTTTCTCCTATCTCCTCCCCCCACTCCCCCCACAATTTACCTGAGAGGAGTCAGGGGGCCGGCCGTGTTCCACGCTGGAGCTGCCAGGCTGCAGCCTCGCCGGTCCGGCGGCACTCTTAATGCTGAGGACTGAAGGAGGAGGGAGCATGTCTCGCTACCATGCTCCAGGGCCGTCTTTAAGGAGGGGCAAAAGGGGCAGCTGCCCCGGGCCCAGTTACTCCTGGGGGCCCTAAGGCAGCTGCCCTATGGGCCCCCTGCATTAAAGGGCTGGGGGTCCCCAGCCCTTTAATACTGCTCCGGACCGGGGCCCTGTAATATGGGGGGTGGCTGACTACATACTCACAGCTAGCCCCCTTACACACTGCCCTGTGAGTCTCTTTGTTTCCCGGGCATGCTGGGAGGAAGTGAGGTCAGATCTCCTCCTCCCAGTAAGAACAGATCACTTCCTTCTCAGTGCCGCTGGGGAGGGGGCACACACCACACAGAGGAGAATGCAAGCATTGTGGGGAAGAGGGACTGGGGCAGCTGAATGCAGACTCCCATCAGCCAGGGCCAGCAAGCTCCCACTGGACCCCAGGAAAGCCACCCCACTGTACCCAGAAGGTAAGGAGACAGGAGGGGGGCTAAATATGTTTTGTTTTTATTCATCAGACATTACTAACACCCATTTGTTGGTGTTTGTAATGAAACACACTGGGGATAACTACATGTTACAAATCCTAGAAGAACCTGACAGTGCCCTATTAAATATAAATAAATAAATCATTGACAGATATTTATTTTAACTATGTAAGAACAGAGTTGAGGCATTATATTGGACAAGGGTGTTGGGAGTTGCTATCCAGAAGCTGCTAGAGGCCAGACATTAAAATATGTAAATTGACACACATATGTGTGTACATGGGTCTCAGTAAGTGTGTGTATCTAGTTGTGTGTGTGTGTGTGTATCTGGCTGTGTTTGTGTCAGTGTGTGTGTGTATCTGGCTGTGTGTCAGTGTGTATGTATACCTGTGTATGTGTACTTGTGAGTCAGTGTGTATGTTTACCTGTGTGTATGTATGTGTCGGTGTGTAAGTCTCCATCTGAGTGTGTGGTAATACATACATCCCAGCATTTTAATGCCAACACTGCACACAAATACTCCTACATTCCATCACTAGCACTGTACACAAATACACCCCTGCATGTGTACCTCTGTGTATGTGTGTATCCGAGTGTGTGTACATATGTGTCGATGTGTGTGTGTGTGTCTCTGTGTGACTGTGCCAGTGTGTGTATGTTGATGTGTGTATCAAAGTGCATGTATCTGTGCCAAAGGGTGTGTATCTGTGGATGTGTGTGTATATGCCAGTATGTGTCAAGGTGTTTATGTGTGTATCTGCGTATTAATGTGTATGTTTATATGTGTTAATATGTATGTACATACATCCCAGATCAAACAGAACATGGAAACACACCCATGCAAACACAAACATTACATATAAACAAACCCCTTTGCTGAAACACCAATACTACACACAAATGTACATATGCATTTAAAAGACAACACTACATCCAAACACACCAATGCATGCAAATGCAAACAATACATGCAAACACACCCCTTGTATTAAAACGCTAAAATTATATTAAAACATCAACTCTACAGACAAAAGCATGCCTGCATTTAAAAGCCAACACTACAGACAAACACACACCCCTGCATTTAAACGCAAACACTTCACACAAGTACACCTCTACATTCCAATGGTAACAGCACATACAAATACACCCCTACATGCACACATACACTCTATACAAAAACATGCTTACCTTCAAATGCACAAACACTGCTCACAAATACAACCCTGCAAGGATTGTAGATCCCCAGCTGTCATAGCATTGCTTGACTTATATGAAAGATGGGGATTTCTCTTTTTTTTCCCTCTTGCGATACAGGGAAGGCCTAAAAAATATTCTTGGGCAAATATTCTTGGGCATTAGTTCTGCCGCTTAGTTGGAGTTGAGGTTGTGATTGCATGCCCGGGAGGTGGGGGGCCAGAGTCCAAGGGGCCCAGGCAAATGTTTGCCCAGGGTCCAATCAATATTAAAGACGGCCCTGCCATGCTCCCTCCTCCTTCAGTCCTCAGCATTAGGAGTGCTGGCGAGGCTGCGGCCTGGCTGCGGCCCGGCTGCTCCAGCGTGGAACACGGCCGGCCCCCTCTAAGTGTGCCACTGGACCGGCCACCAGGTGGCACATACCTGCGCAGCCCCCAGATGCCGCGGCCCACCGGGAAATTTCCCGGTATCCCGGTGGGCCAGTCCGGCCCTGCCTTTACCATGTAAGCTCATTGAGCAGGGCCCTCAACCCCTCTGTTCCTGTGCGTCCATTTGTCTGGTTACAATTACGTGTCGGTTAGTCCACCCATTGTACAGCGCTACGGAATTTGATGGTGCTATATAAATAATAATATATTGCTGTTACTTCATTTGTGGAGAGAGAGTTATCTGATTGTTCTGCATTACTTTTCAAATGGCCAAATAAGGACATTTCCATTTTATTAAGTGTGGTTGAAGTGTGATCAGGGTTTTAGCTATTCTGGGACATTTTAAGTGACTTCATACTTTGTTTTCACAATAATATTAGTGTGATCAGAGATGCCTATCAGATGGCCCTAAGTGTGATGGCCTCCAATGGCCCTCTGCAGCTTGCCCTAAAGCCTTCGCACTAGCAGTGAATCTGTTGTATTCATATATCTATATTTAGATATATTAATTTAAATTTGTTTGAGATAGCTGGGTAAAATAGCTTATTTATCATTTGTAACCTTCTTTAGTTGTATCAAACTAAAGTTGTCACTTTCAACAAATAATTTTCAGGACTTGGCTGAAAGGTCTTTTATTAAAGAGGTAATTATTGCATTAGTAATTTTTGTTAAATTGCTTGTGAGATATTCCATTCTGTTCATGTCTTAGTGATTAACATCCCATTTATGTTAATGAATAAAATCACAAGCAATTTTTTTCTAGTGTAGAGCAGATAATTATTACCTTCAACATAAAAAAAATATGTGTGGGCTTCACTCTTTCTCACTAACATAAATGTTGTACATTGTTAAAGCCACAACAATCAATAAGAGGGTTCTCTATGGTGTTTCCCATGTGTGGGCTAGCAATCAAAGCATACATTGCCAATGCAAAAGAATGGTTCCAAGATACTAGGCACCTAAAGGAAACGCACTCATTGGACATACAAACAGGATCCTCAATGCCCCAGTCCCTACAACGACCAGGGAGCATAGGAACCCAGGTGGGCCACAAAAGGGTAGGAGGAGGGGGAGGGGGGGAGAGACAAATGGGACATTACATGATCAATATCTTAAAAGCATACATTTAACAAAAATGGCTGTATCTATGGAGAATGATCCCGCTTACAGGCAATCTTTACTAAACTCATCCTTTTTAAAATTTGCATGGGCAAGAAAGCAAGAGTTAAAATTAAAGTTTTGGCTAGATCAAGGCAGGATGGAGTGCTTGGAAATTTTACAATGTTATCAGGCTAGCAGACTATTTCATATACTGCTTTCACAAAATATTGCTGCAATCCAAGAAACATGGTATAAAATGGAAAATGCTAAAACCGGGGTAGGAAATGTAACACTATTTTGATTCCTAGACTTGAATAAACAAATTAATCAAAGAGGCACAAACTATATCCCAGATACTCAAAGAGTTAACGAGTTGGTGGGACAAATTCACAAACAACATAGGACTCAGAAATAGAATAGATGTGCTCCTTTTTCTAGCATATCAGATATGTTAGACAACATAAAAATAGACACTTGGAAGACTGAGGGGATAAGTGAATTTAAAAATATACTAGCGGAACATAAAAAAAAAAAACCCTTCAATCAAATTATGGAGGAATTCAACATTCCCCCCAAAGACACTTTTAACTATCTGCAAATTAAGGGCTGTATAGCAGAATATCTCCTTCAAAATGAGGGGGAGAGAATTACAATTCTCAAACATCTTCTTGAATTAAAGAACTAATTGCAAAATGCGCTAAAGTTATATACAGATGGATACACGATAAACCGATAGAACTGATTAATAAATGGGGAAAAAAACTACAAGTACATATAGAAGAAGAGTGGATAAGCTCTCTAAATAAACTAAAATATGTACACTGCTTAAACCTTACAGAAACCCAATTTAAATTCTCAAACTGATGGTACCTAACACTGAAACGTTTAAAGAAAATTATCCCAGAGTCATCAGACAGATGCTGGGAATGTAATATTAAAGGATAACTATAGGGTCAGGAACACAAACATGTATTCCTGACCCTATAGTGCTAAACCCACCATTTAGGTGACCAGCCCCCTCACAATGGTTTAAAACTCCCCTTACTTTCAGCTCTCCACGGGTCTGCCGGCGCTGGTGCCGCCCCCTTGGTGACATCATCAGAATTGAATCAATGCATCTCTATGAGAAAAATTCTGCAGATCGTGGGGACGCTGAATGGCAGGGCTGTTTACTGTGCAGCCCTGAGCCAGGAAGCCCCTTCAGTAGCCATCTAAGGAGTGGCAACTGGGAGATGTTCCAAGGGGCAATGTAAACACTGCCTTTTCTCCGAAAAGACAGTGTTTGCATGAAAATGCCTGAAGGGAGCTATTACACTCACCAGAACAACTACATTAAGCTGTAGTTGTTCTGGTGACTAAAGTGTCCCTTTAATGAAGGCAATTTAATCCACAGTTAGTGGCAGTGCACACCCATGAATAAATTTGGGAAAGATGTAATCAAGGTAATTTATCAAATAATGGAAATAAAATAAGTTTTTAAGCCAGAAGTGGTTCTGCTAAAACTGTACTGGCCAAAAATGACAAAAAAATATTAATGATAATTCTACATACAATTACAGCTGCTAAACTACTTTAAAGATGAAATTGGAAAACAGGATAATTCCACGCATCCAAGAATTAAAAACACACATTATATGGCAAGCAAGAATGGAAAAGGGTATCCTGGTGAACTTAGGAAACATATATACTCAAATAGAAGACTGGGATACATGGATATGCAAAATGGAAATGATAACCTAATAAATATCATCACCACTAATCTCCTCCCTTCTGAACCTAGCATGCAATAATTAAATCAGGTATAGCTAAGGTCCAGACTCAGCGAGACGAGTGCTAGAAAAGAGGAAGGGAGGAAAAGAAAAGAAGGTAAAGATTTCAACCCTAAACAGGCAGACAAAACAGAATAATAAAATAGGAAAACTGAGCATAAGTGTCTCTCTCTTTCTCTCTCTAAAAGTAAAAGAGTAAAGCAAATTTGATAAATAAAAATATACATTAAAATCAAACCAAGGGATGGGGTGTGGGAGTAATTGAGGATTCAGGTGGGGGGTCACAGGGAGTTTAATAGGATAGCACAAGATATTTATGATAACAAGAGAACCAAGGCCTGACACATAGAAGGATTAGTAAAACTATACAAGGCAGGTACACGTCTGAAATATATAAAAATAAAAAAAATGCCTAGCTCAACCCCTGAAAAACAGTCCCATAACATTATCCCTCCTCCACCAAACTTTACAGTTGGCACAATACAGTCGGGCAGGTAATGCTGTCCCGACATCTGCCAAACCCTGACTCGCCCATCAGACTGCCAAACAGAGAAGCTTGATTTGTCACTCCACAGAACATGTTTCCACTGCATAGCTTAGTGGCGACATGCTTTACATGGTGATGTGAGACTTTTAATGCAGCTGCTAGTGGAAGTATGGAACTTTTCACTATGGGTTCAGTAGAGCATTGGTGACTTTTACGCACCATGCGCCTCAGCACTCGGTGATCCCACTCTGTGACTTTATTTCCTTTTTGTGGCTAAGTTGGTGCGGTTCGTAAACGCTTCCACTTTCCAATAATACCACTTACAGTTGATGGTAAAATACCTGTAATGATATTTATGGGGTGATAAATATTAAAATAATATTTTCATAAAAATTATCGAAAATTAATTCTGCCTTTTAGTAAAACCAATTAATTTAATTAAATCAAATTAAATTAAATAAAACCGGCATAATTACCAGTTAGGTTGTAGATTTTCTATCAGATGTGTAGATGTGTCCCAGGAATTTTGAATGCAAGTATGATGAGAGAATTGTAGAATTGAGTTCTGAAGTTGTGCTCGTTGGGAAAAAAAAACACTAAAATTAGGTGTGTCCAGCTTTGGCTCCAGATGTCAGAACTTAGCTGTTAGATCTGAGTACATTCTCAGAGTGAGAGTATCTAGAGAGTATGAGTATGAGTGTTTGAGAGTTTGAGTCTTGAGTCCAGTCCAAGAGACAAATTGTGTCTTTCTTCCCTTTGTCCTTCATTTTTAAAGGACTAGTTCCCTACACGTCACTAGTTAATAGTAACCAATAGCGAACTGTGGGCGTGTCTTCCCTACAGACTATAATCTAGATTTTAGTCAGTAGATGGCGCAATTACATCACCAAAATTTCTTGTAAGGGGGTCCATTTAAATTTTTGTATCATGGATTAACTGAATTCGTGATGCGTTTTACGTCATTTTCGTTATCTCTTATGGCTACTATACATCACAGAACCTGTCATCTTCAAAGCGTTTGGTTGGTTTTCAACCAGACAGAGCATCTGGGTTTTCGGTCGTAATTTTAGAATTGGCATATTTAGTCTTAGTTTCACCTTTTCTTACAATGCAATTTTTTTTTTTTTTAGGAAGTAAAATTAATAATTTAGTGTTATCTGTCATTTGGTGTCTGGTTTTCTTGTGTGAAACTGTAGTTAAGGTTACACATACATGTCTATTACACATATTCCACTAACGTTAGTAATAATATCACATTTCTTAATTGATATTATATCCATCAATATTCTCTATTATTAACTTAGTACTAATTATATATATGATTGATATAATAATAGTAAATTACATGTGGATATTGTGTGTGTGTGTGTGTGTATATATATAACTTTCCACATGTCCCGCACTCACTGCTCCCGGTCTTGTTAATGCCTCGGTGCAAACTCCGACCATAAGTATATATAGGTTCTTGTTGAAGTGCACTCACAGGACTCAATAATATTTCTAATCGTGCTGTTTATTCAAGCATCAAGTAATACAAAGAAGTGTCGACGTTTCAGTCCTTGCCGGACTTTTTTCAAGACAGTTCATTTCATTAAATACACACTACTGAAACATGATTGGAGGGTAAAAAAACAGAACTGAGGTTCAATTAAGTTTTAAGTGACATGTATCATGTGAAAAGAATATCATGGTGAGGCAATCACCAACCCTCACAGGAGTGAATCGTTAAGTGAGTGGTAATGTTGAGACATAGTGTCTATAAACAATAAATTACATATTTACAACTATTTACATACATTGTATCATCATCTCCACAGCGGAAAAGCCGGGCTTCAATGGCCATGATGTAAACAAAGCTCTAATATATCGTGCTTATAAATGTCAATTATGATTATCCATGTATATTGTTACTATCATGGTCACTGATTCCTCCTGCATATATATATATATATATATATATATTTATTTATTTTTCCTCTGGGTTGTAGCATTCAACCCCCCTTTTGCTGTTAGACATCATACCTTATCTCTTGTCTTGTTTACATAAGTTGCATTCCTTAACTCAGACGTGAATGAATAGAGTTACAGAAAGAGAAATACAATCTTTGTGTCTGTCTTTACATTCTGTTACAAAATGGAGTCACCTTTGTTCTGAGGGTGACTTACAGTATACACTTTTAATTTCTGTCTTAACACAAAATGTCTGCCGATATAAATATACTGACATTTCTAGCAGGGTTACAATTTCACAAACTGTCTTATTGCAAAGGTGGAATCCTATCACAGTACCATGATTGAATTCTTCAAAATGATACATTTTTTTCACAAATGTTTGTAAATGCGGTAAACATACTGCAGGGCTAGATACTTAATTTTATACACCTGTGGCAATGGCTATGGTTGATACACCTAAATTCAATATTTAAGATTTGTGTATCTATACTTGTGTTTATATCCTCCTACTCCCAGAAAATGCAACACCCAATTTTCCCCACTCAAAGATAATACAGCACCATATATCCCCCACTCCAAGATATTACAGCACCCTATATACGCCCAACCCAGATAATACAGCACCCCACCTCATACAGTCCAGTATGCCCACCCTTATTGTGTTAATTCAAACAAACTGTAGAACACCTCAGAATCCAGTTGTTCCAGACGCAGGGCTGGCAAACCCCAATATAGTAGACAAAAATAAATCAGGTACAGGCACGCTGGATATCACAGATAGCAGCTTTATTAGAATAGATAAAGCAGCAACGTTTCGGCCTACACAGAGGCACAAAAACCTCTGTGTCGGCCAAAACGTTACTGCTTTCTCTGTTCTAATAAAGCTGCTGTCTGTGATATCCAGAATACCTAATTGTATTTGTGTCCACTCTTACTGTGTGGTAAGGTGATAAATTGTTGCTGCTGTTGCAGGGGTAAACACTCTCTGTCCTTCCACAGTGTTGTTCTGCTTCCTCTCTTTCTCACTCTTTCACCTCAAAAACTCCCTCCAAAAAGGGGGCTGGGCTACTAGCAAGAAAAAATGGTGTGGAGCTACTCATGAGGTGAAGGGGTGGAGCTACTCTTAAAATAGGTGTGGTCAAGTCAGAGTATCAGGGGAGCCATTTAGTTACATGGGTATGCACAAATGAGGAATAAAAAATATCTATATAAATAAGATGGCGCAAATATTACAATGAGTCATGCAGTTCCTAATAAAATTGCAGCAACCAACATAAAACCCTGGTAATTAGGTTAAAAACGGTCATACAAAGCAAAAAAGTGCTGGTGCGCAGACTTTGTAAAAACACACCCCTGGTGTGATAACCACAATCTCCCACCACTCCAATGTGTACAGGATGTATTAACAAACAATTATGATGTGATATACCACAAACTGCAAAGTAAAATACTTGCAAATAAATATAGGTCCATATAGGGTATCTAAAAGAGGAGGCAAAAAAGCATATACAGCACACCTAGTGCAATATCGTTAAGACATAAAAATAAGTGCAAATGAATAAGCAACTGATTCTTCTGGATGTAACACTCACAAGTCAGGAGTGGTCAGCACCCCACTCCAAGCCAAAACATCCTGGGAGGATCAGTCCCTGGAGCTCATAGTTACATAGTTACATAGTTACATAGCTGAAAAGAGACTTGCGTCCATCAAGTTCAGCCTTCCTCACACCTGTTTTTTGCTGTTGATCCAAAAGGCAAAAAAACCAAAAAAAAAACCAGTTTGAAGCACAATTTTGCAACAAGCTAGGACAAAAAAATCCTTCTTGACCCCAGAATGGCAGTCAGATTTATCCTTGAATCAAGCACATATTACCCTACATTGAAAGATTATATCCTTGAATATTCTGTCTTTGCAAGTATGCATCTAGTAGCTGTTTGAACATCTGTATGGACTCTGATAAAACCACTTCTTCAGGCAGAGAATTCCACATCCTGATTGTTCTTACAGTAAAAAAACCTTTCCTTTGCCTTAGACGAAATCTTCTTTCTTCCAGTCTAAACGCATGGCCTCGTGTCCTATGTAAAGTCCGGTTTGTGAATAGATTTCCACACAATGGTTTGTATTGGCCCCGAATATATTTGTATAATGTTATCATATCCCCTCTCAGGCGACGTTTTTCTAAACTAAATAGGTTTAAATTTGTTAACCTTTCTTCATAGCTGATATGTTCCATTCCTTTTATTAATTTTGTAGCCCGCCTCTGCACTTTTTATAGTGCCATGATATCCTTCTTTAGAACAGGTGCCCAAAATTGCACAGCATATTCAATATGTGGTCTTACCAGTGATTTATAGAGAGGCAAAATTATATTCTCGTCCCGAGAATGAATGCCCTTTTTCATGCATGACAATACCTTACTGGCCTTGGCCACTGCTGATTGACATTGCACATTGTTGCATAGTTTGTTGTCTATAACAATTCCCAAGTCCTTTTCGTGTGTTGTTATCCCTAATTCACTTCCATTAAGGGTATACGTTGCTTGTGTATTCTTTACGCCGAAGTGCATAACTTTGCATTTTTCAACATTAAATTTCATCTGCCATTTGAGTGACCAGTCCTCCAGTCTATCTAAATCCTTCTGCAGCAAAGTAATATCTTGCTCGCATTGTATTATTTTACAAAGTTTTGTGTCATCCGCAAACACTGAAACATGACTTTCAATGCGATCTTCTCATGGGATCCAAATGACATTCAAACGACCCAGACAGCAGGTAAGTGTCAAAACTTTATTCCAAATCCTTAAAACCATATGCAGAAATCTTACAGCATCCACAATCCGCTCACCAGTCCTCTGAGTAATCAGGGTGTTCGGTGTACAATCACCTCTTCCACTCTGTAGTCAGCCAGTATCGCCGATCTGGATTCTACCAAGTACTTCCGCGTTCCCGGGTCACGTGACGCTTTTCGCCCCTCCTCTTGGGGCTTTTTCAAACGTGCATATTGTTTCCCACTTCTATGCATTCTTATATATACCGTGGTTCAGCCGGGATCCAATCGGCTCATTTAGTAATAATAATGAATCCATATGAAGAATTTTAGTGGTATTACTTTTACCATTATCATTAGAAACTTTTTTTGTGGGAACCACAGCAGTCCAGATAATAAGTCTCGATTTAAAATATTACAAAACATCCAGAAGAACATCAATAAGATTAAAAATGTAAAAGAGTTCATTCCTATATAGCATATGTACAAGTATACATAAAAAATGGGTAAATTCATATAGAAATCCCAAAATCTATATAAGGGGGTAGATCGCCTAAATCAAAATTCTACAATCTGTAGAAAGGGGTAGATTATCACCACAAAAATTCTCCCATATTTTCATCTATAAAACATATACATAAAAGAGGTGGAGTAAATAGATATGGACATCTCAAAATTTATGAAAAAGGGGTTGGATTGTCTGAATCAAACTACAATAATCTAGGGAGAGGTATTAGCAGTAGAAAGAGGGAAGTGCTCATGCCATTGTACAGAACACTGGTGAGACCTCACTTGGAGTACTGTACACAGTACTGGAGACCCTATCTTCAGAAGGATATTGATACCTTAGAGAGAGTTCAAAGAAGGGCTACTAAACTGGTTCATGGATTGCAGGATAAAACTTACCAGGAAAGGTTAAAGGATCTTAACATGTATAGCTTGGAGGAAAGACGAGACAGGGGGGATATGATAGAAACATTTAAATACATAAAGGGAATCAACACAGTAAAGGAGGAGACTATATTTAAAAGAAGAAAAACTACCACAACAAGAGGACATAGTCTTAAATTAGAGGGACAAAGGTTTAAAAATAATATCAGGAAGTATTACTTTACTGAGAGGGTAGTGGATGCATGGAATAGCCTTCCAGCTGAAGTGGTAGAGGTTAACACAGTAAAGGAGTTTAAGCATGCGTGGGATAGGCATAAGGCTATCCTAACTATAAGATAAGGCCAGGGACTAATGAAAGTATTTAGAAAACTGGGCAGACTAGATGGGCCGAATGGTTCTTATCTGCCGTCACATTCTATGTTTCTATGTTTCTATGTTTCTATCTATACAAATGGGTAGACCATCTAAATCATTTTTCACCATAACGATATTTCCATATATATACATCTATAAATAAGGTAGAAAAATTAAAATATTCTAATAAAACTCCATGTGTATATCAAAACCATAAAAATGCCAAAGATATATATAAAAAAAAACCTCCAATTAAATACTATAGGGGTCTATAGTGAACCAGGTGTCCACAGGGTTGGGTTGGAGGCATAAAAACATGAATGCAAAATATAAAAAATATATACAAAAAAGGAGGTATGTAAAATCTATAATATATAAAAAGACATATACCGGTATATATATATATATATATTTAAAGAAAATGAAAAAGTTCAAAATCTTTATTAAGACCGGACGGGACCAAAGTATCCAATAAAAAATCCATCTCATTTCCTTCCGTCCGATCTTGCGAATAAAATCACCTCCCCTCCAATCCCTGGACACATGTTTAATGCCTAAAAATTCCAACCCACTAGGATCCTGTCCATGAACTATTTTAAAATGTTCGGAAACACTGTGATTCTCAACCCCCTTCCTAATGTTATAAATATGTTATAAATATATCTGGACTGCTGTGGTTCCCACAAAAAAAGTTTCTAATCATAATGGTAAAAGTAATACCACTAAATTTTTTTAGATGGATTGATTATTATTACTAAATGAGCCGATTGGATCCCGGCTGAACCACGGCATATATAAGAATGCTGACCACTCCTGACTTGTGAGTGTTACATCCAGAAGAATCAGTTGCTTATTCATTTGCACTTATTTTTATGTCTTAACGATATTGCACTAGGTGTGCTGTATATGCTTTTTTGTCTCCTCTTTTAGATACCCTATATGGACCTATATTTATTTGCAAGTATTTTACTTTGCAGTTTGTGGTATATCACATCATAATTGTTTGTTAATACATCCTGTACACATTGGAGTGGTGGGAGATTGTGGTTATCACACCAGGGGTGTGTTTTTACAAAGTCTGCGCACCAGCACTTTTCTGCTTTGTATGACAAATGAGGAATACACTGCACAGTTGTTAAAGAGACACTCAGGGCCAGCGCATCCACAAGGCGGCACAGGCGGCCACATTAGGGGCACCGACTCTGGAGGCGCAACATTCGAGTAACCGGTAGAAGGAAATCACACAGCACTCCCTCCTACCAGTCACCCAGTGTAGCATGGCTGAACGGACCGGGCCGCGGTACAGGTGCTTCAGTTTCCTATACCTGGCTGGACTGACAGGGGGCTCACTGAGAGGGTAGGGTAGAGGAACACTAAGGGACGGGGAATGGGGGAGAGAGGAGCACTAAGGGACAGGAAAGGGAAGGAAGAGGAACACTAAGGGACAGGAAAGGGAGGGGTAGGACCACTAAGGGACAGGGAAGGGAGGGGGAGGACCACTAAGGGACAAGGAAGGGTGGGAGAGGAAACCACTAAGGGTAAGGAGATGAGGAGACCACTAAGGGACAGGGAGGAGAAACCAATAAGTGACAGGGAGGAGATAGGACATTGATAAGGGACAGGGAGGGGAGACCACTAAGGGACAGGGAGAGGAGAACACTAAGGGACAGGAAAGGGGGGGAGGAGACCACTAAGGGGTGGGGGGGGGGGGGATAGGAGACTACTAAGGGGCAGAGTTGAAGCGATTACAAAGATACAGGGGAAGGGGTGAAAGAGATACACAAGGGGGCTGGTGGGGAGAAAGAGGCACACAGAGGGTCCTGAGTGGGGAGAACGACACACAGAGGGACATGAAGGCTATAGTAGATTATAATAACAGAATATAGAAATATATGAGTCACAGTCAAGGAGTGGAGAAAATCAGGATAAACTATAAAATGAGCCAAGGTCAAGAAATGGAGAAATCAGAGGAGCAAGTAAACAAGCCAAGATAAATACAAAATATCAGACAGTAAGCAAAGAACACACTCTTGAGTTAAAGGGATACAATATGAGTCAAAACAACTGTAACTTAATGAAGCCGTTTTGGTGTATATTTCATTCTATTATAGTCTCACTGCTTAATTCTCTGCCATTTAGGAGTTAACTCACTTTTGTTTCTGTTCATGCAGCCATAGCTACACCTCCCCTGTAACTGACAGTCTCTATTAAAAAAAGTTTTTATTTTCAATCAGTTTTTACCTTACATTAGACGTTTTTCTCTGTATGTTTTGTAAATTTAACTTTAATCACACATAGCATTCTTGAAAACTATTAACACAACAGGAGATACGAAATCCTAAATTAAACAGAATGTGCAATAAAGGAAGTTTAAACATTGTATCTCTCTTTACAGGAAGTGTTTAGGAAGGCAATTCAAGTCACATGCAGGGAAGTGTGATTCGGGCTTTAAAACAAAGTGATTTAACTCCTAAACGATAGAATTGAGCAGTGATCTATCTATACATCAAAACTGAGTCATTAAGCTAATGTTGTTTCGGTGTTAATTGTCCTTTAGGGAGTAAAATAGGGTACCAAGCTACTGAAGAGAGGCATGTGAGTCACAGCAATTTGGGTGCAGGGCAAGACTGCTCATTACTATAAAGTTCAAAATAATCACAGTGCATAATGTCAAATATGATGCCAGAATGATGTAAAGCGCCGCCATACAGGTACAGACGACCACTGCCTGTGACACTATTTGACAGGTGTAAAGGCATGACAGGTGGGAGCAGTGCCAGCTTGAAGAAATATCTATGACACAGCTTACACGGGGAGAGCCCACACAGCAGAGGAGAACATAGTGGATGTGAAGTCCACTTTTTCCAGACAGACAGATGAGGTGTGTGCAGCAATCAAAATTAACTCAGCATATATCCCTTTCAATCATTTTAAATCACCACGGCTTAGATTGTGGTCAGCCGCAGTAATTCTAAGTCTGCTCCTATCCTGGGTCCCACATTGAATTGGCTAAAATGAGGAAAATTCAGTGTCCCCATGCAGAGCGTGGAGACGCTGAATGGCAGTGCTTCCTACTGTGCAGCACTGAGCCAGGAAGCACCTCCATTGGCCATCTGAGGAGTGGCCACTTGGAGGTGTCCCTAGGGCCAATGTAAACACTGCTTTTTCTCTTAAAAGGCAGTGATTGCATGAAAATGATTATACTCACTGGAACAACTTCATTAAGCTGTAGTTCTGGTGACTATAGTGTCCCTGTAAGGTGCATTGTGTTGCGCGCAGATATGTCTGCATCCAAGGAAAGCTTTGATCACCTCCTGTGATCGTTTTTATTTTTTGTTTCACTTGTTTATTGTCTTAAAGTACTCTCTTATAAAAAGGGCCACTATGCACACATAAAGCATTCCGGCTTACTGAAGAGCATTATTTGTCTGGAGTATGTCATATTTGTGACAGTTTACAAAAGTGGTGATTTCAACAGAAATTGACACTTTTATAGTTTGTGGCTGAAATGTGTTTCTGGCAGTGACTTCCAAAGCCAAATACACTTTCTTTCTCTTTAATTAGCTCCACGGAGCTAACAGAAGCAGCAAGTGCACAGAACTAATGCGCGGCTGCCTTCCGCCCTTATCAATGAGATGCTCTACAGCTGACTAAAAAGCACAGGAAAGTCCCAATAACGTGCACCCGATTGTGACTCCAGCGTGGAGGATTATTAATGAGAAGCCTATGATTGGAGTATAAAGATGGGAGGGCTTGCAAAGGCTATAGAGAGTTAACTATTTACCAAGAATGGTGTTCTGTAGGTTATAGCACAATTTGATTTCTTAAAGGGATCCTATAGTGCCAGGAAAGCAAAGCCATTAAAACTCCTTCAGTCACTTACCTGAATCCAGCATCAATGTCCCTCAGCGTCGGGTTAGGCTCCCCCCTCACTACTCCCCCGACGGCTGACAGAGACCTACTAATGCTCATGTGCGGCAATGGCCGAGCTCGCATTAGGATTTCCCCACAGAAAACCATTAATATATGCTTTCCTATGGGGAAAATCTGATGCTGGAGGTCATTATGTAGAGCGTAAGGACGTCCAGCGTCAGATAACGGACTAAAGGTCTGTTTCGATCCTGAAAGCCCTCAAGTGACTGTCTGGTAGACAGCCACTGAGGGCAGACTTAGTGCTGCAATGTAAACATTGCAGTTCTCTGGAACTTCAATGTTTTACATAGCAGCACTAGGTGCAAAAGGGACTGGATAAAAACCCAATATTCAGGTATATATTTATATATATGGGGTAACAGTTTCTTGATCCAAGTAAAAACCTGACTTCCATTCTGGGGTCAAGGAGGAAAAATAACAACTTGACAAAAACCTCCAAAAACTGTAGGATTAATAATTGAACCTCAAGGATTATTCACTACAATTAGTGTCAGAAGTTATCCAGAAGCTATTGAGGAGGCCTGATTAACTACTACACAGGAAGCAGTGGACATTTAAACAGGGAAGTGGAAACCATTTTTTTTTTATCTATTTGGATTATTTTTACCTGTATGAATTATTTTCTTATTAATCCTACAGTTTTTGGAGTTTTTTGTCAAATTTTTATTTATGTTTTTATTCCTGCATATGCAGCTATTTTTAATATAAATTTTTTTCAAGATGCATTATCAATAAATTGTTTAATTCATTTTATATGTTGTATTGTCTGGTCACGTATTAATTAGTGCATTCGTTTGTGTAAAGAGCAATTTTTTTAGAGGGGTGGCGCAGTCCTTTTTTCCTATATGACTTGCAGTATCCCCTTTCCTGTCTTCCTGTCCTATTTTTTTTTTAGATTTAGATTTTTACAAGAAAAGTGTTCCAATGAGTTTGAATAGAAATGTCTATTTTTGTAATAATCTTCATCTTTATTGCTCCACCACTTTTTGTTATATACTGTGTGAGTAAGACTTCCTCTTTGTGATGAGTCATCTTGAGTGATCAGGCTTTTAAATGCGCCAATTTTTACAGATCTCTCCATTGATAAACTGCCCCAAGAAGGAAAACTGAGCGCCAGGCATTCTCTGCACCACATTATTAGCAATAATGCAAAGTTGTTGTGTTACTTAGAGTGACTCTTTCAGAGTCAACTTTAAGAATAACTAACACAGAACTAAGGAGATTGGCCTCAGTTGTAGGGAATATTATTCACCTAGTTATTTTTTTACCATGTGTCCTAGACATGGGGAAGAAGGATCTATACAGGTTATTAAAAAGATTGTTTGGAGAAGCTAGTACACAAACAATAATCATATTTACTGTGCAGAACATTGTGTAAAACTCACAACATTCAGACAGAATAGTGTACTTTAAAAAGTTTTGGGACTATAGATTTCTCCTATATTGGTGTTTTTGGTCAATTCGCTGTTTATTTAGTAGTGATCAGTGGTGGGTCTGCTGAGAAGGATGTTATTGACTAAATATGGGACTGTCTTGGAATACATTTTAGATTAACTATATTAATAACCTTGACCTTGTTTAATGTTTATCCTTATTCTAGGATTCTCTCACTCTATGCCACCAATTTATTGCAATTTCAACCCACAGTTTAAATTCATAGGGTTAGTTTAATGTGTTTATTTTCCATTTAAATCACAATAACTCTTCCTCCCTCCTTTGCCCAGCAGAAGCTATCTAACCTTGTAAACAACTAAATCCTGAAGGCAGATTAGATGAATCATTGCATGTAATTAAGTATTTTCTGTGTCTCCTACAAGGATTTATAAACACAGTGCATCAAATTGTACTATTTTTTTGGAGTGACAGAAATGCTGCTAAAATGCAAATAGAACAAAACGCACATTAATTCCTGCATTTAAATGCATATAACTACATATTTTGAGTGCATGATTTTGCTCAGTAGAGTGTATGTATATATATTGCAAGGTGGGTGGTGTAGGTGTACATGGTATCAGAAGACGGCTAACAGAGCTAATGATGTCTTGGCAAAGCACTTGTTTTTGTTAAGCTCTCATATAATAAAATGTGTGTCTGCTTTCAGAGGGAGTGAATCCATATGTATAACTTGACAAGTTTTTCATTTTTGGCTGTTTTTCATTTTCCTTTTTTTAATTGGTCAGACTGACACCACTTTTCTCGTTTGCCCTTTTTCTATCTCTTATCAGCCAGACTGACAGTTCCTCTTTCATTCACACCTTATCACTGGCCATATGTTTGGTAACATCTGATGTTTGGTTGCTTATCAACTTAAAATCCAAGAATGGGCGTCAATGTGCTATGTCCCCTTGATATTTGGGCAAAACACAACTTCCATTTCCCTCATAGTCATACATCCTCTATTTCCACTCTGTTTTTGTCTTCTGTTTTAATACTCCTAATATATTCCCTGCTTTTTGTCATATCCCCACTATCACCTCTTCAGTATTTGGACATAACCCAGCTTCCATTTTCCCTCATAGTCATACTACCTCTTTTTCCACTCTGTTTTTGTCTTCCGTTTAAATACTCCTAATATATTCCCTGCTTTTTATCATATTCTCACTATCACCTCTTCAGTTATGTAACACACTTTAGTTGTGATGGCAGCCCTGTGTATTTAAGAAAGAAACAGACAACCACAACCAGGGCCGGACTGGGGGGAAAAAATCTTTTTTTTCAATCACAGCGGCCCCCTGAGAAGGGGGCGGGGTCATAGAGGGTGTGTTTTGTCATCACTAATAACAAGCACGCCACCTCTCAAAGTGAGAGCACTAGCATGAGAAAAAGGCCCTGTATTTGTTCATTGCAGCGCAAGCAAATTTAATAACATGCCTGCGCTGTGTTTTCTTTTAACTTGTTTCTGGTGTCTCCATAAGTGGGATACCAGAGGACAAAAGGGCCAGGAAAGCATATCGTGCTAGGGGCTGTAGAGAGTGTGTGTGCATAGGGGGCATGAGGTTTGAATGTTGCAATCAAAGTGAAACATAAATAAATAAACACAAGCAAATTTTTTCCAATCAAAATGTTTATTTAATAACTTTAATGATACACCTTGGAGAATGGCCGTGAACCTTTATTACGGATTTCAAAATTCCAATTAAACCATAACCATATGAATAATAATAAACCATAACTTTTAAAAACATGCCTGCCTATTAATATTAACCATAACCACTTTCCAAGGCTCCGCCCCCCTCCAAAGCCAGGAGCCATAAATATCTCTTCAACCAAATCCACCCGCCTGTGATGACCAGGAGGGCGACTTATATCCCATAAAAAGGTCACAACATAAAATGAATAAAAAGGGGGAGGTCGGGTGGGAACAGCAGCTTAAATATTTTAATATAGCCAACCTTCAGATTTGTCTGGCACAAGCTGAGGCAATTAATTTTGGCGCCCTTTAATTTATACCCCTTATTTTCCCTCCACTATTGTCCTTGCACTGCTATCTACCAATCAGGGCTCATGCCCTGGTCGAGAGCTTGCCGCCTTTTCTGCCAGCGCGAGCTGCCTTGCAATTAACCCTAACCTGCATTTAACCCCTAGCGCGAGCGCTATACTTACCACCCACTTTGCTCCATCAAACCTCATGGGGCTTCTCCTTATGTAGTCTGCGTGCCTGACATGAGGTTTGAATGTTGCAATTGAAGTGAAACATAAATAAATAAACACAAGCAAATTTTTTCCAATCAACATGTTTATTTAATAACTTTAATGATACACCTTGGAGAATGGCCGTGAACCTTTATTACGGATTTAATAATTCCAATTAAACCATAACCATATGAATAATAATAAACCATAACTTTTAAAACCAACATATTAACCATAACCACTTTCCAAGGCTCTGTCCCCCTCCATAGCCAGGAGCCATAAATATCTCTTCAACCAAATCCACCAAATCCACCCGCCTGTGATGACCAGGAGGGCAACTTATATCCCAATGCCACCGAGGTTCTGGGCTACCAAACTCGGGGGCCCCCCAAAGCCCACGGCCATCTCTAACATAGATTGAATCTTTAAATTAAATATATCCAAACCAATATCCGACAAGTGAACTGCATCGCTCCTATAAAAGCCAGCGCAATTGCCCTCAATATCCCTATGTCTATATGAGGTCATACCCAAGGTTGGTAAAACATTTTCAAACGCTCTATTTACTTTCCTACGTACCCTTTCCAATGGTTTTAAAAAACTTACTTTTAACCAGCAATGCCTTGGGATAATCTCCGACCAGATGAACCGAACATCTGGAAATATTTGTGTTATGCATACCAAATCACTTTTAATCTCTTTTATCAAATTGACCGATTTTGTTGAGCCAATATCATTCCCTCCCAAATGAACTATTATCACCTCTGGATAAGGAAAACATACATTGTTGTATTATTTCAAATAATTGAGACCACTTAGCCCCACGAATTCCTTTCCAAAAGACTTTAACAGCATTGCTTTCTAATCCAAGATTTTCACCATATGACCGTTCTTTTGCCCTCTTCTGGGCCCAAAATATAAATGAGTGACCAATTACCGTATATACTCGAGTATAAGCCGACCCGAATATAAGCCGAGGCCCCTAATTTTACCCCAAAAAACTGGGAAAACTTATTGACTCGAGTATAAGACTAGGGTGGGAAATGCAGCAGCTACTGGTAAATTTCTAAATAAAATTAGATCCTAAAAAAATTATATTAATTGAATATTTATTTACAGTGTGTGTATATAATGAATGCAGAGTGTGCGTATGAGTGCAGTGCGTATGAGTGCAGTGCGTGTATGAGTGCAGTGCGTGTATGAGTGCAGTGTATGAGTGCAGTGCGTGTATGAGTGCAGTGTGTGTGTATATATTAATTGAATATTTATTTCCAGTGTGTGTATATAATGAATGCAGTGTGTGTGTGTGTGTGTGTGTATGAGTGCAGTGTGTATGAGTGCAGTGTGTGTATGAATGCAGTGTGTGTATGAGTGCAGTGTGTGTATAAGTGCAGTGCGTGTATGAGTGCAGTGTATGAGTGCAGTGCGTGTATGAGTGCAGTGTGTGTGTGTATGAGTGCAGTGTGTGTGCGTATATATTAATTTAATATTTATTTCCAGTGTGTGTATATAATTAATGCAGTGTGTGTGTGTATGAGTGCAGTGTGTATGAGTGTAGTGTGTATGAGTGCAGTGTGTGTATGAATGCAGTGTGTGTATGAGTGCAGTGTGTGTGAGTGCAGTGTGTGTGTATATGAATGAAGTGTGAGTGCAGTGTGTGTGAGTGCAGTGTGTGTGAATGCAGTGTGTGTATTAATGCAGTGTGTGTATGAGTGCAGTGTGTGTATGAGTGCAGTGTGTGTGAGTGCAGTGTGTGTATATGAATGAAGTGTGAGTGTGTGTGATGCAGTGTGTGTTTGTGTATGTGTTGGTGGGGGTGGGCATTTAATATATTATTAATTATTATTATTTTTTTTATATTATTATTATTTTTTGCATTATTATTTATTATTTAATTATTAATAATTTTTTTTTTATTCTATTTTTTTTTCGTCCCCCCTCCCTGCTTGATACATAGCAGGGAGGGGAGCTCCTTCCCTGGTGGTCCAGTGTCATTGGTAGTTCAGTGGGGGGAAGAGGGGGGCTGGCAGAGCTGTACTTACCTTTTCTGCAGCTCCTGTCAGCTCCCTCCTCCTCCGCGCGGTCTGTGCAGCTCCCTCTGTCAGCTCCCAGTGTAAGTCTCGCGAGAGCCGCGGCTCTCGCGAGACTTACACTGGGAGATGACCGAGGTGCTGAACGGACGGCGCGGAGGAGGAGAGAGCTGACAGGAGCTGCAGGAAAGGTAAGTACAGCTCTGCCAGCCCCCCTCTCCCCCCAGTCTGTATTATGGCAATGCAAATTGCCATAATACAGACTATGACTCGAGTATAAGCCGAGTTGGGGTTTTTCAGCACAAAAAATGTGCTGAAAAACTCGGCTTATACTCGAGTATATACGGTACCCAGGCAATCGCTGGCTTCTTATTACCAATCAAAAGAAAATTATTAACAAATACGCCAATGTTCATATTCATCAATAAACTTTAATAACATTGAGCCGATAAACACAATTTTTTTTTTATATCAAATGAGGCCTAACGTATAATTGAAATCTATTAGACTCCCATCTTCCCAACCTTTGAATCATTTCATCACTTAAACCACACCTTGCTGCTTCTGTTGCCGCTCCAATTCTAAAAGAATGAGATGAATAACACTCATCGCCTAACTTTAACTTATCTATGCATAACCTAAAGACCTTTGTAAATTGGAACTTAGTCAAAGGAATGGTGTCACTATGCATGAAAAATGGGCCTTCAACCCTTGGTCTAATTGACAAGTAATTTTCGGTCACCTTAACCGGACACGAAAAGGAACCTTGGATCTCCAGCAATGTTAACCATCTTCCTTTGCCTTCCTGATCTGTTTTATATTTGCTAATGAATACCATCACTTTCCTATCACTAACTATAATATCTTCCCATTGTAAACCCGACAAACAAAACTTACTCTTAGCCACTAACTCGCTAATTCTTAACGCTGCGAAAAAAGCTATTATAAATGAACATCTACTTAAATCTACCTCATACTCAGAATAGCATACTTCTTCCAAGACTACAAATAACTGTGATAACACTGTAAACGATATTGGTTTTCTGTTGTCCCTAACTCTACTGGCTCTTCTATAACCTCGAACTAACTGATTATTTATGAAATACTGCTTGATTGGTTTACACTCACACAGCTTCCTAAAGAAATCCACCTCGGCTAAACTACACGCTAACTTGGACTTAAAGAAACCCTTCTGCATTGACACCAATGTAAATTGTATTGCACTCTCCTTATCCTCTCCAAACGGATCTTTATTGTTTAACTGATTAAATTTGAACCTCTCATTCCATGCCCTGACATATGCACTCCACGTAGAAGCAGCTACCGAAATCATCAGCATAACACTTAACTGTCCCCAATCAAATCCCAGAGGTCTGACGGGAACTGGGTTCCTTCCGCAGCTGCTCTTGGTGCCAATTTTCTAAATTCCTGCAATTGCAATTGTGAAAGAGCATCAGCCAGCCTATTGATTTTGCCTGGTATATGTCTAGCTTTCATCCATATGTTCAACTGAAAACACCTTAACACTAAGTGTCTAAGTAAATTGATAACTCTATTACACCTAGACTGTAAGGAATTAATTACCATTACTGCACTTAGATTGTTGCAAGTGACGATCAGTCGCCTATTTTTCCATGCTCCTCCCCATAGATATATTGCGGCTACAATTGGAAATAATTCCAACAATGTCAAATTTTTGGTTAAGCCTTCCCGTGCCCAAAGAACCGGCCATTCTTGTGCACACCACTGTCCATCCCAATATATGCCAAAACCGATAGCACCAGATGCGTCTGTAAACAGCTCAAGACTATCCGAATCTATGAACTCTTGTTGCCATATTGATCTTCCATTAAAATCTGTTAGAAAATTATTCCATACTTTTAGGTCTTGCTTCAATTCTTTTGTTACCCTAATGTGTGCAAATGGGGACTTAACCTTAGACATTGCTATCCCCAACTTCCTGGAGAAAGCTCTCCCCATTGGAATAACCCTTGAAGCAAATGTTAACAGACCTAATAGAGATTGTAAAACTTTTAGTGTCACCTTCTCACAGCCCATTACCTGCTGGATCAGCGTCTTCATTTTCAGTATCTTATCCTCTGGCAACCTAAATTCCATTTTTGTTGAATCAATAATTATTCCCAGAAATTGCAAACAAAACGTGGGTAAAACCGTTTTATCCTCTGCTAATGGAATTCCTAAATGACCAGCCACCCTTCTGAATGTTTCTAGTAAGTTCTTACAGTTGTCACTATCCTTAGTGCCCACAAATAAAAAATCATCCAAGTAATGCATTACTTGCTTCTGACCTGATTCGCACCGAATAATCCATTCCATAAAAGTCGCAAAGGTCTCAAAATAAGAACATGACAGCGCACAACCCATAGGCAAGCACTTATCGCAAAAATACTGGCCCTTGAACTGAAAACCTAGCGAATTGAAGGATTCGGGATGAATCGGCAAGAGTCGAAAGGCAGATTCTATATCCCCTTTTGCCATCAATGCACCCCTTCCACATTTTCTTACTAAATTTAAAGCCTTATCAAAAGTTGAGTAAGACACTGAACTTTCTTCTCTAAAAATCATGTAATTTAAAGATCCTCCCTTGGGGTATGATAGGTGATGTATTAGTCTATATGACCCGGGTTCTTTCTTTGGTACCAAACCCAGAGGGGATAACTGAAAACATTTAAATGGAGGAACATTAAAAGGGCCCTCAACTCTCCCTAACTCTAACTCTCTGCAAATCTTTTCCCAGGCTAAACTTGGTAACTCTAAAACTGATTTTAAATTTTCAACCCAACAAAATTTAACAGATCTGAAACCATTTTTAAGACCTTCCTTAATTAATTTGGCTTTCTCCCGGTTTGGATAGATTGCGAGTGGTAACCTTACCACTTTCACTGGGGTCTGTGCTTTTTGGAAATGTACCACTTTGCTGACCTCTTTTATAGCAGCGGAAATTAGGATGCGCACCTGAACAGGTAGCGCATTCGTGCCGGAATCTACAATTATTTAGCCACTTACATTGCCATTCGTTATAAGCCCAGCAAAAGCCTTTTTTCTGTGCAGCATTTGTAACCTGCTTATTAACAAAATTAGGCTGTCTCTGAGGGAACATCATGCTCACCCAAAGTCCGACATCCTTCATACCCCATTTAAGGTTGCTATGCACTGCTAGTTTCTGTCGGAATTGTTTGTCATAGTAAAGCCATGACAAACCCCCAAAATTTTTATATGCTTCCAAAATAGCTTCTGCATGTTGAAATAGCCCACAGCACAATTCTAGATATTTTTCACCTAACACGCTAGCATAAATGCAAAAAGCTTGCAGCCAATTATTGACCTAGGAATAAACTTTTTTCTCTCCTCATCCCCTTTTTCCCTGTCGGGTTTAGTAAATTCTCTGGCTGTGGGCAATAATGATAGAATATCAATATACTCCCCTTTCCATATCCTATCTTTTATTGACTTACTTAAATGAAAACCCAAAGGGGAGCTTTCACAATCTAACGCTTCTTTCATGCATGTCTCTTTTACTCTAACTTCTTCCCTCACAGAATGTGTCACTTTTGGATTAACTGTGACCACTTCTGTATCAGGCTCCCATACTCTCGCTAATTTAGGTGTCTGCAATAGTTTTGTAAGTTTTTCAAGTGAAGACACAACTTCCCTAAAACAGCATTATTCACATTTGTTTGTAACTCACCCAGCTCATGACTGCAACCCGGGATATCCTGAGCCGCTTCGCTTTCTTCACATAGCCTAGGTCTGTCCTCAGCCTCTTTATTCTTCTTCTTTTGTTCGTATTTTCTGCCCTGTTTCCACATCCTCTTCTTACTCTTTATTGGAGACGGTGAGAAGGTTTCCCTGGACCTCTTCGTTCTTGCCTTATGAATCCTGCAGGGGTCGCTATCACCAGATTTTCTTTCTTGCACTGGCCCTTTAATTTTTAGAGGAGAATATCCTGCTCCCTCCTCCATTATTGACTCCTCCTGTAGCTCAGCCCCCTCTTCTTCCTCTACTTCAATTAGACCAGAGGTGCTGGGGGCGGACTCCAAGCAAGCCTGTAGCCATGCCGTATCACTGCAGCCTAAAGCCTTCTGTTTAAGCTGTTCTAATAATGCCTCAATTGTGCCAGACATCTCCAAAGGTAAGAAACAGCAGCTTAAATATTTTAATATAGCCAACCTTCAGATTTGTCTGGCACAAGCTGAGGCAATTAATTTTGGCGCCCTTTAATTTATACCCCTTATTTTCCCTCCACTATTGTCCTTGCGCTGCTATCTACCAATCAGGGCTCATGCCCTGGTCGCGAGCTTGCCGCCTTTTCTGCCAGCGCGAGCTGCCTTGCAATTAACCCTATCTTGCATTTAACCCCTAGCGCGAGCGCTATACTTACCACCCACTTTGCTCCATCAAACCTCATGGGGCTTCTCCTTATGTAGTCCGCGTGCCCAACATAGTGTGTATTGGGGATGTATCAAGTGTGTGCATACGGGCTGTAGTGTGTGTAGAGGTTGTAGAGAGTGTGTGTTTAGAGAATGTAAAACGTGTTTGCTAACAAGGAATATAGTGTGTGCATAGGGGATCCAGAGTTTGTATGTCAGGAATGTAGTGTGTGTAGGTGGTTCAGTGTGTGTGTGTGTAGTGGATCTAGTGTGTAAAGGACCCAGAGTGTGTATAGGAGATTGTGTGTGTGTGTGTGCAGGGCCGGTGCAAGGATTTTTGGCTGCACAGGCAAAAACTGATTTTGCCGCCCCCCCCCTGCCCCCTGCCCCCCCCCCCCCCCCCTCTTCCCCACACACACTGGTTCCCTGGGTACTGATAGGCATGCAACACTTCCCCTGCTGCTGGAAATGCCTACAAGAAAGCTCTGGTTAGTGCCACTGACCTACGCCCAGCCACGCATTAACTCTCTCATTGGCTAACAGCGCTTAGCTGAAACTCTTAACCAATAAGTGAGGTCCTACATGGCTGGGCTTAGCTCAATAACTGGAGTTTCTGGTGGCAGCCTCCTGAAAATTAACCCCCTCCCTAAGCAATATTAATAATCACATAGGCCTGCAGTTTACTCCATGCCTCCCAAAAATTGGAAGTCCTTATTTCTTTGCAATTATACCCTCCTAAACTAAAATTCCATATTTCTCTGCAATGTACCCCTTTCTCCTCAATTCACATCATGGTTAGCTTCCCATAGCAATTAGGTCAATTAACCCCTTCCAGGTTCCCTGTGTGCACCCTTTTATAAGCTTTTACAGCTACTTCTGCTCTACACACTTACAGTGTAACAGTCACAAAACACTCACTCACAGATAGGGGCACACAGTCATACACACACTGCCCTCAGTCACACAGTAACATAAATTCTCAGAGATATACATAACACTCACTCACAGATAGGGGCACACAGTCATACACACACTGCCCTCAGTCACACAGTAACATAAATTCTCAGAGATATACATAACAATTACATACAAACACATTCAGTTACAGTCAAATAAAATCACAATCAGAAATATTCTCATACACATTTACAGTGATACACACTCACAGCATACACCTACAGTCACACTCATAGATGCACAAAATCACACAGACACAGACTTACAATTATGCATGCAGGGCATGCACACTCACAGTCAGACATTTATACTCTGACACACACAGACAACACACTCACATTCACAGACCCTGATACCCAATCACTTTCACACACCAGATACTCACTCACAGTCACTCATGGAGACACACCATGGGTGATCCACCATCAGACCTTGTAGCTCCTCATGCACACTGAGCTCCTGTTGCTGAGAGCTACTACCGGTAATTCCTTTATGCCCCATAGTGCTCCTCACTGTAACATGCAGTATGTGTGTTGTGGTAGTGTCTACCTGTAGGAGCTGGAGCCAGCCTTCAGAATGGGAGCTTGTTTCCCTGGCAGAGCTGTACTTACCTTTTCTGCAGCTCCTGTCAGCTCCCTCCTCCTCCGCGCGGTCTGTGCAGCTCCCTCTGTCAGCTCCCAGTGTAAGTCTCGCGAGAGCCGCGGCTCTCGCGAGACTTACACTGGGAGATGACCGAGGTGCTGAACGGACGGCGCGGAGGAGGAGAGAGCTGACAGGAGCTGCAGGAAAGGTAAGTACAGCTCTGCCAGCCCCCCTCTCCCCCCAGTCTGTATTATGGCAATGCAAATTGCCATAATACAGACTATGACTCGAGTATAAGCCGAGTTGGGGTTTTTCAGCACAAAAAATGTGCTGAAAAACTCAGCTTATACTCGAGTATATACGGTACCCAGGCAATCGCTGGCTTCTTATTACCAATCAAAAGAAAATTATTAACAAATACGCCAATGTTCATATTCATCAATAAACTTTAATAACATTGAGCCGATAAACACAATTTTTTTTATATATCAAATGAGGCCTAACGTATAATTGAAATCTATTAGACTCCCATCTTCCCAACCTTTGAATCATTTCATCACTTAAACCACACCTTGCTGCTTCTGTTGCCGCTCCAATTCTAAAAGAATGAGATGAATAACACTCATCGCCTAACTTTAACTTATCTATGCATAACCTAAAGACCTTTGTAAATTGGAACTTAGTCAAAGGAATGGTGTCACTATGCATGAAAAATGGGCCTTCAACCCTTGGTCTAATTGACAAGTAATTTTCGGTCACCTTAACCGGACACGAAAAGGAACCTTGGATCTCCAGCAATGTTAACCATCTTCCTTTGCCTTCCTGATCTGTTTTAGATTTGCTAATGAATACCATCACTTTCCTATCACTAACTATAATATCTTCCCATTGTAAACCCGACAAACAAAACTTACTCTTAGCCACTAACTCGCTAATTCTTAACGCTGCGAAAAAAGCTATTATAAATGAACATCTACTTAAATCTACCTCATACTCAGAATAGCATACTTCTTCCAAGACTACAAATAACTGTGATAACACTGTAAACGATATTGGTTTTCTGTTGTCCCTAACTCTACTGGCTCTTCTATAACCTCGAACTAACTGATTATTTATGAAATACTGCTTGATTGGTTTACACTCACACAGCTTCCTAAAGAAATCCACCTCGGCTAAACTACACGCTAACTTGGACTTAAAGAAACCCTTCTGCATTGACACCAATGTAAATTGTATTGCACTCTCCTTATCCTCTCCAAACGGATCTTTATTGTTTAACTGATTAAATTTGAACCTCTCATTCCATGCCCTGACATATGCACTCCACGTAGAAGCAGCTACCGAAATCATCAGCATAACACTTAACTGTCCCCAATCAAATCCCAGAGGTCTGACGATAACTGGGTTCCTTCCGCAGCTGCTCTTGGTGCCAATTTTCTAAATTCCTGCAATTGCAATTGTGAAAGAGCATCAGCCAGCCTATTGATTTTGCCTGGTATATGTCTAGCTTTCATCCATATGTTCAACTGAAAACACCTTAACACTAAGTGTCTAAGTAAATTGATAACTCTATTACACCTAGACTGTAAGGAATTAATTACCATTACTGCACTTAGATTGTTGCAAGTGACGATCAGTCGCCTATTTTTCCATGCTCCTCCCCATAGATATATTGCGGCTACAATTGGAAATAATTCCAACAATGTCAAATTTTTGGTTAAGCCTTCCCGTGCCCAAAGAACCGGCCATTCTTGTGCACACCACTGTCCATCCCAATATATGCCAAAACCGATAGCACCAGATGCGTCTGTAAACAGCTCAAGACTATCCGAATCTATGAACTCTTGTTGCCATATTGATCTTCCATTAAAATCTGTTAGAAAATTATTCCATACTTTTAGGTCTTGCTTCAATTCTTTTGTTACCCTAATGTGTGCAAATGGGGACTTAACCTTAGACATTGCTATCCCCAACTTCCTGGAGAAAGCTCTCCCCATTGGAATAACCCTTGAAGCAAATGTTAACAGACCTAATAGAGATTGTAAAACTTTTAGTGTCACCTTCTCACAGCCCATTACCTGCTGGATCAGCGTCTTCATTTTCAGTATCTTATCCTCTGGCAACCTAAATTCCATTTTTGTTGAATCAATAATTATTCCCAGAAATTGCAAACAAAACGTGGGTAAAACCGTTTTATCCTCTGCTAATGGAATTCCTAAATGACCAGCCACCCTTCTGAATGTTTCTAGTAAGTTCTTACAGTTGTCACTATCCTTAGTGCCCACAAATAAAAAATCATCCAAGTAATGCATTACTTGCTTCTGACCTGATTCGCACCGAATAATCCATTCCATAAAAGTCGCAAAGTTCTCAAAATAAGAACATGACAGCGCACAACCCATAGGCAAGCACTTATCGCAAAAATACTGGCCCTTGAACTGAAAACCTAGCGAATTGAAGGATTCGGGATGAATCGGCAAGAGTCGAAAGGCAGATTCTATATCCCCTTTTGCCATCAATGCACCCCTTCCACATTTTCTTACTAAATTTAAAGCCTTATCAAAAGTTGAGTAAGACACTGAACTTTCTTCTCTAAAAATCATGTAATTTAAAGATCCTCCCTTGGGGTATGATAGGTGATGTATTAGTCTATATGACCCGGGTTCTTTCTTTGGTACCAAACCCAGAGGGGATAACTGAAAACATTTAAATGGAGGAACATTAAAAGGGCCCTCAACTCTCCCTAACTCTAACTCTCTGCAAATCTTTTCCCAGGCTAAACTTGGTAACTCTAAAACTGATTTTAAATTTTCAACCCAACAAAATTTAACAGATCTGAAACCATTTTTAAGACCTTCCTTAATTAATTTGGCTTTCTCCCGGTTTGGATAGATTGCGAGTGGTAACCTTACCACTTTCACTGGGGTCTGTGCTTTTTGGAAATGTACCACTTTGCTGACCTCTTTTATAGCAGCGGAAATTAGGATGCGCACCTGAACAGGTAGCGCATTCGTGCCGGAATCTACAATTATTTAGCCACTTACATTGGCATTCGTTATAAGCCCAGCAAAAGCCTTTTTTCTGTGCAGCATTTGTAACCTGCTTATTAACAAAATTAGGCTGTCTCTGAGGGAACATCATGCTCACCCAAAGTCCGACATCCTTCATACCCCATTTAAGGTTGCTATGCACTGCTAGTTTCTGTCGGAATTGTTTGTCATAGTAAAGCCATGACAAACCCCCAAAATTTTTATATGCTTCCAAAATAGCTTCTGCATGTTGAAATAGCCCACAGCACAATTCTAGATATTTTTCACCTAACACGCTAGCATAAATGCAAAAAGCTTGCAGCCAATTATTGACCTAGGAATAAACTTTTTTCTCTCCTCATCCCCTTTTTCCCTGTCGGGTTTAGTAAATTCTCTGGCTGTGGGCAATAATGATAGAATATCAATATACTCCCCTTTCCATATCCTATCTTTTATTGACTTACTTAAATGAAAACCCAAAGGGGAGCTTTCACAATCTAACGCTTCTTTCATGCATGTCTCTTTTACTCTAACTTCTTCCCTCACAGAATGTGTCACTTTTGGATTAACTGTGACCACTTCTGTATCAGGCTCCCATACTCTCGCTAATTTAGGTGTCTGCAATAGTTTTGTAAGTTTTTCAAGTGAAGACACAACTTCCCTAAAACAGCATTATTCACATTTGTTTGTAACTCACCCAGCTCATGACTGCAACCCGGGATATCCTGAGCCGCTTCGCTTTCTTCACATAGCCTAGGTCTGTCCTCAGCCTCTTTATTCTTCTTCTTTTGTTCGTATTTTCTGCCCTGTTTCCACATCCTCTTCTTACTCTTTATTGGAGACGGTGAGAAGGTTTCCCTGGACCTCTTCGTTCTTGCCTTATGAATCCTGCAGGGGTCGCTATCACCAGATTTTCTTTCTTGCACTGGCCCTTTAATTTTTAGAGGAGAATATCCTGCTCCCTCCTCCATTATTGACTCCTCCTGTAGCTCAGCCCCCTCTTCTTCCTCTACTTCAATTAGACCAGAGGTGCTGGGGGCGGACTCCAAGCAAGCCTGTAGCCATGCCGTATCACTGCAGCCTAAAGCCTTCTGTTTAAGCTGTTCTAATAATGCCTCAATTGTGCCAGACATCTCCAAAGGTAAGAAACAGCAGCTTAAATATTTTAATATAGCCAACCTTCAGATTTGTCTGGCACAAGCTGAGGCAATTAATTTTGGCGCCCTTTAATTTATACCCCTTATTTTCCCTCCACTATTGTCCTTGCGCTGCTATCTACCAATCAGGGCTCATGCCCTGGTCGCGAGCTTGCCGCCTTTTCTGCCAGCGCGAGCTGCCTTGCAATTAACCCTATCTTGCATTTAACCCCTAGCGCGAGCGCTATACTTACCACCCACTTTGCTCCATCAAACCTCATGGGGCTTCTCCTTATGTAGTCCGCGTGCCCAACATAGTGTGTATTGGGGATGTATCAAGTGTGTGCATACGGGCTGTAGTGTGTGTAGAGGTTGTAGAGAGTGTGTGTTTAGAGAATGTAAAACGTGTTTGCTAACAAGGAATATAGTGTGTGCATAGGGGATCCAGAGTTTGTATGTCAGGAATGTAGTGTGTGTAGGTGGTTCAGTGTGTGTGTGTGTAGTGGATCTAGTGTGTAAAGGACCCAGAGTGTGTATAGGAGATTGTGTGTGTGTGTGTGCAGGGCCGGTGCAAGGATTTTTGGCTGCACAGGCAAAAACTGATTTTGCCGCCCCCCCCCTGCCCCCTGCCCCCCCCCCCCTCTTCCCCACACACACTGGTTCCCTGGGTACTGATAGGCATGCAACACTTCCCCTGCTGCTGGAAATGCCTACAAGAAAGCTCTGGTTAGTGCCACTGACCTACGCCCAGCCACGCATTAACTCTCTCATTGGCTAACAGCGCTTAGCTGAAACTCTTAACCAATAAGTGAGGTCCTACATGGCTGGGCTTAGCTCAATAACTGGAGTTTCTGGTGGCAGCCTCCTGAAAATTAACCCCCTCCCTAAGCAATATTAATAATCACATAGGCCTGCAGTTTACTCCATGCCTCCCAAAAATTGGAAGTCCTTATTTCTTTGCAATTATACCCTCCTAAACTAAAATTCCATATTTCTCTGCAATGTACCCCTTTCTCCTCAATTCACATCATGGTTAGCTTCCCATAGCAATTAGGTCAATTAACCCCTTCCAGGTTCCCTGTGTGCACCCTTTTATAAGCTTTTACAGCTACTTCTGCTCTACACACTTACAGTGTAACAGTCACAAAACACTCACTCACAGATAGGGGCACACAGTCATACACACACTGCCCTCAGTCACACAGTAACATAAATTCTCAGAGATATACATAACACTCACTCACAGATAGGGGCACACAGTCATACACACACTGCCCTCAGTCACACAGTAACATAAATTCTCAGAGATATACATAACAATTACATACAAACACATTCAGTTACAGTCAAATAAAATCACAATCAGAAATATTCTCATACACATTTACAGTGATACACACTCACAGCATACACCTACAGTCACACTCATAGATGCACAAAATCACACAGACACAGACTTACAATTATGCATGCAGGGCATGCACACTCACAGTCAGACATTTATACTCTGACACACACAGACAACACACTCACATTCACAGACCCTGATACCCAATCACTTTCACACACCAGATACTCACTCACAGTCACTCATGGAGACACACCATGGGTGATCCACCATCAGACCTTGTAGCTCCTCATGCACACTGAGCTCCTGTTGCTGAGAGCTACTACCGGTAATTCCTTTATGCCCCATAGTGCTCCTCACTGTAACATGCAGTATGTGTGTTGTGGTAGTGTCTACCTGTAGGAGCTGGAGCCAGCCTTCAGAATGGGAGCTTGTTTCCCACTCCCTCGCGGTCTGGTGACATACGTCATGTTATGGGAGGGCTGATACAGAGCAAGGGGGCGGAGCTTTGCAGACAGCAGCCAATGAAAACTCTGCAGGGCTGTTACAATGCCTCAGGGAGGCCCTGCAGCATCCAGGCTTCCATAGTGTGACTCCGTAGCAGCAGCTCTGAACTTCAAAACACCGGCAGTGTGTGAGTTGTGAGGGGCGGCTGCTGTGGGCTTAGGGTGTCAGAAATATTTAAAAATCCAAGTCTCTGGCCAGGTGCTAGAGATTTGGATTTTTGCGCCCCCCTTCTGTGGCGCCCTAAGGCGGCCGCCTGTGCCGCCTTATGGACGCGCCGGCCCTGTGTGTTTGTGTAGAGGATTTAGAGTGTATATAGGGATCTACTGTGTGTGTGTAGATTAGATGATCCAGAGTTGGGTAAGGGATCTAGTGTGTATCTGGAGCATAATGTGTGTAGTGGTGCAGTGTGAGGGGTGCTGTAGTATATATATGTACATATATGTTTGGATGTATTGTATGTGTGAGGGCGCAGTGTGTTGGGTGTGCTGTGTGTATGTGTGAAGGGTGTGTGTGTGTGAGGGGGGCAGCATGTGTGTGTGTGAGGGGTGCAGTGTGTGTGTATTCTTATCTGCCATCACATTCTATGTGTCTAATTCTCTTAGTCTGTTAACTCACTGAGGGTTATTTTATATATTATATATGTGTGTGAGGTTTCTGTGTGTGTCTGAGGGTGTTGTGTGTGTGTGTTTGAGCATGCTGTGTGGGTAAGTGTGCTGTGTGTAAGTGTACTGTTAGTGTGAGTGTGTGGGTGCTGTGTGTGAGGGTGATGTGTGTGTGTGTGCTGTGTGTGTCTGAGCATGATGTGTGTGTGTGTGTGTGAGGGTGCTGTGTGTGTCTGAGGGTGCTGTTTGTGAGTGTGCTGTGTGTTTGTCTGAGGGTGCTGTGTGTGCAAGTGTGCTGTGTGTGTGAGGGTTCTGTTTGTTTCTGGGGTGCTGTGTGTTGGGTGTGCTGTGTGTGTCTGAGTGTGCTGTTAGTGTGAGTGTGGTGTATGTGTCAGTGTGCTGTGTGTGTGTGCTGTTAGTGTGGGTGTGCTGTGTGTGTGAATATGTCTGGAGGGATTGTGTGTGGGGGAGGAGATGTAAATATATTAAAGGTTTTTTTTTTTTTTTTTTAAATAAACTTCATATTCTTACCTTTAGCCTGGAAGGGAGAGCCGTGCTACCATGGAGAATGGCAGTGCTACAGTCCCTGGTGGTCCTAGTGGTGAGTGAACTCTACCCTGCAGTTCCTGGGATAGAGTTCACTCTCGCGAGATCTGAGGATTGCCGCAGTTATCGCGAGAGGAACCCGGCGGAGCTGCAGGGTAGAGATCCACCAGGTCCTCCTCTCCCTCCCCAGCCAGCGGCAGCGTGGGCCGTTGAGGGAGATCTTTGATCTCCCCACAGGCCCATGAAGGCACACAGCAAGGCCGGCACACTGATAGTGTCGGCCCTGCATGGGCCGGCCGGGGAGATCATATGATCTCAGCCCCTGGTCATCGCGGCCCATCGGGCATTTGCCCGGTATGCCCAATGGCCAGTCCGGGCCTGGCCACAACCTTCCATTCTGGCACAATTATCATGTCTTGATGTGTTCTAGTATTTTATATATTCCTCTCTAATACCAGCATACAACATTTTGCTCTCCCCAAGCATATTTAAAACTCCTTATGACTCACACTATGGCCTTTTATATTTAATGTAATTTCCTCTATTCCTGGCAAATTATAATCCTTCAGAGAATCCCACATGTCTTTATTCTGTTCAAGCCTATCTATTCTTGTATCATCCCACCCCATCCAATTACCTTGTTTTTTCACACTTTCAAAAGTACTTTATCGTTTCTAGCTTAAATCATTATAAAATGGGTTGCTCTTTTAACGGATTGACAAGGGAATTCAAATAAAAAAGTAACAACTCAATTTCCATTTTGGATATTCCATTATCATTTCACCCAGAGTCTCACCTTCTACCTTTGGCTACAGTTTGTCTTACCTTCTCTAGCTATTACATATTATAATATGTCTGACAATATCACTTAGCATTTCTTCACAACTGCCTCACATTACCCTTTGAAGGCACCCAAAAGCTGCAGTTCTTCCTGCACAGACTTGAGCGGGTCCCTTGAAATTTACCGTAATGTGTGGAATTCTAAATCCAAGTCCTATATGCACATTCTTATCATGTTCGAACACCCCTATTCATTCAACTATTCATGTTATCTGATAAACATCCAGAGTCCATAGCTCTACTTTAGTAGTTCATTGACTAACGTTAAAACAAATCTGCTCCTATTCTAAGCCAAAAAGATATTTCAGGTTGGTGCAGTAGCCTTTCTAAGGCATGATATAGAAACATGTTTTCCAGCCCTAAATTGTTCTCATGGTAATTTGGTTGTCATTATCCTTGATATTTCAATTGGTATAAGCAGGACTGACTGCGGGGTAATTATGGCTTTGTGATGTGTTAAATGGCCGAACAATAACACAAGAGTTTTTGCTTTTTCCTAGCCTGGCATATGAATGTGTTGCCTGGTGGGTGATACTGACATATTCTCATTTGCTTCATGTTGCCTTGCTATGACTCAGACTCTGCATTGTATGAATTGATCACAAGATGCTTTTAAAATGATTGGAACATCGGGGAAGTGCTGTTTGTAAATGTGCATAAGCTATAAGGTGCCTGGCATGGGTATGCATTGTACTGGCCAGAAAGGCACAATGGATTTTGTAGTAAGACTAATGATTGCATTCCTGTAGAGTTTACTCTATCTATTTGTCAAATCATCATTAGGTAAGATACATTTAAGTAAACAGAAAAACACTTTGTGTTACTGAATAGCTGTTTGTTTTTTGGGAAAATGTAAGAAATGCGGGGGCAGATAAACAACAGTCTAGAACAGGGGTAGACAACCTTCGGCACTCCAGATGTTGTGGACTACATCTCCCCTGATGCTTTGCTAGCATTATGGCTGTAAACATTATGGGAGATTTAGTCCACAACATCTGAAGTGCCAAAGGTTGCCTTCCGCCAGGTCTAGAATATGAAGCTACACAGACTTGATAGGCCCTATAAAGGGAGCTAAATGACGCTTAACCCCTTAAGGACACATGACATGTGTGACATATCATGATTCCCTTTTATTCCAGAGGTTTGGTCCTTAAGGGGTTAAACCAAAGATAAGTATTTATCTGTATATGAAACATTGCAATCAGAAATGCTGCATATACAGGCTCCTAACAGTGGATACCATAGTGCCAGCAGTCATGTTGGGGAATAGGAGGGGAAGAAAGTCCCTGTTACTCTCTTCTCGCCACTGGGTCTTCAACTAGTGTGTGCCTGCCTCTCGATATATATATATATATATAGTCAGTGTGCAGATATTTGTTTAACATTGTATTGACTATCCATTGACTTCAGGTGGAAGGGGTTTTCAATCACAATTTTTCCCCACCATAACTTTTTTTTGCATCGCAAGTACTGCCAAGCCTCAATAGCAAGACAGTAACCAACCTCATGCTGATGATTTGCATTAACAATGAAACAGCTGTCCATAAGTGGTTCGCTGGCTTTGCATATTTTCCCAAGTTGTGTTTTAAAGCTGTTGTATACAGCAAACACAGACTCAAAGGAATCCATGTTTAAAATGGAATGAGGCAAAAATGTGATTCTTTGTTAAACTAATTTGCATATTCCCACCATGAATCCTTTGCGGTAGTAACACCACTGCATATGTGTGATTTCTGTGGGAAAATCAAATATTATGTGGTGTGCAGATATTTGTTTAATATTGTAGTGACTATCCACTGACTTCAGGTGGAAGGGGTTTTCAATCACAATTTTTCCCCACCATAACTTTTTGGGTTTTTGAGATATATATATATATATATATATATATATATATATATATATATATATATGTGCCCTGGCATGGGCATGCTCTGTACTGGCCAGAAAGGTATGCATTGTACTGGCAAGAATGTAGTGGATTTCTACGTTGAACGTAACTGTCTTACTCATTTTAAATACCATAAAACATAATCTAATTATTGAGCTAGTAGAATTGCAAAACAGAGACAAACTTATTTAAAAATCAATTTTACCTCACCTGTCAATCAATTATATGTAATATATATTTTATTTCCGCAATATATATATTTTATCTCCCCCAACCATTCTCTGAAAAAAGTGAGAGGGCAGAAAAGGATAATAACACAGGGCTATTCACTTAAGTGAGAATTATAAGGAATCCTTGCTAAATTGGAAATATATTTGACTAGAATTATTTTTAAAGTTTGACTATTTTTGCCTCAATTTTGAAATTCACTTTGATTTACCAACATTTCTCACATTAGTGAATATTCCTGCCTGATCTTGCGTGTTCTGATTCACCATGTTAAGACAATTCATGTAAGAATCCTTTAAACAATTCTCCATCTTTTTGTCTCTCTCCTTGTTTCCAATTATAGACAAAAATAAGTTGGTTATGAAAATTGTAAAATCACCATTAATATGTTTAATAAAACCATTATTGTATATTTTAAAACATGCACTTTTTTTTATTTAAAAAACACAATGTGTCACATACTGCAGCCCCAAGAAAATGCACACAATTGTATGTGAAACAATAATTAACTTCTGTTAAGTTATAAAGTTTTTTTGCAAATAGTCTTCTTAAAGGGAAACTCCAGTGCCAGGAAAACAATCCGTTTTCCTGGCACTAGAGGTTCCCTCTCCCTCCCACCCCCCAATCCCCAGTTGCTGAAGGGGTGAAAACCCCTTCAGTCACTTACCTCAGGCAGCGGCATGTCCCACGTCGCTGCCTGCTCCTCCCCCGCCGCTCCATTGGCGCACGTCCGCATTGGCTCACCCCATAGGAAAGCATTGAAAATGAATTTCAATGCTTCCCTATGGGGAATAGAGCGACGCTGGAGGTCCTCACACAGCGTGAGGACGTCCAGCGACGCTCTAGCACAGATAATCTGTACTATGATGCAGGAAGTGACCTCTAGTGGCTGTCTAATAGACAGCCACTAGGGGAGGACTTAACCCTGCAAGGTAATTATTGCAGTTTATAAAAAAGGTACACAACCAACCTGTTTTTCAAAGTCCCCCAGGCTGCTAAAAAAAATAAATAAAAAAAATATATATATATATTGTTACGAAACCAATTTCGCCACTGGTTTTTGGAGAGGACTAATGGCCAGCCTTTTGCCCAAAGACTATGGGCCCTGCAAAAAGACATGTTAAAAAGTGACTTCCATCGGAAAATGTGCCTCGTGCCTCTTCCCCTCCCCTTTTCCTGTCCTATTGTCTCTCCAGCAGGGCTTTGTCCCAGGGACACTGCCAGACCAGTTTAAACTGGCTGCTTTGTCCCTCCTCAATTTCCAATCAGCCCTTGCTATTGTTTGACCCCACCCTTCCTTGTACTATAGTGCACTTTTAACATTGAAAATATACCGTCCCCACAGCCTTATTCTCTGGAACTGTTTTGGACATGAAAATGTGCGTGTGGTTGGTCAAAAGAGACCTCCAGGAGTTTCCTGAACCCCTGCTCTGATCTGGGTGATTTTTGGATATGTTGCTCACCTAGATCAGGGCTATCTGTAATCCGTAATATTATGGGGATATGTTATGTTTTGGGGTGTTTTCTGGACTTTGGGGAAAATGTGTGTTTTTCTGCCTGTGAATAATTAGGTTATTGTATTAGCTACTTTAATTATATCACAGACATAGGGGAGGGATTGTGTGCTGTAAGTGGGAGTGTCGGGCAGTGTTGTATTGTTCTGATTGGTTTGTGTCTTGTGTGTGCCTGTGTTCCATCATGTCCAGGGTCCAGGTCCAGGGTGTGTGCCTCTGGCCTGAGGAATTGTATATAAGCAAACCTGTACCAATAAAGCCTCAGACATTAGAAAACAATGCCTAAAGTACAATGTGTGTGAAAAATAACACAAAAAAAATGACTACCCTCAAAGGCTGACAAAGACTGGTGGTAGAATTAATGCATGGAAAGTGTTAAAATACCACGATTTGAAATATGAAAGGGTGTCTACTTTTCAAAAATATATGGTTTGAAGGGGGTAAATTACTTTGGCTGGCTTTAAAAATGTCCCAAGTAGGACATGGGTGCATGATGACCAGCTGTGAAAATTCCAAGTTGGAAAACTGGAATGCGCACCCTCCAAATAAGGTATTTTAGCCCTCAGAGAACCCGACACACCTATACATGTGGGGTATCACTGTACACATATTGAGGTGTTATTTGGCAGTAACCCTTAACCCCTTAAGGACCAAACTTCTGGAATAAAATGGAATTATGACGTGTCAGACATGTCATGTGTCCTTAAGGGGTTAAAGTTCCCTTAAATACATGTATTCCTAAATTGCAATGTGTGTCAAAAAAAATCACCAATTTTTTTTGTTTTAAAAATTTGGCATAGATTAATGGTAAAATGGTTGCATGAAAAGAGTCAAAATACCACAAGTTTAATACCTTAGGTTGTCTTCTTTAAAAAAAAATATGTACATGTGAAGGGTTATTCAGGGATTCCTGACAGATATCAGTGTTACAATGTAACTTGCGTTAATTAAAAAAAAAAAAAAATGGTTTGGAAATAGCAAAGTGCTACTTGTACTTATAGCCCTATAACTTTACAAAAAAAATATAAGTACATGTTAACATTGCTGTCTAAACTCAGGACAAAATTTAGAAACTATTTAGCACAGGTGTTTTTTTATGGTTTAGATGCGTAACATATTTTGGGGGTCAATGTTCGAAAAAGTGTTGTCTTTTTTTACATTTTTTCATCATATTTTATACTTCTTTTTATAGTAAATTATATGATGTGATGAAAATAATAGTATCTTTAGAAAGACCATTTAATGGCGAGAGAAACATTATATAATATGTGTGGGTACAGTAAATGAGTAAGACGAAAATTAAAGCTAAACACAAACACCGCAGAAATGTAAAATGAGCCCTGGTCCTTAACGGTAAGAATATTGTAAAACGGTCTGGTCCCTAAGGGGTTAAAGAACTGTGACAAAACACATTTTCTATTTGAAATGATTCATGTAAAGGAAAGATCAGTTATGGGCATTCTGAAATATTTCTTACAGACATGTTATTCCCCCCCCCCCCCCCCCCCCCACGCCCCCTTCTTTTTTGCACCAGCTTTTCAATCTATTTAAAATTGGAATTGACAGTTGTACATTTCGTCACAAATGGATATAAATATAGTTGCAGCAGGAAGTGTTGCACCATGATTGCTACTTTGTTTGTTAGGTGCTACAGTTACTCTAGTTGCTTCCCTTGCACTGTGATAATGATGCCTTAAATGTGCATCACTGACTATACTTAATTTACATGTCTATCACAATCATAGGTCTAGGTACATGCTTAGCAGTACTCTTGAGAGAGTGACGTGCGTCTGCCGTAATTACTACAAGAAGCTGCTAATGCTTCATTCAGGTGGCGCATATCAAATGCATGAATTAAAAGTAGCCCATGGCTTTGCTTATGGAAGTTTTAGTTGTTTGTATATGAAGCAGAGTAGGCCTTCTAATCTGCTCAATGACATCAGTATGTGAATGTGGACATCAATTGACTCAATTAATAGAACTATTTAATCTTTTTTTCTTTTATATAAAAGTCATATCAATCAAACTAGATAATCTAGTGGGTCATTACTTGAATGTTATTTTTAGGTGGGATCCAAAAGGAGACAAACTTTTTTTATTGCTTTATTGATTTCCACTTGTTTCATATAAAACACAGATTTAAAAAAATAAATAAATAGGTTAGACTCGTGACATACTACTTTTCTTAATCATATTCTTATTTGATCACTTATTTCCACTTTCTTGTACACTGTCATATTTTACAATTTTAAAATATGTGGTAAGTTTAATTGTTATGAATATTTTTGTTAATGCAAGGGGTCACAAAACATGATTTACATGGTTCTATTTTGTGTTTTTTCTTCTGTTGGCCGAGTTATTTAATGGTCAGATTCACAAACTGAGAAGCTAACCGTATTAAATCAATAATGCTCTTGAGTCATTTTGTACCAAATTGCTGTATCAAGCATAATAAATAGCAACGAAAACAACACCGGTTAAAATTAATGTTCCTTCTACAGACTTAGAAACATAGAATGTGACGGCAGATAAGAACCGTTCAGCCCATCTAGTCTGCCCAATTTTCTAAATACTTTCATTAGTCCCTGGCCTTATCAAATATTTGATTGTTTTTTTATACTTGTTTTATATTACTCCTACGGTTAATACTGTTCGGGTAAGTGGATACCCCCTTTTTATATCACTTGCATTTGGGTTCCACCCCCTTATAACCAGGAGTTTGCTTATTATTTTATCTTCATTTAAATAAATATATACTTTTTTTCATCTACGGAATTTTTCAATTCGTTAGCCTGAATTGGCACCTTTGAGCCTGCTATACAGAGCCTGGTATGGCTCTGTCAAATGTGAGTGGTAGTCCATCTTTATTCAGTATACATTTTTATTACACAGTATACACTATGTTATGTTTTATACTTATATCTTGTAGATAATATTCTGCCATCTGCCTACGTTCAGGTTGTATTTTATGGTTGTTTACTACCACTACACTTGTTTTTGGGACTATCCCTCCCTACGTGGTTTTGATACACACTCTTTACCAATATTTATCTTATAGTTAGGATAGCCTTATGCCTATCCCACGCATGCTTAAACTCCTTTACTGTGTTAACCTCTACCACTTCAGTTGGAAGGCTATTCCATGCATCCACTACACTCTCAGTAAAGTAATACTTACTGATATTATTTTTAAACCTTTGTCCCTCTAATTTAATACTATGTCCTCTTGTTGTGGTAAGTTGTGTACTAGTATAGAGTATGCCAGTGAAATAAAATGTAGCTATTGACTCACGCTCATCCTGATTAATTTGTGTTAAATAAATAAAAAACATATCAATACAAAATATAGCTGTTGTATTGTTTTATAATCAGAAGTTAAACTGAGTTTTTTGTTGTTTTAGATTTATGCAACGTGCCAGATGTAAGTGTTGGTAATCTGAAAAGGAGCAACACGGATGATGCATTGGATCAGGTGCATTCAAGAGAGAGAATGGATGTTATTAACCAGACTTATAAGGTAAGAAAATGACCCTCTTTATAGGACCATTTAGAATATTTCCTAATCATGATTTGCAACATCATTTCACACGACTTTTGCCAAACATTTTTATACAAGTCTACATTTATTGTTATTCTAATAACCAGTCTTCCTTTATTACTTTTATTACTTTTTATATCTCCATGCAAATTATCAAGTACCCATGGCAATACTGTATTCATACTACCCTCCCTAATAATACTTATTCATGTATTTCCTGCCCCATTTATACCCCATATCATAATTCACTTTATTAGTTTTATTCCTCTGCACCATTGTATCTTTATTTATTTTATTCTACTTTTCCATCATTCACTTTATTCCGTCATTACTTTATTATTCTTTTTCTCTGATCCCTTCATCCATTTTATTTTATCACCCTTTCCTTGTGATGTTGTCTATTCTTTCTATCACTTATATTTCCCATGCCATTGTCACTTTTATTCTTGTGATGTCAGTGTTCTCATTATAACCATATAATTATTTATTTTACCCCTCTCATATCCTTTTTATAACTCAGTGCCAGTCCCCATTTCTCTATGCCTCTAAACCTTTTATTCCTTCCCGTCATTATCTTTTGATACCTCTGATGCTGCTACCTCTGTTATTCCCCCATGCATAACCTATCTCAATTTGTACAGTATGTGTTTGTATCAGTGCTATGAAATCTACAGAGCTTGTTTTGTAGATTAAATTGGTCAAGAGATGTTTGGTTGTCATAGTTTTGTTAAATCCAAGCCTTTAAACCTGAACACACTGTGTATTGATTTCTTGCATAAGTTGTTTTCTGCAGAATGTCATTGCTTTTTATGCTATGAGAATGTTATCAATTTAAATGCACATTGTAAAGAGCAATAGTCTTTTAGTAATAGCTTATTAATGTAGAGTGGTATGTGCACCTGTGTTTATATATTGTGCCTTTTATATAATGCTCAAGACACTAAATTAGATCTAGAGGAGATATTGATGGCACAGAGGAGACCGAGATCTGCATCTTGGTAGCATTCTCTACGCAACAGGGACTGAACATTTTTAGGACTTTGTGATCGACATTGAACATTTATATAACTGTTATAGATTATTTTGTGTCTACCTCTAATTGTAATATTTTCATGATTTTTTAACAATGCCCAGTATATATTGTAATAACTGGGTCAAGTTGGAATTCGTTATGTTATGGAAAAGTTTTTGTTTGCATTTGTTTCTTGTTGGAGAGACATTTCACAACCTTGTTTCTTTTACAGAAGTAATGTATATTACAGTGAAAAATGCTTTATGACAGCCATATGAAATTAATATATCGTTATTGTGTCTTTTAGATTCTTATAAATATAATTAATGTACTGATACTCATTTATCTTTTTAATGTAGCTGATAAAGAGTTACATTTACATTACGTTAATTACAGTACATAGTTATTAATTCCTTATTTATAATATTTATAACTGACCTATCCAAAGAAGCAAATCAAGAATTGGAATTAGCTGTGTGCATGCAAACGGTAAACTTACTAAACAGGGTTCTAGAGATAATTACGTAATAGTCAATATACATGAATAGTGGAAAGAGACTTCAGAGTGCTTGGATTGTCATTTATATAGATGTAAATAAATTATCTCATATTATTTTAACAGGCAGATCATGTTTTAGAATTTCCTACTGCACTGATGGTAATGGTATATGCTATTATTTACCATAATCGATGGGTGATAGTTCACAAAACATATTTGTGCAGACTGTGAGTTCTAGTCACAATCTAACCAAGAGTTAATGATTATTACCTGCCATGTAACATGTATTCCTGATCCTATAATGTTAAAACTAAAATGTAGTCCCCTGGGTCCCCCTTGCCCCTCTAAATATAGCAAAATCTTATTTCAGTCTTATTTGTATTTCAGTCTGCCACTGCTGGCTCTGCCCCTGATCTGCTGACATCATCAGAAGTTGTGTTCCGAGCCTATCACAATGCTTTCACATAAGATTGGCTGAGACTGTCAAGGAAGCAGATCAGGGGCAATGCCAGCACAAGTCAACCCAAAGCTGAGTGCTCTTAAAGTGCAACAAGAGCATGTTTCATATGAATAACACATTGACTTGTGCTATGCTATGATGCACAAGTTGGTTTACATCAACCTTTTGATTATAGACAAGGCTGAAACCCAAGTGCAGTTACATTAACCCTTTAAGTCCGGAGGACGTACTATTACGCCACGCAGAAACCGGCTCTAAACGCCGGCGGGCGTAATAGTACGTCCTCGCTTTTATTGCCGCCCACGTGGCCGGCGGTATTCTCCCGCTGCAGATCGCGGTCGGGGGGGATGCCTGGCCCCCCGGGCAACCCCCCCTGTGGCCGGTGACCGCGATCTGCAGTCTCTGATCGCAGTGACAGGCTGTCACTGCGACCAGTATTCAGCATGTGTCAGCCGATTTCAAATCGGCTGACACATGCGGCCGGCGGCTTTCCCCTTGTGCAGATCGCGGTCGGGGGACTTACCTGGCCCCCCAGGCAGTCCCCCTGGGGTCAGTGACCGCGATCTGCTAAGTCTGATCGCAGTGACAGGCTGTCACTGCGATCTCAAAGCACTCTGATCGCAGTGACAGCCTGTCACTGCGATCAGTGTTACATGTGTCAGCCTATTGGCGGACACATGTAACTGGCACAATGATCCCCCTGCAGATTGGAAGGGGGGAGTGCTTGTACCACCCAGGCACTCCCCCCTGTGGTCAATTACCCAATCTGCAGGAGGTGATCACAGTGACAGGCAGTCACTGTGATCACTGATCCTGTGTGTCAGCCAGTGATGTGAAATCACTGGCTGACACTGTCTCTGCCCCCTGTCCTGTAAAAAAAAAAAAATATTAGTTCAAAAAATAAATTAAAAAAATTAGTTACAAATAAAATATACTTAGATCATATATATTATATATATATATGATCTAAGTATATATATATATATATACACATACACACACACACATTTACACATACACGACGTGTATTTAAATATTAATAAATATATAATTATATATATATATATTAATATCAAATTACACGTAGACTGATACTGATTAAATATATATATAATTATTGTTATATATATATTTATATATAATATAAAAAATATATATGTAAATACGTAAAAAAATAAAATTAAAAAAATATTTAAAAATAAATAATTAAAAAATATATAGATGTGTATTATTTCGTTCTAACTGTATTGTGATAATAATATATATATATTTATATCAAAATACACGTAGAACAAAATAATATATATATCATAATATATATCTATATACATAAATATATACGTATAAATCACTATATATACCTATATATAAATAAAAATATTTAAAAAAAATTATATATATATACGTATATATACACATATGTATATATATACATATATTAATTCTACACATATATTTATGTAATAATTTTACATAATTAGGTATCCTAATTAATTACAATTAGCGGGACCTGCCTGACAACCCATGCCGAAAGTATAGGGAATTTAATTTGCTAGCACTATATTTAACCCTATAACTTTCCAAGACACCATAAAACCTGTACATGGGGGGTACTGTTTTACTCGGGAGACTTTGCTGAACACAGATATTAGTGTTTCAAAACAGTAAACTGTATTATAACGATGATATCGGCAGTAAAAGTGACGTTTTCTGCATTTTTCACGCACAAACAGCACTTACACGGACGATATTATTGCTGCAATACTTTTTACTGTTTTGAAATACAAATATTTGTGTTGAGCGAAGTCTCCCGAGTACAACAGTACCCCACATGTACAGGTTTTATGGTGTTTTCAAAAGTTACAGCGTCAAATATAAGGCTTGTGTTTCATTTTTTTCACATTAAAATTCGCCAGATTGGTTACGTTGCCTTTGTGACCCTATGGTAGCCCAAGAATGAAAATTACCCCTATGATGGGATACCATTTGCAATAGTAGACAACCCAAGGTATTGCAAATGGGGTTTGTCCAGACTTTTTTAGTAGCCACTTAGTCACAAACACTGGCCAAAATTGGCGTTTTTTGCATTTTTCACACACAAACAAATACTAACGCTAACTTTGGCCAGTGTTTGTGACCAAATGGCTACTAAAAAAGACTGGACATACCCCATTTGCAATACCTTGGGTTGTCTACTATTGCAAATGGTATGCCATTATGGGTGTAAATTTAATTCCTGGGCTACTATACAGTCTCAAAGGCAACGTAACCAATCTGGCAAATTTAAATTTCAAATGTAACACGCTATATTTGACCCTGTAACTTCCTAAAACACCATAAAACCTGTACATAGGGGGTACTGTTTTACACGTGAGACATCGCTGAATACAAATATGTGTATTGTATTGCAGTAAAAGCAAACAGTATTTTGACATCCACAGTTAAAATGTCACATAGAACTAAAAAAAAATAAAAAATTCTTTTTTTCTCCCATTTTTTTATATATTTTTTATATTAAATTATGTTCCATACCTAAATATTTGATGTTAAATGAAAGCCCTGTTTCCCCTGAATAAAATGATATATAATAAGGGGGGATGCATTTCATATGAAAGAGGTGAATTACGGTTGGACAGACATATAGCGCAAATGCCAGGTTTTGTTTACGTTTTGTTCTGTTCACAACTTTTACATTTGGCTGCGGTGTTAAGGGGTTAAATGGTCACTTCAACCAACAAACAGTGTTTTCATAAACAGAAGGAGGAGAGTGTGGTCAGTGAGGATAAAGTGAGCTGAGGAACGTGCTGCCATTGGCTGTCTGGCTGGCAAAAGAGTGTAAATGACACATGCGGCTTCAGAGGGGCCATATTTTTACTGAAACGCTGCACATACAGACTCCAGGCACCATGACAACTTCAAATCACTGAAATTGACATGGTGCTTGGAGTAACTCTTTTAATCTAAATTCCTTAGATACCCAAGATTTCTGGAGTGTCTCTTTAATTTGACTGATGTTGATTCCCAAGTTGGGAAGTTTAGTCTTTTGAATAAATATTGAGAACAAATATTCCACTACAGTTATTGCATGTTTGATATGTTAGAATGGATTGAGCTAATCATTTCTTTTACGGATTTTATGTTGGTTATGGTTCTGTGTTTATAGTGTTAATGATGTTTTCAATCCATACATGAAGAAGGGTGTTAGTGGTCTATATATAACTTCTGTATACTGTCGGTAACTAGTCGCCCTGGCATCAATGGAGTAATATGTTAGGAAAGGTCTGAAGGTGTGTTAATAATCAGTGATGTAAACAGCATTATCAACTTGCCCTTGTGGTGACCACTCACACCCTACTCACATACCTAAAGCTGTTTGCCTAGCCTCATTCCATCCAAGTTCATATGCCTTTTAATAGATTTTAGAGGAATTTTTCTGGACCCGAATAAATTATGATAGTAAGCAAATCCGAATGTGGGGCATGCGCAGGGCCGGACTGGGAAAAAAAAAATTTGGCCTGGGAATTTTTTTTTTCACAGCGGCCACTAAGAAGGGGGCAGGGCAGAGGTGACAATGACAAACACGTCCCCTCTCAAAGTGAGTATGTTGGTTCAATGCTTTTCCAGGGCAGACCATGCGCAGAGCTCTGCAGAAGAGCTCTAGCATGAGAAAAAAAAGCCCTGTATTTGTTCTGCACAGTGCAAACAAATTTAATAACATGCTTGCACTGTGTTTCATTGCATTGTGTATCTCAATAAATGGGATACCAGGAGACAGAAGGGCCAGGAAAGAGTATGGTGCATGTGTTTGGAGCCTGCTTGTGGGATTGCGTGTGTGTTCAGGAAAGCATGTCAATTAAACTGTTTTTTTCTCCCCATCAAGTCATCCAAAATAAAAAAGAACACTCCTCTTAGCAATGCACTTTTCCCATACATGGAATACCCCACTTTGCCAAATGTAAGCATGTTTAAACAAGGCCCTCTGTTGGTATGTTCCTGAATGCCCAGCTTGTCTTGTTGCAAATGCTTGTTTGCTAGTCCCCCTATTGTACAACGCTGCGGAATTTGTTGTTTATAAATAATAATAATATGTTCCTGATAACGCAGAACAGTCCTGTTTGAAATGGATATTATGGAGCCTTATTTCTCATTTTGCAGGGCAGTGATATTTGGTGACATTTAAAGATGTTCGTCTACTAGACAGTATACCCAGAATCTTATTCTGCCCCCTGATTTGTTGGGCTCTGCCCATTTAACCCAAAGTACTCAACCCAGGATCCAATATGACCAACCTAAAAGAAAGAACAATTTACAGGCCTGGCTGTTAGGGTACTCAGGATCTGACGGGCCAGTTGTAAACCAATAGGTGACATCAGAAATCCTGTTGGCGCAGACTAAGTGTGTCTGAGAGGTCTATACACAGAAAATGGGCATGTTTAAAAATTAAACAAAAACAAAAATATGTCCCAACATCTTAACATGATTATTGACTTATCTGCGGCACCTCCAGCTGGGGAGGGAGACTGATCATTGCAGACATGTTTATTTTTAATACACAAATATAACATTAGTCTTTATCACAACAATACTTAGATATTTCGTTATGCAAAAAATACAGGATGAGGTATAGGATTGCTATATCTTATTTATACATACCAGGAAAGCATTTCAAATATCAGTAGTATCATGGTATCGTGTGTCTGTCAGAGGGGTAGGGGCAAAATTAGAAATTATATATATATATATAGTGTAGATTGGATTAGCCGTATTAGTTCAGTAGACAAGATGCCAAAATACCAGAGTATATACACACCTGTGGCCCAGCCTTCAACAATTGTTTTATGTAATAATTTTTTTTTTCGGACTCTGGTAGTCCGGCTGCTAATCTGATTCACAGCATTTTGATGCTGTATCTATAGCTGAGGCTATTGCTCTGCCTCTCTGTCTCTCTCTCTCTGCACAATGCATATTAGTTCATGCTGTTCTGGTGCTTGGAAGCACGATATGATTTAGGCACAAGCTATCCATGTTTCAGTACATTAGTTATTGTTCCATAACTGTGCAGACCACATGGCACATGTGCAGATCACTTTCTCTCAAGGCACCTTTGAGCAGTGGGACAATATGTGAGGCAGCACTGTGGATCAGACTGACACAAAACTATAGATGGAGAGAGGAGCAGGATTGCAAAGATCTGTCAGGGGTGCTTTCATCAAGATGAGGTTGGTGGCGCTAGGAAGATATCAACACAGCAAGAGAATTGCTCATTTCCCCTACAGGCAACAGCTGTATATGTTATCACACTTTTTTTTGGATGGGTGCAGATTAGATTGGCTTCATTTTTAATGTAAGTAGATATTTGTGAAATTCTCTATGTATTGTCTGTGAATACTCTGTGTTTTAATCTCTCTCTCTCTCTCTCTCTGTATGTGTGTGTGTGTGTGTGTGTGCAATAAGTATACTTACAGAGTCACACTGGCTTGATTCACAGTCTGCGTCGTGTGTGCTGTGCAGTGTTTATTTAACATGCTAAATATTTGGTAACAAAGTAACTTTAAATGTTGTGTGTATTATTTAGCATTATGCACTTACATTCCTGCAATTGTGTTTTTTTTAGATACGTGATCACCCCGGGGTTCAAACAAAATGTTGGGCATGATGTGGGGAAAGAATTACTGAAAGGTGTATTTATTAGTGTTACCAGATGCCCATTTTAACCGGGTGTGTTTATAAAACAATGCATCAGGCAAGACATTCCCGTTGTGTAAATTTTCCAGGTTGACAAGAACATCTGTTCACCCAGCTTGTAATGCTTTCGGCTCAGCTTGCTAAATCTGTTCTTTAACTTAACAATAAATTATGCATTTTATTATTTTACATTTTTTAAAGAGCAATTGTAAAATATTTAAATTAGCCATTAAAATAGATTTGTTATGCTAATTGACTTTCCTTCGAGTCAATGTCAATATAGCTTATCAAAGTATTGCATTTTTCTGAGAGATTATTGCTGCAAAACAACTACTTATAAACAAATGTTTTAAACCGTGTCATTTGTTTTTATTACATCTTCATAGCTATATAAAAGTTTTTTTATAAATGAATTGATATGAAAAAATCTCCCATATTCTGTTATTTTGCAATTCTGATTTCTGTTGACTTCAGTTTACTGTTTAATAATTACGCCCAAAGTCTCAGGGATGCAGCAATTGCAAAAGTTAAATCAGGGGTGAATATCTAAAGGTAATGATTGAAATAATGGTAGAAAGTGATTTTTTCATAATGTAACGGCAAATTCAAAGTTGCTAGGGGCAACAGTCACTGCTGGATTATTAGTGATAAACGTTAGAGGGGGTGTAAGTCAGTACTCAGCAGTGACAAGCCCAGGTTTCTTTAAATAATTGTTGAGGCAAAATCTTATTATTTTTTGTCAAGTACTGCACTGCATATTGCTTTGTACATATTAAGCATTTTTAATAAATGATTAATATTTGTTCCTTGTGAACAGGTCATACCATTGGATTTTATGCTCATTCGTTTTTGGCATTCAACTGATGGCAATGTTTAAATTTTCTGTTTTTTGAACAATTTACATAATTAAGCAGCTTGACTGAATGATGGCCACCAGAGACTTGTTTTTGCCTAAGACATTCATTGTATAGAATTAAAATCTTTCCTGGGCACTCACCGTGTTTAATCCAAAGGCAGATTATTATTGAAACAAAGGCAACATTTTGGCCTTTCTCAAGACAAACGAACATTTTGTCCAAAACATTGTCCAACAGTTGCGATGTACAACATTTATTTTAACTGTTTATTTGCAAACCCCATTCCATGATTTTCTGCAGGGGTGTTGCTGAGTTCCAGAAACACTTGGGACTTGAGCCCAAAGGAAAACTTCATGACCCCTATACCAATAGAAAAATGGGGATTAGAGATTTAAAGTTTCTCAATAATGTTAAACCATTGGGGGGGAAAACTAAAATCCCGTTGTTTTTTGTTTTCTGGAAAAAAATTAAAATGTGTTACATTGTGTACATAAAATGCAGTGTTTACACCTTACTTTTTATGCAAAACACGTGACATGCTGTTACCATCTGCACTAACTCGCAAAAATAAAGAATATAAGAAAATAAATAAAAATGCAGTGTTTATAGAAATATTATGCTTGAAATCAAAGTAAAGGTTATTCAGCAAATAAACTAAATTTGCTTTTTAAAACTTTATTCTTTGTTACAAATGTAACTACAAGGTCTGGATATATTAAGAATATGTGAACATTATTTTGTCTACTCTAAATATGATTTATAGGTAAGAAATTAATATCAGTCTTTTTTTTATTTAATTGAAGTGGTTATAGTGTCTAAAGTATTTGGCAACACCCTTCCATTCAATGTTAAACTATTATTAAATGATCTAACGCTAAACAAGAGTCACTTGCAGCGCATCCCCTGCTTGGCATAGTAAGGAAGCATTGGTGATTGGCTGAGAGTGTCATGTGATCACTGATAGCCTATCAAATCGCTAATACAAATTCGTGTAGATAGGGATAGTGGTCACACACAATATACACTTTCAGGGTTATTTTCGAAAACCCTTGATTTTGTCCGAATGAGACACTATGTCCTTCCCCATTTACTATTATAATTATATTATAATTATAATACTATTATAATTAGTGCCCTAACCCACCACTTATGGGTGGAAGCCAGGGAGTGGGGGGGGTCTCCCATGAATTGCAACATAAACAGAGAATATGAGAACTCTGAATATGAATCCAAACCCATACATATTTGAATAGCCCTCACCGAAAGCCCCATATTTGTAGCCACCCTCCTGTTTCTTTACCGTTTGAGTGTAGGAGGGTTGCTTCCCTTGGGTCCAGTGGGATCCTGATGAATCAGATGCTAGCTCAGACTGATGAGAGTCTGTTGCTGGTCCAGTTTATCTCAGTTTGTTCTATCTTCACCTCTCTCTGCATCCTCATCTGCCTCCCTGTGCAGATCTTTATAAGCAGGGTTAAAGTGACCTGCACTCAACTCCTCACAACACCCCAGCCAAACTGCAGGTTTAACCAGGGTTAAGTACCAGCCCGGGTCCCTGATCAGAGATGCTTCACAAAGCTTGTGAGCCCAGATGCAGCTTCCTAAGCTCCACCAGTGGTAGTTCCACTGCTGGCTAAGAAAGAGTGTAATCTCTGCTTTAGTTATACTTCCAGTGGGGCTGGGTGTTGGCAACCAGGGTCCCTCATTCAGTATTAGACTGCAAGGAAAGATTGTGCCAGGGGACACCAGGCATTCTAACCAATCCAAAGATATTAAATGGTTATAGTGTCTAAAGTGTCACTTTAAAACACTATAAGTATTTATTAATAAGCAAACTTATTCCTTAAAGGGACACTATAGTGTTAGAAAAACAAAGTAATTTTCCTAAACCTACAGCTCTCTATAGGGCCCCCCTACCTCTCAGGCCAATCCCCCGCCCCCCTCACTCTGACTCTGCTCCTTTTCTGCCATAAGGCAGCGGAAGGGATCTAATGCGCATTAGGAATCCTGTATGACACATTAGGAATCCCCCCAAAGGAAAGCATTGTATGCTGGACACTTTTTCAGTTCTTTAAAGTAATAATAATAATAATTCACATCAAAACAACATATCACTGTGCTGTGTGTATAGGAACAATGTCTTGAAAAAGTCCAGGAGGTTTAATTGAAACATTGATCTGTGTAATTCTGTTGAAATAAAAGCAAATTTTCTGATCACCGTACAAGTCTCCAGAGTGCTCTACTTTTGCTCTTTTGTGTATCAGTCTGAGACTTGCACTCGGGCAGATTATATTTGATGAAGTTGTTGAGTGCTGGGATTAAGCCATATTTTGTTTGCGCGCGTGCACACATGCGCGCACACACTCTCCCTCTCTCTCTTTGACAACAGACACTAATTAGCTTTCCAGCTTGTTTAGAAAATATTCCTCTTCAGCTCCCACAATGTGACAATTGTATAGTAATGTATACCTTGTACTTTAAAGGGACACTATAGTCACCTGAACAACTTTAGCTATAATGAAGCAGTTTTGGTGTATAGAACATGCCCCATGCAGCCTCACTGCTCAATCCTCTGCCATTTAGGAGTTAAATCCCTTTGTTTATGAACCCTAGTCACACCTCCCTGCATGTGACTTGCACAGCCTTCCATAAACACTTCCTGTAAAGAGAGCCCTATTTAGGCTTTCTTTATTGCAAGTTCTGTTTAATTAAGATTTTCTTATCCCCTGCTATGTTAATAGCTTGCTAGACCCTGCCAGAGCCTCCTGTATGTGATTAAAGGTCAATTTAGAGATTGAGATACAATTATTTAAGGTAAATTACATCTGTTTGAAAGTGAAACCAGTTTTTTTTTCATGCAGGCTCTGTCAATCATAGCCAGGGGAGGTGTGGCTAGGGCTGCATTAACAGAAACAGAGTGATTTAACTCCTAAATGACAGAGAATTGAGCTAAAGTAATTTAGGTGACTATAGTGTTCCTTTAATGATGTTATTTATGTTGTTAGTATGACAATGGCTTAAATTTAAATTGCACCATTTCACCCCTTCCTTCCCAATCCTGTGTATTTGTGCAGTAGTTTTAGTTTTGCATTGCTTTTCACCTCTTACATTTTTGAACATGTTTTCACTTGGTGGAGAACACATTCCCACTACTAGAACTAGAATTAAAAAATCAATGAAAACTCATTATGTATGTATCTTTATACGACATTTAAATGGCTATTACAGAAATTTAAGTTCTTACCTGATTTTCCTCGTAAAGAAATATCAATAAATAGTGGAGGGGCTAAATAGAATGTCGGAGGGGAGCGGAGCCTGACTGTCAAGAGCTCCTGAGTCCGGGGCCAAGATTCGGGTTTATTGCCCGACCGCCCGATCACACAGACTGCTACACGCAATAATCGTGAAGAGGAGACTGAATGGCACACTGGGATACGCGATACTTGGCTCTCCGGTGCTAGGGGAACCTAATCGCGGCCTGTGCGGGTGGGAGCCGAGGAGAGGCGGCCGCTCTCCCGGTTCTCTGGCTTACAAGGGGGCACTAACAAGTCACCTCCCCCCCACCCCCCTGGACCGGTGGGGGTTATCCCGGTCCTTGAGGACGCCCTGTGAGTCCCGCAGCGCTGCCACAACAAGCAGGAAAGGATTCCCACAAGATGGCGACCGCACCAGGCTCAGCAACACGAGGCCTGTCACTGTCGCACTCTGCCTCAGCAGGCCCTACGACCGCTACACCGGATGCCCTGGGGGCCCTGCTAGACGGCTTTTGGACAATGCTGCTCAACCGGGCAGGGTAGGCAGCGGAGCCCGGCGAGACACACCGAGCTGGCAACGGGGAGCGGCCTGGGAAACCTCCTACAAGCCGACAAATACCCCGCACCAACCTGACAGCACTGCAGAGGAGAAAGCGGTGGAAAGAAAACTACCGGCAGAGAAAACGAGCCGACGGTGGATGTTCTACCCACAGCTGCAGCGAGGTAACAAACACCAGCGCACTACCGTCAGCCCACAGCCACAAGGAGAAACCTTAGTTTTATCTTGCTGCAACTTCTGTATATTAATACTTGTGCATTTACCTACAGGTCTATGCCACACTTACTCACAAATAAGTGTTCATACCCTCATGTATATGCTGTCAATCTCAACTAAAATTCCTTTAGCGTGTCTTAAAGTGTCCAGCATAATGCTATATATCTTACTCTATTCTACTTTATTAAGCATCCGTGTGTGAAAAATCCATGACATACAAGCAAAGTTCTCATATGTAATGGCATTGTCCTGTGTACTTATAGAGAAATTGCAGCATACCCTGCCAAGCTAATCACATACATGAACAAGCCTGTTAGCTAATTGATTTGTTGTTTTCTTTATTCATACTATATCCAAGTTTAAAGGTGTACCAATCTTGATTCCTAACAAAAAATGTCCACCAGTATTGCCTATATGCCACCACTGTTCAGCTTAATGTTAAAACTTGTCTTGCTTTTGCTGTTGTGGCGAAGTGAGAATGCATGTAACTCTCAAGCACGTAAAAATAAAGAATTAAAAAAAAAAAAAAAAGAATGTCGGCTCATTTTGCAATAGATTCAATACTAGTATTGCTTTGCTTATATCTGTCTTACAATATATATTTTTTTAAGTTTGAAACATATTTTATTAGTAATTATCAGCGGGTGAGCAGACAATTGACAAATTACAAATGATTCCAGTTAAGAAGATATGAAAAATAAAAACATATCGTCGCTATTCACATATTTATTTATTTTCATATATTGCTCCAGTTAAAACATGCTAGGATTCTATTCACCCTGTAGTGAATTGTGCTGAATTTAAAACTTACAGTTATTTATATATATCGGAACTAATCCCCACATTTGCTGAGATAAGTGATTTTAAGTAGCCTTGTAAAATGTATTCTGTATTTTGCTGCAGTTAAACCAACATATTTCAACTATTTACTATGTGGACACATTTACATATAAATGAAGATATGAACATGTATTCTCAGTGTGAGAGTTAAGCGATACTTATTGTGTTCTGTATTTTACTGACATTATCCTTTGTTGTGGGTAGTAATACTACTTGCAATTTTATTTTTTCTAAAATGTGATTCTTTCTTGAACTAGTTTGCATATGCCCACCCAGAATCCTTTGCAGTAGTAACATTACTGCACATTTGTGATTTCTGTTGGGAAAGCAAGTCTTATGGCTTGACTGGTGTGCAGATTTTTGTTTAATATTTTATTAACTATCGAAGACTTCAGGTGGAAGGGGTTTTCAATCACATTTTTTCCCCAACCATAACTGTGTTGGTTGTTGAGATATATATATATATATATCTATCTAGATATAGATATAGATATATACACACAATACATAATCCAGTGCACTCGCTTATTCATTAAACAATTACTTAAAATCTTACAGATTGTAATAGTTTTATTTAAAAACACCTCACCTAGGCAAAAAATAATGGGGCTTTAGTTACATTATATGATCATATATTGCATAAGCCTGCCACAACGTCAATGTACCCCATGCTTGGCAGGCCCTACTCTAGCATCCTAGTGCTTGCTCTTATGAGAATAATCCACTTACTTGGAAAAATACTTCCTCTTGGGACTCTCTGCAAGTCAAGGCTAAATAAGGTCATGGAATATATATAATCCAAAAGTAAAGTGGTGCACTCATAGGTCTAAATCAAAGTGTTTATTTAAACAAACTGTGTGTCCTAATCAATGTTTCGACCCTGGTGGGTCTTTTTCAAGATCAGGGTTGAATCGTTGATCAGGACACACAGTTTGTTTAAATAAACACTTTGATTTAGACCTATGAGTGCACCCCTTTACTTTTATGGACGCGGGCTGCACCGAGACAAGATTTAACATCTAATAATCAAGGGGTGAGAGCCAAGTTTCTCTAGCAATATATATATGTGTGTATATATTATAAGCAACTCCTGGTTTCACTCCTAAAATTATTATCTAGGGTATTCTGTCCATTGTTATCTAAATTTTGGGATTTGTATGGTATCTATTTTATTAGCACCTATACTAATAAAGGGTGTTTTAAAAAATACAAAACATGTTGTTTTTTTTAGGAAAATTAGACATATTATTGTTTGCAGGATTTCATTTGCATTTTTGAGTTTTGTAAATAGCTGATTGATTGCTCAAGCTAGTTTAAGTATTACAATAGAGAAAATCGATGTTTCTGCTTGCCATTAGAGCTGCTTCTTTATGTTTGTCCTACTGTCAAATATTTGGCCATTCCAATTATAAAATTGGAAGATAGATAATGTCTCCTTTCACCATTAGGAGTACAATTTGTGAGAGGCATAGCTAACAATGTTTTTCATTTTGCGAGACTGTAAATTACATAATGAAGTTTAAATTAAGCAACTGCTTATGACTTCCCAGAGAAATATTCAATCTACTCTCAGATTTTAGCTTTTTTTTTTTTCTTTTTTCTGTAAATGGGACTAGTTTGAAAAGCAGACTTATAAATTAAAGTCAATCTATGTGTTTATTTTCTAAATGCAGAGTTAGGCCCCTATTTAAGGGATACTCTAAGGACCAGGAAAAGAGAACAAATAAAAGAAAATGAAGAAAACAGAGAGAATTCACAGCAGTTCAATGTAGAACAAACAGTTATGTGACCATACTGCACCATCGCAGGTAGAGATGGCAGAAAATACTGCTGAAACTCAGTAATAGCCCATATTCAATGTACATAGATAGGTGATGAGTTAGACAAAACAATGCAAGTCAGTGCAACCACAAAAATAGCAATGATACCTGCAGTTCCGACATTTATCTGCAATCTCACACTGAACCACTTTGACCAGAGCCACCACTCTGCTTTTGGCTGAGTGCCAGGATCATATACCTTAATGCGGAACGGTCATGCCAAACTTACCTTTCCCCAATCGATTCCTCTTCTCACCCTTTGTCAGGATATGTTCTTCATTTCTTCCTGTCTGCTCTAGTTTTCTTTAAAACATAAGACAAATTAGGGACTATTTGTCTTATGGAGGTTTTCTACGCCTGGCCATCTGGCCATCCTGTGGTCATAGAAATTTTCCCACAATTTTCCCTCTGTGATCTCGCGATGCTTCCTGTCAGTATTCCCGAACGTCCTGTGATTTAGACAGAACACCTGCGGAACTACCAAATTTCATCTTAACAGAATGAGAACAGTTTCTCCATTCATGTTAGGACGCAATTCGGGTTTTTGTTCGTATCGGAATTTCATTTGAATGAATGCAATTCCGATCCGATTCATGCTGCGGCTGCATCTTGCAACCGCTTAGAAGTTAGCTCCCTATTAGGGAGCTATCTACCAAAAGGCTGAAACGCCTAAATTGGCTAAATTTACTAATACTAAGTAAAGATTTCTGTCCCTACTCGCTATACTCGCTATACTCGCTATATATATGGTTTTGAAAAAAACAAAACATCTGTGCCTTTTAAAAGATATATCTATAGAATCTGACAAGACAACTTCCTTAGTTAGAGAATTTCACATCTATTTTGTAAAAACAACAACTTTCCTCCCTCTTCTGTAAGTGAAAACACCAGTCTTGACTGTTAATGCACAGGTTAACTCATAGCAGTTTGTACTTTTTAACAAATGTTCTATGTTTTTTTTTTTTTATTTAAACCAACTGATCTCAGTTTAGTAGTAACTTTCTATGTGGAACTGTAAGAAATGTCTTGGCAAATTCAGATCGCAATGGAATGTCTGTATTTTATATTTCTACTAACTTCATAGAACACAATTACATTAGTTTGGCATGAACTTTCTTTTATAAAACTATGTTGATTCCTGCTAATTATATTTTTAATTGAATATTATCCCTTAACATCCCCTCAAATAATTTCCCAGACACAGATGTTAAGCTCACAGGTCTATAGTTTCCAGGTTAAGCTTTTGAACTCCATTTAACTATAGACACTACATCTTCTTTTCTCCAATCCTCTGGTAAGATTCATTAAATAAAACGTGACTGCTGACCCTCTCCCTCTCCCTTTACCTTCTGTTACCCTTCCCCCCCAATAACTCACAGACAACCAAATTGTGGGTAAGGGCAACGGCCACAGCTTTTATTATTAAGCCAGCATAATTTAAACCAACTGTCAGCTGCTGGATTTTCCCAGCAGACAGCTAACATAACGTAATTCTTCCAGAGCCTCTTCAGCCTGAAGTCCGTCCTTAACCAGACCAGGCTGCGACTCCCCAAGCTTGTCCGGGCACTGCTTTCAGTTCCACTTGCTGGCGAAGGACAAACCACAGCTGTGACAAAATAAACAGAAAAGAAACCACACCAAACACAACACATATAACAAAAACATATCCCGTGTTCACACCAACCCAGGGAGGGTGGGCGGGAAACAGCACTGCTAGGTTCCCTCAGCGTGCTATCCAGTGGTCTGGTAAGTATTATCCAGTGTTCCCGGTCCAGGTGCATCCCAAACATTGTATCCTCTTGTCGCCATGCCAACCTCTCCGGGCAGCAGTCATGCTCCCCCCTCCCTATCCACTCCGGGGGTTGGCCTGTCATAAAAAGATTAGAAACAGTGGTATGGATATTTCCACAATAAAGCTCCCTTAGTTCTTGTAGGGGCTTTGTTTATATTCACTTGATTTCATTGCTGTACCATTTTATTCTGTTAACCAATCACCTGATTACTGTAAGACTTTTGTAACATGGATTTGCAAATCTAAAGCCATTGATCCTTCTTTGCTATACACTGAAGAAAAAATACACATCTTAAATTCCATCAACCAACACTTTCACTCTCAAACTTTTTGGTATTAACATAATTAAAAAAAAAAAAAAACTTAGGGGGTTGGTCTTGCTTTCTTCTTGTTCATTATTTGACTGACCCTTTTATTAAGTGAAGTTCATTCCTCCAAACTCCGGCGTCCATAGAATTGGGGAGTCGGTGGGAAGGGTAAGTGAAGTGTTTGCATCCCTGGCTCCACCCAAATGGGGTGGGAATATCCCTTTTGCTGGCAGGTCAGCTCACTGAGGTCGCAGTGCATGGTTTCATGTCTTATGATGCACTTACGCTATGCTTGTTGGAGACAGTTTGCTGGTGTCCCCTTAAATACAGGGCACCAGGGAACAAAGTTGATACAATGGGACTGGACCCAAAAATCTGCAATGTCCTTCTAGAATCCAGATGGTTTGGAGGCATGCAAATCTGTTTTCTCTTGTTTCTTTTATATTTGATTCCCAGTGGTATGTATTGAGAAGTGTACTTTTGTAGAATTTATCTTTTAGAATTTATCAAAAGACCTCTAATCTTTCCTCTGTGCTTTTGCAAATGGACCGTTCCTGTCAGTCAATATGTTGTAAAGATGCCCTTATCCTTTTGAAATTATCCCATTCAAAATTAAGTGCATTTGTAAAGCCCATATAAATTAGCTTTTCAGAACTAAAATGATACCGTATTATAGTCACTGTTTCCCAAGTGCTCCCTAAGTTGAATTTTTGAAAACAAGTCAACATTATTAGTTATTACAAGATCCAGACAAACATTTGTTCTAGTTGGTGCTTTTCTCAACTGAGACTAAAAAGTGTAATTTGACAGGTTTAAAAACCTGTTTCCCTCAACTGTACTACTAGTCCCTCTGGCCAAGTTAATATCTGGATAATTAAAATCTCATCTGATTAACAAACCAGCCAGATGTTATGCAGCATTATTAATTTGAGATATCAGTTTATCTTTCCCATCAGTGTTAAAGGAACACTAAAGTGTTATAAATGGATGCCTGCATTCTTAACGTTTTAGTGTTTCTAGTAAAATATAGATGCCCTCCCAACCCCATTTTTGATAAACGCATGGTCTCCTTTGTGATTGTCCAATCTAATGCTCCTCATAGAGTAGAATTGGGGACCTGATGTGGAAGCTTCACTGTAGCTTTGAATCAATGCTTTCTTGTGGAAGCTTCCATGTCACATGGCCGTGTTTTACTTGCTCAGTGCCAAGGGATCACCTCTAGTGGCTTGAGCCACTTGAGGAGGATTTAACCCTATGTACATAACAATTGCATTTTCTAAAAAAACTACCATGTTTCACATTGTCGGGTTAAAACTAAACAGTAAACAGATACAATCCAACATTCCATGTTTCCAATAATATTATTGAAACATATAGTTCAAATTGGCTAAACTTACTACCGAAAGACATTCCTCAAACACATTGGCAGTGTTATTATAAGTGAGAATAGTCAAGAAATCAAAGAATATTTTACATTCAAGGCCAAAATAGCTCAACTGGAAAAATTTGTCCAAGTCTGCTATCCTTCCAGTTTGGCTATTTGGGTCTAAAATTCGATATTCACTTTGAATTTCTGAAAATCCTTACTTTATGAATGGCCATTTGGGGGTTTACTAAATAACCTGGGCCTTTAAGCCCAGCTAGCCAAATTTGAAATAAAATTTACCCAACTCGACTTTTTATTTAGCTGTGCTATTTTTGGTCCAACATGTGCAGTTGTCTTACTGAATACACTTAAAGGGTTAGTTCAACCACCATAATCACTTCCCTGATTTAAAGTGGTCATAGTGGTAGGAGTATGTATGTGCAATGTTTTAGCTTGAAAGAGTTATTGGGGGGGGGGGGGGGATAGTTGCACCTCCAGCACACGTGACTTATGCAGTCCAGAACTTTGTTCTGGGCTACCTATTGTCAGTTCTGTGCATATTTTACATGTGTCATCAGCACACCCAGCTAGCTAACCCGCCCTCCTGCCTCCCGCTGTTCAAGAAATGGGAGAATTACAAATGTCAGCTGAGCAGGAAATATAGCTGAGATGGTGATTGTTTGCAATCACCATCTCTATGCATTATATCAGTAGGAACGTAGAATAGCAGAAGCGGCTAGATGCAGTAAAGACTTTGTCCTCAAACATTTAAAAAGTTGACATATGGTCTGCGTCAAGCTAATAATCCTGGCTTACCCATTGTTTGTAACATCTTCACCAAGGAGCCACACACACTAACTGTAGTTGTCTAATCCGGATTACCAGTAATGTGAGGCAGACATTTTCTCCGCCTGTGCTGTCAGAAAGGTGGCAACTGTTGAAATCTACATAACGGACATACACAATTTGTATTAAATGGAGGAGAAATTCCTTCCTTTACAAATGGCAATTACAATGGTGAAAGTGGCTTTGAAGACCACGCTCAAGGACATTTCCTCCTGCCTCAGCTGCATTGATGAGTCCGAATTCTGCTTCCTGGTATGACACCAAATATATTTACCGTATGTGTTTATTTACTTGAATGTAACATGCAGTATGGTACAGCCCACAGCCTGTGAAAACAAAATGCTTCTTAGACTCAGGCATTATCTTAGCACCTATTTTAACATTTTTACATTTTTCAAAGAATATATGCAAAATTCTCCAGAACTCCTTTCTAGACATTTTCTAATGGCAGCAGGACTGCCTCAGTAACCAGTTTATTTAAGATTTAATGAATATGATGCTCTTGTTTACCCACTCCACTGAAACTGCATATGGGCACAATTTCTAGTCTCAAAGCAGTGGTTAAACTCCATATATAATAACCCCTAGTGCAAAGATGCTTTGGGCCATGTGCCCCTTAGTACTGTTAATCCATTCTTGAGCAGTTTGGCAAACAACAGGGTCTTGCGGAGGCTTTAACTCCAGATATTATAATGCTATTGAAAGAATCTTCTTGCAAAATTATTAGATATGTTTGCAAAATTAGCATTTTGGAAAGAGCATGTTGTGTATTGCACAATTCTGGGGTAACACATCTCGTCTAGTTCCCTTCAATATGTATATGTTATAATTAATAACTTTTGTACAACATATATTTTTGTGGTGAGGCCTGAAGACCTACTTTAGGAATCTGATATCAGATCACACATATCACAAACATGTGATGTTATAGTGGTTAAAATTCACACACTGCACAGGGAAAATGAATTGTTAAGTAACCTCGCATCACTTTCAATAGGCATTCTTACAAGTTTATATATTTATGCATTCCTAATAAAATAGTAGATACTGTCACACTTTACATATGTAAAAAAAAAAAAAAAAAAAAAAAAAAAAGGTTTAATATATTTCCATAGGAAAATATTTAATTGATTAATTACTTGTTAATTAGAGAAAGCCTAGTAACCTTTAAGGACTGAATTGGGCAGCCAAACCTTGGTTTATTTGATATCGGCAAAAGAGGAGACAAAATGAGTTCGGATGCTATATTTCTAAACTGGTAGGCTCCCTATGTTATGTGCCAGTGCTATCCATACATTTTTTTTTTTTTTTTTTTGAAAGTATGGAGGTGAACGAGTTGTAGAAGTATTAGAAATTGACTCCTAAGAACTGTACCAAGTTTCTTGGATTAGAGAATTTTTAAAAATGCATGAATAATCAAGGTTTGGCATCATTGGAGATTATATATATATATATATATATATATATATATATATATATATATATATATATATATATATATAGCTTTGTACTGACTAAGGCAATACATGAAAAGTGCTGCAGTGAAGTACATAGAATTCATATGGTGCTGGGAGGAATCACTTTAAACAAGGAAGAATCCCAGAGTAGACTTGTGTGTAAGTTCCTTTTAGCAGCGTTGAATGAATCAAATGCCTGTCAATCTATGTACAAACAAATGGATTTGTTTGGCATTATCCAGATGAATTGGTTCGGTTGTCCATGGATTGACAGGCAATTGACTTGTTCAATGCAGCTGAAAGGGATTTGTGCACTATGTCTCTCAGAGGCTGTTTAACTTAATTAGTTAACTGCTTACCTTCTGAAACATATGAAGTGTACACTTTTCAAATAAATGGTAATTCTGCCAGCTACAGTATAGCCTCTAATCCTCAGACTATCCTATAAAGCAAATTACAAACATTGTTATTGGCTTTAGCTAGGATCAAACAATTATAAAACTTCAACAGATATACCGTATGCATAGTTGAATAATTGACCCCATTTAGGACAAGTTATCCCATTGTATCAAAAAGGTCCTTCCATTTCAAATGCCTTAGAGACCCTTTCAAATGTCTTACAGCTTCAGTATCTATATTACGTTGTTTGTCTAGACTCTATAGGTCTTTGGGTACTGAATAAGTCATATAATCCTTTGCAAGTGCTTAATTCCCAATAATTACCCATGTTGAGGGAAGTATGCATTATTTTATTTTATTTTTTTAACCTAACATATAGCCAACTCCTAGATAGTTATTTACTAAACTGAGAACTGTCAAGTAGTCAAAATTATTTTCAAAGGAGAACTGCAAGCATCATAGCCATAAGTGGTTATGGTGCCATGAGTGCCCTAGCTTCCTGCTCGAGTGTATTGAGTCAAAATGAGCTCAATAGCTGAGGGTGTCCATGTTCTTTTAAGGCCAAAGTTGTAAAACCGGAAGCATAGCTGACTTGGAGAATGTTTTTAATTTGGCTATTTTATTTTAACATATGAATTCTTGTTTTTCTTTTTAAAATTTTTTTTTATTTTTTTGAGTTAGTCATAGTATTATGAATAGCTATTACAATTGCAAAGACCTACACAGGCTTGCAAAGTATTTTTTAATTTTTTTTTGTATTTCTTTATTTTTGCTGTGCAGTGATAAAGCATGGATATTTTACTAATTCAAATGCATAAATAACATTTGAGGTTATCCATTGAACAGTAAGATAAGCTGCACATATTTTATATTTGGGATGAAAAAGCATTTAGCACAATGCATAGAGCGTTTCATAAGGAAAGCAGGTAGGACATAGCGTTTGCACTGGTTGCTTAAACAATTTAGAATAGTGCTAAAGAGGCATTATAAGCTTATTCAAAGAGTGAGAGTACACCCATGAAGCCCTAACCATAGGCAAGCAAGGACACCAGGTGGCCAAGGTAGTAGATTAAAAGAAGTGCCTCAACAGAAAAGACATAAAACAGTCATGTAAAACATAAATTACTTCAAATATGAAAGTGTCAGGACTGAGGTGAGTATGCCATATTTAGGCTCTCATCCTATGCCCCTCTGAAGGAGGCCATAGCCTTGCATTACCTGGGTATGATCAGGTGAAGTATCACTCTCGGGGGTCGCTGTATCAGGCTACAGGAGTAGGATGAGCAGGGCCGGACTGGGGATACAAAGCAGCCCTGGAAAAAAATGTTATGCCAGCCCCATAAGTCATTGCGCCATAAATTGCCATATGTAATATGTAAGGCTATATCTTACCACCCCAGATGACAGATGATTAATTAATATATATATATATATATATATATATATATATAGCTTTTTCTAATGTAAAATATTAGTCCTTTCAGAGTAAAACATTTAATTATACAGTAAGCATACTCACATGCAGACACTGACATCTCAATGACACACACAAGCTCATTGATACACAGCCTCATAGACAAACAATCTCACTGATATACATCAGCTCATTGACATAATAACACAAGCTCACTCACTAGCAGGCACACACATGCAAGCAAGCTCACTCACTAGCAGACGCACACACAGCTTAATGTAGTGGTACTGGTGTCTATAGCATGTCTCTACAGGTTTTCAACGTAAACACTGACTTTTCAGAGAAAAGGCAGTGTTTACATTGCTTCAAAGTGACACCACTAGTGACAGTCACTCAGACAGTCACTAGAGGTGCTTCCTGTGTCAGTGCACCTACATTCAGGGCCTCCACACTCTGGAGGCGCTGAACGTTCCCCATAGAGATACATTGATTCAATGCATCTCTATGAGGAGATGCTGATTGGTGTAGCGTTTTGCAGCCAATCCTATGGCAAAGCATTGGATTGACTGAGATCATCAAGCTTGATGATCTTAGCCATAGAGGCAGGGCCAGTCGAGGGGAGACCAGCCAAAAAAAGGAAAAAAAGGTGAGCAAAAACACTATTTTTAAAACATACATATACACCATGACAGACACAGAAACACACATATACCATGACACACACGCCATGACACAGACAGAACCACACACACAGCATGACACACACACATATACCATGACACGGACAGACACACACCCCATGACATGGACAGACACACACCCCATGACATGGACAGACACACACCCCATGACATGGACAGACACACACCCCATGACATGGACAGACACACACCCCATGACATGGACAGACACACACCCCATGACATGGGCAGACACACACCCCATGACATGGGCAGACACACACCCCATGACACGGGCAGACACACACCCCATGACACGGGCAGACACACACCCCATGACACGGGCAGAAACACACCCCATGACACGGGCAGACACACACCCCATGACACGGGCAGACACACACCCCATGACACGGGCAGACACACACCCCATGACACGGGCAGACACACACCCCATGACACGGGCAGACACACACCCCATGACACGGGCAGACACACACCCCATGACACGGTCAGACACACACCCCATGACACGGGCAGAAACACACCCCATGACACGGGCAGGCACACACCCCATGACACGGGCAGGCACACACCCCATGACACGGGCAGGCACACACCCCATGACACGGGCAGGCACACACCCCATGACACGGGCAGGCACACACCCCATGACGGACCGACACACACACACACCATGCCACAGACAGATACACACACACACACCATGACGGACAGACAGACCTCCTCAGTGGCCGCCAGACTCCAGCACCCCCAGCGGCCGCCAGACTCCAGCACAAGTCCCCCAGCGGCCGCCAGCAGATCCAGGTGTCTGCCTGGCCCCAGGTATCGACGGTCCACCGGAAAATTTCCTGGTATTCCGGTGGGCCAGTCCGGCCCTGAGGCTGAGTGGCTGCTGCATTTGCCTTATCTTAAGTCTAGGATAGCCTTATGCCTATCCCACGCATACTATTTCTTTTTTAATTCTTTATTTTTCAAATAATAAGTTTAAATTATACAGTAAGCATATGCATACACAGACAAGCCCACTGAAAACCAATGTCACTGACACAAACACGCATGCCTACTAACACACACAGGCACACTGACAATCTCACTAGCATACAGACAAGCTCAATGACCCACACAATCTCACTCACTACAGACAGACTCATGGGGAGACACATACAACCACTGTAAGTCATGGGCTTCTGGGTATTTGAAGCCTATCAGTACATGGCACTGGTAGTGGGAATTCTGATGGCATTTTAGCGTCTCTGCTTGGAAGGCCAGTTGGTTTGCTGGGGCACGGTGCTCAAATGCAGGAATTGGCTCCTGCCAGAGTCACATAAAAGGTGAAATTTGCACACTATGCTGGAACCTACAAAGTGAGATTTACAGTGCTCCCCAGGTCTGACTGGCAACTATTGGCCCAGGAGAGGAGTACAACCCAATAACCCCCCCTTTTAAATTAAAAAAACAAAACACATTTAAAGGACATTTTTTAACTACCTTACTATTTCTCCAGTGACTTAGACAACACAAATACTAATTCACTAAAGAAGAGATGTTTGGTCCTTCTTAAAAATTAAATTCCTCCTACTTCTTAATCTATTCTACTAGCCATTGGTGGATCTAATATAAAGTGGACCATGGTGCAAAGGTGGCCAAAAGGTAGATCCTCAATTCTTCTACAACATGACACTTTACAGGTGTGGATCTACCATTTACCCATTCTTGCAGGGTTGTATTTGTGATCAGTGTTTGTGTGTTTGGATATAAAATGTTTTTTTGTCTGGAGTAGCTGTGTGTGAATTAAGCAGTGTATTTGTGTGTAGTGTTGGCATTTAAATGCACCTGTGTATTTTATGTACAATTTACATTCAGTAGTGTATGTGTCGTGTTGGCATTTGAACGCAGGAGCATATTTGTCTGCAGTGTTAATATTGGAATGCAGGTGTATTTGTGGGCAGTGTTGTGTTTGAATGCTATGATGTATGCATTACCACACACAGAGATTAACATTAACACCTATATGCACCAACACAGATGCCCCAGGGAGTGGGGTGGACGTAGAATAGTTTTTAAATAAGGCAATGAGGGCTAGGAGGAGGCGCTCTGAGGAAGGGAACATAGCAATTTCCCCTTCCCCTTGCAGACATTGTCCTGGTACTGCCTGCATGGCTAGAAAATCGTTTGCCCAGAATTGACATTGGGCAGTTCCAGGCTTCCTAGGTCGTGTGTTTTTGGTTTAACTTGCCTCTAGTACAAATGTATCTGTATGTACAATGTTTCAAGCAGAAACGCTGCACATTCAGATTCCTTCCTCCATGACCTCTTCTAAAAGAAGTGGTTACAGAGGTTGAAGTAAGCCTTTAACTACTATTGGCTTGTCAGTGGGATTAGTAAGGGGAATAGTAGGTGGTTTTCACCTACAAAAACACATCTTCCTGATCCATCCTGTTTTTTTTTCTTTGTATTTTATTTTGTATTGCAGAAGAATGACCAAACATCAGTACTGCAGAGAGCAAAACAAAATACCAACATACTCTGGCACCTTTACAGTATATGTTCAAGCAATTGTATATGGTTATTGATCCTCACATATGTGTACCTATAGCCTTTTGATTTTGAACAGGGCATGACCTCTTATTAGATCCAGGTTTGAGTACATGTGGTTAAAGCCCAACAAGTCAGAGGGCAAAGTTGACTACAAAAGAATCACTTGCCATCAGGCAAAGCTACTCAAGGGTAAAAGAGCAAGTTATCTTTGTCTGTCTTGTATTTGTTGAAATAAAGATGGAACAATGTAAGATGAATCTGAATTTTCTTCCACAGTATATAGCTCTGTAATGTCAAAGACTGAGTCAGAGCTTCACTTCTTGCTATTTTTAACACAGTATGTTGCTGACTATCCTTGCTAATTTTTGCAACGTTTCTTTCAGTTCGAATTCCGTTTAAAATAATTATATGTATGTGTGTATGAAAGGTACATTTGTTCTTCTATCAATCAATATATATTTAATGTGCAGGATTTTGGAATTTGTGTTTGATGTTTTTTTCATTCAGTATAATATAGAATTCTTTTTAAACAGCTTTTATGTATATAACGCTTATCTCCTTAAGTTTAGAATACAGGTAGAAGTTGTATATCTGAGTTATAAATAGGAATATACAATGAAATATACTTACTAACTTGCTGATGCCATCTCCAAAATGTCATCAGCAAGAAACAAAAAACACAACTGAATTTAATGGAAGATGGTAGAGGGAGCCCAAGACGTCTGTGCCTGCAGGCACCTGAGAGATATTTAAATCCTTGGTCTGGAGAGAATATCAAACTTAGAAAAGTTGAACAGTTTGCCATCTCTGCTATTTAGGCCTGCATTTAGTAAGGTAATTGTCAGCTCACTATCCCTCACTGATGTCTATCCCCTAAAGCAAGAATCATAAAGAACGGTTAAGGGAATTGCAAATTGTGATCAAAAATAGACTGTTAAGTGGGAAAATGGTTCCATTGAGTTTAACTATTTGGGGCTTTGTACATATATGCATTCCTCTCAAACTATTGTAATTTAAGCCACCTTCATGAAGATCCATGAATATTGATGAACAATTACATTTTCCTCCAGAGATTGTTAGAGGTAGCCAAGTAATAATTGTTGTTTTTTGGCCAGTTTTAGTTTTTTATGCTTTGCAGGCCATCATAAATAGATTTTTTTAAAAATGTTAAAATAAAAATACTTGGCATTGTCATCTCGTGTCAATTTATTTTTTATGTTTTATTATTCTTTAATTTTGTCGTTCATAAAATTACAATCAAGACTGTACGGCCACAGCAGCGGTAACAAGCATTTTACGTTCAGACTTTGTCATGACATTTGAGATAGCTGTGCATTTTATAGATGAGAATAATCATGTGAATAAATAGGATATTGTAGAATCGACTCTTAGGAATGATCTATTCGACTGCAGAATATGCATGACAGAGGCGCAGAAATAAGTTGGTGGGTTGACCCTACTGTGATGGAGCAGAGCAAAGACTAATGTTATGTTAACATCAGTAGATTGAATCAATTGTATGTCTAAAAGTTGAGGCATTCAAGCCATGTTAGAAACTCCTGTAGTAAACATTTAAGTGAGGGTTAATAGCTACTTCTACAGTGAACATTACAATTGGGCAGAGTGATCTGATGCGCATCCTAATACGGAACATAAACAGCTCCAAGATAATATGTATAGTATGGATTTACACGATGGGGGGGCTGTTAAAGGATCACTATAGGGTCAGGAACACAACCCTATAATGTTTAACCCACCATTAAGGTAGCTTGCCCCCCTATAAAAGTTTAAAACTCAACTTATTTCCAGCGCCGCGAGGGTACGCTGGCACTGGCTCAGCCCTCTTTGTGACCTTATCGAAATGGCCGGTTTTGTAGCCAATCCAATGCTTTCCCATAGTGAAAGCATTAGATTGGCTAAAATCGGCGCAGGGCCAAATGCTGTTATGGCCAATCAGGACCTCCTCATTGAGATGCATTGAATCAATGCATATCTATAAGGAAAATTCAGCGTCTCCATGAAGAGCGTGGGGACTCTGAACGGCAGGGCTGCTTACTGTGCAACCCTGAGCCAGGAAGCCCCTCCAATGGCCATCTAAGGAGTGGCCACTTGGAGGTGTCCCTAGGGGCAATGTAAACACTGCCTTTTCTTTAAAAAGGCAGTGTTTACATGAAAATGCCTGAAGGGAGCTATTATACTCACCAGAACAACTACATTCAGCTGTAGTTGTCCTGGTGACTATAGTGTCCCTTTAAGAATGGAGCAAGCGTACCCGGGATATTCCCGTTCTCTGCCTTCTTTAGCCTTAGGTTTAGTGGTCATTGCGCAAGTAGGAAGGGCATCTAAAACGGGTTGTTATATATTTAACATTTAACTGAAGGCTAAACCCAACACAGGGACAAATATTAAAATAATGTATAGGCAGGTGGTCTCTATCCCAGGTACTCCACAGGAAGCTGGGATGAATGGGACTGTTTTTAGCTGGGGCCCAGGTTGTAGAGGAAGGTGGGGCAGCGAGGCCCAAAGCCGTTAGGAAAGTGTCCATCTCAGCGATGTCTGGCACTTTATGTTCGGTGTCTTGGTGCTGAATGAGGAGTACATGCGTCGGTCCCCAGCGGTACTTCCCTCCCTTGGCTGTTAGCGTTGCTGTCAGCTTTCCTCCATAGCAGGGTAGTGCGAGAGAGGTCAGAGTAAAATGGCAAGTCCATGTCCTTAAACCGATGGGGATTCTTCCCATTAGTGGCACTCATGAAGGCTGCTTGATCCTGCCCATTCTGGAACTTAACCAGTAGGTCACTGGTAGCTGCACCTGAGGGTATTGATGACTTGGACAGGCAGAACATTCAGTCAAGTTGTATTCCTTTAGCTTGCTTGGGGTGTAGGAGGGCCACAAATAACCAGTGAAATCAAGTGAGGCAGTTCAGCTGGGGCTACTCCTTCAGAGAGGCCCCTGATTTTCACATGCTTCCATCGCTGCTTGTCTTCCATAGCTGCTAGTTGGTGGGTAAGAGTAGTGTAAGCAGCAGTCAGGTCGTTGACAATCTTCTGGAGTTCTAGGACCTGTGCTGTGTTTGCTTGGGAGGTCTGCTCCACTGCTGTGAGGCGAGCGGTGAACCCCCCTGATGTCTTCCCTCACCTGAGTTAACTCAGCGGAGAGCGTTTGGAGATCTATGATGAGATTGGTGAGTATCTCCATGGTGACCTGGTGAGAGGAGCCAGCGGTCTCTGCAGTAGGTCCCCTATGTCTGCTGTGAACCACGGCCGGTCTTCTTAGTTTTTCTCCCCATTGGTGTGGGTTCTTTTACTGACAGTCTGTCGGGCCGTGAGTGGCTTTGTGGAGTTGTATTTGGTGCCGTTTAGTGCTTCCAAGCCGGGAGAGCAGCAATCATGCGACCGATCCCATTGGGTGCTAACTCCGCCTCCTGTCTTGTTTCTAATGACTATTATACTGTTTGGCTGAATGACTACATATTACAATTTTGCTATTTTATTGTCAAACTTGGCTTTTCCTTAAGAAAAGCAAATGTTATGTTATTTTTTTTTATATATAATTATTTATTTTTTATTTTTTTACAAAACATATTTTAAGGAATTAACCATGTATTGCTCGTCTAACCACACAATACTTTAATGGAGAGAAAGAACATTGTATAATGTCAGCATTTTTTTTTTTTTTTTCTATTTTAGAGTGCTGAGCAGATTTCTGCCTTGTGCCGAAGCATGCAGGAAGTAAACCAGGGCATGATGGATCGGCAAAATGACAGTCCAGACCCTCCTCGAAGACCACTAGCTAGACACTTGTCAGATGCAGACCGGCTCCGTAAAGTCATACAAGAACTTATTGACACTGAAAAGTCTTATGTGAAGGTAATGGCAAGTCAAGGGTTTATTCTGCATGTGTCAACTTCTTAATGTCATTATGTGTGCTTAAACACTTGCTAAAGTGAAACTAACAACATTAGCATACATAGTACAGCTTTACAAAATACATTCTTATTGGGTTATTGTAGTAAAATTGTAGTTATTGATACATCATTCATTAATCTGTGTTACTTGAAAATTGATATATGCATTTTATAATTAGTAGGACTGATGAGTAGTCCTTTTGTTCACCAGTAAAACGAAGAAAAATGTGATACAATTTACATTAGAATATGCTGCTCATATGCTATGTGGATTGAAATAACTGTTGGTGGGTTTATATTTATTTTGCTTAACTTGTATGTGCAGGGATTTCAAACTCAAAATAGTTACCAAGCAGGCTACAAATGGACTAGAGCATTCATTTGAAATTTTGAAATGGATGTTTAAAGGACCACTATAGGCACCCAGACCACTTCAGCTTAATGAAGTGGTCTGGGTGCCAGGTCCCTCTAGGATTAACCCTTTCTGCTGTAAACATAGCAGTTTCAGAGAATTGCAGTTTCATTGAGAATGCTTTCCTATGAGACAGGCTGAATGCGCGTGTGGCTCTTGCCGAGCATGCGCATTCAGCCGGTGACGTCAGAAGAGGGAGGAGAGTCCCAGCGCCGATTAGGGAGCGATCTACCAAAAGGCTGAAAGACCTAAATTGGTCTTTCAGCCAAATGTACTAATACTAAGTAAAGATTACTTGGTAATAGTAAATTCTGCCCCTAATCGCTGTGGCTGCTAACTGTTAAAAGTGGGGGCTATTAAACTGAAGGGGGGACCTGGCAGGAAAAATGAAGATTTTAGAAAAAAAGAAGACCTCAAATGGTAAGTTTTATTTTAATTTTTACAGATACTTATTCTTTCGTTCCCCCCTCACTGTTTTAGGGTGAGGGGGGGGTAGGGGTTTATTAATTTTTTTTTTGGGTGGGGGTGGTGACTAGGGGCTTGGGGACCCTTAGTCACCTTGGGTTGGGGGTAACAGTTTAATTTAGGGCCCCCACCCTCTAATTGTTATTTAGGGCCCCCACCAGCCGCACAGGGGTGGGGTTCTGGGGGGAGGACAATATGCCCCCTCCTCCCCCCATTGTTATTTAGGGCCCCCACCCACCGCTCAGGGGTTGGTGGTCGATGGGGAGGACCATAGGTGTGCTCCCCCCCCATTCTCATTTTGGGCCCCCACCCGCCCCTTCAGTTTAATAGTCACCACACGGGTGGGGACTCAGGAGGGGGGATACTATGTTTTGTTTTTTCAGCAGTGAGCAGCCACTCACAATCTTTACTTGGTATAAGTAAATTTGGCTGAAAGACCAATTTAGGTCTTTCAGCCGTTTGGTAGATGGCTCCCTAATACTGTGGGAATTAGGGAGCTATCTACTAAGCGGCTGCAAGATGCAGCCGTGGCACGAATAAGATCTGAGTTTTATTCATTCGAATGAAATTCCCATACGAACAAAGTCCCGAATTGCATCCTAACACGAATGGAGAAACTGTTCTCATTCTGTTAGGATGCAATTTGGTAGTTTTGCCGGCTAAATGACAGGATATTAAGGAAAAATGAAAGGAGACTTCGCGGGAACACGGAGGAAAGGTAAGAATTGTGGGGAAATTGCTCTGACCACTGGAAATGAAGCACACTTTGTTCCTCCGCTGGTCAGAGATGGTCAGGCGTAGGAAACCTCCATAAGACAGGAAGAAATGAAGAACAGATCCTGAGAGAGGGAAAGAAGAGGAATCGATTAAAGAAAGGTAAGTTCGACACAACAGTGCCGCTTTAAGCTTGGTATTGCTGTGTCATGTATTGCACGCATGTTAACACATGTGTATGGTATTGCTACATCACTCAAAGCACATTTGGTATGCTATCTCACTCTCCTTCTGGTAAAGCTATGTCACCCTGCATTTAAGTATTTCTATATCACTTAACACCCTACACCTTGTATAACAATGTTGCCGCAATATTGCTATGTCTCACGGCACATGCATGATATTGCTGTATCAACCTATGCTAGGTATAGAAGTGTCACCATTTGATTGGTATTCCTATGTTAATTTACACACATGTCATCACTATGTTGCACAAAGTTTTTATATTGCTATGTCACCATATGGTTGTTATTGCTATATCAGTCTGCATCCATGGCTTTGTATTCCTTGCACTTATAGTATCCCTTTAATGGAAGTTCCATGCTAAAGTTTCTGGTTTTAATGGAGGAGGTGATCAGTGCATCTCAGATAAGTTGTCAAGCCATTAGCAGATGGGGAGCGCTTGGGTACTCCATAGCCACTACAATGTGCTGTAGGGTTTATGGAACTTAGAATGCTCCTTTTAAGCAGATATAGAAGACTTACAATAGATTTAAATCGTACTGTAGGGATAAGGCTAGTATAGAATTAAGAGCTTTTTGATCAGAGATGAGATCTGGCTGCCTCTTGGATTCAAGATGGATTTTTTTCCCCTTTGTGCAGCAGAATTGATTTCCTCCTATGTTTTTCTCCTCCTATTTGGATCAATAGAAGAAACCAATTTGCAAAGGACTGAACTGCGGGACTTTGGCAGCAGTGTCAAATGCTTGGGATAGGACCTAGTGGGCCACCACCATCTTTAAACTTTACTAGCCTCCACTGATTCTTGACACTTAAGTATATGGACCCCATATCGATAGTCTTTACTACTATGTCAAAGGCTAAAGTACTAAAAAGTCAAAATAAATAGAAATAACTTTAGCTCTACATTTGCCAGCAGGTTGGACAGCCCAATATATTGTAATCAGATAGTACATGATTTGAATTTTAGTCACAGTAAAGTTAAGGGACTAACACGTTATTAACTTCACTGTGGTTGACATATATTTGAAGAGGGAATTACTTGTGATCTCTATTCCCTATTACGGTAATCTATTAGAGGAGACTATTTGGAAGGAATGCACGCTGTGAAGTAATCACTGTGTGTGATGGCCTGCAGGTAATGGCTGATAAATGACCTGGATAGGTAGAGATATAGATTGCTTTTTATATAGTTACATAAATAGCAAAATTATCTACCAATTCCAACATTTCTGTGTCTCGATCTATTGTTAATCCTTGTAGAGATGGGGATACAACAAGCTAAGTGCACTCATTGAGGCAGAATCATATCCTTTTCCAAATGCCCCTTAGTTTGCCATTTACCCACATTTGCCCTTTCTTAAAAAACAAAACAAAAACAATGCACCGCCAAAACACTTCCTGTTGCGGCGCATCGCTGCTCTCATTGCTGACACTTGCGCACACCCAGCTATGGGCAAAGACTGCCTTATCCGGGCACTGCTGTCTTAACAATCCATTAGTAACGGCAGGGCTGCCATCAGAAATTTTGGGGCCCCTGACAAAGCACAAGGTCTGGGCCCCCCTCCCGGGGCCGCCCACGCCCTACCTAGTCCGCTAACAATGATGCGGGACTGAATGTGGTGTGTATAGTGGAAGTGAATTAGAATGTGTGTAATGGATGTAGTGTTTGTGTGTATTAGATACTGTTTGTGCAGTGAATGCAGAGTGTGTGTTTGTGTAGCGGATGCAGTGTGTATAGTGAACATAGAGTGTGTTTGAGTAGTGGATGTAGTGTGTGTACAGTGATGTAGTGTGTGTTTGTGTAGTGGATGTAGTGTTTGTATGTACTATATGAAATGTGTTTAGTGGATGTAGTGTGTGTATTAGATGCAGTTTCTGTGTATAGTGAATGCAGAGTGTTTCAATTTATGGTGGATGTAGTGTGTGTACTGTGAATACAGTATGTTTGTGTAGTGGATGCTGTGTGTACAGTTAATGCAGAGTGTGTGCATAGTTTAGTGAATGCAGAGTGTGTGTTAGTGTGTAATGAATGCAGAGTGTGTGTTAGTGTGTAATGAATGCAGAGTGTGTGTTAGTGTGTAATGAATGCAGAGTGTGTGTTAGTGTGTAATGAATGCAGAGTGTGTGTTAGTGTGTAATGAATGCAGAGTGTGTGTTAGTGTGTAGTGAATGCAGAGTGTGTCAGTGTAATGAATGTAGTGTGTGTGTTAGTGCAGTGAATGCAGAGTGTGTTAGTGTGTAGCGGATGCAGAGTGTGTGTTAGTGTAGTGAATGCAGAGGGTGTTAATGTGTAGTGAATGCAGAGGGTGTGTTAGTGTGTAGCGGATGCAGAGTGTGTGTTAGTGTAGTGAATGCAGAGTCTGTGTAAATGTGTAGTGAATGCAGAGTGTGTGTTAATGTGTAATGAATGCAGAGAGTACGTTAGTGTGTAGCGGATGCAGAGTGTGTGTTAGTGTAGTGAATGCAGTGTGTTAATGTGTAGTGAATGCAGAGGGTGTGTTAGTGTAGTGAATGCAGAGTGTTAATGTGTAGTGAATGCAGAGAGTGTTTGAGTAGTGGATGTAGTGTGTGTACAGTGATGTAGTGTGTGTTTGTGTAGTGGATGTAGTGTTTGTATGTACTAGATAAAATGTGTTTAGTGGATGCAGTGTCTGTAGTGGATGTAGTGTGTGTATTAGACGCAGTGTCTGTGTATAGTGAATGCAGAGTGTTTCAATTTGTGTTGGATGTAGTGTGTGTACTGTGAATAAAGGATGTTTGTGTAGTGGATGCTGTGTGTACAGTTAATGCAGAGTGTGTGTCAGTATAGTGAATCCAGAGTGTGTGTCAGTATAGTGAATCCAGAGTGTGTGCATAGTTTAGTGAATGCAGAGTGTGTGTTAGTGTGTAATAAATGCAGAGTGTGTGTTAGTGTGTAATAAATGCAGAGTGTGTGTTAGGGTGTAGTGAATGCAGAGTGTGTGTTAGGGTGTAGTGAATGCAGAGTGTGTGTTAGGGTGTAGTGAATGCAGAGTGTGTGTTAGGGTGTAGTGAATGCAGAGTGTGTGTTAGGGTGTAGTGAATGCAGAGTGTGTGTTAGGGTGTAGTGAATGCAGAGTGTGTGTTAGGGTGTAGTGAATGCAGAGTGTGTGTTAGGGTGTAGTGAATGCAGAGTGTGTGTTAGGGTGTAGTGAATGCAGAGTGTGTCAGTGTAATGAATGTAGTGTGTGTAAATTGTAGTGAATGCAGAGTGTGTGTTTATGTGTAGCGGATGCAGAGTGTGTGTTAGTGTAGTGAATGCAGAGTGTTAGTGTGTAGTGAATGCAGAGAGTGTGTTAGTGTGTAGCGGATGCAGAGTGTGTGTTAGTGTGTAGCGGATGCAGAGTGTGTGTTAGTGTAGTGAATGCAGAGTGTGTGTCAGTATAGTGGATGCAGTGAGTGTGTTAGTGTGTAGTGTATGCAGAGTGCATGTTGTATTAGTGAATGCAGTGTGTGTATTGTATTAGTGTATGCAGTGTGTGTTGTATTCGTGTATGCAGTGTGTGTTGTGTCAGTGTTTGCAGAGTGTGTGTTGTGTCAGTGTTTGCAGAGTGTGTGTTGTGTCAGTGTTTGCAGAGTGTGTGTTGTGTCAGTGTATGCAGAGTGGGTTGTGTCAGTGTATGCAGAGTGGGTTGTGTCAGTGTATGCAGAGTGGGTTGTGTCAGTGTATGCAGTGTGTGTTGTGTCAGTGTATGCAGTGTGTGTTGTGTCAGTGTATGCAGTGTGTGTTGTGTCAGTGTATGCAGTGTGTGTTGTGTCAGTGTATGCAGTGTGTTGTGTCAGTGTATACAGTGTGTGTTGTGTCAGTGTATGCAGTGTGTGTTGTGTCAGTGTATGCAGTGTGTGTGTGTGTGTGTGTGTTGTGTCAGTGTATGCAGTGTGTGTGTGCAGGGCCGTCTTTAATAACGACTGGACCCTGGGCAAGCGTTTGCTTGGGCCCCCTGGGCCCTGCCGCCGTCGCCCCTCACTCCCTGGTATGCAATCACGGCATCCATCCCAATGCAGTGGCGGCACTAAAATAGAATGAATTTTATTGGGACACCCAATTGCAAGATTGGACTAAAGGTAGAACCCCATCTGTCGTGCAACTCCAACAATGCTTTGACAGCTGGGGCTCTACCAATTTCCCATGCTTGCAGGGTTGTATTTAGCACTGTTTTGTGTGTTTGAATGTAAGCATGTGTTTGTATGAAGTATGTTTGTGTTAATGTGTTTGTATGTGGTACTGGAGTTTGAATGCAAGTGTGCATTTATGTGTAGTGTTTGTTTTTGAATGTAGGAGTGTGCTTGTATGTAGTGTTGAAGTTTGAATGGAGGGGTGTATTTGTATATAAAGTTGCGGCTCAGATGCACAGGTACATACTCTGACACACAAGCAGATACACAGATACATACACTGACTACATACAGATAAGCAGGCACATACACTGACAGACATACTGACACACAGGTACATATATTGACACACACAGACACATACACTGGTAGACGCACTGACATACTGACACACATGCACATATACAGACATACTGACACACACACTGATCAACATACTGACACACATACACTGACAGAAATACTGACACCCACACACAGGCACATACACTGACCGAGATACTGACACACACACACACACACACACACACACTGACAGACACACTGACACCCAAATACACTGAGAAATACTGACACTCATACAGGCATATATACTGACACACACATACTGATATACTGACAGACACACAGACACATACAGAGACTGACACATGCATGCACTGACAGACATACTGACACACACACAGACATACTGACACACACACAGACATACTGACACACACACAGACATACTGACACACACACAGACATACTGACACACACACAGACATACTGACACACACACAGACATACTGACACACACACAGACATACTGACACACACAAATATATTGACACACAGACAGACCTACTGACACACACAGACATACTGGCACACAGACAAACAGACATATACAGACACACACACAGATATATTGACACACAGATATATTGACACACAGACATACTGACACACAGACATACTGACACACATGTAAAATGTACATTTTTAAACCCACCCTCCAGTTTCCTACCTTTTGCTGGAGGGTGGATTCCCTGGGGTCCAGTGTGGTGCCTGAGGATGATGGGAGTGAGGATCCCCCATCCTCACTGCAGCCTCGTCCTCTCTCCCTCGCGACTCCTCCTGCCACCTTCCATCAGCTCCTCTCTTTATGGGAGGAAGTGACTTGCGGCTGTCACTTCCTCCCAGCCGGCTGCCGGAAAGCAAGGGGCCCGGTCGCGGTGTTAAAGGGAAAGAGCGCCCGACCAGGCCCCTGCTGATACAAGCCCTCCGGGTGGCCCTAAGTGCATGGGCCACCCGGTGGGACTCAGAGGACGGGGGGGAAATTTTTACATAATTTTTTTTTAATTTAATTAAATGATTTCTCCCCCCTCCCTGCTTACCTTGTCCAGGGAGGGGGGAGATTCCATGATCCCTGGTGGTCCAGTGGGGGCCCCCCCCCGGCTCCCTGTTACCGCAGAGGGGGCCCAGGCAGCACACAGCTTCTACTCTTCTCTCTTCTCTCTTCTCTCTTGCAATAACTCTCGCGAGATCCGGTTGCCATGGCAACGCTCCGCGGGTCTCGCGAGAATTATTGGAAGAGAGGAGAGAAGAGTAGAAGCTGTGTGCTGCCTGGGCCCCCTCTGCGGCAACAGGGAGCCAGGGGGGCCCGCGGCTGCACACATAGATAGCGATATTCGCTATCTATGTGTGCAGGGAGGGAAAGTGGGGCCCAGGACTGCCAGAGCAGTCCGGGCCCCCCAGGGCCGCCGGGCCCGTGACAACCGTCATGGTTGTCACCCCCTGATGGCAGCCCTGAGTAACGGTAAGTAAAACCTATTTCTGGTTCTGAAAATGGCTGGAGGAAGTCAGTAGGTACAGATGCACGGATAGCTTTTAGGCTTTCAGCCAAGGGGTCCGTGAGGTGACAGATCCACTTTAAGGGTCTGATGTCGCTTGTCTATTTTATAAGTATATAGCTGCCTGATGTCCTGGCTAAATTCTATTTTGGATTGATATAGACCTCATTCATGTGGACCTTGAGCCCTTGTTTTGCTATTTAAATACTGTAGCATATTTTTATTTTAAAGTTGATAAATCTTAAGTATGACACATTTTACTTTACTTTAAAATAACATCTTGCCTTCTCAAAACGATCTTTTATATTTTGTCCCATTTTCCTTACACTTCAGCTATTTTTTTCTCCATCGCCTCAGATTCTTGTGGTTTTCTGTCACATATGCATTGCAGGATTCTGCTGTTACTCTTCATTTTAGCAATTGCGTAAAAGTCAGTAATTGGAAGCAACCTTTTTTTACAGATTTTTTGCCTTGAAACAGAATTTTCTGAAGCACGCCATTATTTACATGTTTAATTATTTCTTGCAGGATCTGAGCTGCCTCTTTGAATTATATTTGGAACCCTTGCAAAGTGAAACATTTCTTACTCAGGATGAGGTAATGAGTGTTCATATGAATAATATATGTTGTATAAAAGTTTGTCACTGGTTGCTACACATAATGTGGTATATTCTCTTATATTCAATAGACTCCACATGTCATTGTACTAATTTTCCCTTAAACTTCAACAAGGGCTTGCTGAGAATAATGGGAAATTTAAATCAGAAACATTGGGGGTGCATAGATTAAGCCCAAATAACCTATTTCTATGATGACTAGAGACTGTGCATGTTTTCAAGAATTCGTTGACAAACAGTCCTTTCTTTGATCCCAGAGGACAGCAATGTGATGATGTCTAAAATTTCTTTAACTTACTAGTTAATAGGCAAGCAAATAGGAATCATTTAATGGTATGTCCAATCTAGAGGTAATCAGGTTATTGTTCACCCTTCAGCTTGCTGAAAACCTGTTTCACTGCACAACATCCATAATATTACCTTGATATTCATATGTGTGTGTGTATATAAATGTGTGCGTGTGTGTGTGTGTGTGTATGTATATATATATATATATATATATTCTTCTGAATTGGGAACATGTTTCTATTGACCAGCTCTGCATGTGATCCAGCCAGTCTGTGTGTTAGCTCCCCATTCATAATGGGGTAGAACTGGTAGATGAACATTATGATACATGTGTATTTTACTGCATGCAGTCCCCGTGTTCACAAGTGAAATCTAATCTGTTTATATATTGTGCTTTTTTTCTAGATGGACTCTTTATTTGGAAGCCTGCCAGAGATGCTTGACTTCCAGAAGGTGTTCTTGCAAACCCTGGAAGATGGCATTACTTCATCTTCTGATTTTAATGTACTTGAAACTCCGTCACAGTTTCGGGTGAGCCATACAATTTCATATATTATTGTTATTATTATTATTATTACTGGTATTTATATAGCGCCAGAATATTCTGTAGCGCTTTACAATATTATCAAACGGGAAGATTTAACAATAAATGAGACAATTACAAAAACTTACAGGAACAATAGGTTGAAGAAGGCCCTGCTCAAACAGGCTTACAGTCTATAGGAGGTGGGATGTAAAACACAATAGGACAGGAGATAGCAATCATCAAGGTATGAAGCAGAGCTGGAGGAGAGAATAGAGTGTTGCCCTTTAGGAGAGAGCAAGGGACAGGTATGTGAGATAGAGCTTGTGGGAAGACCTATTAGGAGAGAGTTACAATAATCCATGCAAGGGATTACTAGAGCATGGACAAGCTCCTTAGTAGCAACATTAAAAGAGCACTATAGTCAACATATAAAAGCAAGAAAGACAGGTCCCCTAGCCTTCTATCTTGCTTTTATATTAACTTCCCCTAATATAAAATTTTCGAGTCCTTATTATAGATAAAACTTGCCTCCATTCCAGCGCCAAGCTCCTCGGCAGGCCACGCCCCCTTTTTCGTCAAAATGCCGAAGTAGCAGGGCTTAATCAGACCCTTCTCTTAGAGAAGAGTCATAGCGATCTGGTGTGCATGCGCGGCTTCGCGCTGCACCAATCGCGTTCTTCATTGAATGCCACCCTATGAATGAACAGTGAGCGCTCTACCGCGCATGTGCGCGGTATGCGCAATCGCGAGCTGACTGACAACTCAGCTCGCTGTCTATGCCCGCCCCTCCCACCGCAACCCTCCTGCCCAAAGTATATAGTATACAAACACTATATAGAGATATCTCTATATATAGTGTTTGTGCACAAACACACACATTGAAAATAAATAGTGTTAAACATACACTCTTTCTATTTCTATCTATCCATTTCCATCTATATCTCTCTCTATCTATTTCCATCTATATCTCTCTCTATCTATTTGTTTCTGTCTATCTCTTTCCCTTTTTCACCCACTCTCTCTCACCCACACTCTCTCTCACCCACACTCTCTCTCTCTCTCTCTCTCTCTCTCTCACCCACACTCTCTCTCTCTCACCCACACTCTCTCTCTCTCTCACCCACACTCTCTCTCACTCTCTCACCCACACTCTCTCTCACTCTCTCACCCACACTCTCTCACTCTCTCACCCACACTCTCTCTCTCTCACCCACACTCTCTCTCTCACTCTCACCCACACTCTCTCTCTCACTCTCACTCTCTCACCCACACTCTCTCTCTCTCACTCTCTCACCCTCTCTCTCTCTCTCTCTCTCTCACCCACACTCTCTCTCTCTCTCTCTCTCACCCACTCTCTCTCTCTCACCCACTCTCTCTCTCTCACCCACTCTCTCTCTCTCTCTCTCACACTCTCACACTCTCTCTCTCTCTCTCACCCACACTCACTCTCTCTCTCTCTCACCCACACTCACTCTCTCTCTCTCTCACCCACACTCACTCTCTCTCTCTCTCTCACCCACACTCACTCACTGTCACCCACACTCACTCACTGTCACCCACACTCACAAAATAAGTTTGCTTACGGTTTGGATCCTCCTGCTCGGTCTCCGATCTCCTGCTTGTCAGCCAGAGCCGCTCTGTGTGCAGAAGACCTTTTTTCCACACTGTCTGATTGCTGATAGGCTCCGGCATTACTACAGGACGCATTCACGGTGCCTCCTGTGTCCTGATATCACGTTTGATGTATTAACCCAAGCGTGAAGACGTCAAACGCGATGAATGCAAATTAGGCAGCACTTAACTCGGAAGTCCCTCTGGTGGCCGTCTGAGTGACTGCCACTGGAGGTGTTCCTAGCTTGCAAGGTAAACACTGTATTTTCCCTGAAAATACAGTGTTTACATGAAAAAGGCTGCAGGGTACTCACCTGAACAACCCCATTAAGCTGAAGTTATTCAGGTGACTATAGTGTCCCTTTAAACAAACATGAAAACACTTGTATTTTTTTTCTCAAGATGCATGAAGCAAATTGAATCCTATTTAGAAAATACACAGAATGCCTATTAAGTACAGTGCATCTTGGCGCAGGATTTAAGAATCAATACATTTGAAGTAATCCCATTTGGACAAATGCTTTCAGAAATCTTTGTTTTATACTGAATGCAAAATAGTTGGTTATTAATGTAATTATTTAATATTATTTAATATTAACATTTTAAAATGAAGTCGTTAACAAATAATTTCTGACAAGTAGATATATTTAACATAAATGCTTGTAGGTATTCACAACGTAATTTTTTCATTTTGTTTAATATGTGTCATTTTTAAAGTAAATGGTGGTACATATCTGATTCTCTAGTGCAGCCCAACCATCTTTATGAAAGGTGCTATTCCACATTGCTTTAAATTTATAGAAAAGAGAAAAGAAAAAGACTCTTACTGGTGAGGTGGACATTGAGCGGAAGTGGTCTAGGTGCCTATAGTGGTCCTTTAATGAATAGGTGAGGCCTCAATAAAAGCATAGGTGAAACAAATACATGTTTTTCTTTTAAGACAATTGTAATCCTCATACACCACAGAACTACATAGTTACATAGTTAAATAGCTGAAAAGAGACTTGTGTCCATCAAGTTCAGCCTTCCTCACATTTGTTTTTTGCGGTTGATCCAAAAGAAGGCAAAAAAAAAAGTTTGAAGCGCAATTTTGCAACAAGCTAGGAAAAAAATTCCTTCTTGACCCCAGAATGGCAGTCAGATTTATCCTTGGATCAAGCAGTTATTACCCTACATTGAAAGATTATATCCTTGAATATTCTGTTTTTGCAAGTATGCATCTAGTAGCTGTTTGAACATCTGTACTACACACACTTGATTGCTCTGAGTGTATTAACACGAAAGCTCTACATTTGAATACAATAGTTTTGGGGGATGGGTTAGGTTTTGGTTAGATTGTCAAGCAGGGTTAGGGTATACTCTATCACACTTGTAAGGATGCTGCTTTAATGATCTTGTTTTAATAAATAAATGGCCTTCACAAAATAACATTGTGAAAATACAGTAATGATGAACAACAGTACAAAGTCACATGTTTGATACTAAATCATTTGAAAGTGATTTCATAACCCTTTGAAACATTTTGTATGTGACTTATTTGAATCCACATTATTTATTTTATTCCAGAAACTGCTTTTTTCTCTTGGAGGATCATTTCTATATTATGCTGATCATTTCAAGTTATACAGTGGATTTTGTGCAAATCATATCAAGGTGCAGAAGGTTCTTGAGAGAGGTAAATTATCTTTTGTCAAATCATAATATTATAATAAATGGTAATTTGTGTATGTGCAGTAAATTGCTAAGGCATATTAATTGGCAGTGGTATATTTCAGAAACCTGCCTTCATTTATTGTTCTCGAAGACGTCACTGTACTGCATGAATACAACCAGCATTTAATCCATGCCTGTGAAGAATGAGTGAACATGTGATGATATCAGTGGTGTATTTAATATTCATGCTGTCGAAACTCAGGCACCCCCCTAATCTAAGTTTGCCCCACCCCTTCCTGTTTCGGAACAAAACGCACTTTGACTGACAGACACAAACTGATACAACCACTCAGTGACATGCACACCCTCTGAGATAAACATACACACACACACTCACTGATTTGACACACATATCCTCACTGATTTGATCAGTTTGATTGAAACACACAATCACTCAGACACAAACTGGAATTACGACATCACTGTGGGTCGCGCGATTGAGAGGAGCAGTAAGAGCTCAGAGGACAGCGCTCCCTTGCCACCCACACGTAATATTGGCAGCTGCCTGCCTCGGGGGCCTCAAGCGGACCAGGAGGCCCGCTCTTTGCCCCCATGCAAGAGGCTAACAAGGTAGCTGCCAGAGCGCTTGAGGGGTGGCGTGTTTTGCCACCCCCCTGAAAGTCCTGCCCAAGTGTCAGCCTCGTGGAAGATACAGCCATGGATGACATACAGTGCATTCAGAAAGTATTCAGACATCTTAACTTTTTCCCCATATTTTTTATCTTGTTTTCTTGTTTGAGAGTCCTTTTAGTTGCGTGGCTTTTATTTTTGTGTGTGTGCAAATTCCATGTGAGCATTCATTTGTCTTGTGCCATATGGCCAGTCTGCCATAAAAGCTAGATTGGTGGAGTGTTGAAGGGACATATCATCTCTAGAGCTCACTTAAAGTGACCATCAGGTTCTTGGTCAACTCTCTTACCAAGATCCTTCTCCCCCAACTGCTCCGTTTGCCAGGTGTCCAACTCTAGGAAGAGTCCTTGTTGTTACAAACTTGTTCCATTTAAGAACTATGAAGGCCTATGTGTCCTGGGGAACCTTTGCTGTTTTTTTTTTGTTTTATTTATTGTCTTCCACAGATTTATCCCACAACAGCATCTTGTCTGTGAACTCAACAGGCAGTTCCATTGGCTTCATGGCTTGACTTGTGTTCTTATGTGCATTTACAGCTGTGAGGGCTTATATAGGCAGGGCACCTTTTTTTAAATCTGTTAAATCAAAATATAGAAATATCTCAATAATAATCGGGAGAAATGGTATTCATCGGAGCTAGTCTTCTAGTGTCATAACAAAAGGTGTGAATACTTGCCAATCTATGGTTTTTAATTTGTCATGTGCTTTTGAGCGTAGATTGATGTGAAAAATTAATAATTTGGATCATTGTAGCATAAGGCTGCAACATGCAAAATGGAGGTCTGCATACTTTCAGAATGTACTGTACACGACACACACCGTCACAAATTCTCCACAATCTCCACAAATTCTCCAAAAGGAGACCATGCATTTAAATTGAGGTAATTCCAGAGAGAATCACATGCCAGGGGATACGTTTAAAAGATAGTTTGTCAGAAGAACAGATATTAAATGTTCTTGTTAATTTTAGGTTATACTGTGAGATTACATATATAACCGCAAACTTGCATATTCAAATTCTTTTTTCCCCCTTATTCCTTAGCTAGAACAGACAAGGCTTTTAAGGAATTTTTGGATGCCAGAAATCCCACAAAGCAGCACTCGTCCACATTGGAGTCATACCTTATAAAGCCTGTGCAAAGGGTCCTGAAATACCCACTACTGTTGAAGGAGTTGGTTTCCTTGACTGACAATGAAAGTGAGGAGCACTACCATCTCACAGGTACTTGGAATATCAATTTTTAAATTTATGTTTCATACTTATCCAGTATTCACAGAAAATGTCTAGTGTTTGCACAAGACAAACTAACAGTTTATGCTTTGACATATTTAAGACTATGACTGGGGCAGAGTGCTGGGGGCAGTACAATCCTATTAATTTATATATGTTTAAATTGTGCAATTGCTTCTCTGAGCATTCACACATTTGACCACGTACAGTAGTCAGTAGTACAGTAGTCTAGGCTACTGGTGCATTTGCCACTCTCTAGTGTCTGACAGGTAGATGTTAAGTCTAGGAATGTCATCTAGAGACATCAGTGCAGTAGAAGGGTTACTATTCCATTACCTTTTGCCACCCATGTTTCTTTCTTGCAGTACACAATCATATTATATTCCTGCAACCTCTTCCTTATACTCTGAAGAATTCCTCTCTCTAACTTCTCAAATAGACTCCAGGGATGGTGGCTCTGATCACAGCTCCCTCTTCTGCAGGCACAGTTATACATTGGACAGAGCAAGATTATGTCTAATTATAAGAACATAATGGTTGTTAGAGTGAGAGTATATGTGAAAGTGAGTGTGACTTGTGAATAATGAATCTTGCATTTATTCAAGACCCATTTATTTGTCTGGTCCTAGGGTAGAGCTCACATTCTTATTTGGGACACAAACATTTTTACAAGCATTAGAGGTATAAAATGACCTTTAAAGCACAACATCCCTGCAATGTATACCACTAATAGACCATTCTTTTCCCATGTCCTTCTATTACAGAAGCACTAAAGGCTATGGAAAAGGTAGCAAGTCATATAAATGAAATGCAGAAGATCTATGAAGATTATGGAACGGTATTTGACCAGCTAGTTGCAGAGCAGAGTGGAACTGAGAAAGAGGCAAGATACAAAATAAATAATTTGCATCATACTTGACATATACAAATATATATATCCTTCTCTACTTATTCAATATCTATTTTGTAATTATTTTTCATGCAGGTGACAGAGCTTTCCATGGGAGAACTCTTGGTTTACTCTACTGTAACCTGGCTAAATTGTTTCCCATCATTAGGGAAAGCAAGGAGAGACTTAGAACTAACAGTGTTTGGTAAATATTCAATTTCAAAAACGGTTTGTGAAGAGAAGATACACTTTAAACCCATGTCTGATTGTACATAGCCACCATAATTACTCAAGTCTATTTACGTATCCTTTTATTTAACAATTTTATTGGTTATGGTGCCAGGGTGCCCTGGCGCTCCCCATTGGAGTCAACCTGTTTTCGAACGGTTCAACTTCATACCTGGCACCACTGGGCTTTGCTTCCCTGCCTCCCTTACAATCTCTGGAGATCCTATAATTCCTCAGCATTAATTTTGGTTTGCTATCATGAGCTCTAAGCCCTGCATTGCAGAAATGTAGTGGTTATGGTGTTTGGAGTGTCCCTTTAATATATTTGATCATACCACCTCTCTTGTGAAGTGGGATGCCAATAAGAGGAGTGAAAAGGGTCAGCCCACCCAGAAAGGTGGCAAGCCCTCCCATAGAATTGACAGGCAAGCTTGGCCAGGCTGCCTGCAAATCAGCCAGACCAGTGCTCTGAGGTCAGACTCTATAGGGAGCACTATTTTAGTGCTCTCTGCAGAGTGCTAGAGTCTTGAGCATGGCCAAAGTGCGTCTAATGATGCGCTCGCTCTTTGCTTGTTAGGGACAGTTCCCTGGTCTCCCGCAATACAACCAAGCATTCCACTGACCATTCCTGCTGCACTCTTGTATTGTTTACCTAATGTTAAAGGAGCTCTGCAAGCACCATAATCACTGCTGCGTGTTCTAGTAGTTTTGATGCTAGCAGATGTAAATAGTCAAACTGTTTACAGTCAAACAGTTTAAACTGACCATCTCAGCCAATGTGCTAGTGTCCTCCACCTGCAGTGATGTGGGGAGGGAAGTTCGATTCAGAAATGGTTTGACTACTTAGAATGGGGGAGCATGCTATAGTGTTTAGAGCAGGGGTCCTCAAACTTTTTAAACAGGGGGCCAGTTCACTGTCCCTCAGACACTGCTGGGGGCCGGACTATAGTTTGAAACAAATTTGAACTAATTACTATACATACTGAAACAGACACATAGACATATACTAACATACATACAGAAACACACACGCATAAGGGCATACATACTGACACACACACACACAGACTGACACACACACAGACTGACACACACACAGACTGACACACACACAGACTGACACACACACAGACTGGCACACACACAGACTGGCACACACACAGACTGGCACACACAGAGACTGGCACACACAGAGACTGGCACACACAGAGACTGGCACACACAGAGACTGGCACACACACAGACTGGCACACACACAGACTGGCACACACACAGACTGGCACACACACAGACTGGCACACTGACACACAGACTGACACACACAGATAGATGCAGACATACACGTGCAGACATACACACACTGACATGACATACATACAAACACATAATACAGATATACATACAGACACATACTGACTGACATACAGATAGATACATACATACATACATACATACATACATACACACATTTTGACATACATACATACAGACACATACTGACAGGCATGCATACATACATACAGACACATACTGACATGCATGCATACATACTGACATACAGACACATACTGACAGGCATGCATACATACTGACATACAGATACATACATACAGACACATACTGACATGCATGCATGCATAGATACATACAGACACATACTGACAGGCATGCATACATACTGACATGCATGCATGCATACATACATACAGATACATACATACAGACACATACTGACATGCATGCATGCATAGATACATACAGACACATACTGACATACAGATACATACATACAGACACATACTGACATACATACATACCCGTAATGACACACACAAACCGCCAAATGTTCTTACTTTTTTCAGGAGGGTGGCTGTGGCTGATGGGAGTCGGTGTGGCTCTCCTGTCCTCGCCTATCTTTCTTCCCTCCCCCACGGAGGGAGCTGGGAGGAAGTGACTGATCAACCGTCGGCTGAATTTTTTTGAAAGGGGCCCAGTCGCGCTATTGCACGGCTGCAGCGCTGACCAGGCCCATGAAGATATAGGGCCCATCGGGTGGCCCTAAATGCTTGGGTCGGGTTCAGGACCCTGGCGGGCCATAGATTGAGGATCCCTGACTTAGAGGGATTCTTTAAATAATCTGATATCATTCTGAAAGTCCCATTTCTCTTTTGTTACCTTGCATTAAGCCAGCATTATATTTCCAGCATAGACTATTTTAGTAATTTATAACAAAGGACAAGAGAATATCAATGTAATGTAGACCTTTGTATGTTTGATTAATTTCTTTATTTATTTTTAAGCTTTACCTGTGTAAAATATGTAGTTTGCAAATAGTGACATGGTTTTCCTCTTACATTTTTCTTTTTCTAGTTTTTAGAAGGGCTGTCATATTGGTGCACAAGGAACATTTCAAGCTGAAAAAGAAAGCTGTAAGTTATTTCTCTATTTTGAAGGCAATAATTCCTTTCTCGAAACAAACTGATTAATGAAAATAACAAATGTTTGCTTATGTCAGAAGAAATATGTAGCTTTATGGATCCTGTGTAAACCTCACAGATATTTGAATATTGTTATTCACTAAACTAAAGTTGTAGCGAAGTGGACAAAATTGCATAGGTATTATAGCATTTCACTGATTTGGTCTGTTACATTTCCCTAGTCTCTCTCAGTTTGGAGAATATTGCCATTAGTTGCATGAAATCGTTACACAAATACAAATCTTTATAATCCTTCTTTGCAACTACTGCAAGTGACAAAAAAAAAGAGCAAAAGTCCCCCTTTGTATGTGATATTTATATTCTGCTCTGGTATGAACTGCACTCTTAAATTTGGATACTTCTGAGGAAAATTAATTTTTTTTATTTTGTAAAAGCTAGAATTATTTTTTTTTCCCCAAAAAAACATTTTATATAGATATAATGCAATTAGAATACCTATATATTAAAAAGTTGATGCTGCACATGTACAATTGAAGTGTGGTATGGGCCCTGACCTTTAAACAAATTTCAGGCATGCTGCCTGTAACAGAGTTGTGATATGCAAATGTTGTGCAACCCATTAAAACGAGCTGTTGTGCACTTTAACTAATAACTCCTTCATTCCTTCCATAGTCCTCAAACACACGTGGCTCTCAATATCACGGTGATATCGATCAATTCAAATTCCGATGGCTTATTCCTTTGTCAGCTCTTCAGGTCCGACTCGGCAATGCAGCAGGTAATTCTGGTATTATATTCACTGCTCAAATATTGTACGTACAATAACTCCGAAAATAGTGTCATAATAAACCGCAAAATGCTATATTCTTTATTGAAACTTTTTATAACTTACTTCACACTAGTGGGGTATGTTAACACTCTTCCCCACCCCCTTGCAGGTGACGAGTACACAAGAAATCTAATATTTAAAGAACGTATAAAAGGGTTACACTAAGCACTGTGAAAACTTCAGTGATTTGAAGTGATCATGGTGCTTGGGTTTTGTGTGTGCAATGCTTCACAAAGAATTAGAATTTTTGGGCAGTTAATGTTAACTCTGTGCATAAAAGATGTCTGTCGGCAATGGCAGCATACACCCCCCTACATGCTATCTAAGATCTTCCTCAGCCTGGCCTCCGGGACATTCCTCCCCTTCCATTAGGGCAGGGGTTCCCAACCCAGTCGTCAAGTACCCCCTACCAGTCCAGAATTTAGGGTTTACCCTGTTGTGTCTAAAGTGTTTTTTTCCCCTTTCTTTATGAAAAGACCTTAGACACAACTGGGTAATCCCTAAATGCAGGACTGTTAGGGAGTACTTGAGGACTGATTTGGGAGCCACTGCTTTAGGGGGATGTGTTTAATGAAGGAAGATTTCAGTAACAACTTGGCCTTGGTGGGGATCACAGTTGAGTTTTTGCTTGCTTTCATTTAATTTCATTTCCTTTTTTTTTTTTTTTAACTGGGGGGCTGTGCCAGCAAGGATTACTAGAACCAAAAATAAAGTAATAAAACACTGTTTTTGGTTGAAGTAACCCTTAACATTCAGATTGAAAGTCATGAAAACAATGCATTTACTGTGAGAATTGTCGGGAATTTAAAGTGAATTTGAAATTTAAGGTCAAAGTAATTCTCCATGTTAACTATGCTTCCAGTTTTGATACTTTGGCATTGAATTTGAAATTCTGTTTACGGAGAGATGCCCTTTCCACCTCATGACGTCACTGGCACGCACCCGACCACCCCCAGACTGGTAGCTAGAAAGTAAGGGAAGGTGAGAACGGATGCTCCACTTGGGCCCCCTGACATGTCATTTTGGGTACTCACGAAAGGCCGTGGGTCTCAAATGAGGGCTCCCAGTTCTCCCCACTTACTTTGGACCTATGTACATACCTGTTGTTCAAGTATGCCTTAAGGCTACCGGGACCCTTATGCCTCGTGTGCCACTTTAGCCACACCGGCCAGGGGGTGGGTACATGGATTATATTGGTGAATGAAAGTTTCACGTTCTGACTTTTTATTTCTACTCACTCTACTAACAACACTGGAGCACTTGCTACAAACATGGTTCTGTGCGTGTGGCTTCCCTGGATACGTGCCCTGTGATGGGCACCCTCGCTGCTCTGGTGAGAGGAGGTGTGGACAACTCTAAACTGAGGTGCTCCGCACGATGACTCCACCACAGGTGTCAAGTCATCTCAAACCCTTCCAGGGTTTGATCTACAACTTACTCCCTCCCTCTCAACCCTCCCCTCTCACACTTTCCCGTCTTTGCTCTTTCCTCCCCTCTTTTTCCCTTTCTTCCCTTTTTCTCTTTCTGGGCTCTCAGCTTCTCACTCTCCCACCCTTCTTTTGCTCTTCTCTTTCCTCTCCCTCCATCACCCCTATCACCTTTCCCTAAATCTGGGGCCCGACCACCCTGCCCCACCATGGTGTCAGGTTTTGCCCTCACACCTCTCCATCTATGGTCGAACAATGTCTGAGGCCTGAATGTGCCTGAGCGAAGGTCGCACCTCCTGCGCTCCCTCTGGGCTACAAGGATATCTATTGCATTCTTGCAGGAAACTCACTTCGAAAGGCGACGCAGGCCAAACGCTTAGGGATTCACGGTACCCCCTGGGGTACTTTACAAACCACCAGACAGCTAAAAGGGCTGGGGTTGCAATACTGTTTGCAAGCACCGTGCCGTTTGAGTGCACAGAAGTTCTTGCAGACACCATGGGACACCTGTTCCTTAAAGGCACCATCGCTGAAAGCAAAAATATATTTGCAAGCATCTATGCCCCTAATGTCTGACAACATAGATTCATTAGGAGGATGCTGAATAAGCTCGAGCTGTTCCAAAAAGGCTTGCTGATAGTAGCCGGCGACTTGAACGTTGCCCTTGAACCAAGACTCAACACCTCCAAAAGGGTTAGTGGGGCGGGTCAGTGGAGTCCTCCCGGAACTGGTGGATCCCGACCAGGTTGGATTTATCCCTGGAAGAGAAGTGAGAGATAACACCATCCATTCACTAGACGTCATCCATGCAGCCAGACATCGACAAAGAAGACCCTCCTTCTCTCCACTGACGCGGAGAAAGCTTTTGACCGTATGGATTGGCAATATATGAACGCTACGCTGTTGGCCGTGGGTTTTGGACCACACCTGATGGCTTGGATATCTTCGTTGTATACGATTCTGAGTGCTAGGATACAGATAAATGGGGCTCTCTCAGCACCTGTTCAAATACGCAACGGGACACGGCAGGGATACCTGCTTTCCCCACCTCCTGTTTGCCCTTTCCCTGGGACCTTTCCTGGGGGAGGTCAGACAGGACGGGGGAATAGAGGGATTTGCCTTGAGAGGATCGACACATAAGGTTGCCGCTTAAGTGGACGATATGCTATTTTCCATTAACAACCCCTTGATCTCCCTCTCGAATCTCCTTAGGGCTTTTACGAAATACGGCCAGATCTCAAACATGAAGCTGAACACGGATAAAAATCGTAAGCCTTGCCCATCTCGATTGAGGAAGCAACTGCCGTCCATCTACAAACTCAGTTCACGTTCACTTGGTGCCATGCCAAACTTAAATATCTCAGTATTTGGCTCACCGCAGACCTGTCCCAGCTATACGCCCACAACTTCACACCACTATTTCACACACTGAAAACTGACATGGCTTGCTGGTCCAGTCTCTGTGTCTCGTTCTTTGGTAGAATAAATGCCATCAAGATGAACCTCCTCCCTTGCTTTCTATACCTTTTCCAAACCATCCCGATATGCTTACCTACGACCTGTTTCCAATCCATGGATACAGCCATCTTCAGGCAATCCAGGGCACCCAGACTGAGGAGAGCTCAACTGCACCTATCGAAGGCTTAGGGGGAGTGGGACTTCCCTCCATACAAAACTACCATAGAGCAACACACCTACTCCAGATGGTGGAATAGCATGTACCGAAGACTACCAAGATTTGCATACACATGGCAGGGACACTTCTGGCCGCCGTCTGGCTGCATTGCCCCCCGAGGAACTCGCGGACCCAGAACCACCCGTTCATAGGGGCAACCTTGAAGGTATGGTGCTCGATTAGGACCAGGCTTATGTTATCCACAACCCTGGGACCGCTGACTCCGGCTATATATAACCCCGAGGTGGCGGGGGGCCTTACACCTAAGGACATCAGAGCATGCAGTGAATTGGACTGGACATACATGCGCCAGTGGTGCACGTCGGTCACACTAAAGCTATCGGACCGAATGCCGAACATGACTCCGATGGGCCTGGACAGATTTCGCTACTTCCAAGTTAAGACATACTACACCTCCCAGTATGGACAACACCTATTCCACAGGACTCTAAAGGAGTTTGAAGAACTGTGCAGGACACGAGCGCACATGTACAAGGGCATCTCGGTTCTTTACACGCTGCTCCAGTCTTCAACTCGACCCGAGCTTGCAAAACATATAGCGCGCTGGGAAAGGGCCACTGGTGTCACGCTCTCAGATCCTCAGTGGATGAAAATTCACATTTTGACCCACCAATGCTCTATGTGCTCCAAACAGGAACTCAATTACAAATTATTGACCGGATGGTACAGAACGCCGGAGAGGATACATAGGATGCTTTCTGAGACACCCAAGATCTCCACATTTTGTAGTCTTGCTGAAAAATAACCCCATACTGGACTGACGTCCACACAAAGATCAAAGACATACTAGATACAGATCTCCTTTTCCAACCTCTCCAAATGTCCTTCATCACACCGCCATGCCTCTCGAGGTACAAGAAATCGCTAACCAAACGATCAACGATCAACGATCTGGAGAGGTGTGGGGGGACGCAGCTTCCGCCCGTGGGGGGACATCAAGACAGCCAACGCCCTCTTCCCCCCTCACCACTCCCTCTCTCCCCCACCCTCTTTTTTCTTTTCTTCTTATTCTCTCTCCCCTCTCCCACTCGCTTTCCATTCTCCTTACCCCTTTTCCCCCCCGTTACCCATCCTCCATTCTACACACACTCCAGCATACACCCTGTATACCCACTCCTCGAGCCTCTACTGAACCCAAAGTAGCCTCCCGGATCAACCTGTCAATCGATTTTTAGGAGGAGAACAAGAGGCATAACTGGTCCTAATGTCCGACCGGCCACCGCATAGCTGACTGACACGACCGACTCGATCCACATAGGGTCCGCTGCCTACTTGGGGCAATACAACAAAGTCTCCAAGGAAGCTATGGGTTGGGACTAAAGCTCTGACAGCAGTTAAAATATGTCAAAAATCAGTGCACGACTCACGGGAAAGGTCAACACCCATGACTACGTTACCAGGACATGGGAAATCTTTTACTATGCTTGCATATAGAACAACGAACCCTGACGAGGACCTACTAATAACTAGTCATCCTGTATATAATTACGCAATTTCAGGTTCTCAACCTTTTAGACAGTAAGATTAACAACGGTATGCTTAAACAGGCTGTAGCATAATTTTAAAGAGTTTAACCTGCAAGATTTATTGTGGTAGTACCACTCAAGAGGTGGAAAAATATCCACCCTGTTGTTTAACCCAAACCGACTGCGATAGGCGCAATATTGAGCATAGCCACTAAGTGTCGTGTGTTTCAAACTCTAAACTGCACAAATAGTTTTAACGCAATCTTCTCTGTCATGTGAATAACCCACAGGGTTTACACATTGGCTTCTGCAATGATGCTCTTCTATTTTTATAAACTTTCACTCCCCTCTGTTCACCTTGTTCTCCTTTCTGACTGCCTTCTCCCCCACTTTAGTTTAACATACATTTATGCTAACTATTGTACTGCCAAGTTAGGAGCTATGCAACCGTCATCCATGTTTGTCACCATGCCAGCTTATCACTGTACTATACACTAACATGGATGACTTGCCAAACCAAAATGGGAATCATTTATTTACATTTGACCTCTGAATTATGGCTAATGCAGGATAGAAAATCCCTCTTATCTTCTATATAGAGGACGAGGGATAGAATCCAACATCCTGTGGCTAATTGGAGGTATGACTGAGCTGTTTATACCCATACCGATCGGCACACTCAAATGCTGTAATTATGATCCCCTATTATGAGTGGTGATGCTCCACGATCCTGGGTACCACCTTACTGTACCTTGCAATCATATTATGGCACACATATGTTCACGTTACAGATACCGTCCCCCTCCTGACACATACGGAGGATGGACGGGATCATACATGCTTTGACCAATGATATTATACCGAGGAGTTGACTCACCCCTCCCCTCGTGAGGAGATAGGTGGAGCTTCACACAGTCAATCCTAGAATTGGTTGGCACTGCTGTTCGTCAACGCTAGCTGTCAATGGGATTAAGCATTTTCATTTACCTTAATACACCGCTAATTACAGGGGGAGTGGACTATGGCTTCTTACATACACACCTCCACCCCCCCTTATCATTATTCCGATTGGATAATAATGCTTCTTCTCAGCTGTAGGTAATGAGTCACATTTAGAGGGTATTTAAGACCGAGAAGCGAGAAGTCTCATTTCACTTTCTCCTGAAGAAGGCGTGTAGACACGTCTGAACGCTCGTTGAGCTTTCTTTTCTTTTACACTTTGGTAGCACTTTATAATTATGCTTTTTTTGTTTAGAAACATAGAATGAGACGGCAGATAAGAACCATTCGGCCCATCTAGTCTGCCCAATTTTCTAAATACTTTCGTTAGTCTCTGGCCTTATCTTATAGTTCAGATAGCCTTATGCCTATCCCACGCATGCTTAAACTCCTTCACTGTGTTAACCTCTACCACTTCAGCTGAAACATAGAAACATAGAAACATAGAATGTGACGGCAGATAAGAACCATTCGGCCCATCTAGTCTGCCCAGTTTTCTAAATACTTTCATTAGTCCCTGGCCTTATCTTATAGTTAGGATAGCCTTATGCCTATCCCACGCATGCTTAAACTCCTTTACAGTGTTAACCTCTACCACTTCAGCTGGAAGGCTATTCCATGCATCCACTACCCTCTCAGTAAAGTAATACTTCCTGATATTATTTTTAAACCTTTGTCCCTCTAATTTAAGACTATGTCCTCTTGTTGTGGTAGTTTTTCTTCTTTTAAATATAGTCTCCTCCTTTACTGTGTTGATTCCCTTTATGTATTTGAATGTTTCTATCATATCCCCCCTGTCTCGTCTTTCCTCCATGCTATACATGTTAAGATCCTTTAACCTTTCCTGGTAAGTTTTATCCTGCAATCCATGAACCAGTTTAGTAGCCCTTCTTTGAACTCTCTCTAAGGTATCAATATCCTTCTGAAGATAGGGTCTCCAGTACTGTGTACAGTACTCCAAGTGAGGTCTCACCAGTGTTCTGTACAATGGCATGAGCACTTCCCTCTTTCTACTGCTAATACCTCTCCCTATACAACCAAGCATTCTGCTAGCATTTCCTGCTGCTCTATTACATTGTCTGCCTACCTTTAAGTCATCAGAAATAATCACCCCTAAATCCCTTTCCTCAGATGTTGAGGTTAGGACTCTATCAAATATTCTGTACTCTGCCCTTGGGTTTTTACGTCCAAGATGCATTATCTTGCACTTATCCACATTAAATGTCAGTTGCCACAACTCTGACCATTTTTCTAGTCTACCTAAATCATTTTCCATTTGGCTTATCCCTCCTGGAACATCAACCCTGTTACATATCTTAGTATCATCCGCAAAAAGACACACCTTACCATCAAGACCTTCTGCAATATCACTAATAAAAATATTAAAGAGAATGGGTCCAAGTACAGATCCCTGAGGTACCCCACTGGTGACAAGCCCAAGCTTCGAATATACTCCATTGACTACAACCCTCTGTTGCCTGTCACTCAGCCACTGCCTTACCCATTCAACAATATTGGAATCCAAACTCAAAGATTGTAGTTTGTTGATAAGCCTTCTATGTGCAACAGTGTCAAAAGCCTTACTGAAATCGAGGTAAGCAATGTCTACTGCACCACCCTGATCTATAATTTTAGTTACCCAATCAAAAAAATCAATAAGATTAGTTTGGCATGATCTCCCTGAAGTAAACCCATGTTGTCTCTGATCTTGAAAGGCTATTCCATGCATCCACTACCCTCAGTAAAGTAATACCTCCTGGTATTATTTTTAAACCTTTGTCCCTCTAATTTAAGACTATGTCCTCTTGTTGTGGTAGTTTTTCTTCTTTTAAATATAGTCTCCTCCTTTACTGTGTTGATTCCCTTTATGTATTTAAATGTTTCTATCATATCCCCCCTGTCTCGTCTTTCCTCCAAGCTATACATGTTAAGATCCTTTAACCTTTCCTGGTAAGTTTTATCCTGCAATCTATGAACCAGTTTAGTAGCCCTTCTCTGAACTCTCTCTAAGGTATCAATATCCTTCTGAAGATACGGTCTCCAGTACTGCGTACAATACTCCAAGTGAGGTCTCACCAGTGTTCTGTACAATGGCATGAGCACTTTCTCTTTCTACTGCTAATACCTCTCCCTCTCCCTATACAACCAAGCATTCTGCAAGCATTTCCTGCTGCTCTGTTACATTGTCTGCCTACCTTAAGTCATCAGAAATAATCACCCCTAAATACCTTTCCTCAGATGTTGAGGTTAGGACTCTATCAAATATTCTGTACTCTGCCCTTGGGTTTTTACATCCAAGATGCATTATCTTGCACTTATTCACATTAAATGTCAGTTGCCACAACTATGACCATTTTTCTAGTTTACCTAAATCATTAGCCATTTGGCTTATCCCTCCTGGAACATCAACCCTGTTACATATCTTAGTATCATCAGCAAAAAGACATACCTTACCATCAAGACCTTCTGCAATATCACTAATAAAAATATTAAAGAGAATGGGTCCAAGTACATATCCCTGAGGTACCCCACTGGTGACAAGCCCAAGCTTGGAATATACTCCATTGACTACAACCCTCTGTTGCCTGTCACTCAGCCACTGCCTCACACAATCAACAATATTGGAATCCTAACTAAAAGATTGCAGTTTATTGAAAAGCATTCTATGTGCAACAGTGTCAAAAGCCTTACTGAAATCGAGGTAAGCAATGTGTACTGCACCACCCTGATCTATAATTTTAGTTACCCAATCAAAAAAATCAATAAGATTAGTTTGGCATGATCTCCCTGAAGTAAACCCATGTTGTCTCTGATCTTGAAATCCATGTGTTTTTAGATGTTCAACAATCCTATCCTTTAACATGGTTTCCATCACTTTCCCCACTACCGAAGTAAGACTTGCTGGCCTATAGTTGCCCGACTCCTCCGTATTACCTTTCTTGTGGGACTACTCCTGTTATCAATGATTGGTTAAATATATCTGTTAATGGTTTTGCTAGTACTAAGCTCTTTCAATAGCTTTGGGTGTATTCCATCAGGTCCCATTGACTTATTTGTCTTTACTTTTGACAGTTGAAATAGAACCTCTTCCTCTGTAAACTCACGTGTAATAAATAACTCATTTATCCTTTTTCTTAACTGAGGTCCCTCTCCTTCATTTTCATCTGTAAATACCGAACAAAAATATTCATTGAGGCAGTCAGCTAGACCTTTATCCTCTTCTACATATCTTCCTTCTTTTGTTTTTAATCTAACTAATCCTTGTTTTACTTTTCTTTTCTAATTTATGTATCTAAAAAAAGATTTGTCCCCCTTTTTTACTGACTGTGCTATTTTCTCTTCTGTGTGTGATTTGGAAGCTCTTATAACTTGCTTAGCTTCTTTCTGCCTAATCTTATAGATCATTCTGTCTTCCTCACTCTGGTTTTTTTTATAATTACTAAATGCTAACTTTTTGTTTTTTACTATTTTGGCCACATCTGCGGAGTACCACAGTGGTTTCTTGAATTTTTTGCTTTTACTGACAAGCCTAATGCAATTTTCTGTTGCCTTCAGTAGTGCAACTTTTAAATAATCCCATTTCTCTTGGACGCCATTTAAATTGCTCCAGTCTGATAATGACTCCTTTACACATATTCAAATTTTAGAAAAGTCGGTTTTTCTAAAGTCTAAAACTTTTGTTTTTGTGTGGTGTGACTCAGTCACTGTTCTTATATTAAACCACACTGACTGATGATCACTGGATCCTAAACTTTCACCTACAGTAATATCGGATACCAAATCTCCATTTGTTAACACTAAATCTTGTATGGCCTCTTTACGAGTTGGCTCCTCAACGACTTCTTTTAGAGACAATCCCAGTAGGGAGTTTAGAATATGTGTGCTCTTGGCACAAGCAGCTATTTTTGTTTTCCAATTCACATCAGGAAGATTAAAGTCACCCATGATGATAACTTCCCCCTTCATTGTCATTTTAGCTATTTCCTCAACTAGTAGATTATCTAACTCTTCAATTTGTCCTGGAGGCCTATAAATCACACCTACACGAATTACTGTGTGATTACCAAATTCTAACGTAACCCAAACGGACTCTATGTTCACCTCACTAACTTTTATTCGGCTAGATTTTATGCTATCCTTCACATACAGGGCCACCCCTCCTGCTTTCCTGCCTTGCCTGTCTTTTCTATATAAAGAGTACCCTGGTATTGCTATGTCCCAGTCATTTTTCTCATTATACCATGTCTCAGTAACAGCGACTAAATCTACAATATCAGTTGCCATTATTGCCACAAGTTCATGGATCTTATTCCCTAAACTGCGAGCATTTGTAGACATGACTCTAAGCTTATCATTTTTTAACTTACTTGCTACAGGCACCTTCTGTCCTTGTTTTGGGGGACAATTGGATTGATGTTTTATCACCCCTTTGCCCCCCCCCTCCTAGTTTAAATACATCCTAGCAAAACCTCTGAACTGCTCACTGAGAACATTTGTTCCCTTTTGAGAAAGATGCAAAGTTAGCATTAATATGTGTGTGTGAAAAATGCAAAAAACTAATTTTAACGCCAATTTTGGCCAGTGTTTGTGACTCAATGGCTACTAAAAAAAGACTGGACATACCCCATTTGCAATACCTTGGGTTGTCTACTATTGCAAATGGTATGCCATCATGGGGGTAATTTTCATTTCTGGGTTCTGTAACTTTTAAAAACACCGTAAAACAGTACCCCCCATGTACAGGTTTTATGTTGTCTTGGAAAGTTACAAGGTTAAATATAGTGCTAGCAAATTAAATTCCCTGGACTTTCGGTCTGGGTTGTCAGGCAGGTCCTGCAAATTGTAATTAATAAAATTACCTAAAAATATATACGTAGAATATCTATATATAGTGATATATACGTATATACTTATATGTGTGCGCGTATATATATATACATATATATATATATATATATATATATATATTTTTTTTTTTTTTATTTAGTTCTACGTGTATTTTGATATCAATATATTTATATTAATATCAAAATACAGTTAGAAAGAAATTACACGTATATATTTTTAGTTTTTTAATGTATTTACATATTTATTTTATATTAATAAATATATATATAATCAATATTCTACATGTATTTTGATATTAATATATTATATATATATATATATATAAATAGGTAGTGAAGGGAGCACACTAGGTCTTGACAATCGTGCAAAAGTATTTATTGCATTCAAAAAGAATACAACGCTGTGGTACAACAAATCAACGTTTCGACCCTGCTGGGTCTTTATCAAGATCAAGACCCAGCAGGGTCGAAACGTTGATTTGTTGTACCACAGCGTTGTATTCTTTTTGAATGCAATAAATACTTTTGCACGATTGTCAAGACCTAGTGTGCTCCCTTCACTACCTATTTATATATATAACGCGGGATTGCACCTAGGCTCAGAATACTGGAAACTACAAGTACGGAGGAGTGCCTGGCTTTGGTATTTTGTTTATATATATATATATATATATATATATACATACACATTTAGTCAGTGTGTGTGTGTGTGTGTGTATATATATATATATATATATATATATATATATGTTCTAATTAAGTGTTCTTGCACAGCAAGACCACTTAATGTTATCTCGCATATATATTATTATTATTCTTATTATAGCCAAATTATAAATGTATGTTTTAATGTAACTGTGAAGCACTTTGGGCAACAACGTTGCAATTAAATGTGCTATATAAATAAAAATTACAGTTACTCCGCCCACTCCAGTTGTAAACTGCTGGTGGAGGCAAGAACACATAACACAATTTCCCCAGAAAATTGTAGCTTTTCTAGTTATATATAATTGTAATCTTTATTTACATTTTTTTCAGGCAGCAGGGTGACTACCTGTAATTACAGGCACACCCCCTGCTAGCACTGCTGTGGACGGCTATGCCGTCTGTGATCGTGAGGTCCTCGCAAGGACCTTGCGGTCACATTGCCTAGGAGGGCCGGAATGGTAGCAGGGGGACTCCCTGGGATGCCTGGTGAGTCCCCCCACTGCGATTGCCGGCGAGCAGATAAGTAGATAGGACAGCGGGGACGTGATATGCCACCCCCCGGCGTTTAGAGTCTGATCCCGAAAGACGGCCTAGCGCGCTCGCCGCCCTTAAGGGGTTAAGCCTTGTTTTTATTATATTTAGAATGGGACAAGCACAATCTTCTAATCACGCCTAAACATGATGTGTGGAACAAGGGGACCAAACAGATAAGGAGATCCCCAGCATGATGACCTGAAAACAATAAGCAGGCAAGCTAGTGGGCATGGTACATGGTACCACATGGTTCACCTCTTTTTGGTTGTGATGTATTATAAACCGTAAGGAGTGGCATGTTATATATGCATTGTGTGCACGTAGATGGGCTTGTCTGTATCCTATATTCATGTGCTAAAACTTGCACAAACCATAAAACCCTATTGAAAACCAGGTGATATTCATACACAAACTTCTTTTAGTCTGTTCATGTGATGGTTACTGTTGAGATTTTGGGACAACCCATTGTTTAACCTTACAAATAACAATATGATATCAACAATTCTGCAAAGTGGATACTTTGTGAATGGCATCATAATGTCAGTTTCAGTTTGGGATGTATTTTCATTCACTTTATCTCCATATTCAGGAACAGAAAATAACTGCATGTGGGAACTTATTCATACGAAATCTGAGATCGAAGGAAGACCAGAAACTGTTTTCCAGCTGTGCAGCAGGTAAAGGCTTTGCAAGTTTCCATTCCATCTAAACATAAACAATGCATATATTCAATCTTTTAGGGAATTTAATAGGAAAAAAATAAAGCACAAACATTATGAATAAAAAGCAGGCAAAAATAAAGTGATTGAGGGCCCAGTGGTGAAACATTACAATCTAAAATATGTACTCCCAAAAGTAACGTTTTTACCTTCAAAATATCACACTTCCTTCTTTTGATCTGAATATATAAATTTATATAATTATTATTATTATTCAACTTGGACTAATGTATAAATGCAAGTGCTTTGTGTGTCAGTGATGTTAACTAGGCTTTCTAGTTAATTGAGCTCCAATGAACATGCTCTAGCTTTACTGTCTGCTTGATTTTACGGTGGCAGGCATTTTACGCGAGCATGTAGCATCCTCTACTTGCATTGAGGGTGCCCACAAGCTACATTAGAGATGTCATGACAGGTCTTCTCTCTAACTCACACAGCACAGATTATATGTTAATGTTCTCTACTAACGCACTCACCTTTGTTTTACTGTATGAATCGGGCACAATATCTCTAAAACAGCATTATGTTTTGCAAAATAAGCTACTTAATATATTGCTTTAATGTGCCGATAACCGTTTGATATTGCATTTTATCTTGTTCTATCATAATGCTCCATTAACAGCCTGTTACTGCTTATACTGAAGCAAAAAAACTCTAATTAAACACAAGCTCCACTTTAAGATACAGTTACTCACAATCAAGGACTCAGCAAAGCTATAGAAGCATTGTTAACTCGGTAGCTGAACTTGGTAAAACTTCCTAACAAAGTTCAAGAATAAAGTCAACTTTGAGATTATTGGGGACTCGAATAAAAGGAGTCAATGAGTTCTCTTTTCCCTGATCAGGTTTTCATTTCCCAGAGTCAAGATGCCCTCTTCACCCACTTGTGTTCCACTTTTTACTATACATTAACAATAACAAACTAGGTATAATAACCCCTTTATAGGTCTATTACTGCCCCTGCTTCATGAAGACATCACTTGATGTAGATGCTGATGGAAATAGGCAACACAGCCTAACCTATAATATGAGTATTATACTTAACAACTGTTGTCAAACAACTCTTACACGTCTACAACATTTTACATTTTCATAATTTCTGTACAAGTCCGGCAATTGTCGGAGTGCTGCAACATAGGTTGTCTCCTTTATTATTTTGTACATATGCAATCATTATGCCATGATCTACAGCCTGTCTATGAATGTGCAAATATTCATATTTTTTTCATATATTTCATTTTCTTTGCTGCAGTGACTGTGAAAGTAAAACAAGCACTGTAAAGGTAATACGTTCAATTTTGAGGGAGAACCTACGACGTAACATAAAATGTGACCTGCCATGGGAGAAGTCCTACAAAGATCGCCTGGTCCCTTTAAGAAACAGAATTCCTTTGTCTGCAAAACTAGGTAAGGGTGTATGTGTTACATTGCATTAAAATGATACTTTAAAAGAATGCTCTAAGCACCAAAACAACAATGGCTTAATTACACCATTATCACTATGCCCCTGCAGTGTCACTTCTCAGTTCTCCTGGCGATAACTCACACAGCCATTGTTAAAAATAATTTATACAACACAATGTGTTTCCGTTAGAAATTATCTCCTGTTCTGTTTACCTTTAGAAGCTTCCATAAGCCATAAACAGAAGAAGCTTCCGTAGGCCATTAGCAGAATAGAATACAAGACATTTTAAACTAAACACGTTGTGCAATAAAGAAAGCTAAACAAAATGTAAACTCTCTTTTTCAGTAAGTGTATAGAAGGCTGTGTATCAGCCAGGGAAGAAGTAGGAAGGGCTGCATAAACAAAGTGAATTAACTACTAAATGGCAGAGATTGAAGCAATGACAATACAGTGGCATGATCAATACACTAAAACCACTTAAGTGAAAGCTGTTTTGGTGCTTAAAGTAACTTAAATGGACACTCTTAATTTTGCAGCACTGTGTGTTTACTTTAGAAGTTCTTACTTACTTTAGTTGTTCTGTTTAACTTTAATCGCACACATGAAGTTTCCATAGGCTGTAGCAGGCCATTAAGGAGGCAGAAATACATTTAAATGAGCAAGCTACAGCTTTTTACAGCTGAAAGTGAAAGCCAGAAACTCCAGCTAGGATCTTTAATTAGCCCTCCTCAGCATTGAGCACTTTTAGCCAGTTAGCTAAGCTCTGCAACTCTGGCTTAGCTCAGTGAAAAGAGCTTCCAGGTTGTAAGAAGGCAGAGAGTGTCATCTGATGGACCCCAGGTACAAAGGTAGTCTGTTACAAAACAGTTGACTACGTATGGGTGTGTTGGAAATTTTAAACACTGCAGTCTGCTGTAGTGGTTATGGTGCTTGGAGTATTCCTTTAATTAGCTTCAGAGCGTGGGATATAGTTTGCATTGTCTTTAGAGCGTGGGATATGGCTTGCATTGTGATGTAAATTTAATTGGTGATATTTGTTTGAATGTTGGTTAAAAGAAAGCGCGTTACAGGCAAATGGAGACACAAAGGAAGTAGGACAATAAAACTAAAACTAGAATAAAAGGATGTTTCCTGTCCAAGGCCTACTGGTCCTAGATAAAATTAAAAGAAATACCACTAGAACCACATAGTATATATCACAACACTGAGAGTCCTAACAATGTCTAGCTTTGAGGAGAGATAGGATAGGGGTGACATTATACATTTTCTTTAAGCAATAACATAGTGTAGCACTGGGGCAGCAAGAACTAAATTACATAATAACCAATTTATGCAGGATTTTGCTGTAAATTTATCTCTTCCCCTCCCCAATAAATTTTTAAATTTAAAGGGGTGGTCTAAGCAGAAATAAAGCTTCAACAAGTCTAGAATATTTACACAAAAACTGCTTAATTAAGCTAAAGTTGTTTTGGTGACCAGTGGGATATTGCTGGATCGTCTCCATAGTGAGGAGTCTGCCGATAGTTTGGTCTCACCATGGTGATTTTTACAACCGCTGTACTTTGTATGTTGACCCTCACTAACTGTATTAAAGGAACAAGCCAAGCACTATAACCACTACAGCATGCTGTAATGATTATGGTGCCAGTAGTGCCATGCTGCCCCCCCAATATAGGTAATCTAACAGTTTCATAATGATATGACAAGTTACCCAGAAGTTCCATCAAGGGCACCGGCCACCTCCTCAATAAGCTTTGCATTGAGCAAAGATGAATAATTGCCTGGCAAACTGTTAGCAAGAAGTTGGCTAACTCTTTGTACCGGAGACCCACAATCAGAGTGCTGTAGTGATTATGATGCTTTAAAATGCTCACTATTATTATTATTATTATTATTATTGCCATTTATATAGCGCCAACAGATTCCGTAGCGCTTTACAATATTTTGAGAGGGGGGGATGTAACAATAAATAAGACAATTACAAGAAAACTTACAGGAATAATAGGCTGAAGAGGACCCTGCTCAAATGAGCTTACAGTCTATAGGAGGTGGGGTATTAGAAACATTAGGATAGGAAATATCAAGTAGGAGTGAAGCAGAGCTGGAGGAGAGAGCAAAGCACTATCCCATAGGAGAGCAAGAGACAGGTATGTAAGGGAGAGATTACTCTGGGAGGCCATACGCTTTCCTGAAGAGATGGGTTTTAAGGCCCTTCTTAAATGATTGAAGACTAGGGGAGAGTCTGATGGCAGTAGGCAAGTTATTCCATAGGAGAGGAGCCGCCCGTGAGAGGTCCTGCAAGCGTGAGTTGGCCGTACGGGTGCGAGCAGCGGTCAGGAGGTGGTCGCGGGCAGAGCGGAGGGTACGAGGAGGGGCATACCTCTGGATCAGTGAAGAGATATAAGAGGGGCTGGAATATTAAACTGTGTATTGTATGAATTAACAGTAATTGTAATTTTTTCTCAATAATGAGTGACCCAGGAAAACATGAAGTAGATATTGCTATTTGGAATAACGTAATCTACCATTGAGTCGTCTTACATCTTGAACATGCGTTGATTGTGATATTATTTACTTGCTTCAATCTGCAAAAAAAAATTTAAAAATATATATATATATCTTTGTTCATTAATTGCATAAATACAGTACTAATACCGTTGCTTTGTCTTCTGTGATAGCTTCCACAAGGTTGTTAAAAGTTATGAAACACACATCTAACAGTGACTGGAACACAAGCATTAACAAAGGAAATGGACCAGATTCTGATGATGGGAGCTTAAGCAGCAGCACTCAGAGTAGCGGGTGCCACACCAGTGATAGCCTACAGGAATATAAAAATCGTTCTCCAGTGAGTCATCAGCAGATGAGTTCCTCAGATGCTACAAGTGTCACTCTAAAGGAATCTGATATTTTAAGTGATGATGATGAAGAATTCCAATTGATAAACATGGAAAGTAGTCCCACAAAAGACATTGAGGTTCACTTCAAGACACTTAATATATCAGAGCATTCTAATAAGAAAATTGAGCATGCAGAGTCTGCCACCATTGAGACTGAGCCTGATTTTAAATTAAAAGATCACCCAAAACTTGTACGTGGACACTTTTGTCCAATTAAGAGGAAGGTTAACAGTACAAAACGAGACAAAGGGTTTATGCAGGCTATGAAAGATCACCAGCAGGCTCTTAAGAGTCAATCGGATAATGCTAATGTTGATTTGAATACCATTTTGGAGCGAGAGTTCAGTATTCAGAGTTTGACCTCAGTTGTAAATGAGGACTGCTTTTATGAAACCGTTGAGAACTGTGGGAATGTATAGCTCTGTTGGTAAAATGAAATGTGCAACATGCAGAAAAATGTTTTTGGTGTTTTATTTTTGAGACTTGACAAGTTGATTCTCAATTTGGGGTAACATAGTGCTTGTTTCACTCCAACCCGCTTAAAAATGTCCTTATTTGTTATCATTAAATGCTACTTGTGAGGTAGAATTAAAAGAAAGAACTACTTACTGTAACTGTTTAGTTTTGTGCACTATTTCATTCTGCCACAACTTGAGTTATTTAAGTTATTTTCTATTTATTTTGAATTGGGGAAACTTTAAATATGGCAATATTCTGTGTCAAAAATGATCAGGTGTCAAATACAAATGTATTAAGTTATATAAAAAGAACAGGAGCATTCTGATACTGTATGACCCACAAACCCAAAGTTTCATTTCTTTGCTTCAGTTATGCTAGGGTGGGTAAGACGGCTAAGAGTTACAAACCGGTCAGATTATAGGGACCACCATGCAAAGTATCTGATTAGAGAGGTGAATGCATGTTCTCAAATTGTGTTTGTAGCTCTTACGGACTAAAAATTCCACACCTGATTTAGGGCATTCTTCTATACAGGTTTTACTTTTTCCCCCCTGAAACTTAAGTTATTTGCAGGTGTTCAGTGCACCATAGTATGGACATTTTTCATTTTGTAACTCAAAATGCTGTTTATACTAAACTTTATAAATATATATGTATAAAATATCTTGTACTGTAATCATTTTTTTGTTTGGTTGTATTTTTATTTACTTTAACTTGTACAGTAAAATGCATTATTTGTTGCCCTTAAATGTGCTGTGAATTTTTATTTGATTAAAGTCATCAGATACATTCCAGTCAAATAATCTCAAGGTTTTTTAATAGTAGTATGGTAAGAAATGTACACTGACCTCGTTTTGATGTTAGAAGCATAAACTTCTTTGGTTGCAGTTATCTTATTCATCTTCTTGCCTCTTACCTGGGGCCTGCTAAGTGCAAAGCCTCATTTCATGGTTGTGTTCTTCTTCTGCAAAAGCTGGATTCTAATCCTGCTGATCAATCATTGGCTGAGAGAGTCAACTGAGCACTCTCTGCCAGTGAATTAAGTTCTATGCACGGAAGTGACATTAACCATTCTGGAGCGCTCATTACTCCATTGTTACAGAAAAGTGTTAATAGATGTAATTTTAAAATAAAGAACAGGTAAAAAGTTTAATAAATATATATTTTCCAAGGTAAACTCAGAAACTTCACTGCAAATGGAACCCATAAATCGAGAATGTACGTATATGTGCCATGTGCTCAATCTACCACTACTCCAGGGCATCAGCAATAACTCTAGTACACATCAGCCCCAATACATACAATAAAAGCCAAAGAAACAAGTTACTTGCCTATGCACATTTAAATAACTGGAGGTTTTTTTTTTTTTGTAACACAAACTCTGGATTATACTAAAGTTTTTATTTAAGTATTTTTTTGCATGGGAATTGTAGTCTACTAACAACGAACGGTCCATAACACTTTGTGTAGCCGAATAGATTTACATGGCTAATAAATTCCTGTTGCTGTCCAAACACTATCCTAAAGAGTCATACAATTGCTGTAAAGACTATGCTTTCAGGAGAATAAACATTTGAGCTTTTTTTTGTTTTTGTTTTATTATTGTCCATGGTCTTCTCCACTAATAGTACCCATCTTACAAACTCTTCACTATTTCAAGTATACACTAATGTGAACAATGGGGCACTAATTGTTCACAGCATTTTCTGACCAAAGTGTGCAATGTTGATCCAACCACACCAGGTTTAGGCCTGGATTTATAGAATGGCTTTATAATTTGCTCCTGCATTACAGAATAGGATTCTTAAATATAAAATTTATTTTTTTATACATGAGCTAGATGGTAGCATGGTATATTTAAATAATGTTTGGTTCCCCATCGCTATCATGGGAGTGGCTGAATGTACTAGCAAGTCAATCTTAAAGCCAGATTTCATAGTTTCTAGGCAACACCAGCTGGTGCTGTGTGATATAACTGGCAATGTGGAATTGTGTGGGAGAACTGGGTACAGAATGAACTCTGAAAGATTTAGTTACGCAAAGTAAATCTGAGCTGTGTATTATGTTGCTAGTTTAGTGGGTTTACACATGAAGCTATGTACATTTCTGTAACAAAATTCACATTAGTGCCTTTTTCTCTATAATCAAAATACAGTATCTGCAAACAGTATTATTATTCCATTCAGTTAATTTGAGAGTAGACTTCCTGCTCTCTATTGTATACTGCTTTAATACGATAAAAAAAGCTGCTTTTAAAGGGACCCCTGAGTGGAGGTTTCATTTTATGCATTTTGTACATTAATATAGGCATCTCTGAATGTATTTTCTTGGAGATTTTTTCCCACCTTATGGGTTGAAGTCAGACCACTCATGTAAATTGCCATTGGGCCTTAACCCCTCATCTAAATATCCGTGTGGATAAAGTAGGATTCACATCTGCTTTTTTTTTTTTTTTTTTTTACAGCCTTAAGGAGGGAGGCAATTGTCCCAAGTTATAAGTTATGAACCAAAACAAAACCTAGAAATGGACTCGATACCTCCAAAAATGCTCCAGAACTGTTGATTGCTGTTGGAGAAAGTCTCACTGTGCGTCTGACTTTCTCCACTGTAAATTTATGCTGAGCTCATACAGCTTGGCTCTTTCCTCTGCAAAAGTAAATTACTTAAATACCCTCATCACTAGGGATCGACCGATGTTGTTTTTTTAGAGCTGATACCGATCATCTGTGAACTTTCAGGCCGATAGCCAATAACTTGCTGATATTCTGTACATTTACCATTTTGAAAAAATAAACTATTTCTAAAGGTAAATGCACAACATATTCATGCTACATGTAGTGGATGCAGTGTGTTTAGACAGGGGAGCTGTGTGTGTGTGTAGTGGATGCAGTGTGTGTTTGTGTAGTGTGTATAGTGAATGCAGTGAGTGTTTGTATAGTGAATGCAGTGTGTGTGTGTGTATAGTGTGCATAAAGTGAATGCGGTGTGTTTGTGTAGTGTGTGTGTATATAATGCAGTGTGTGTGTTTGTGTAGTGTGTGTATATAATGCAATGTGTGTGTTTGTGTAGTGTGTAAATAATGCAATGTGTGTGTTTGTGTAGTGTGTGTATATAGTGAATGCAGAGTGTGTGTGTGTGTGTGTGTGTGTCTATCACCAAATCCTGTTGTTTTAATCTCAAAAACATGCGCGCATCCGACCCTCCTTAACGCCAGATGCAACTAAGGTGCTGGTCCATTCCACTGTCCTTTTTTGCCTTGACTACTGTAATCTGCTTCTCAGTGGTCTCACATGCTCCCAACTTATGCCATTACAGTCCATAATGAATGCGGCGGCAAGGTTCATCTCCCTGTCCACCTGCACCTTCCACGCCTCACCCTTGTCAGTCCCTACATAGGCTTCCTGTGAGATATAGGGCTCAATTTAAATTCTGTTTTTTGCTTTCAAATCTCTACATAATGCTGCTCCCACCTATCTATCATCCCTAATACACAAGTATGTCCCGTCTAGACCCTTACAATCTGCCGAAGACATCTATCTTCTGTCCTTACTCCCACATCTGATGCTCGCCTTCAAGACTTCTCAAGGGTTGCACCGTTCCTGTGGAACTCACTTCCCTCCTCCGTTAGATGCACCCAGTCTCCACTCCTTCAAAAAAATCATTAAAAACCCACTACTTCATAAAAGCGTATCAATAAAACTGCTAATAGCTACCGACTGATTCCTCTCTTGCAACTGTCATTAGCCTAATACTATCCTTTCCTCTTGTGTCACTTTACCCCACTCCCTCTAGCATGTAAGCTCATTGAGCAGGTCCCTCAACCCCTTGGTTCCTGTGTGTCCAACTTGCCTGGTTACAACTACATGTCTGTTCATCCACCCACTGTAAAGCGCTGCGGAAATTGTTGGCGCTTTATAAATAATTACATAATAAAAATAATGTCCAACCATAATTTACAGCTTTCATATTCCTTCACACTTCTATATCATTTTGTTCAGGATAAATAGGGCTTTCAAAATTGGGTATGTCCAGTCTTTTTTTTTAAGTAGCAACTTACAAACCCTGACTGAAGTTATTGTTCATATTTTTTTTTTTTTTTTTTTGCAGTTTTCACAAAAAATGAACTTTCACTGATTTCCTCTTCATACATGTAACTGCTCTAAAATACTCATATCTGTGTTCAGCAATGTCTCAAGTACAACAATAGTTGTGTACAGGTTTTATGGGGTTTTGGAAAGTTACAGGGTCAAATTTTCATATCTGGAAATTTGACAAAGTAATTTTCTGGGCCCATGTCACCTTTGAGAGAGTATGGCAGCCTGGGTAATAACATTTCCCTATTATGGTACACCACTTTCAAAAGTAGGCAACCCAGAGTATTTTATTTAAGAGGTTTGGTCTAGCCAGTTTATCACAAATAGAGGCTCCATTTAGTGGTTATACCTTTATTTGAATTTATTCACACAAATTCTGTTTTCACAGGACATTTCCTAATCCTGATGTGTGTTGGTGTAATAAATCCTCAATATTTTTATTTAGCATTGTCTCACCAACCATTTCCACCATGTACCAGTTTTCCAGGTTTTTTGTGGAAGTCACAGGGCCAAACATACAGGGAGTGCAGAATTATTAGGCAAGTTGTATTTTTGAGGATTAATTTTATTATTGAACAACAACCATGTTCTCAATGAACCCAAAAAACTCATTAATATCAAAGCTGAATATTTTTGGAAGTAGTTTTTAGTTTGTTTTTAGTTTTAGCTATTTTAGGGGGATATCTGCGTGTGCAGGTGACTATTACTGCGCATAATTATTAGGCAACTTAACAAAAAACAAATATATACCCATTTCAATTATTTATTTTTACCAGTGAAACCAATATAACATCTCAACATTCACAAATATACATTTCTGACATTCAAAAACATAACAAAAACAAATCAGTGACCAATATAGCCACCTTTCGTTGCAAGGACACTCAAAAGCCTGCCATCCATGGATTATGTCAGTGTTTTGATCTGTTCACCATCAACATTGCGTGCAGAAGCAACCACAGCCTCCCAGACACTGTTCAGAGAGGTGTACTGTTTTCCCTCCTTGTAAATCTCACATTTGATGATGGACCACAGGTTCTCAATGGGGTTCAGATCAGGTGAACAAGGAGGCCATGTCATTAGATTTTCTTCTTTTATACCCTTTCTTGCCAGCCACGCTGTGGAGTACTTGGACGCGTGTGATGGAGCATTGTCCTGCATGAAAATCATGTTTTTCTTGAAGGATGCAGACTTCTTCCTGTACCACTGCTTGAAGAAGGTGTCTTCCAGAAACTGGCAGTAGGACTGGGAGTTGAGCTTGACTCCATCCTCAACCCGAAAAAGGCCCCACAAGCTCATCTTTGATGATACCAGCCCAAACCAGTACTCCACCTCCACCTTGCTGGCGTCTGAGTCGAACTGGAGCTCTCTGCCCTTTACCAATCCAGCCACGGGCCCATCCATCTGGCCCATCAAGACTCACTCTCATTTCATCAGTCCATAAAACCTTAGAAAAATCAGTCTTGAGATATTTCTTGGCCCAGTCTTGACGTTTCAGCTTGTGTGTCTTGTTCAGTGGTGGTCATCTTTCAGCCTTTCTTACCTTGGCCATGTCTCTGAGTATTGCACACCTTGTGCTTTTGGGCACTCCAGTGATGTTGCAGCTCTGAAATATGGCCAAACTGGTGGCAAGTGGCATCTTGGCAGCTGCACGCTTGACTTTTCTCAGTTCATGGGCAGTTATTTTACGCCTTGGTTTTTCCACATGCTTCTTGCGACCCTGTTGACTATTTTGAATGAAACGCTTGATTGTTCGATGATCACGCTTCAGAAGCTTTGCAATTTTAAGAGTGCTGCATCCCTCTGCAAGATATCTCACTATTTTTGACTTTTCTGAGCCTGTCAAGTCCTTCTTTTGACCCATTTTGCCAAAGGAAAGGAAGTTGCCTAATAATTATGCACACCTGATATAGGGTGTTGATGTCATTAGACCACACCCCTTCTCATTACAGAGATGCACATCACCTAATATGCTTAATTGGTAGTAGGCTTTCGAGCCTATACAGCTTGGAGTAAGACAACATGCATAAAGAGGATGATGTGGTCAAAATACTAATTTGCCTAATAATTCTGCACTCCCTGTAGAAGATGCTCTTTTCAACTTGTAAATTTGACAAAATGTTTTTCTTAGCCTGTGTAGTCTTTGGGGCGGTATGGTGGCCCAGGAAATATCATTTCCCTCATAAAGGCATATCATTTTTAAAAGTAGGCAACCCAGGGTATTACAACCAGCGTTATTTGAGTTGTTTGGTCTAGCCACTTTATCACAAATGCTGGCCCCTTTTAGTAGTACCCTCACATGCAGGCCACATATATTTGATGTCCTTTTCAACTTGTTAAATTGACAAAGTTATTTTCTGTGCCTATGTCACCTTTGAGAGAACATGGCACCCTAAGAAAGAAAATTGCCCCTATAATGGCATACCATTTTATCACGTAAATTTTGAGTTGTTTGTTTTGTAGCCACTTTATAGTGGCTGGGCTTAAAGGAGCACTATAGGGTCAGGAACATATACATTTATTTATGACCCTATAGTGTTAAAACCACCATCTTGCCTCCTGGCCCTCTACCTCCCTGAATATAGTAAAATCTTACTTGCATTCAAGCCTGAAGCTGCTCGCTCTGCCCGTCTGCCGCAGAATAGCAAGCTGTATGTTGACATCATCAGAAGTGTTGTTCTGAGCCAATCACAATGCTTCCCCATAGGATTGACTGTGAGGGAGACATATCAGGGGCAGAGCCAGCACAATTCAAACACAGCCCTGGCCAATCGGCATCTCCTCATAGAGATGCATTGAATCAATGAGTCTCTATGATGAAAGTTCAGTGTCTGCATGCAGAGGATAAGATACTGATATGTTGTGATGCACACTAGGCAAGACTGAGATAGGAAGCACCTCCAGCAGCCATATAAGGAGTGGAGTTATCACTAGGCTGTAATGTAAACACTGCATTTTCTCTGAAAAGACAGTGTTTACAGCAAAAAGCCTGAATGGTATGATTCTACTCACCAGATCAAATGCAATAAGCTGTAGTTGTTCTGGTGATTATAGTGCCTCTTTAACATAAATCAGGGGAATCGAGAAATCGGAGCAGTCCATATAACAAGCCAATGCGTATGCACAGGCAGCTAACAGAGTAATCCTGACAAGCCAAGTTTAGAAATCCAGAAAAATCAAACAAAATGACAAAGTCCCACATAGAATGATTCAAAAGAGGGAGGATCGGAGTCATGTCTACCCACCCCCCACATATACTTGCTATAGTCTACAATGCACGTTGGTGTTTACAGCTGCTCAGTTCTCCCTCTGACAGACACTAGCACTGTACTTGTGTTGTGCATAGTAGACAACATGCATACATATTTCTTATCTGTGAACCAAAGGGCCAACATCTCATCCAGGCACAGAGCTGAAGAAGAGTCTACTGCAGGGCTGCCCAACAGGTAGTTCCCCAGATGTTGTAGAACTACAACTCCCATGATGCTTTGTCATTCTAAAGGCATGCAAAGCATCATAGGAGTTGTAGTTCTACAACATATGGGGATCTACCTGTTGGGCAGCCCTGGTCTACTGCTTCTGTCACTTGTCAGGGTTTGGGGGAAACATCTCAAATTTTACGCACTGGGCCGTTTCTAGGGGCACACAGTGCATTAGTGTTAAAATGAAGGAATTGCAGCATTTGCTCCAAGATGGAAGGCTTGTACGAATAGAACCTGGTACTTGGCTTTTTCACAATACTCATCACTATGGCTAGAGCCCAAATGTTGAACATTTCTGCAATATCAGTGGAGTGCCATGTTTCTTTTTCTATAATGTGACCCTGGATTCGCAGAAATGTGCTGGCTGTCAAACAAGCTGGTTTGCTCAACCATCAGCTCAAATATGTCATCTGGCAAGAGGCCAAAGCAGCAGGGAAAGGGTTAAAAAATGTTTTTAAAACTGCTTCAGCTGACAAAAGGATACATAAAAACTTGTAAATATAATAGTATATATAATATATACTTCTAAATAAATTTAGAACCAAGGTACTAATCAGACTACATACAGGGTTAATTATGTAATCAGCATTAAAAGTGTAAAAAAAAATTGTTTTTTTAAATGCACTTTTACAACTTTTCACTGTTTAGCCAGTGATCTCCATGCCTCTTTCACCTCAGATTACTGTGAGGAGAAGAGAGAGGCAGACACAAGCCAATATTACAAATCATTGGATGAAACATTGTAACAGTGATAGCAGTGACAGGCTGGCATAGCACTTACGTGCTACAGATTGCCGCAATTACCATGCAGGTCCCCAAGCTCGATCTGCAGCATATACTTACGGTATTTAGGCACGTCTGCTGCAGGACAGCATAGCAGGTTACAACGTTGTGAACGGGTTAAGACAGGTTGGGCTATATTTTGCCTAACATACTTCTCTAATGGTCAAGGTTAAGACAAGCACATTCTACCGTATACTGCCTCTAGATTGCATTTACATAGCTGAAAAAAGACATGTGTCCATCAAGTTCAGCCTTCCTCACATTTCATTTTTGCTGTTGAACCAAAAGAAGGCAAAAATCACAGTCTGAAGTGCTTTTTTCCAGAAAACAAATTCCTTCTTGACCTCATAATGGCAGATCTCTTTGGATCAAGAAGCTATTACCCCACTAATTAGAAATGATATCCCTCTATGTTATGTTTTTGTTTAAACATCTGTATATACTCTGATAAAACCACCACTACGGGCAGAGAATCCCCTATCCTTGTTGTTTTTACTGTAAAAAAAAAAAACCTTTCTTTTGCGACGAAATCTCCTTAATTCCAGTCTAAATGCGTTACCTCTTGTCCTATGTATAATCCTATTTATGAATATATTTCCGGACAATGGTTTGTATTAGCCCTCTGAATATATATTTTATAATGCTATCATATCCAAACTAAATAGATTTAAATTTGTTAACCTCTCTTCATAACTAAAATGCTCCATTCCTTTTATTAATTTTGTAGCCCGCTTCTGCACTTTTTAGAACAGGAGTCCAAAATATCACAGCAAGATGTGGTATTACCAGTGATTTTTAAAGAGGCAAAATTATATTTTCATCACGAGAATTAATGCCATTATTATATACATGTACCTTACTGGCCTTAGCTACTGCAGACTGCATATTGTTGCCTAGTTTATTGTATATAATAATTCTCAAATCCTTCTAATTTGTTGTTATCCCTTTATTTAACTCATTCCCCTCAGATTATAACACAAGCTGACCCAGGGATTATCTTTTAACCCTATAATATTAGTGTGGATCACTCTTTAAAGGAACACGATAGGGTCAGGAAAACAAACCAGTATTCCTGACCCTATAGTGTTAAAGCTATAATCTAGCCCCCCAGAACCCTCTTCCTCTCTAAATATAGTAAAATCTTACTTGTATTAGAATACAAGTAAGATTTTACTACATTAAAGTAGGAAAGAGGGGGCCGGGGGGCATAGTTTTCTGGGGGTCTACAGCTTCTGTCTCTGCCCCTGATTTGCCTGCTTGGCTAACATCTTTAAAGGTGATTATCTGTATCAATCACAATGCTTTATCATAGGACTGGCTGAGACTTAAGGAGGCAGATAAGGGGCAGAGCCAGCACAAATCAAACACAGCCCTGGCCAATCCGCATCTCCACATAGAGATGAACTGAATCAATGCAACTCTATCAGGAAAGTTCAGTGTCTTCATGCAGAGGGTGGAGACACTGTGCAGCACTGCCCCAGGAAGTACCTCTTGTAGCCATCTGATAAGTGGCAGTGGAGTTATCCCTAGGCTGTAATGTAAACAATGCATTTTTTCTTAAAATACTGTGTTTACTGCAAAAAGCCTGAAGGGAATAATTCTACTCACCAGAACAAATACAATAGTTATCATTCTGGTGACCTTAGCCAAACTGGGCTTACATACTCTAATAAACCCCCCTGCAGTACAACCCCAGCCAATATAATTTCAATGATGTGGGCACTTACATTTTGAGTGTCTTTTACCGCTTTTACATGGTATTGATTTGCATTTTCCAGCCTTGATGATGCTTTTTGTAATTAATAATTTGTACACAAAATGTTTGTTTCCATGTTTAATTTAATACAAAACACAAAAAAAAAAAAAAAAGAAAGAAAGAAAAGGTAGTCAAGGTTAAGCACACAACACTCCAAAAAAAAAAAAGAAAAAGTGGGGTTGTGTTCAAATCTCTAAATGTGGAGCAATCATCATGCATATTCCATTGATTTCTAGAGTAACTGCTCAACAAGTTTGGCAAGTTCTCCCCAGTATTATTCTTTACACATAACCCTCACTTGTCACAGTAACAGTCCACTTTGCCTGGAAGTGTTTTTTCTTTTCTTGAATAAAGAGGGCCATTTGCTTATAACTTAAACCTTCATCACCTCACTATTTTCAACTTGTTTTGTGCGATATTCTGTGGAGCTTTTTCAAACGCAATTCTTCTCTGAAATTATAAGAAAACAAATTGGGATCCTGATCACACAGTTGTCTGTACACATTGCACAAATCTCTAAAGTGGCTCATGGAAAGCTCATATGGCCGCCTCGTTGGATCCACATCTGCTAACATCAGCAATTTTTCAGTAAGCTTCAAGCGATGTTCTTCAGGGAATAAATTTCTAAAAGAAAGAAAAAACAAAACATTTATTCAGAATTATCCAATAGTAGTAGTAAGATCTACTATGGTTAATATATGGTAAATTTGTAATATTCAAATCCTATACAGAGTGAAATGCCACATGTGACTTCTTAAAATATATATTTCACGGACATGAAACATCTGTTACAATTAGAGCTGCAACAATTAATCATTAAAATCAATAATGAAAATAGTTTTTAAATAATTATTTATTAGTTATTGATTAATTATTGATTAGTTGATCTACAACCAGTATGGGGCATGTTTACAGCTCTGCTGTGATGTATGAAAGGAGGACTGGAGAAGTCATGAGAGAGATGTGTCCACTGGCCGAACTACTGCTGGTGCAGCTGCACAGAGGCCCTCAAGCTTGGGGGAGGGTCCTCACACACAGGGACACAGATGGGCACCTCTGATCAAGCGTTATGGCCCTTTAACATCGCAACCAGGCCCCTGATTGGTAGTGCAGGAACAAAATGAGTACGGGTCACTTCCTAACAGCTAACAGAGCGCTGTACAGGGAGGTAAAAAGGAGGCAGTTCTTAAAGGAGGTGGGAGAGAGCCTGGCTCAGACACCCATCAGCCTCAGCCTGCAGTCACCCTCCTGCACCCAAAAAGGCATGGAAGCAGAGGAGGTGGCTAAAACATGTAAATCATGACTTGCGTGTGTTTTTGTCAGAATGTGTGTAGAAGTGTATGTGTATATGTCCATACAGCCCAGCATTCAGAACCAACACTATACACAAAGAAATTCCCTGTAGTCAAATGTTAACACTACATACAGGTACACTTACATTCAAACACCAGCACTACACAAAAATGCAACCCTGCATTCAAACATCAACACTACCCAGAAATTTTGCCAAATGACAATTTCACAAAGAAAAAAAACGCACCATTCGTACTACAATAATATGTAGTGGTCATGGTGCATGTTTGGCCTCAGAATTTGATGTTAAAAATTACTTACGCAACTCCATGGTGGCAGTACTTTCCTCTGAACTGAAAGACACTTCTGACTACTTTTTCAACAAGTTTGAAAGGCTGTTCTATTTGTGGTTGTATTAATGGGGTAAACTGCACAACTCCAACATCCACCTAAAAGAAAAGTAAGTTTGACATATTAAAACTATAATCTTGAGTATTCTATAAAATATCTGTCAATGTTCATTCACCCAACTCACTATTGTTGGCAAAAAAATTTACATTTATATACATCAGTATTTCTACCACTAGGTCAGGAACCAACATTGGATGCACAATTGTTTGGAAAAAGCCCACCTTACTTATCGATGTCCAAGGTAAATGCTCACTTAGTGGAAATTGAGTTCCCATTTGCTATATGCTAGGGGATCTTCTTTCTCCACTTTCTTCTCTTCCGATTATTGTATCTGGGGTTAGGGCCCTTTAATACCTCCTGTAACCCCCCTTGGTTATTGGTGGTGGATTTTTTCCACCTCCTATTCCCTTTTGTTCTAAATGCTCACTATGACTTATTTACTGAAGTGTCATGGCTATTATCAGTGCAATGAAATCTTTTTCCCAAATGGGAAAGTATAGTGGTCATTTTTAGGATGTATTTTAATGGAACACTATAATCATCAACACAACTTTAGCCTAATGAAACAGTTTTGGTGTATAGATCATGCCCCAGAAGTTTCACTGCTCAATTCACTGCCATTTAGGAGCTAAATCACTTTTGTTTCTTTTTATGCATCCCTACCCATGCCTCCCCTTTGCTGTGCCTATCAGAGTCTGCATGAAAACAAAATGGTTTCATTTTTTTCCAGATGTAACGTACTGTCATAACATTTTTAATATTAATGAATTATATGAAAGCACTGATTTTAATACAGACACCAAAAACATTCAGATGATTGCAGCAGATTTGCTCGGGCCGACTGAAATACACCTGTATTTGGCTTTAGTAAATTTGAGAATTACCATTTGCTTTAGTGAATAACCCCAATAGTATTCACTGTCGTCATATAATATTGTCAGAATATTTTCTTACAGCTCTTTTTGTAAACAAAACGTCCTGTAATGTCACTTCGTTAATCTTAAAAATGTTATTAAAAAATGGAAATAAATACAATTGGTTTATGTGTACAGTGAAAATATAAGGAAGGATTGTGTTATAATGCACAAACAGGCATGAGAAACAGGATGGGTGGTGGTGTAATTAACAGGTACAGGAAAAGTCTGGATCAGAGATAGAATGGATGGCATTTTAACAAGACAGACTTCTGGTAAAACAAGGAGAATTTACAAAATGGTATATAAAGTATACGAATAACAGGCTGCCAACAACTGAGTGCTATTTTCATAATAAAACAAAGTTATTAATGAATTACAAACTGGAACTCAAAAAGCAGAGCCATGCAGTTCCTACGTTATATATATTGATAGCATTAAATTAGAAATAAATTATTAGTGGTGTGATTTTAATTACATATATAATATATAATATATATATATATATATATATATATATATATATACACACAGTGGTGTATCCTGGTTTTGTGCTGCCCTAGGACAGGACAAAACTCAGACGCCCCTCTTCCCCCCCCCCCCCCCCCCGTGCCACCCCCACCCAACCCTTCCCCCCCGTCCCGCCTTCTAAATACACACACACACATTCACTGACAGATACGCATACACTAGCTAACAGACACACACACTCTAAGGCAAACACACTCACACTAACAGACACACACACAGTCAGACACATACACACTCACTAGCAGACACACACACTCACTAACAGACACACACAGTCAGAGACACACACAGTCAGACACACACACAGTCAGACACACAGACACACACACAGTCAGACAAACACACACATTAACATATATATATATATATATATATTTTAATTTAACCTCCCCCCAGCCTCCTTACCTTTGGGAATGCTGGGCGGTGTCTCTTTCCCCCTGGTGGTCCAGTGGCTGCCGGACGGGCGTGCAGGCTGCTGTGCGCTGGCGGGTAGGCGGCTGGCGAGGGAGCACTTCCTCTGAGCTCTCTGCTCAGCTCCCTCGCGCGCCGCAGAGTGAGGCTGGGAGCCGGAAGATGACGTCATATTCCGGCTCCCAGCCTCACTCTGCGGCGCGCGAGGGAGCTGAGCAGAGTGCTCAGAGGAAGAGCTCCCTCGCCAGCCACCCGCCCAGACCATCAGCCCGACCGGCAGCCCAGTTAGCCGCAAGGCTAACAAGGCATTTGCCCTGGGCATTTGGGGGCGGCGTTTTTTGCCGCCCCCTGGAAAATGCCGCCCAAGGCAAATGCCTTGTTTGCCTCGCGGCTAAAACGCCCCTGTATATATATATATATATATATATATATAAAATGGAAAATGTATTCATACTTACCGTAATTTTCTTTTCCTGGACATGGGCCATGGCAGCACAACATTGGGTAGCTCCTCCCTATCTCAATTGGACAGGAATAATAATTAAGTAGTATAAGTACCACCTCACACCCTTCCTTCCCCAGTCTTGTTTCCAGCAATAACCCCAGCTGGGACCTTTGTGCTGCCATGGCCTATGTCCAGGGAAAGAAAATTATGGTAAGTATGAATACATTTTCAATTTTCCTGGCCATATCCATGGCAGCACAACATTGGGTAATACCCAAGCAATAACCCAGGAAGGAAAGAAGACACAGACTCGAAAATTTTTGAATGCAAAAGTGTATTAGCACCACAATCAAGTGACAAAACAAAAATAAATCACGTATCAGATACTGAAAGAACGGATTTAGCAAATTGATCTGATAGACCTGCTCTGACATCAATCTGGTAACTCCTAATGAATGTATTGGTTGAAGACCATGTGGCTGCCTTACAAATGAGTTCAGGAGAGACTCTGGCTGCGGCTGCCCAGGAGGATGAGAAGGCACTAGTGGAATGGGCTTTAAGACCCACAGGAACCAAAAATTCTGAAGATAGATAGGCTTGTACAATAGCCGCCACTATCCACCTGCTAATGGTAGATTTGGGGGCCTGCATGCCCTTTCTACTACCGTTATGAAGGGTCAAGAGACTCTGAGACTCTAGAGAGAAAATGCAGGAATCGACTTAAAGGGTTCAAAGGGCTCTAATTTCAAGGCATTGAGGACCAGAGGCAGATTCCAAGAGGGGACCAATGGCTTAATTGGAGGTTTAATTTTAAGGACTCCTTTAATGAACCTGATAACATCTGCATCCAATGCCCACCTGTGATTGGTCAAGGCGGATAAAGCTGAAACGTGCACCTTTAACGTATTATAACTTAGGCCTTTATCAAGACCAGACTGTAGGACCTCCAAAATATCCGTGGAAGAGGAATTCTGTATATCAATGCATTTAGGAAGAGCCCAGGCGGAAAAAAACTTCCCATACTCTATAGTAGGTGGCTGAAGTGGAATGCTTTCGTGCCTTCAGCATAGTGTCTATCACAGCTTGAGAGAAGCCTCTGCTCGCAAGCCTGTCCCTTTCAGTCTCCATGCCATGAGATTGAGGGAAATTGGGTCTGGATGCAACACCGGGCCCTGGAACAGTAGATCCGGAACTCTCGGGAGCTGAAGTGGAGGTTCCACAGAAAGACTTTGGAGCAGGGGAAACCAAGGCCTCCGAGGCCAACAAGGTGCTATCAAGATGAGAGATAGCTGCTCTGTTCTCATTCTCCTCAGGATTGGGAAGATCAGTGGAAATGGAGGAAACACATACCCCATTTTGAATCTCCAGGGACTGGATAGAGCGTCTCTTCCCAGTGCCAGATGGTCTTCCTCTTTCGTAAAGAAATCCCTCACCTTCCTGACTCGAGTTGCCAGTAAGTCTACTTGCGGGAGACCCCACTTCTCTACAATAGTGCGGAATACACTGTTCGATAAGCACCATTCCCCTGGGTCTATCCTGGATCTGCTGATGAAATCTGCTAGTTGATTCCGTTTCCCTGGTAGATGGATGACTGTAAGACCTGCCAGATTCCTCTGAACCCACCACATCAGGTGCTTCATAATTTCCATCATCTTGCCGCTCCTGGCTCCCCCTTGATGATTGATATAGGATTTCACTGTGGTGTTGTCTGTTCTTATCTTTACCCACTGACCCTTGAGATGTACTGAGAAGTGTTTCAACGCTTTGAGAACCGGAATGCACGTTGTTTGCTATGAAACTCCATTCCTCCTGCGCAAAGTCGTGGAGACAATGGGCGCCCCATCCCCATTGGCTGGCATCTGATGTCACCCCTGGATAGGTGTTCTTTGCTCAGCCACCAGATCAGAGAATGGCGCACGGCCAGGGATACCTTGATGGGTTGGAGAAGATTCTTGGAGGAAAATTGCATTAGGAAATTGGCTTGGCACGGTCTCATCCTCCACTGTGCCCATCTGGTCAGACCTATTGTGGAAGACATAGACCCGAGGAGACTCATTACCGCCTTTGCAGGAGTAATACTGGACCTTAACATCTTTCTTAATTGTTTCCTGAGTTTTGCAATTATTGCCATAGAAAGTTGGACAGTACCCATCAGAGTGTTGAAGTGAGCTCCTAAATATATCATAGATTGGTTTGGGTGGAGGTGGCTCTTCTTGGTGTTGATTTTCCAGCCGTGAGCTTGAAGAAACTGAATACGGGTTATAGCTTGGGAGGGTAATGTATCTTTGTTGTTTCCTATGATCAGGATGTCGTCCAAATAATGGTAGATAGCGATATTCTGCTTTCTCAGTTCTGCAATCAGAACCACTAATACTTTTGTGAACGTCCTCGGGGCCGTGCTTAGTCCAAACGGGAGGGCTCTGAACTGGAAGTGGCCTTCCTCTACAGCGAACCTCAGGAACCTTTGATGGGACTGCGCAATGGGTATGTGAAAGTAGGCGTCTAATAGATCTACAGATAACATCCATTGGTTGGGTGCCACTACTTTTATTATAGACTGCAGGGATTCCATCTTGAATCTGCGAATGTGTAGATGCTTGTTCAATCTGTGCAGATCTAGAATAGGTCTCCATCCTCCTGAGGACTTTTTCGTTAGGAAGATGTGTGATTAAAACCCTTGAGTTCTTTCGCATGTCGGCACCTTTATGATAACCTTTTCTGCTTGTAGGGATAAGATGAAGTTCCATAGGGCCATGCGCTTCTCTTTGTCCCCTGGCCACTTTGTGAGATGAAAGGACCTGTTGGGAGGTTGCTCGTAAAATTCTAGAAGGTATCCTCTCTGAATAATATCCAGTACCCAACAGTCACTTGTGGGTTCTGCCCATATGGACGGGTATTGAAGAAGACAAGCCCCAACTCCTTCTGACTTGGGAATTATATAGTCATAAATTCCAGGAGACCTTGGAGGAAGAAGTGCCTCGGGACTTGCCTCCTCTTCCTCCAGATTGGGCTCCTCTCCCGGATTGAAATCTGCCATATTCTCTCCCGGGCTTGTATGATCTACTATCCCGAAAGGAATGGTATTCTTTACGGGCACGAAAGGACCCTGTATATTTCCTTTCCTGTGGTAGAAAGGCTTTATTCCCTTCGGCCGCCCTTTTTATACACTCGTCCAAGTTCTTACGAAACAACATATTCCCATGAAATGGTAAGGAACACAAACTATTCTTGGAGGAAGCATCGGCCGCCCAAGATCTAAGCCAAAGCACCCGTCTGGTGGAAATTGTGAAAGATAGGGTGAAGACTCGTGCCTGAGGCTACATAGGACTTGGAAAGATAGTACTCTATTTTCCGATCCATCGGATCCCTAAAGGAACTCACATCATCCACCGGTAAGGTAGTGTGCTTAGCCAACCTGACCACTGCAGCATCAACCTTGGGTGCAAAATCCCATGCCTCCGCATCTTTGGGCTCGAATGGATATAACCTGGAGAATTTTCCTTTGGCAGATGATCTATCAGATCTGGACCGTTCCTCCTTAATAAGACCACTGATTGTGTCATGCACCAGGACGGCCGCTCTTTTTCTCCTAAGATCAGAGAAATAGCGATTAGATGTAGAGGGTTCCTCCTCCAAGGGTTCCTTTAAAGTGAGGGTTTCTCTAACCCAGGCAATTAAATGATCCACTTCCGCTGGTACCAGGAAGTCTGGATCTGGCATAGCATCCTCATCCGAGGAAAAAGCTAGGTCTCTCAGTGAAGCTGACTCCATAAACTCATCCTCTGAGTTTCCTGGAGAAAAATCAGAGCGCTCAGAATATCTGTGTCGCTTGTGGGCCTTTCCAACCTCTCTGATGCCCTGGGCAACTGCTTGCTTTATAAATTGCATAATGTCTGGTGTTGGATGAGATGGTCCTGCAGCTGCTGAGAGACAATCTGAAAAGAGATGTTTTCCTTCTATGGCTCTGTTGTCACAGGATATGCACAGCGTCCTTTTGGGCGACTTCCCTTTGGACGATCCTGAAGTCTTTGTACCTTTGGCACTACAACAAACAAACGTGCCTTTGAGTACATTCCCACTCTTTTTTTTTTTTTATGGAAAAAATGGCTTACCTATATTGCTTTGATTGTGACCTATTATGATGAGATGAATCCGATTCCCTGGATCTTGAACGAGAATCCATCTGCAAGTCAATCGGTGTAACAGATAAAACTTTAACGAAGAAGAGTAAGGACATCAAGAAGGGAAAAAAATATAAGGAAGTAACTTACTATTCCCTAAGGAAAGAAAAGAGCCCAGCCAAGATTAGGTTAACAGACTATCCTGCTGAAGCTCCTATGATCAGGAATCCTACTTCTGCCAAAATTGATTAGCATTGGGAATGAATAAGACTTGGCACTTTAAGAGGGCATCTGACGTCACTGCACATGTGCAAAGGGACCGGAGAATGCGCAAACGGCTTTCTGGTGAATGATATGTGCACTCCCGAAACCGCCGAACCAATGTACAAATTAGTAGCGCGCAAACGCGCTCTGTTCGCGCCTGCGCGCTCATTCACACGAACGCCGCGCAGGCGCCCTAAAACTCCCGAACGCCGCACAGGAGCCCTGCAACTCCCGAACACCGCGCAGGCGCCCTAAAACTCACGAACAAGCACAGGGTAAAGAAATATTTACCGGCTACAGTATCCTGGGCGGTAAATTTAAACATACTGTTCCATACCATGTTCCATATCCATACCTGCCTCCTCCTTCATATTGCTTCTGGTGGGAAGACTTTTCACCTAATCAACCAGCTTAGATTGCATTGTTGTGAATAATCCTTTACTTGCTACCCCTAGGGTCACTGAAAGATGACAGAAAGGAAAAAACCCCGGTCACTAAAGGGGTTTCTCCAGGGGGAAACCTTTGCGCAGGGCCGTGTACTGGAGACTTCCCAGGGGAGAGAGGGTGAACTCCCAAGGGGCTGGAGGAACTAATCCTCAGGTAAGCCATAAAAGAAATATTTTATAGTCCTTAAGACCAACATGTCCTAGGGATAGGACAGGAAAAAAAGATTGGGGAAGGAGGGGGTACTTATACTACTTAATTATTATTCCTGTCCAATTGGGATAGGGAGGAGCTACCCAATGTTGTGCTGCCATGGATATGGCCAAGAAATAAATAAATATATATATATATATATATGTCTATCTGTGTGTCTGTGTATGCAGATCTGTGTGTATGTGCATCTGTGTGAATGTATACCTGTCTCTGTGTACTTGTGTGTCAATGTTTATGTGTACCTGCATGTGTGTGTATGTATATGTGTCAGTATGTCTAAGTGTGTATCTATGCGTGTGACAGTGCATTCATCCCAGCATTCCAATACCAACACTGCTCACAAATACATCCCTACAAGAATGGCCAAATGGTAGATCCCCAGCTGGCAACCTGACCACTGCAGCATCATGGGAGTTGTACGACAGATGGGTATCAATCTTTTTCCACTCTTGTGCTAGAGGGGAGACTCAAAAAAAATTCAAGGGAGGTAAGGATGGAAGTGATGGGGGAGGGCAGGGTCCAGGGGGCCCAAGCAAATGCCAATCCTAATTAAAGACGGCCCTGGTCATACAGACTAAGGCAGGTTGTGACAGATCCTATGTCTCTGGGTTATAATATCTATAGTCTTGTTCGACTGTTTGTTCGCCTAAACTCCTTCCATTCCCTTCAGCAAGGTGGGCCACAGCTTAATTGACGAACGACTGGGTGGTTGCTGTCCGTATAGTCGAACACACGGCGGTGGCCATCTTGTTTAGTCAAACGCATCCAGCGGTGTTTTGTCGTCGAGGGCACGGAACTAAAATTGGACACTCCACGGCACGAACACCGCTGGGACTTCCACCTCCAGTTAGGTTCAACTGGAATTGCACGAACGGAGCGCCGTTCGGTAGATTTAATATACCGAACCAGATACACTCACTGACTCTGTGCACGAACGGCTCCATTCGACTATTTGAACACTACTTTGACTGCTGAAATAGACCGGCCGCACAGCCTAATTCTCTGGAACTGTTTTGGGCATGAAGCCATGCGTGCGGTCAGTCAAAAAGAGACTTCCAACTAACTTCTGAACCCCTGAACTGATCTGGGTGATTGTTAAGGTTCCCCCAGATCAGGGCTCTCAGGGAATGTGACTTTATGGGGATATGTTGTACTTTGGGGTACTTATTGGACTTTGTAAAAATGTTGTTTTTTTCTGCCTGGGGATAATTAGGTTAAGGCATTATCTACCTTAATTATATCACAGGCAGAGGGGAGGGATTGTGTACTGTATAGGGGAGTGTCACTTTTTGTCACATTGTTTTCATTGGTTTGTACACTTTGTGTCCCTGTGCCCAACAAGGTCCACCTGGGCATCACCCTTGTTGGGAAACCTGCATAAAAGGCAGTGTGCCTAAATTAAACCTCAGATTTACTTCACCCTCAATATTGAGTTCTGTCTTTTATTGTAGGGAACCGCTATATCACGAATCACTAGCTCTTGTAAGAGCTGTTCCTGCTTCTCTCACGGATGACTCTGGGAGTACTACAGCACCTCTCACCATTGAGAAAAGGATGTCTCTGGTGGTGAAACCCTTCTACTACTAGGGGGTACCGCTACACAGGTTAACCCTGCAAAGAACGGTAATATTTTCAGCTGCACTGTTAAAGCAGGATGCCCAGAGCACCCATATCACTTCATTAAAGGACCACTATAGTGCCAGGATAACAAACTCATTTTCCTGGCACTATGTAGCCATTTACCTTTCTCCAGCGCTGGGCTCCCTCGGTGCTGGGGAACTCTCCTCCTGCCGACGTCAGCGATGAATGCGCGTGTGCGGCAAGAGATGCGCGTGTGCGGCAAGAGCTGCACGTGCATTAAAACCGCCCATAGGAAAGCACTATTCAAGGGAGACAGCCACTAGAAGCTGGATTAACCCTCAGTGTAAACTATGTTTTCAGCTGCAGGGTTAAACTAGAGGGACCTGGCACCCAGACCACTTCATTGAGCTGATGTGGTCTGGGTGCCTATAGTGGTCCTTTAAGATAATTTTAAAGGCGGCTCAGAACAAAATAAAAACACATGCTCATTTATTCATTATGGTGCAAAGAGGCACCATAACAAATAAATGCAGCAACATTGCCCTTTCTTCACAGAGATGAAGCTTGCATGCAAGATCAGCAGCTTTAGGGAAAACCGTGCAGTCCGATACATACTGTCACTGCAGCCACAGTATAAACAGAAGTTTGTGAGATAACAGACCAGACTCCATAGACCAGAATGAGGAACCCGTGATTGGTAGAACCTCTTCTCTCTCCTGCTGCCCTTCTTCTTTTTTCCCTAAAGGATATGTTAACCAACTGTGCTGTTAGCTTGGAAACCAACCATAGTCCACTGATAGGCAAGTCTGTAGTGTGTGTAGATTTATATCTAGAATGCCACCTTGCTCTGTCTGACGTTCAATGTGTGGAAAGGCATTTATAAATGCTTATTGTTATTATTCATTTATTTTTAGAAAAAAAAAATCTGTCTTTATTTTAAATAGTTTTGTCAGGTTATTTATTAAATCTGGCTTTTTGAGAGCTGAGGAAAGAAGACTGAAAAAAGAAAACTTAAAGACTCAAAAGAAAACGGTAAGTATGCAAAACATTTTAACGATTCACTGTTATGAGCAGAGTTATTCCAGCAAGTGAATAGCATATGTAGTGTAACTTTATTGCCAATTTAAATCCCTTTACCACTTAGTGAATCTAGGTGTAAGTTTCCAGAGTTCCTTATCAAAGGATTTGATGCTTTTCTGCTTGAAATATGTATATTTGCCTACATTACATGTTTTCCTTTTTTTTTTTTTATTCATTCATCTTTAGGCATATGCTACAAATCCACAAACATTAATTGTGATAATGATCAGGTGTTATCACAAATTGAAAAATCTGGTCATCCGGGTATTTAATCATTGGAAAGTTTAATTATCCAGACCAGTGGTTCCCAAACTTTTTAGGTTCAAGGCGCCCTTAATATTTCAATATTTTTCCAAGGCGCATCAAGTCAAAAAAAATTGTATATATGTACAGCGCAGCGGCATATCCTGGGCCCCTGTTTGGCAGAAATGCTTGCTGTTCAAGCGCAGATTCAGTACCTAATCTTGGGAGGGGCACTGGTAGATTATTTAACCCCTTAAGGACACATGACATGTGTGACATGTCATGATTCCCTTTTATTCCAGAAGTTTGGTCCTTAAGGGGTTAAAGAAACAATCCAGGCACAATAATCACTACAGCACTTTGTAGTGGTTATGGTGAAAGTAGCGCCCTAGAGCACTCCCAGAGTAAGTAGTAAAACTGTTTAAGAACAGTTTGACAACTTACCTGGGATCTGCCAGGATAGGTACTGTAGAAGGGGATAGGGGCAGAATTGTGTGTGTGAGGGGTGCAGTATGTGTGTGTGAGGGATGCGTGTGTGAGGGGTGCAGTGTGCGTGTGTACATGGGGAAGCTTGTAAGTGAGGGGTGCAATATGTGTGTGAGTGGTGGAGCGTATGTGAGGGGTGCAGTGTGTGTGTGGGGGGGCAGGTTGTATGATAGGTACAGTATGTGTGTGAGGGGTATAGTGTGTGTGTATATATAGCAATCAACTGAAGACAAGAAGAAATTAAGAAGATTTAACAGTGACGATTCCAACTAGATTTTACATTGGCTAGCCAGCCAGTCTTCTATTCAAGTTTTGTTCCCACTTCAAGGGGGGAGAAAGTAGAACCGAGTTACAAAGCTGTTTTGGAACTGGGAAAACAAACTTGAAGAGAAAAAAATAATCTAGACTGTAACACAAGAACTGTGCTTGTAAGAAAAAGAAAGTTTTCAAATCACAAAGACTGTACAAGACTATTTTCTACCACTGAGACAAAAAGCACAAGATACAATTCTCTCTCTTCTGACATTGTCCCTGCAGATCTTAAACATGCCACTGTAGTACCTACCCTGAAAAAAAAACATCTCCCTGCTCCCTTTTTCCTCAAAGCTTCTGGAAAGACTTGTCTTTGCTGTGTGTCTCACTTCCTCAATTCCAACTATTTCCTTGACCCTCTTCAGTCTGTCTTCCGCCCTCTCCACTCCACTAAGACTGCTCTTATCCAAGTTACTAACGTAGCTAAATCCAAAGGCCACTACTGCATACTAATTCTTCTTGACCTCTCTGCTACCTTTGACACCGTTGATCATGCACTCCTTCTTCAAACTCTTCAATCGCTCGGACTCTGTGACTCTGTCCTCTCATGGTTTTCCTCTTATCTCTCCCAACGCTCATTCAGTGTCTCCTTTTCTAATGATACCTCCTCCCTTCATCCTGTCTCGGTTGGAGTCCCCTTCTATTTTCTCTTTACACTGCCTCTCTTGGCAAAATTATTGCCTCTTTTGGATTCCACTACCACCTGTACGCTGATGACACCCAGATATATCTCTCCTCCCCGGACCTCTCCCCTGCTGTCCTACAACGTGTCACTGCTTGCCTTTCTTCCATCTCTGACTGGATGTCCTCCCGCTTTCTAAAACTCAATCTCTCTAAAACTGAACTCTTTGCCTTTCCTCCTCCTAATACTGATCCTCCTCTCTCGCTCTCCCTTCAAGTCAGTGGTATCCACATAAGTCCATCCTTGCAAGCGCGCTGTCTTTGCGTCATACTTGACACTGGCCTCACACTTGAGCCTCACATCCAGTATGTTGCCAAATCCTGTAGATTCCAACTTAAAAATATAGCATGCATCCGCCCCTTTCTTACAAAAGATGCTACCAAGGAGTATTTCCCACATGGATTATTGTAACCCTCTCCTGATTGGTCTTCCCAAAAGCCGTATTGCCCCGCTACAGTCTGTAATGAATGCCGCCGCCGACTGATTTTCCTATCTAGTCGGTCCTCTCATACCTCACCCCTCTGTAAGTCCTTACGTTGGCTTCCTGTATCCTGTAGGAGTCAATTCAAAGTGCTAACCCATACATAAAAAGCACTGAACAGTTCGAGCCCCTCTTATATCTCTTCACAAATCCATAGGTATGATCCTTCTTGGTCCCTCCGCTCTGCCCGTGACCTTCTCCTGTCCGCTGCTCGCACCGGTACAGCCAACTTGCGCGACTTCTCGCAGGCGGCTCCCTTCTTATGGAATAGCCTGCCTACCCCAATCAGACTATCCCCTAGTCTTCAATCATATAAAAAGGGTGCCTTAAAACCCATCTCTTTAGGAAATGTTATGGCCTCCCAGAGTAACCTCTACATTACATACCTGTCGCATTGCTCTCTCCTAAAGGGCAGCACTTTACTCTCTCCTCCAGCTCTGCTTCACTCCCACCTTATTTGATTGATATTTCTGTCCTAATGTGTTTTATACACCACATCTTACAGACTGTAAGCTCGTTTGAGCAGGGTCCTCTTCAACCTATTGTTCCTGTAAGTTTTCTTGTAATTGTCCTATTTATAGTTAAATACCCTTCTCATATAATTGTAAAGCGCTATGGAATCTGCATTTGTACTCTACATGCAGTGCTTCAAGATTCCAAATGTTGATCCTACAGAGGCTGAAGGACCATATTAGGAAACAACTCTAGTGGCACTGTCACCTTCAGTGGATTTTGCAGAACTTGCAAAGACCCCCTACGATGATATCGCTACTGGGGGTCCAGTGGCAGAGAAAGGTGCTTTCTACTTACCTGAACCTGTTCCTCATTAGCACCACCATCTTCTTCCTGTGGGCCCTCTTCTGCACCTGGAGCCGAGAGTTAAGGTCTATGGAAGACCCCATAAAGCATATTCCCTGCAGCCATCACTGATGGCGGCTGTGGGGAATGAACTTTTCTAGATGGTGGTAGCTTCGCACAGTGTCTAGAAGTGTCAGGCGTAGGAAATATACAGAGAAAGTAGTCCCTACTTTGTTTCAATATATCTCTTGACCAAGTCAAATGAGTATTTTTAATAAAGATTCTATCTTTATACAGTGCGTCCTGCGGCCCCCTGCGACCGCCACCAAACGTTGCAGCACGTTAAGGGGCAGTCAGGTGGCCTATGATGTTAGGGCCACCCGATGGCTATGGATTTCCAAGGGGCCCGCTCAGCGCTGCGGCGCTTTAACAACGCGACCGAGCCCCCTTTGATGACATCACAGCTGGGAGGAAGTGACTGCTCTGTCACTCCTCCCAGCTTACAACAGGAGCTGCACGGGAGGAAGAGAGGAGGGAGTCAGAGTGGGAACTCTGACTCCCATCAGGCTGAGCCACCACTGGACCCCAGGGAAGTCACCCTCCAGCATCTAAAAGGTAGGAAACAGGAGGGTGACTAAAATATTTTGTATATGTGTGTGCTTGTTGGTGTGTATGTGTGTCTATATGCATGTTTCTCTGTATGTCTGTCTGTGTGTGTGTATGTGTCTGTATATATGTGTGTTTGTATGTGTGTGTGTATGTATATATGTGTCTGTGTGTCTGTATATATGTGTCTGTGTGTGCCTGTATGTATGTGTGTGCCTGTATGTATGTGTGTGTTTGTATGTATGTGTATATATGTGTCTCTGTGTGTGTGTGTTTGTATGTATGTATGTGTGTGTCTGTGTTTGTATGTATGTGTCTGTATGTATGTGTGTGTGAAGAGTGGCGTACATACAAGGGTTGCAGCTGAGATCGGGTCCAGCACGCCAGGGGGCATGGCCGCCCTGCGGACCCCAGTGACCGGGTACCCACCACCATGTGTTGCGGACCACGGATCAGTTTTCGCACGGGGCCCCATGGATTGTGTGTACCCACTGTCTTTATGAAATATTATTTTTTAAGTGTGAGGTGACAGTGACGCTGTAAGCCAATATATATGGTTTGCTGAAAAACAAACAAATAACTAAAAACATATGGACAGGGCAATACAATATTTAAAATAAGAAACACAATGGAACTACTGAGCATTGGTCGAGGAAAGGTAACGTATACTTGCAGATCTCTGTAAAATTTACTATCTACATGTCTTTATTGTATTGTGAAAATTATAAAAACTCTTCAAATAAACAGTGATTGGAAAATGAAAATTATGTACAGATCAAAGAATGAATAAATCTGTTTAAAGTAATGTGTTTGTATTACAGGAATAAATTACTTGGCTGCCTGAAAATGCCTCTTGAAAACAAAGAAGTAGAAAAATTGGATAAGGAATACTAATACCAAAATATTGAAATAATTTATTGTCATAAAAGTATGCAGATTGGGCTATTTTCAACAAAGCACTCCTCCGTGGAAAAAAACAAGGCTTCTCTTGAAATGTTCATACAGCCAGAGTAGCTATGGCAACTAATAGAAAAATATATTTTACGTTTGTTGAAGAACACTTCAACATTGATTTGTAAGAATTTATTTTGCAAACAGTTGTTAAATAATCAAGCAAAACAAGTAAAAAAAAAAGGCAAAATTAAACTTAATTTTAAAATACTCGTATTATGTTGTGTCCAAAATGAAGATGAATTTATAAAAAAGCTAAGATCACCAGTTGCTGGAGAGCATGTCCATTACCAGATTGGTGTAGATTGGTATTATTGGGAAACATAGGAACAAGTCAGGACAGAATAAATTGTACGGAATACATTTCAGAAAGCAATACACAGCATCCCCACAGAAGAATGCATTTTGTTTGGGTGTCTCTTAAGGTCAGTGTCAGAAGCAAGATGCAAGAAATACAGAAGACTAGTACCATTTTCACCCAGGATGTTAAAAAGACTCAATGAGAAATATGAGAAGAAGATTCAAGTGAGAGGTAGAAGATAATTTTCTAAAGGAATGATGACACATTTAAGCTAATAGAACAAGTTAACAGCGTGGCTGTACCTGGAAGGCCCGACTTTTTCGGGAGTAATCTCCAGGATTAAGGATAGCAAACTAATGGACGATTTAACAGCTAGGGTCAAAGGGACTACGGCAGCGTTCCAGAGGAAATGGGAACCCTGGGACAACAGCCAAATATATAGGATAGGGAACACCCAGAAAGTGACATGGGTAGGGCCGGAAACACAGCAGAGACTCGATAGAAAACCCCACCTACTAATGATCCCAGGAATCGAAGTGCATGCATTCCTGCACCAGGGACCCGCCGGCCCCTCCCCCCCCACGTCCCCGCCTCTTTTTAAATTTCTTTCTTTCTTTTCTTTGAATAATGTGATGATTTTGGAGCACTCTATTTCTTTAAATAAAAAATGGCTCACAAACACTTGAAGTAAACAGAAAAAAAGATTAAGAGTGGAGCAGTATTTTTCCAAGTGTATTTTTTTTCTCTCATGTAAACTGAGGAACTGGTGCATGAAGACTTCTTAAATATTAAGTATTATTTTCTACTATTGCCTTCACATGTATATAGTATATATATATTTGTTTTGGGGACATATCATCTAAACAGCCACTTGGAAAAATACTGCTCTGCTCTTTCTTTTCTTTCTCCTCTTAATTCTCTCTCATCCCATGCATTACTTGGGAACTAGCGTACGTTGGTCACGCAAGGCCGCATTCAAAGGCTGACACAGCAGTAGAGATCCAGAAAGTGAGGCGATATATTATTTTCAATGTTAACAGTGCGCTGTGTTTATTCTTTTTTATGGAAAAACAAAAAACCCTTGGCAGACAGTAAAAATGAGCAGAGTGAGAAAGACCTTGTACCAGGTGATAGATTGCATAAAAATGGAAATGTGGGATATGTACAATGGGCTTTTGCACAAGCTGAAATGCTAATTATCTGTCTACTGTTTCTGCCAAGATGTTTACACTAAACTGGAAATTCTTAAAACATGACAAGGGAAAACAAAATTATTAAATGTTTGCAATTCTCTTTCCAGGTTCCCATTGTAACGGATCACCTTGCACCCCGACTGGGCACCTCCGCCAACAGATGCTTCCTAGCTGACGCTGAGGACTAAAAGCACCGCACCGGACACCACAAGTACCGCAGACTCCAGAACCGCCGTAGCTTAACTGGAATCTTGCCGTCTTCCTTCCACCCTGGACCAACCTCTGACATCCAGGACCGTGTGAGAAAGACCTCTCCTACTCCAGAGAGCGTAGCAGGAATAGCTCTTAAAAGAGCTAGTGAATAGAACCCAGGGGAGTATAAAGAGTATAGCAATCCCCAGTGAATATAGCACTTTCCCTCCAATCACGAGACCAAGCTACGTGTTAAGGGTAAAATAGGAACTCAAGTTTCCCAACAAAGGTGACGCCCAGGTGGACCTTGTTGGGCACAGGGACACAAAGTGTACAAGAACAATATGACAATGAATGACACGCCCACATACAGTACACAAACCCTGCCCTCTGCCTGTGATATAATTAAGGCAGATGGACGCAAGTCTCTTTTCAGCTATGTAACTATGTAACTTAATTATCCCCAGGCAGAAAAAACACATTTTTATAAAGTCCAATAAGTACCCCAAAACACAACATATCCCATATAAATGTTACAACCCCTGATGGCCCTAATATGGGTGAAAAACATATACAAAAATCACCCAGATCAGGTTCAGAAATTTTATGGAAGTCATAGTTTTTGCATAGTTCCATAGAATCACGGCTAAGGCTCGCTGGAGGACTGACCGTGAACCACAAGGTTTTCATGTCAAAAATAGTTCCAGGGCATTCGCAGCTAAGTATCCCTGAAGTCTATACACGGTTTTGGTCCATGCGAAGAAGATGACCGCCACCATGTGTTTGAATGTCGAATGTCAGCCACCTTGACTGTTCGGGAGTTTGAAGTGCCACTTCGAAAGTTCGAACAGTGGCCATAAAAATCCAAAAAGGCACGAACAGTGATTTAAACCCAGTTTTGTCACAGTATAAAAGGCTGGCATGTAGTCCCTTCCAAACCCCAGTGGTGAAGTGGCTTTCGCCACACCTGTTATTAAAAATATCATCTTTAAATCTGAAGCTTTGCTCACTGATGTGGTGAAGGTATATTGTTGCAAAATACTGTAATCTTGTGAATGCAATGTATGTACATAATTAAATTAATTCATAACGCGTATTAAGAAAGGAAAGGAAGGGGGGCGGGGCCTGGGCTTCATGGCGGCTGGACGTGCATCGTGGGAGCTCCGAGCTCAATTTGCTAATCGAGACGAATTAAAAGCACTCCAGCCAGCCAGAATACACAGAAACACAAGAAGACTGAATCGACTTACCCCAAAAGCCAGCCGAGGTGCCCCGGGTCTGCCGCCCGTGGGTGCACGGAGCGTCCGACGGGAGTGAGGCCTAGTAGTATCGCCGGACGGGTGAGGCGGCCGATCCCCCGCTCTGCGCGACCTAGTGCCCTCCCAAACGTACAACACAGCCCTGCTCCCCCCCCCCCCGGACCGGTGGGGGAGATCCCGGTCCGCCCCAGCTTGTACCAAAACCGGTGGGGGTTAACCCAGTCCCCACTGAACGGACCTGCCCCTATTCCAAGCGCCAAACGCCCGATCGGCGAACAACGCACCCCACAAGATGGCGGATGACAATGCCACTAAGGTGCAGGGCCGACAATGGACCCAAGGCAAGCAACCAAACCGCATTGAGCAACAGCCTGAAGAATCGGTGCCCCATAGAGCGATTCCTGCTGAGGCTCGATGAGCACCTCCAGCACTTCTGGGAAGCTCTTAACAACCATAGAGCCAGATCGCCACCTCAAACACCGGTGGACGTACAGGGGGGTGAGAGTCGGGGGACGAAGGGTGCCCCCTCGGGCCTAACCAACACCCGCATACAGACTCCTCCTACAGGCCTACCCGGGCTGAGGGCCATCAGGGGTGTAACCCCAAGACATCGGCCACACCGACGGAGGGCGCCCCGCCGCAGGCAGCGGTACACCATCAGAGCCCCCCGCCACTCCCGTTCCAGGGGGGGCCTGGCCCATCAAGGTTCCCGGGTCCGTGGACCGGAGATGTCGGCCCATATGCAGGCCCGGGGCTACAGGGAGCAACCTCAGCGCCCCCAATGTGCCGCCACCTCTGACTGTTACCAGGCAGAAGAAACCACGGAGCCCAGAGAGAGCAGGACGCCACTCGGTATCATGTACAGTAGGCGCAGCAGAACACCCTCTGGAGGACCCAACAGCTACTCCCAGGTGGTACCCAGACAGGGGGTAGGGTGAAAAGCCTCAGCAAAATAAACAGCCTGCATACCTGCCGCCGACCGCCTGCTACCCCAAGGGACTGCCAGAAACCAACTGATACCCAAGCCCCAGAGGAGGCAACCCAAGACCCAATGGGACTATCTCATGTATTTTCGGAACGCAAACGCATATGTACTTACAGATCATCTTCTAACCTAGGGTGTTTCACGCTATGAATTTTATGATGCTCTATATTATAAGATGTGCCACTAAACGTATAGTTGCTTTGCGATGAGTGTAAATGTACGCTTTTGGTAAACTCACACAGCCATATATGTCTAGCCTTGAGCACAGCCACCACTGTATGCACGTTCAGCATAGATATCTCCTTACAAATTATTTACTTTTATAAGCATAAGTGTGACCATAGCCCATGCTTTGTGCCTACACCTACTACTTGTTTTATCCCTTTACCCCTTATCTAAAGCTACTGTTCTGTCTTGTTAACTGTGTTACAAAACAAATCTTGTTAGAATGTGACCCCAGTGGTAACCAACTCATAGCCTAATTAACTCTTAACACAGCAAAATAATCACTTGCCTAAAAAGTTAAGCAGAACCACTCTGCTATGTTATGCAAATGCCTAAACAAAGTAAAGCTACTCTGCTTCTATCCTTATATATAAAATTGTGCTTGATCTAACTTGTACCTCTATGTTCAACTGTTAGTAGTATGCTAGAGGATTGCCTTTGGGGTACCTCATATGCAAATGTTATATGCTTACGCACTACAAAAATAAAGAATTTTAAAAAAAAAAGGAAAGGAATATAAAAGCAATAATGCACAGGACCAACATGCTTCTATGTTATAGAACATATATCTAATTCTAACCAGGTTAGATCTAAAGCCTTCCAATCACCCTAGAAAAAGTGGTTTAACTGGTGTAAAATGATTGTTTACAATTTTGTTGCATTATATTCCCATATCTCTGAAGGTTATAAATATACACATACATTTCAGAACTAAAAAACCAACTAGATATTGCAACGTTTTGTCTCAATATAAGTAAGTTTCTGACTCCAAGGGAGTTAACATTATTAGTTATGTCCCCAGCCATATTAGTACATGCTTCTAACTGCAGAGGACCTGCTTTGTCTAATAAACTTCATAAGTTATGTCTCCAGACATAACTGGCAGATGATTCTACTATTGGAATATTTGTCAACCTGCAAATGTGGAGTTTTCCAGATTCCTCAAAGCACAATGCTCAGATGCATAGCAATATTTCTAAGTTGCTAGAGAAATGCAAAGAAATTTTGAAATCCACAAAATAATTCGAAAAACATTGAATAACTAACATTTTACTATTTGCAATATATTTGTGACTTAGTGTATCATTATGCCTTAATAATAATACATTATAGCATCTTGCAGGGTTCTAAAACAAATTTTAACTTTAGTTTTTTTTGCCACAATATTCTGCATTTTTTCTAGTTATAAAAATAAATATATTTTAGACTGTTTAGAGCTTGACGGAAATATGGCATAAAAGGGCATCTGTTCGTTAGGTAAAAAAGGGGCATTGTCTCATCACTCATGCAATTTCCTTTCTTTGCAATTTTTTAAATAGGTTTTGCTGGCTCATACATTATTTTCTCCAACACAATTCTAAGATGAACAACATGTTTCTTGTTGTAGAGTGCAGAGGAAAAAAACCAAACAAAACAAAAAAACACAAACCAAAACACAGGCAGACAGAAGTAATTTTTTTTCTCTTTAAGAAAATTAGATAGCTATCTATCTAAAAAAATAAATATATATTTATATATATATATATATATTTATTTCTGATGCACATGTATGTTTTTATTTTACCCAGACTGGAAACATAGTATACAAAGAACCCTATTCTTTTTCACACACCCTCCTGTTTTGGCAAAGCTTCGAGAGAGAGAGAGAAAATAATAGAAGTCTGCATTTGCATGTAAGTGATTTTAAATTACAAACAAAATTGACTTTAAAATGTTTTTCTATTACAAAAAGTTAGAATAATATTTTAACAGTTTAGCTGCTTTTTGATTCCATGGTCTAATGCACTTTAGTTCGGACACCTCCTACTAATTAAATGATTACTAATGCTAAATGCTATTTTTGTACTATTTTAGAATATAGTTACATAAAGCTGCTGAGAATATGGTGTCATAATGCTTTTTATAGTACTAAACAAAATTGTCATAAAAAAACAAACCTGCCTTATTATATAGTACATTATGTTTAACTGTGAGTATTAGCTGTATTGTTACATTTTAGTGACAGCATTTGCTTGAAAGGTGCAGTTAAGAAATGGATAAAAAGAGAATGTTAAAGCAAAATTAAAGAGACAAAGAAAAAAAAGACACATTGTTTCCCCAATTACCGTATTTATCGGCGTATAACACGCACCTGCGTATAACACGCACCTCATTTTTAGAAAGAAATTCCAGGAAATTTCCCCCCTCCCATAGTATTCCCCTCCCCCTCATCCCATAGTATTCCCCCCTCATCCCATAGTGTTCCCCCCTCATCCCATAGTGTCCCCCCCTTTCCATAGTATTCCCCCCTCCCATAGTATTCTCCCCCCTCCCCTCCCATAGTATTCTCCCCCTCCCCTCCCATAGTATTCTCCCCCTCCCCTCCCATAGTATTCTCCCCCCTCCCCTCCCATAGTATTCTCCCCCCTCCCCTCCCATAGTATTCTCCCCCCTCCCCTCCCATAGTATTCTCCCCCCCTCCCCTCCCATAGTATTCTCCCCCCCATAGTATTCTCCCCCCTCCCCATCCATAGTATTCTCCCCCCTCCCCTCCCATAGTATTCTCCCCCCTCCCCTCCCATAGTATTCTCCCCCCTCCCCTCCCATAGTATTCTCCCCCCTCCCCTCCCATAGTATTCTCCCCCCTCCCCTCCCATAGTATTCTCCCCCCTCCCCTCCCATAGTATTCTCCCCCCTCCCCTCCCATAGTATTCTCCCCCCTCCCCTCCCATAGTATTCTCCCCCCTCCCCTCCCATAGTATTCTCCCCCCTCCCCTCCCCTCCCATAGTATTCTCCCCCCTCCCCTCCCATAGTATTCTCCCCCCTCCCCTCCCATAGTATTCTCCCCCTCCCCTCCCATAGTATTCTCCCCCTCCCATAGTATTCTCCCCCTCCCATAGTATTCTCCCCCTCCCATAGTATTCTCCCCCCCTCCCCTCCCATAGTATTCTCCCCCCTCCCCTCCCATAGTATTCTCCCCCCTCCCCTCCCATAGTATTCTCCCCCCCTCCCCTCCCATAGTATTCTCCCCCCCTCCCCTCCCATAGTATTCTCCCCCCCTCCCCTCCCATAGTATTCTCCCCCCCTCCCCTCCCATAGTATTCTCCCCCCCTCCCCTCCCATAGTATTCTCCCCCCCTCCCCTCCCATAGTATTCTCCCCCCCTCCCCTCCCATAGTGTACTTCCGATATCGGCGTATAACACGCACCCACGATTTTCCCCCTATTTTCAGGGGAAAAAAGTGCGTGTTATACGCCGATAAATACGGTATATGTTAAGAATACCTGACATTTAAGAACTGTTATTGTTCTTTTAACATTAAGCACAGTTATAGATATCTTTAATGGTATGAATTTATATATATATATATATATATATATATATATATATATGTATATGTTGGGATAATACACAATACATGTGCTTTTCTTTTTTTATGCTAGAGAAGACATAAATTGAGTTCTCAAGTACTCAGAACGAGCTAATGGACTCAGCTGCTTATGTGCACAAAGGATTAAATAGGAAGGAAAGAAAGAGGGGAAAGAACCCCCCCCCCCCTCCCCTTAAAACAGGTGTTCATGAGAACTAGCATTAAAACCTGCTCTTAAGAACAGACATCAATATTGTCTAAATAAGTGTGTGGACCAGCCCCTCTTTAATTCTGCCTTCAGAGCTTTGAAGAATATGTCTACTTTATTGACAAATGATTATTATGCAATCAATCCGTGTTCACATATTATTCAGCTCTCTTTCAAATTCCTCCCCCAGTTTCTTCAATAAAACTCCAAACGAACAGATTGCAACTGAAAATTTATGTTACAATGCTTAAGCTACAGTTGTTGTTTTATTTTTTATAAGTGTATTGTTACATTTCTCTGTTTCTCAGTTGGTAATCAGGGGGGAAAAAAAAGAAAAAGACAAAAGCAATGTCAATGACATTTTAATATCTAAGAGAAGCAACTATTAAGGCTCTGCTAACCATGGAAATAACACGAGAGGCGAAAAGAGGAGCATTAATGGGTCTTTACTTTACTTGCTGAATTGTACAGAAATTGAATAGCCTTGTCTCAACAGCACCAATAACCAATATATAAACAAGACAATATTAGATGTAAAGAAAAAATTAAAGATAGCAGCAGACAGAAAAGGTTATGAGAGTATTTCATATGCACTTACTGTTATGATTTTACAAAAATATGAGGATAGGAAGCTTTAGCTGCAAGCTCTAAAATCTGTATCTCAGTGACAAGTGTGGTGTGTATTTGTCATTCACGGCTTTTACTCTGAATTACGGTCTCTACATGGACCTGTTAGCAAAGAGCTTTAAATCACAGAGGTATTACTTGTTTTGTTGTTGGCTTTGCCTTGGTTTGTCATCCCCCACTCAGCCCAGTCATGTTCCTTTTTCTTTTTTTCCCTTCTCTTCGCCACACAAAGATTGCCGGATCTGCTTCAGGCTTTAACAGGAGAGAAGACAGCCATCGGGAAAAGGTTACTGTGGATGAATTGCCATGTCCTCAGCTGGGCTCCAAATCTCTGCATTTGTAGTAGCACTAATCGGACTATGTGGAGCCATTGCTGCTACACTGTTACCCAACTGGAAAGTCAATGCTGACACCGGAGCGAATATCATAACCGCTGTGACCCAAATGCAAGGTCTTTGGATGGACTGCACATGGTACAGTACCGGTATGTTTAGCTGCACTGTAAAATACTCCATACTTTCGCTTCCGGTCTATATCCAGACAGCAAGAACCACCACAGTGCTCTCCTGTATACTGTCCAGTCTGGGAATATGTATCTCTCTGGCCGGGATGAAATGTACACGACTAGGAGGTGATCGGCAGACCAAAAGCAACATAGCTTTTGCAGGTGGGACATGCTTTCTGCTCGCTGGTATTTTTGGTTTGGTCTCTGTGTGCTGGTACATGAAGGAGATTATTTCAAGCTTCCTAGATCCATCTGTTCCTGACAGTAGCAAACATGAACCTGGTGGAGCAGTATACGTAGGTTTTATGTCAGCCGGGCTGCACTTTCTAGCAGGTACAGTCTTCTGTGCATCCTGTACTAAAAAGCATCAGGATGAATGGGACTCACAGCCGAAAAAAATTGTGCAGCCAGCAGCTCAGCAACCAGAAAACAATAACAACACAGGCTATAACCTCCAGGACTATGTATAAATAATCCATAGAAGAAACAGCTTGTTTATTATACTCACATACACATATTATTTTTCCTAATGTAAACTTCAATATTAATATATTTTATTTAATTCTCATTTTGAGGTAAACACTACATCAATACATTTACATTTTTATAAGTAAAGGTGTGCTATATTTAAAATAAAATTAAACCTTGAATGGAATACAATTTGTTGCGGGCATTTTTTTTTTTCCTTTTTCCTCGGCTTTTAATTCCCATAGTAACTAGACATCCTTTTTTTAAAAAAAACAAAAAAAAAAACAACACCCACACAGTTCATCTGTAGAAATATAAAGCAAAATGGTTCTGGGCCATTTAAATGACAAAAAAGAACAGATGTAGGAAAAAAGAAAATCCTACCTGCCTCAAGAAACATTACCGATAGAGAGCTTTGCTGAGTGATAGTATATATATTTTTTATTTATTTATAAAATATATTTTACCAGGATGGATACATTGAGATTTCTCTTGTTTTCAAGTATGTCCTGGGTCCACAAAACATTACATTGTTACAACAGGATACAATTTTACAAAAATACAATATACAAACTATATATATATATATATTCCACAATGACAAGTGCATTCTGTGCTAAGGTATATTGCCATAGATCTCTTAAAGGATTTTAGATTGAATTAAGATTTGACTATGTCCCTGAGGTTATTCGAAAATTGTGGTGCTCTGTAGGAAAATACGGATTAAGTCACTTTACTTTTGTATTGCGGTATGCTAAATATCGTGCTAGTACTGGATCGGAGGTTATAGGAGGTGGGAACAGCTAGGGAGAGCATTCTACTCAGGTAGGGTGGGAGCTTCCCAGAAATGCTCTTATGCACAAGGCTGGAAAGATGAAGAGTGCGTCGGGATTCCAGCAACAGCCAGTCTATGTCACAGTGGTAGGTAAAGTAATTGCATTCTAGTACAAAGCAGCCGAACAAATGATATAACATATTAAATGTATTAAGGTGGGTTTGCGGTGTGGGTGCATACACTACATCCCCATAATCAATGACCCGCATTGGCATTTGTTGCACTGTTTCCTTACTGTGGTGCTTAGGCAGGATTTGTTTGTGTACAGAACACCTAGTTTTGAAGATATTTTTTTAATGTGAAGGCCAAAGGATAGCAACATACCTAGATATTTAAAAGAGCAGACTGCTGTCAGTGTGCTATTTGAATTTGTTCTGATATACAGTTGTTGATTTTGTAATTTAGGTACAGTTCCAAAGATCATTGTAACAGTTTTGTCCAGGTGTCAAGTGCTGGGGAAAAAAGTGTGGGAACTCACCCAAGATCCCCCCCACCCCCAAAATAATATACACTCGTGGATTGTGGGGGATTATGCTATTTATGATTTTCCAGAAGTTTCTTGTGTTTGATAGGTTGTTGTTCAAATTTTCACTGAAATATTGGGCCTTTGCCATTTTTGTTTGTTTGGTGCATGCATTTCGCCGTTGTCTGTAAGTACAGTGATCGTTCATGGAGCCAGTACGCTTGAACTTTGACCACAGTGAATCTCGAACTGGTACATTTGAATGAGGTCAGCTGTAACCCAGGGCAGGTGTATCTCTTTTAGTCACACTTTACGCAGAGGGGCATGCAAATTCCAAACACGCAAGAGCTCAGACTGAAAAAAATGCAATTGCAGAGTCTAGATCTGGTATTAGATCTAATCTGTGCCATGGTATGTTCTTGAGATCATTTAAAAAGGGTTCAAGATTACATTTTTTGAAAGACCTGGTGATTATAATTTTGGGAGGGGATTTATTTTGCATATGCAGTACACTAGACAGTGGTCACTGAAACGGTTAGTGAGAACGCCCGCCTCCTGGATTCTGTCAGGACAACTGGAGAGAATCCAATCTAGCAAGGTATGGTTCTGGCTTACAATATTAATGGACCACTATAGGCACCCAGACCACTTTAACTTAATGAAGTGGTCTTCATTTGGCCATATAGTGAATGGGATACTTTATAATTCTGTGAGGTGGGGGTAGGAGGGCTATTTTTTATAACTCTCCACCAGTACTCAGTAGATAAGTTACAGCAACAGAGCAGGCCACGGTGTATGATAATTTGTTTTCTAGTTGTGTGCTTATGGCGGTAGTGATGTGAACAAAATTGAAGGGAGAAAAGGGTTATTAAGAATAACAGTATTTAGATTCATGTTAGTGGTATGTAGATGAAAACTAAACACAAATAGTGAAAAAAAAAATGAAATAAATAAATAAAAGTATATAATATTGGTGTGTGATATATATTAAACCTTACCTCAGGTTTCGGAACAAAGGCAGAGCCGGGAATAGTAAAACTATTTTTTACATTGCAGAGATACTGGCACATAATGGACAGTCGGCTCCGTTGTCTTCCCCCAGTGCTTGCTGTCATTCTCTGAGAATATATCAAAGTATCAAAGTAAAAAAAAAAAAAAAAAATGTAATTCCACTATAATTTCATGTTTTTCAAGAAAACTCACAAAACCACTTCATATAGCAGAAGTGCAATCAATAATACATGCCTTAAACTTAATGGTGACAAAAACACTGATAAACCGTGACCACTTGTGAGACATTTTATTGAAGTTTAATATGTGAATAATGCTCAACTAGATTATCGTGCAAGGAGACCCTTTTCTCACACCCCTTAATCTAAATAATTATAGCTTCAAAACTCTGCACTTCCATAACATCCCGGTGGAACAGAGAAAAAGTGTACAGGCACTCCTCACTTACCAACCGGGTACCGTTCTTACGACTCGGTAGAAAAACAAATTGGTCGCTACAGAGCATGTGCACCAGAGCAGGGAATTAGTCTAATATATGTTCATGGAGAATTCACAGAACATAGACCAGCTCTCTAACGTTGGGAATCCCCCGAATTCCCGTGCAGACAGCTGGTCGTAAGTCTGAGCCGTCAAACAGGTAAGCAGTAAAATCAAGAATAAAATATAAATTAACTAAAAAAAAGTAGTTAACATAGTACTTGAACACATGCCATGCCATGCCTATTCTGTATTCCTAAAACATTCCTAGTGATGAATTGATGCCAAGTGCAAAGGAAGGTTTTCATCACAGTAAACCTGAAAAATCTTTAACAAGCTTTGACAAAGACCATTTGAGGTGGAACATTTGACAGATTGCCAAGGTTTTAAAGTTGCAGAACACATTATCAACATCCCACTGTAATACCTACCTCGGCTACTTCTTTCTGAAAAGTTAAAGTCATTTGCGTCCGACCATATACAAAAGGCCCACTTCTGTTTGCCACATGCTCCAGCCATTTGATAATCAAAGGGGTTGACACGTTAAAGGGCAGATTTCCAATGATGTGCACATTTGGTACATCTGAAAGTGAAGGCAAAATTTATGTATATTCAGGGTAGCTCAATCATATTTAATTATGTACACAGCTGAGAAAATGCTTGCAGAAATATCTACATTCCATTGACTACTGTATGTACAATCCTTACAAGCTTGTTTGTGAATTCTGTATAATTAGAGAAAATACAAAATGTAATATAATAGGGACAACTAGGATGCCAGGAGCTGTAGGGAGAATGATGAGAATAGTGCATCTACAGCAGACATCTGAGTAAACTACTTAAATTATTAGTATCCAGATTTGTAATTGCTGGCTATATGCAAAAGCATAAACAAGTGTAGTGATCTGCTACCAGAGATCTTTAATTTCCCTACCAGGCCTGACTGTAGCTGTACAGTACAGCTTAGCGATACTTGTAATTAATTTATCAGAGATCTTTATGGTTTTGAACAAAAAACAAACGTTTTTAAAATTTTTAAACATGAGATAGGTAGACGTTTTTTAGGTCTTGTAGCAGAATTTCAATTACTTTGAGATCCAGACTGTACAAAGGCCTTTTTACTTGTATACAATTCCACTTACACCAGTGGCTTAAATATAATATGTTTATTAAAATATCAATACACATGTGAATAGGAAAATAAATGTCATACAAACACGTTTATGTTAATTTATCTACACTATTTTAGTGGCTGTATGTGTGCAAAGAAAGAATGGTGGTGTCCCTGTTATCTTGATGTAGTCCTGTCTTGTTAAACTATTTTCTGTACAACACAATGAATAGGACCAGCCAAACAAATCAGGATATTGTGTAAATTCACACTTGGGTAGGCAAAATCCAAAATCTGATATACCTTGGAACTGGTTCTCACTGTAATGACACAAGTGAGCAAAACCTATTTTGAAACACAAAAGATTGGTGTGGTGTATATAAAGAGGACTTGAATTATAATAATAAAAAATAATAAAAAAAATAAGTGCAAAATACCTTTATATTCTTTCAATGTAGGTAACTAGTAATCCACATTAGTTATATATGTGTAGTTTCATGTGTAGTTTCAAATATTGAATCTTTAATCACTTAAAACAATAAAAAAACACAGTAAAACAAAGTGTAAACATTCAAAAATCAAAGGTATATATTGCACTCACAAGTGGAAAGCCACACATGTGGCTGAAAAGGCACGTAAATAGGTCTATAAGACCTCCAATGGATAGTCAGCTTCTGTATCCTGTCGTCCCTTTTATCAAGTGATCCTGCTGATAGAAAATCTGGATCCTGATGTGGTTGTGAAAACAGACTTGGAATAGAATAATACTAACAAAGTATTTAACCAGGAAAGGTAATTTCAGATTACTCTGGTTTTCAAGTAGGTCCTGGAGATGTTACCTTAGCCCAAGATCCAGGGGTTGTTACTATTACTCAATTCACACAATGCTGTACCGACTGGTTTCGTCTTCCTGGCTTTCTGAAGGTAGAGCTTGTTTCTCAGACTGGATGTCCCACCTTATAAACCCACCAATCAGGGTTGAGTACGTACATGTCTCTTTCACTCGTTTCACCTGAGCTACCTATTAATCCACCAAAAACATGGCCACCGGGATCCAGTGGGAAGTCATACATTGGCACTTGTAGATCGCATCCCAGACTCCTGATCCCCTATTCATCCCCCTGTTCATTGGTGGTATGGCTATAACCTCCGTTAGAGGTTATACTCTGAATATAATGGGAAATTAGAGAATCGAAAATATGGCAACTGGAGCTCATGCTGGCGACTATAAAATCCATGGATTTTGCCGACATATTCGTATAAAGTCTGCGAAGGTACTCATTACTCCGGCATATTCATTCATACAATGCAGATATGACAATCCTCTGAAATTAAAACCACATGCACAGAATGAAGAGGTACAAATTACATATAAACAATATTGAAGAAGGGGGCAGGATTTCTGATGCTCCAAAGCAGTCACATGACAGAGTAGCTCCGTTCCCAGAACGGCCAAATGGCGACAAAACTAAGCTGACTGCTGAATCTAAACCATGCTACCACAACCTACATTGTGGGAGAACTCAACTGATACAGAATGGCTCTACCAAAAGCCCAAGGCGCCCCAGATTTTTTCCTGCTACCCATCGCAAGTGTCGGTAGCTGGATCCGACTCATACACACTGCATGCAGCTACAGAGGACATGTCATTCTCAGAAAAAAAGTTCGCAGCTATGCTACAGGAACTGCGCTCTTCCATGAAAGTGGACCTCCAAACAGCTGTAGAAGACATGCATAAGAGGTACAGGATATTGGTGCACGCATGGGAGCCCTAGAAGAACACACTGGCGAGTTATGCCTCACCAACAACGAGGTAGAGGACAAGATCCACAAGATAAAAGCAGACCACTATCACCTTGTGGAAAAGCTGGCAGGTCTGGAAGATTATTCCCGGCGCAAAAACATCCGTGGCTGCCGGAGTCAATGCCAACGAAGGAACTAACTGCCGACTTACAGGATCTCTTCCAAGCAGTAGCCCTAGACCTGGGAAAAGGAAACTTGCGCAATGACAGAGCCCACCGGGTGTCCAAGCCCAAAAATCTGGCACAAGACATCCCAAGGGACATAGTCACCAGGCTGCACTATTACAGCTCCAAAGAAGCTGTACTAACAGCACAAAGGAAAGCAGGTGATGCCGGCCAACTACGCCAAGATATCCCTCTATGCTGACTTATTGGCGACAACATAACTAAATGCCTCCGAAATAACAAAATCCTTTATCAGTGGGGCTTTTCAACTAAGCTCCTGGTTTGGCGCAATGGCACCCTCACGAAAATTGCAGAACCGGGACATGGCATGGAGACGCTACGCACTTAAAGGGACACTATTGTCACCTGAACAACTTTAGCTTAATGAAGCAGTTTTGTTGTATAGAACATGCACCTGCAGCCTCACTGCTCAATCCTCTGCCATTTAGGAGTTAAATCCCTTTGTTTATCAACCCTAGTCACACCTCCCTGCATGAGACTTGCACAGCCTTCCATAAACACTTCCTGTAAAGAGAGCTCTATATTTAGGCTTTCTTTATTGCAAGTTCTGTTTAATTAAAATTTGCGTAGACCCTGCAAGAGCCTCCTGTATGTGATTAAAGTTCAATTTAGAGATTGAGATACAATTATTTAAGGTAAATTACATCTGTTTGAAAGTGAAACCAGTTTTTGTTTTTTCATGCAGGCTCTGTCAATCATAGCCAGGGGAGGCATGGCTAGGGCTGCATAAACAGAAACAAAGTGATTTTACTCCTAAATGACAGTGAATTGAGCAGTGAAATTGCAGGGAATGATCTATACACTAAAACTGCTTTATTTAGCTAAAGTAATTTAGGTGACTATAGTGTTCCTTTAAGGACATTCCCAGAGAAAACTGTACAAATTGCCATAACTTCAACAAGGAAGGTGACCCCGGAATAAACGGAAGTCCAGAAGCTGAAATAATTCACAAACATTCTCCCGCAACCAGTGAACTTTGTGTTCCAGAGAGCAGGCTTTACAAGACGCCAGAATATGGACAATGTCTGTTCAATCCATGAACAGGTCTGATGGTGAAAGTCTCATCTATATATGGGTTCTGGGAGGTGAACTGGTTCACCACGTAAGTAGGCATGTAATACAACTTCACACGCACCCTACTTCTGCCACTCAGTGGTAGACATAACGTAGTTCGGAGCAAAAACAAAAAAAACAAAACTTTTTTTAATAGTTAACTGGCAGATGTTATGTCTTAGTACAATACACCACACTGTAACACCTATACACCTAAAATGTCTGGCAATATGGTGCATTATGTGCCCAGGCCTCTCAAAGCCTTAGCACCCCCTTAACAAGCTCTCTTACCCCTTGTAATATATCTTCTAATCTTTTGCTAGAATCGGGGAAACTTCCCCATAAAAATTATGCAGTAACCCCCCGCCCCTCCCCTTCTGAATCGTAAAACATTCAAAATTCTCTTCATCCAAACATCTTTTGACATACCACACTCTAGTTCCCAGTAAAACTACGGGTGTGAGCACCTTATTTCACTCTTACTGGGCCTTTCATTGCGACAGAGCGTATAAGAGCATAGTATTTGGTCGGACTACTCATTGATGTCCCAGTGACAATAAGACTTATTTTCTCTCTTTCCTTTCTTATTCCATCCTTCCACCATGATTTTCATTGGTTTACAGTTACTACATGGATTTTATGTACGGTATTATGTGATGCATTCGGCTCATGGATTCGATAACATGTACGTGGATTACCTAGCTGTATCATAAAATAATTTTTTCATAAACTTACGGTATATGTATATTTTATTTTCAGTTTATCCATATTGATTTTTATCTTTATCTTAGTTTTATTTTTTATTATTCATTACTTCTTTATTATTTATTTTATATTTATTTCATTATATTTATTTCATTATATTTTATAATTTATTTTATTATTTAAAAAAAAAAAAAATCATTTTTGTCCGGTCTTTTCACAACTAATCTTTCCATAGTTTATCTTTTAACGGCTCATTTAATATTATCTCCATATCATGCAGCTTGGTTTTTCATAAGCACCAAAGTATTTTATATGCAACATGTATTCTTCTATATTTTTAACATGTAATTTGTACCCCTTCATTCTGTGCATGTGGTTTTAATTTCAGAGGATTGTATGTATGAATAGTGGGATGCCGAAGTAATGAGTATTTTCGCAGACTTTACATGACTGTCGGCAAAGTCTGCGCACATGCTCAGTTTTTATAGTCACCAGCATGAGCTGCGGCTGCCATATTTTCGATTCCGCCATTCCCCATTATATTCAGAGTATAAATCGTAAGGGAAGTTACTATTTGAACTATAGCTATATATACCCTAGCAGAGTATTTCAATGCACCTGACAGAGCCTTTTAATGTCCCTAGCAGAGAATTTCAATGTCCCTGACAGAATCTTGCAATGCCTAACAGAGTTTTCTATTTCCCTACCTAACAGAGCTTTCTATCTATGACAATAATGGAGCTTTAACTATCAGCTCCACTCTCTATCATTCCTCTACCACGAGTGATAGAAAATGTCTGATGGAAGGGCTGGCTGACGGCTGGGTGGGCTCTCTCACGGACAAGCTAAGTCTAAGTGGCTGGCGGACTGCGGGGCGGGCTTAAGATCGCGCTCCTGCCATCTCTTATGAGCGACCTCTGCTGTTTCCGACCTTCCGGGAACAGCAGGTAGCGACGGACATCTTGGATGTGGGAAAATGCAGCGGAACACCAATTTTGTTCGGAACACCAACTGGGAAACGCTGATAAAGGACAATCTCTTTAGGCAGATAGTTTCACATCTTTATTCTTACTGTAAAGATCCTTTTATTGTAAAGAACGTCTTTCTTCCAGTCTCCATGGGTGACCTCTTGTTTGCTGTATATTCCTGCTAATGAACAGGTTAGCACACAGCACTATCAAATTCCCCCTTAGGTGCCTTTTTTCTAAAGAAAACAAATTCAGTTTTCTACTCTTCCCTCATAACTAATGTTTTCCATCCCCTTTAGTAATTTTGTACCTCGCCTCTGAAATTTCTAGCTCGGTAACATCATTCTTTAAAACTGGTGTCCCTAAATGCACTGCATATTCAAGGTGATTGATTTTAAAGAGACAAAATGATATTTTGATCATGTGAATCAATACCCATTTTTGGGCTGTGATATCCATCAGAACTGGTTTAGTCAGGAAAAGTCCAGAAACAGAAGACAATTTGTTTCACATCTTAACCCCTTCTTTGACATCATCTTGACTTTGGAATTCAACTGAAGAGTTGTTAGTTTATAGCACAGACTTCTTGATCTTAAGGGTGCTCAGACACTAGGCTGTTAATTTGGATCTCGATCTGTGGATAGAGATCTGTAAATCAGTGTTCCAGAATTTCTTGAGAAGACACCAATAACAACCTCTTCAAAAGAAGAGGAGAATTGTACACCAGGCTCTTAATTTTGGCCTTGTCTAGTCTGATGTATATGAATTTAAAGTTCCAGTGGACTGATAGAGCACGTAAGACAGAACTTCATGGCAGATTGAGTAAAACTTTACGTTTCCGGTTTACTCTTGGCGTCATCAAGCTTATTACTGAATGACAAACACAGCAAAGGATATCATTGAAAACCACAGGAGGGAGAGATCAACTTTTGGCTTGAGAACATTTCTGCGTAGTATATCAGTAAGGACATTCGCTGAAACTTAGATGTAAGTAGCCTGGATACTGGAAAGCTTGCTGAGAGATTGAGATTTCATACAATCTTGGCGATATAAGCTATAGTTAGTAGAGTTGTCTGTAGTGATTAGAACAGCTTTATTTGGTAGAAGATGTTGTCATCTTTGTCATCAGCTCTCTAAAGGTGATTTCGCTCCTGGATGTTTTTGTTTGATAGACCTCTTGCCATGGAATATAGCATCTATGGTGTTGATGAGATTTGACTCTGTTATAAAAGAAACCACGTTGGATATGCGGTCAGCTTTTCTCCACCACTAAAGCTATAATTTTCCATACTGGCAATAAAACGACACTCCGGGCACAAATATAACTTTTGATAGATTTTGGCCTTGTTAATATGCTGTATTTTTTGCATGCTCAAATCTTTATAGTTTTTGCACAAAATAAATAAATGTTTATGTTTTCATACCAGAAAGACTTCTATATCAAAGGTATGCACACAGCCTCAGCTGTTTTTATTATTATTTTTGGCATTTATATAGTGCCAACTTATTCTGCAACGCTTAACATTTTTATAAAAAGGGAGAAATGTAACAATAAATGAGACAATTACAAAATGTTACAGGAACAATAGATTGATGAGGACCCTGCTATAAGAGCTTACAGCCTAGAGGAGGTGTGATATATATACACAATAGAAAGGGCATCAAGTGGAATAGCAACCAAACAACAAGGTAGAAATGAAGCAGAACTGGAGGTAAGCGTGGAATGTGGCCCTTTAGGATAGAGCATGAGACAGGTTTGTGAGATAGAGGTTACTCTGGGAGAACATAAGCTTAAATTATTAAAGACTAGGAAAGAGTCTGATGGGGTAGGCAAGCAGTTCCAAAGGAAAGGAGCTGCCCATGAAAAAGTCCTGCAAACGCGAGTTAGCAGTAAGGGTGTGAGGAGTGGACAGGAGTAGGTTACCGGCAAAGTGCAGAGACTGAGTATGAGCATAGATACAAATTAAGAGATTTAACAGGATCAGAGTTGTTGAGACCGCATAGGTAAGAGTTAGTATTTTGTATTGACTCCTACAGGATACATGAATCCAATGTAAGGACTGACAGTGTGAAAGTGTCAGGATTACAAGTTGATCCAGCACGCAGTACTGTGTCACACCTTGGACTAAGGTTAACGTATAACCGGATCTTAGAATAGCCGGACTTAAGGTCTCCAAGAATAGTCAAAATACTTGCCGAGGTCAGGGACACAGAATCAGACACAAAGATGAGGGAGAGTCAAAAGTCAATCGTACCAGATATCAGGGAAGTCAAAACAAAACCAAAGTCAAATACCAGAAAATCAAGATCAGGAACGCACTCTCAGATAACCATAGGCATGAAACCACGACAGGGCAATGAGCAAGAGGAGAATTGGGTTCCGATTGGCTGTTACCGGCCTTTGACCCCAAAGGCAATTACCAGGTTTCCATGTGCATGATTGCTGCTCAGCACGACTTTTCCTGTCAGGACGGTAATGTTGCTCGGCACAACTTTTCCTGTCAGGATGGTAATGTTGCCCGGCACAACTTTTCCTGTCAGGATGGTAATGTTGCCCGGCACAACTTTTCCTGTCAGGACAGTAAATGCCATTAACCACATTTTTATGTGCAGATGTATACGTGACAGAGAGGAGTGACTGGAGAGAAAAAGCCGGGCAGCAGCATTCATTACAGACTGTAGCAAGGCAGTATTGCTTCTGGGGAGACCAATTAAGAACTAATAACAGTCATTAATTCAATAAATTACTAGAACATGAATAAGCTCCTTAGTCACATCTTGCGTAAGAATGGGGTGGATGGGGGGCAATAATTTTAAGGTGGAGTCAAAAAGTTTTGGCAACAGACTGAATGTGAGGTGAAAGGTGAAGCCAGAGTCAAAGATAACATCAAGATAGCAAGCTTCCAAGAAAGGGCTGATGCGGGTACCATCAGCTTGTAGGGAGAGCGAAAGAGGAGGATCAGTATTATGAGGAGAAAAAACAAGAAGCTCAGTTTTAGAGAGATTGAGCTTTAGAAAGTGGGAGAACATCCAATCAGAGATGGAAGACAGGAAAGCAGAGACACACTGTAAGACAGCGGGAAAGAGATCAGTGGAGGTCGTCTATTTTTTACACGAACGGGTTTTTCATTCGTCTGTTTCCTATTCATTTCATTCGTTTGTTTGTTCCCACAAATTCGTTTCTTTTTTACTAAACGTTCGGTTCTTGAACTTGACGAACTCACAGGATTTTTTGCAGCGAATCTCGCGAGACTGCCGCTGGCCCTTTTCTGGCATCCTGTCCTTCTGGCTCTGTGCTCTGCCTCGTGTCTCTTCCTGTCTGCCGGTCTGGGCCCTGGTGAGCTCCCTAGCTCTACACTCTCTAAGGTTAATATCTAGTTTGGGGTGATTAACTCCTGCTCGCCTGTTCTATTTATTTAATTAGTCTATAGCTGTTTTCAATAAACCTTGTATTTTTGTTGGGGGAATCTCACAGCATTACTATGTCCAAATCTAAGGTGCCTGCCAGCCCCCTTTCCCCTGGTGAGATGGACATACCCCAGGTTTTGGGTAACCCCTTTTCCGGTTCTAATTCCCCTTCGTCTGCAGTGGACCCCAAGTCTCTGCCCCATGAGACCGAATTCCTGGCGCTACAGCGTTCAGTCACTGACGCCATTATGGCTGCTATGGGCTCTATGTCCTCTGCCTTCTCCCAGACCATCTCCCAGGCCTTACTGGCGCGCCCACTGGTCGCAGAAAGTTCTGCCACACCAACGCGCATAACGCGTCCTGGTCCAGGCTTTACCGCCAAATCCAGGCACTTAAGTCCCCTACTTAAGCCCCCCTGCCTCCAGAACCAATATGACGGGTGCACCCGCGACCACCCATGCTAGCGTGCCCACGTCAAGCAAAAGAGCCTTTCCACAAGAGCGACTCCAACTCAGAAATCGGGTCTAGTGAGGAGGCTGATGCTGAGTCCATGTGTGACTGAAATGAGGTATGCGGGCAGGACACTGACCCTTTTGTCCCTGCTCAATCGGGAGTGGCTGTGAGTGGCTCTCGGAGTGACTCCCCCGCTACTGCAGGCTCCACCCTCATTGATCCGTCTGGGTAACCCATGTTTGACCCGGATGCTTACCATCATCCAAGGTCGGCTGAAGGGCTCCCAGCGGACCATGTGGCACGATACCTGGAGAATTGGGTACGGCGCCCCCCTCAGTAATGCGGCACGTAATAAGTTCAGGGCAGAATGCCCAAGGTCTTTGGTGCCTAACAAAGTCTGTGAGACCCTATAGTCAATCCTAAAATGACCCAATTCAGCACTAAAATCGTGCCAAGATAAGCACCTGGACATTTTTGGTCCTTTGGCCAAACTATTTGAACTGGCTGAAATTGCCAGAGCCGAGAACAGGCAGGTTGACCCGGATGAACTCCGTGGCTGGGTGCAGAGGGCAATCTGAATAGCGGGCAGCATTAATACCTCCATGTCCATAGAACGGTGTAAAGCCATTCTTTTTAAAATCGAACCTAAGCTAGCCAACCTCGCCCTCACACAGGCGGGCAAGGATGCCCTGGGCCTTTTATTAAGGACCTGGGGCACTTCGTGGGTGCTTTTACAGCCCTAGATAAGGCCCAATACTCTATGAAGAGGGTATTTCAAGGGCGGGTCTCTACCAGGGCCGGCAGATTCAGGGGTCGTTTATCTGGCCGTTCCAATTACCACTCCCGTGGATCGGGATGAGAACACCCTACCAGGAGGCGAGAAACCAGTCCCTCTTCTTCCCCTCTTGTGGAAGACCATGGCGATCCAGAGGCTTCAGAGGGAAATCTGGTTCCAGAGGCCCTTACGGTAAGCTTACATCTACCTCATGTTTTTTCCAATATTTGTGTAGGGGGCAGAGTCCGTAATTTTTTCCACGCCTGGTCAACCATCACCTCGATGTTTGGGTTCTGACCACCGTTCAGGGTTTCCACATCGAATTGGTCGACACTCCGTGTCACATTCCTCCTCCTCGCCCTATTTCGCTCTCAGTGCCCGACCGCGTCTTGATAAACGTGGATTTATCGGCCCTTCACATGAAAGGGACGATAGAACTAGCCCCCATTTCCCCTGCAGGGCGCATCTTCCTATTAGAAAAGAAGGGTGGGAAAATGCGCCCAGTTATCAATCTCCTTGCCCTAAACACTTTGGTATGCTACCGCTACTTCAAGATGGAGGGCATCCATCTCCTGTGAGAATTGCTCCTTCGAGGCGACTGGATGGCGAAGTTAGATCTGAAGGACGCATACTTGATGGTCCCAGTTGCCGAGACGTCCAGGGACTTATTACGCATCCTGTGGAAAGGGGACACCAGGAGCTTCACATGCCATCCCTTTGGACTCTCGTCAGCTCCTTGGTGATTCACAAAATTGATGCGCCCTGCCATGGCTTGGTTGCGCAGTCGAGGAGTTCGGCTGATAGTCTACTTGGACGACATCCTCATCATGGCACAGGATCATTTGGTTCTCCTGAAGCATCTGCAATGGACGATGGACCTCCTCTCTTGCATGGGTTTCCTCCTCATCTGGGAAAAATCCTGCCTGTCCCCTTCGCAACGCATGGAGTTCCTCGGGTTCACCGTAGACTCTGAAGCGGAATCACTCAGCCTCCCTCCATCCAAGATTCGGGCCATCTGCAAGGAACTGCGCTGCGCTCTAGCGCGTTCCCAGTTAACGCTGCGCCATCTGGCACGGATCATTGGCCCACTGGCGTTATCGATCCAGGCGGTGTTCCCAGCCCCTCTCCACTATCATGCCCTCAAAGCCTCAAAGCCTTTAGATTGCACACCTTTGCAGCAGGGCGTCCTATGCAGACATGGTCTCTCTGGACTCGGAAACTCGGGACGAGTTGACCTGGTGGAACCTCTCAGCTTGGAATGGCAAGGCCATCTTCGGTTCCCAACCGGAGTTCACAGTGGATTCAGATGCAAGTCTCCACGGTTGGTGGGCCCAATGCAATGGTGTGACTACCTGGGGACGCTGGTCGGACGACAAATCCAGTCTCCACATCAATGCTCTAGAGCTCCTGGCTGGCTCCTTTGCAATCTGTAGCTTTACGAACGGGACTACCAGTGCATGCATCCGGCTGCGCATGGAGAACATCTCTGCGGTACGCTATGTTACCCACATGGGTGGCACGCAGTCGGCTATTCTGGCCTGCATGGCAAAGGACTTTTGGCCAGGAATCTAGTCATCCAGGCGGAATACCTCCCTGGACTCCACAACACTCATGCAGACTGGAGTTTATGCTGTCAGACAGCAGCGATTGGAAATTGGATGTAGGGGTGTTCTCCGCTATCTCGTCTCTCTGGGGACCATTTGCCATCGACCTCTTTGCATCCCGGCTCAACACCCAACTACCTTGGTTCTACAGCTGGTGGCCAGATCCGGCCACGGATGCAGTATACGCCTTCCTGCAAGACTGGAATGGCTCACTCCTTTTCGCTTTTTCTCTGTTTGCCATGATCCTTCGGGTCCTGCTCCAAGTTCGCCACCAGATGGCCGACCTGATCCTGCTGACTTAATCATGGTTCCCACAGCTCCATAAACTGGTGATGGATATGCCCAGACTGCTGGCATCCTACACGGACCTCCTTCTGGACCCGTCGGGCCAACAAAACGGGGGAGGATTTCCGGGGGTCCTGGGAAATCCAAGGGGTTTTGGACGCAACTCGACGCCTCCTGACTGACGCATGGGCTCCGGGGACTAGACGATCATGTGGGACAGCTTGGAGAGCTTGGGCTGGCTGGTGCCTGGCTCGGAACATGGATCCTTTTTCGGCTCCCGTGACTGCGATCCTCCAATTCCTCACTTCATTATTCGAGGCTTGTCGAGCGTATCACACGATTAACAGATCGGCCATTTCCTCGGCCCATCAGGGCTTTAACGGCTGTCCCGCAGGCCAACACCCTTTGGTGTGCTGCTTGCTTTGGGTCTCGCAACGTTGGGGCTTCCCCACGTTGGCTGGAGGTCTATGGATCGTTCTGTGATCGGCTCCTCACTGTTGGCATTTCTATTCGTTTATGGATTGGTCCCGGTTCGTTTATGGTTCCTGATCGGAGTCCGGCTGGATTTTGGGACGGTTGTTCTGCTGTGATTTGGACTGATTCATCGGTTCCTGTTTGGTGGTTAGTGTGCCGCATCTCCAAAGAAAGAGGAAATACGTGGGGGAGGTGCAGACAATTATACTGGGAGTTGGTATGGGAGTGGCCTATCACTATGGTTACCATTTGTTCTTACTGTTTGTATTCTTTGCTGCTATTGGTGGACAGTAAAGAAAGGGTTAAGCAATACTCGCCTCCGTGTCTTTCATAAAATCATTACTTTTTATCATGAAATAGCAAAATCATGTAATTGTCAAGACATAATGCACACAATGAGATTAATTTTCTATCTTCACATTGTACTATGTAGGCTATCAATGTTATCTGACATTCCTAATAAATACATTTTCAAAAAGTAAAACTAGGAGTATTGTACTGCAGCTATGTAAATGAAAATATTCAATATTTTCAATAAATATTCAATATTTTACAACATAAACAATACTGATTTTCAGAAATTATCTACTATTGGATACAAATCACTATATGCATAAACATCCTAGAATTAAACACTTAGACTAATTGGGCATGATCTATACACCAAAACCACTGCCTTAAGCTTAGGTTGTGTAGGTGTTTATGGAGTTCCTGTAACACCCATAGCCCAGCCTCTATTGGAGGTAAGACTAAGGCAGAGATTACACAATTTCTTCATTTCAATTTACACCACCAATGGTCGCTTGTAAAACTAAAAGAGATCAGTGGACACTTTGCCAATAATTACTACACAAGCCAATACTTCCTTGTTAGCTCATGAAGTACAGAGGAGATGGGCATCTGGGTACTCTCAATTATCATTAAAGCCTTAAATTGTTTTTACCATGAATGTAAGGACGATGCCAGGTGACTCCATACACTATCCCCATTTCACTGAGATGAAGCAGTTTATGTGCCTACAGAGCACTTTAAAAACTACAAGTCTCAATGTACTTACCATCGTCCCACTGCTTCTTCAAATGGCCAGGAAATGCTCTGTCCATTTTGTAAGTAAGAATATCACCATGAACAATTCTCACTTTCCCCATGGATGCTTCATTTAACATCTTGAAGAATCAAAAGAAAAGAAAATATGTTACATAAATAAATATATATAATTTTTTTACACAGATAACAGTTTAAATACTATATACATTTGATTATCTAAATTGCAGATCGACAGACACCTCAGAGATGATCAGAAATAAAAGGTGAAATGCAGGGAGACAGAGTAAGACAAAGTGGAGAAAGCAACTAAATTGGAAGGTGATGTGAGTGTATATGGTGTATTGTATGAGTGCGGCATTGCATGTGTGTGGCACACCTATAAAAAACTATAAAATGAATTAAAATTGTATTGGTGGAGTTTCCCTTTAACTCTGAGGAAAATAATAAAACAAAAAAACCTTTTGTTTGTTGGAACCATTTTGTGATATATGATCATGATTCCTCTGTGTTACCTTGATGATTCTCATTGTTTTTGATTTCCTATTGTATCTGATTTATGCAAAAAGATTTAAAACAGATCGATAAATAAATAAAAGGACAGAGGAGAGGCCAATACCACGGCCATGCTTCATGGAAGGTCTCCCTGAATATTACAGACCCAAGAGATATAACAGGCAATTTTCAGATGATATTTCAAACTGGGTTGTCATATCAGCAGAGTCTGAGATATGTGAAATGTTGAACTTGGTTAGACTTAAATCTTACTACATCCTGTGTGAAATGTTCAATGCATGGAGACGTTGAACACTGTGCAGCACTGACCCAGGAAGCACCTCTAATGGCCGTCTGAGAGATTGCCACTAGACTTGTTACAAGGCACCAATGTAAACTCTGCCTCTTCTCTGAAGATACAGTTTACATTGTAAAGCCTGCAGAGACATGATATAAACTAAAGTGGTTCTGGTGTCCCTTTAAACTTAGCATATTGGTCCTTATGTCCCTAAATGATCACACTAAAGTGAGACCATTCATGTATTACCTCTGTAAACTTGACTGTCTGTTTAAATACTAGGATGCATGGCTTCTTACAGATCATTTACATTTTCTATGGTGCATAAAAAAAGTTATAACTGACTAACTTTTCATGGTTACTGTACATTATTAAAGCAATTAACATATATAGCATTAAATAAAAAAATAATGTAAAAGTGCATAGGAACGGATTGCTATTTTAGCATAAGAGAAAGATAATTACAAGTTATCTCTATTGTAATTTACTTTTCCATTGCACATTTCCATGCTATTCATAGCCCTGTCATGCTGCGAGAGCAGTGCATTATACACTTGGGAACAAAAAGTATTCTGCTCACAAAGTATGAATGAGAGAACTAATTGTTCTCTCCTTTGTAATATTGCTTTTCTTTACAATGCATATTTTGCAGTAGCATTACTCGAGATTTAATCAAGGTCTTTACATCTCTCCCACGGGCTCACTTATTTAACAGGTCAGAATTTATGATGCACAACCACCATCTTAGCATGGGAATCAAGCTTTGCGGTCAGTTGATTCAAATAACCGCTTTATTATGCTCGACAATAGTCAAATATCCGAAAAGCAGTATTAAATCCATTGCTTGCCCAGTCTTGCCCATTCACAACACTTTGCATTGTTATACATAAAATAACCTGAAAAACATGGAATTAACTAAATGGGGACAGTTGTTATTCTACTGTATTACATCTGCATTATTGCACAAATATTCTGCTTCATATTCTGTTTGCTGAAAAAATAAGGGTTTCCATAGCAGATTTAAAGCATGACTGGCAAAAGGTAGACTCTTCATTAATAACCATTCGAAGGGTTACCGTTAAACAGAACCTCCCCCCTCGCTTTTTTTTTTTTTTTTTTTTAATAGTGCTGCAATGATTCTGTAATCCACTGCAATGCATGCATGCAGTAGGGGAAGGAGCACGAAGTGTTTCAACTCAAAGATTTTCATAATATTTAAAAATATAATTTTTTTCTATCCACTGAACAGTGAATAGGCATCAAGGCATTTTAGTTACAGTTAAGGGAGTATATTATTATTATTATTTTTATATAGCGCCAGCAAATTCCATAGCGCTTTACCATGGGAGGATCAACAAACATGTAGTTGTAATCAAACAAGTTTGACGCACAGGAGCAGAGGCGTTGAGGGCCCTGCTCAATGAGCTTACATACTAGAGGGAGTGGGATAAAGTGGCACAAAAAGTAAGGGTAGGAGTAGAGAAGTAGATTGGTAGAATTGTGTGGATTTTTTTTTTTTTAAATGACAGTTGCAGGAGAAGAATCTATTGGGAGCCATTAACAGTTTAATTGATACGCTTTTTGTGAAAAAGTGAGTTTTTAATGATTTTCTGAAGGAGTTTAGACTGGGTGAACATCTAACGGAAAAAGGAAGGGAGTTCCACAGGAATGGTGCAGCCCTAGATAAGCCCTGAAGGCAAGCATCAGAGGTGGGAGTACGAACAGAGGATAGATGTAGGTCTTCGGCAGAGCGTAGGGGCCTAGACGGAACATACTTGTGTATTAGGGAGGATAGATAGGTGGGAGTAGATATATATATATATTTTTTTTTTTTTACACCCCCTTGATTGTCAGTCAGGTACTTCCTGATAGTTTAGATCAGTGGAGCAAAACTTAAGTTGCAGGCAAATGCTCATAGCACCTGCCTTGCAAAGACATCTCATTGAGCAGCATTGGGAAGGCTGAGATTGTACAGCCACAGCCGAGGCTTGCACCCTTATGCCCAAGTCTGGACTTTCTGTGGCTGTCCAATTACAGACTTCCCAATGGTGTTTTTGAAAGATGTTTTGATAAACCCCCAATTACAAAAATTGTTTGTTTTTTATTGGGGGTATGTAACGGACGGCCTGGCACCACGACTGGGTACCTCCGTTACTGGATGCTCCTAGCGCTTCCAGAGGGCTCCAAGCGCTCCGCCAGACACCACAACCACCGCAGACCCCACAAACTGCTGTAGCTTGGTTGGGGTCTCGCCATCTCCTACCCACCCTGGACCTACGACAAGGCTCCAGGCTGTGAACCTCTCCTCCAAGAGAGTGAAGCAGGAACAAGCTCTTAAAAGAGCTTAGAAGTGATTAATCAAGGGAGCATGCAGAACATAGCAATCCCTTGTAGTGATATAGCCGGTTACCCCCAATGAGAGACAAGACTCTAGATTGAGGGTGAAGAAGAACTGACTCCAATGAGCGTTTATTCCTGCTTATATACAAGTTTCCCAGCAAGGTTACCACCCACGTGGACCTTGTGGGGCACTGGAACTGTAAACTTAGCAACCAATCAAATAAAGGCACATGGATAATCACACCCACTTATTACAATAAGAATCCTCCCCTCTGCTTGGGAGATAATTGAGTTAATGACTGTATCAACTCAATTATCTCCAAGCTAAAAAACATACGATTATACAATTTTTATAACTTTGTAATTATACATTCAATTCTAATAAAACTTATATTTTCACAGCATAACTTGGGGACAAACATATCCACAATTCTCTTGAATCGGTTAAAGGACCACTATAGTGCCAGGAAAAAAACTCGTTTTCCTGGCACTATAGTGCCCTGAGGGTGCCCCCACCCTCAGGGTCCCACTCCCGTGGCGCTGAAGGGGGAGGAAGGGGTTAATCCCTTACCTTTTTTCCAGCGCCGGGCTCCCTCGGCGCTGGGACTCTCCTCCCTCTTCTGATTCTCAATGCTTTCCTATGGACGCTGCCGTCTTCTCACTGTGAAAATCACAGTGAGAAGTGCGGAAGCACCTCTAGCGGCTGTCAATGAGACAGCCACTAAAGGCTGGATTAACCCATATGTTTACAGCAAAAAAGGTTAAACCTAGATGGACCTGGCACCCAGACCACTTCATTAAGCTGAAGTGGTCTGGGTGCCTATAGTGGTCCTTTAAGTGGAAGTCCTATTTTGACCGACCGCACGCACATTTTCATGCCCAAAACAGTTCCAGAGATTCAGGCTGTGCGGCCGGTCCATTTCCCATAGAAAAATAACTAAATCCCATTCAAATGCACGAACGGGGCGCCGTTCGTGCAAATAGTCCAGTATAACAGTGCGTTTGAATTGTCGAATGCACTTCGATTTTAGTTGAAGTTCCAGAGAAGGTCAGGGTCAGCGGTGTTCGTGCCATTTGTAGCCGATTTCGACTCAATAAAGATGGCCGCCGCCACGTGTTCGACTGTACAAACGGCGGTCACCCAGCAGTCAGCAATTAACCTGCGGTTAACTGCCAGCCTGGGAGGTAAATTGCCTGCACACTTCCACTTGCGTGTGGTCCGCCTGTGCAGTAATTGGTTCGGTAAGCCCCATTTACCGAACCAAGTGGGAAAAAGCCATGAACACAGTATTTTAAACTAGTCTGGGGACACGGTCTTAAAGGGGCATTGTTCCCAAAAGTCAGATTATGTCCATACACTGTGCTTAAAGGGCCAGCACTGGTCCCATAAAAGTCCATAAGCCCAAATAATGTTTTTAAAGGGCCATAGTCATGCGGCAAGAGGCTGGCAAGCAGGCTTCTCCATAAGCCAGGGGAGCAGTGCAGTTTGGCAAATAGAAAGCCAGTGGCAAATGACCGTTTGTCACAGGGTATATCTACTAAACAATTTATTTTTATTTTATTTGGGAAGTGCAGGGTCCCTTTAAAGCAGCTCTGTCACCTTTGAGGATATTTGCATATTTTGAAAAGACCTCTGATGGTGGCATCGCTGCTTGCTGTGTGGTGGCCAGAAGTTGCAGGGGAAGGTAGGTTTTACTTACCCACTGTACCTGGAGGGATATCAACTACACTTTGCTGGCAAAGCCCAAAGAAGGTCAAACTGGTGTGGGGCTGCTGTTTCTCTCATGCAAGGGAACTTGCCAGCATTTCAGATCTGGACTGCCCTTATGGGCAAGATCATTTCGAAATGCAAATTGTATAGACTCACTAAGCAATGGCACAAGTGAGCAAAAACTATTTTGAGACCTGCAAGCTATTGAGTTTTTCTAAGGTTTTGTCCATTTTCAGTTCCTTATCTCTGTTTTCACCTAACTCTATCACCTTTAGCTACTGGTGCTTCATCTACCACGTCACGAGAACGTGGGAACTCCATAGACAATACAATTTTCAGCACAGCATCCAAAGACAATATAGTTTTTATGCAGGCTGAGTGAAATTAGAAAACATAGTAGCTTTACCTTTTGTCAAGCTTTGTCATGCATAGGAAAAATGCATAAGACAAAGTATTAAAGGACCACTCTAGTGCCAGGAAAACACTTGTTTTCCTGGCACTAGAGTGCCCTGAGGGTGCCCCCACCCTCAAGGACCCCCTCCTGCCCGGCTCTGGAAAGGGGAAAAGTGTTAAAACTTACCTTTTTCCAGCGCTGGGCGGGGAGCTGTCCTCCTCCTCTCCGCCTCCGTTCCGCCCCGTCGGCTGAATGCGCACGCGCGAAAGCTGTGCGCGCATTCAGCCGGTCGCATAGGAAAGCATTTACAATGCTTTCCTATGGACGCTTGCGTGCAAATTTACAATGCTTTCCTATGGACGCTTGCGTGCTCTCACTGTGATTTTCACAGTGAGAATCACGCAAGCGCCTCTAGCGGCTGTCAATGAAACAGCCACTAGAGGATTTGGGGGAAGGCTTAACCCATTAATAAACATAGCAGTTTCTCTATATAAAAAATGTGTTAACCCTAGCTGGACCTGGCACCCAGACCACTTCATTAAGCTGAAGTGGTCTGGGTGCCTAGAGTGGTCCTTTAAATGAGAAAAACAAAAACTGAAAACAGGTAACTACAATGCAAAAAATACAAAGAGACAGCGCGTTACTTCTTTGTGAAGTGCCTACCTATTGCTTTTATCTTGTAAGTGCAATGTATATTAAAAGGTTTAAACTGTTATAGAAACTCTATTATTCTTTTATCTCTCACCTATATGCTGTGAAAACGATACGAAGATGCCATCCATTATACTGATAAGCCTTCAATCAATTTAGGTTTGTGAGTGCATTTTTACAGATTCCAAATTTAATTATTTACACTGGCTATATTGCCCTGTGTTTTTCTCTTTATATTTTTTGCATTGCAGTTACCCGTTTTCTGGTATGTGTATTTCCTATTGTTGAGGACCTGGAGGAGTCCTACTCTACATGCAAAATACTCTATTGGGGTAAAATAGTTTTACTCTTACCATTGTTTTTCCCTTTTCCACTACGGTATTTCTGGTATACTTGGTATATAAGACAAAGTATTCCCTACGTTTTCTTGTAGTATATTTTGATTGCGTTGGAATTTCAGATAAACCATTTTAGAACAGTTTCACTTTTTACCTGGGGTCTGTCAGGTGCCATTCCCTTACTCCACTACATCCACCAGAGGTCTATGTCTGAGATAAGCACAGTGGTGCATGGCTTAGCTCAATGGCTGAAAGCAATCACCGACAAAATCAGCCAATAAGCTAGCCCGGCACTGCAGATCTTAACTTAAGACCTATGGGGGAGCTTCTAGCTCTCTGTCGGATGCAGTGGAGATGAATACTGGTGCCAGTGGACCACATAAAATAAGTCAGGCTGTAAGTCACACTTACAATGCAGGGGCACTCTTGGCACTATAACCACTATGGCGCACTGTAATGATAATGGTGATTGAAGTGTTCCTTTGTCACAACTCAATATTGATTAAAAGGATAAAATTAAATCTATAAATTGTGCAAGCTAAAGTGATAAATTAAACTGATATTTTTTTTTCAGTTACTACTCTGGCCTTATAATTCATATTCACTTTGAAATTCTCAGTTTGGTAAATAATCCTGAAAATGGTACACAAAACCTAAAAAAAACTAAACAAAAAAAAAAAAAACCCAGATGATGTCTTGGAAGTGGAATCTTTGGTCTTAGAGAGACAATATAGTCACCAGAGCAACTACAGCTTAATGTAATTGTTCTGGTTAGTATAATCATTATCTGCAGGCAATTTTATGTAAACACTGCCATTTCCCTATGGGGAAGCATTGGATTGGCCGAAATAATTTAATTTTGATAAGGTCAGCAAGGAGGCGGATCAGGAAAGGGGCCAGCGCCAGCCGACCTGCACGGCGCTGTAAATAAGGAGGTTAAGGGGTGGTTTTTTGAGGAGGCTTTTAAGGAGGTTAAGGGGTGGCAAACCACCTAAATGGTGATTTTAACACTATATTGTCAGGAATACATGTTTGTGTTCCTGACCCTATAGTTTTCCTTTAAAGTATAGCATAGATATATTTAAAGAAAGCTGAAGGGTAATGTTCAAGTACAAAGTATACATATTTCAGCATGTCATATATATGTTTTGTTTAAGGTACATGTATTTAAAAGGGGAACTGTCACTTTTCTGGAATAAAGAACAACAAAGAATAAAACTTTAAAAATAATGTATAGGTTTTGTTAACATATTTTTCATGAGATACTTAATGTTCTTTTAAATTTACATTAAAGGGTTACTCCAACCACTATGACCACTTCTGCTTTTTAAAACGCTCCCTACCGCCATTTTTCTTTTCCCAACTTCCTCCCACTCACTACCCTCGCCAGCTCAGATTGCATGCATATTCTCTGAACTGGTGAAATAGTCCAATCAGAGGCTTCTCTATTTTGCTGATAGTAATGCCCTATAGGTCATTCTAAATTGAAAATACACTTTTTTTCCTCCTCAGCTGGCTACAGACAGTAGCCAGCTGATGCAAAAAAGGTGTGTTTTGAATTTAGTCAGTGCAGCACTGACAACAGAGGTGTATTTACCGCGAGGCTGACAAGGCATTTCCCTTGGAGGGCTCTTTCGGGGGGGGGGGGTGGCAAAAAAAGCCACCGCCAATCGCCCTGGCAAATGCCTTGCCAGCCTCTTGTCCTGGGGGGCGCAGGAGCTGGCCATCTCAGGGCCCCCCGAGGCTGGTAGTGGTAGCACTTTCCGGGGGCAGACGGCGAGGGAGAACTGATCCTCCTGTTCAGCTCCCTCGCACGCACTGCAGTGATGCCTGAGCCGGGAATATGATGTCACTCCGGCCCCGGCATTACTACGCGGCGCGTAAGGGAGCTGAACAGGAGGATCAGTGCTCCCTCGCCAACTGCAGTGATGGGCCCAGCAGCCCCACTGGACCCCAGGGAAAGCAAGAATCCACCCCAGCACTCCCTTCCTTGACACTCAACCCCTGACTTGCCTCCCTGACACTCAGCCAATCCAGTGCTTCCCTATGGGAAAGCATTGTGATTGGCTTTGATCACCAAAGATCAGGGGCAGAGCCAGCAGCAGCAGACAGGAATAAAGTTAATATTTTACTATATTTAGGGGGATAAAGGGGGCCAGAGGGTGTTTTTAACACTAGTGGTTCAGGAATACAGGTTTTTGTTCTTGAGCCTATAGTGTTCCTTTAACTTTATTTTTCACGCCACACATACAAATGTACTTAATTTAGGGATAAGGATGCAATATAAATCCAGTTATGGTATTATGCAACTGAAATTTCAGGTTTAAGACTCTGGCATCAGGTTAGTCTACCACTATGAGATTATATATGTACAGGACCATGTAGAGAGGATCACAGGCTATCCTCTTACTCGGAGACTAGGAACCACAGTGAAAGAATATCTCTCACCATCTCCAAAGAGGTTTATAAGTAGACAGCATGGTAGACCCATGTAGGGTGAATATATGTAACAGGAGCAGGAGCATTTAAGTGCACAAAACAAAATTCTGTTGAAGAGAGGAGCTGCCAAAAACAGAAGATAGTGTGTGCTGCGCCCAGCCGTCCCCTCTTCAATGTGAGGGGCAATCGGGGCATCAAAGTAGTATACCACGGATATCTGCAATACCGGTATCATTGTAAACCAATACTGATTATTGCTAAGATGCTGAATTTCAGCTCAACAAATAATCGGTCGATGCCTAGTTGCAAGTGAATGAAGATGTTCCAGTGCACGTCACTATGTCTACCCCATGAAAACGGGAGTGCCTGTCCACTGGTAGGTAGCTGAGGTGGTGAGCTATCTAAAGTGGCCTTACGGAGATCTCCCCTTTCTTAGGCTAACCACCAATAAATATCTGATGCACATATGCGAGCCTAACAATTGTTAATGCACTTTCAAACATCAGTATTAATAGTACACCAAGTATAAATAATTGCCAGACAACATAATTCACTGTCCGTTTTAGTGTAACTGTATTACACAAAATCTCACTGTTTCGCAGGTATTCCAAGCTGTTGATTTTAGAATGATTGTGAGAATTGCATTAATAGATGTGCCACAAGGTTACATTATAAAGATTCAGCTCACACAATACATAAACATGAAAGAACTGAACTAAGAATAATATAAAAAAATCACATTTTTTTTGCCAGAGAAAAAAAAACAAAAAACATAGTATAAGAATTTAAAAAAAAAAAGTACCATTAGTCCAGGAATAAATCTGGTATCTTTTTCAACCACAAGAAGATCTGCAACACCGGCATTTATGAGTGATCTTGTAATGCCTCCTGGCCCTGGACCAACTTCACAGACGTAGGCATCTTCTAAATTTCCAGCTCTTCTGACAATTTTATCTAAAAAAGCAAGAAGTTACAATTTAAAAAGTGTACATTTTCTTTTGACAATCTTCAGTTAAAGGAAATGTTTATCAATGAGGCACAACCCAGTTCAAGCATCTGGTGGTATTATGAACACAATATTCTTTTAATCTCTTAATTTAGTAAATCCACTTAAAGTGGCACTGTCATGCCGAACTTACCTTTCTTTAATCAATTCCTCTTATCTCCCTCTCTCAGGATCTGTTCTTCATTTCTTCCTGTCTGCTCTAGCTTTCTTTAACCCCTTAAGGACACATGACATGTGTGACATGTCATGATTCCCTTTTATTCCAGAAATTTGGTCCTTAAGGGGTTAAAACTTAAGACAAAGTAGGGACTATTTCTCTTCTGGAGGTTTCTTACGCCTGACCATCTATGACCAGCGGAGGAGCAAAGTGTGCTTCGTTTCCGGTTGTCTGAGACATTTTCCCACAATCCTTAGCTTTCCTCCCTGTTCCCACGTTGCTTCCTATGAGTATTGCCAAATGTCCTGTCACTTAGACAGAACTCCAGCAAAACTGCCGAATTGTGTCCTAACAGAATGAGAACAGTTTGTTCATTCGTGTCAGGATGCAATTCGGGCATTTGTTCGTATCAGAATTTTATTCTAATGAATGAAACGCCGATCAGATTAGTGCCGCGGCTGCATCTTGCAGCCACTTAGTAGATAACTTCCTAATTCCCATGGCACCAGGGAGCTATCTACCAAAAGGCTGAAAGACCTAAATTGGTCTTTCAGCCACATTTAATAATACTAAGTAAAGATCACTTAGTATTAGAATGGATGAAATTCCCGTTCGCATGTCCAGGTGTTTAACAGGGCATGTACGGGAATCTCACAGTCTATCTAGTGTGGGCAGATGACGTGTCCCACAGGGACTTCATCTACCCACACAAAGATGGCGGCGCCCTGAATATAGATCGGGGCATAAAATAAAGTAAAAAAATAGGTAATATGGGGGGCTTAGGGGCATTTGGGGGTGACTAACGGGTCAGTTAGATGTAGTGGAGTCGGGAGGGGGGTTTAAAAAAAAACAAAAAACGGGATTCGGCCATGACAGTGCCGCTTTAATACAAACAAGCACCATTTCACATCATTCTTATGCATGCTATCTAACATAAAAAAGTGAATCTGACACAAACAAACATTGTTTTAAAACCCTATCCGGTTGATTATTGAACGTAGTGAAAAGGGAAAAGGAGAAAGACAAAAAATAAATGTTGGGGTAAATAAAAGTAAATGGGGGATAGTGGCATTCAGTGACCAGCATCAGTGGGCTCCTTCGCCAGCCCCGCGAGCACATTCCCCAGCTGAGGAGTCATCGGTCTCATGTGTCACCACCCTTATTATAGGAGCAGAGCCTGAAAAGTGTAATTTGTTATGAATCTTCAGCTATGCTCATTTGAATTGTGGTGCATTATGTTGCACATTGTAGCCCAGTTTAGATAACTCAACACTACTGGGGTTATTTATTAAAGTGAAAATGCAAAATTAATTAAAAGTGAGTTCCAAATTTTAGGCCAAAGTAGTTGAACTAGAATTATAGCTAAAGTATTTTTTCCAATCTGGCTATTTTGGCCTTAAGCTTGAAGTTTGCTTCGAATTAAAGGGACACTATAGTCACCTGAAAAACTTTGGCTTAATGAAGCAGTTTTGGTGTATAGAACATGCCCCTGCAGCCTCACTGCTCAATCCTCTGCCATTTAGGAGTTAAATCCCTTTGTTTATGAACACTAGTCACACCTCCCTGCATGTGACTTGCACAGCCTTCCATAAACACTTCCTGTAAAGAGAGCCCTATTTAGGCTTTCTTTATTGCAAGTTCTGTTTAATTAAGATTTTCTTATCCCCTGCTATGTTAATAGCTTGCTAGACCCTGCCAGAGCCTCCTGTATGTGATTAAAGTTCAATTTAGAGATTGAGATACAATTATTTAAGGTAAATTACATCTGTTTGAAAGTGAAAACAGTTTTTTTTTCCATGCAAGCTATGTCACAATCATAGCCAGGGGAGGTGTGGCTAGGGCTGCATAAACAGAAACAAAGTGATTTAACTCCTAAATGACAGTGAATTGAGCCGTGAAATTGCAGGGGAATGATCTATACACTAAAACTGCTTTATTTCGCTAAAGTAATTTAGGTGACTATAGTGTTCCTTTAACACATTACTGAATTTTACCGCATGACAGGAGGCTTCCTATGTTGCATAAACTCTCTTTACTAACTCCATAGCAGCAAAGAAAAGTATAAACAAGAACCAATCAAAATGCAATAGGAAGTATACTATCCACAGTGAATAGGCTCCTCCATCTCTTTATTTGCTGCTCAATCAGCAGACAGGTCAGAGTTTTTGGCTCTTCCTTATATGGGATTGCATAATTACTTTATTAACTTATATTTTATTCTACTCACTGTCCCCATATATCCTTATCTATATGTGACTACTATATGGGATATTCCTAGTTTGGGAACCTTTTTTTTATGCTAAACGTATTGCTGTTCGTCTCCCTTCACGGAGCTACGCCCTCCCCACCCGCGGGACACCAAGGACTATAATACTGCAAACAACTGGTTTTAGACGACTGCAGATCAAGGCAGAGGTCAAATCAGGTCAGTTCTTATCCCTGACTACTGTGGCCTGCACTATAGGGCTTAATACCCTGTGCTTCTGGGGTGAGGCCCCTTATTATCTGTGCTGCTAAGTGAAGGTCTGCTTTTGCAACCTCTGTGTACCCTGGTGAGGCCCAGACAAAACCCAATAAAATCATACCTTGCTGGGGTTTACCTTTATTACTGTTGGTACCAGTTACCCAAAATTTACCATACCCTGCAGGGGTTATATTAGTACTGCTGGTACTATCACTATACTGTGATTCTAAGGCCTACAGCTCTGACCTCTCACCCACCACACGCCCTGTGCCACACACGGTACCCACACTGTACATCAATACTTTCCGTAAGTCCTTGCTCTAATTATATCATGGAAGCCTCCCAGAACACCCATGCAGACTTCCAGGTCATGATTAACGCGGCAGTAGCCGCGTTCATAGAGAAAGCGCTCTCCAAAGTGATGACGGCAAACGCCGAACAGACAAAACTATCCAAAGCCCACCACTCCAGTTACGATTCGGACTCCCTGGTTTCGAGGCACACACTAAGAAGGAGGCCCAACCTGGCAAACGCCATTGGAAGGGAAAAATGCAGAGAAAATAAATAGTTGCGGCGCACTCAGACTACAAAAAATATAACACAAAGAAGGCTACTAAAATGCCTATCTAAGAATAAATATGGGGATTTGGTTCAACCATAGGGCCATATGTTGTTAAGCCCACCACTACTTTCAAAGTACCCCAATATTGTGGGGGACAAATTAAATAGTACTAGTGTTAAAAGTAAAAGGTATTAAATTAAATCCTGGTAAGAGCATAGTGAGTATACAAAAATAAGTGATGAAAGCAATTAAAAACGGTGTTAAAACTAAACAATTAACGTGTTGGTGCTAAAATGAGTATACTCACTATTGCAGATGATATCTGTGCTGACTGGAGAAAATAATAAAAGTGACCTGACTATTGAAAAACTCATCCTATATATACACCTGTGGCCACCTCTAAAGGAGCCTCTGAAGCTGGGGGGCCTGGGCGGGGTGCTTAACCCCAAAGGAATCTGGTCTGGATTCCAAATAGAATGTGTACAGAGAAAGGATTAGGGGCACACCCGAGACCTGCATTTTGCATGAAAGGTGCTGCCGCAGTGACCAAACTTCATAAATGAGAAAATAAATAGTTGTGGCGCACTCAGACTACAAAAAATATAACACAAAGAAGGCTACTAAAATGCCCATATTTATTCTTAGATAGGCATTTCAAACCCCCATATTTATTTTAGTAGCCTTCTTTGTGTTATATTTTTTGTAGTCTGAGTGCGCCGCAACTATTTATTTTCTCATTTATGAAGTTTGGTCACTGCGTGATTATGGGCAATTAGTATTTTGTCTAAAACCTTAGTGCCACCACCTTTCCACATAATACTCATATATATTAGTCTGTAGAGATGTATAGCTAGCATATAAAAATAACACAGCAATTTTGTATATAAATTGCCTTGAAAGCAAACGTAAAAAAAATATGTAAATTTACAAAATGTTTCACTTGTTTGTTCAGCCTTTATAAAAAAATATTTGGGAAATGATAAGCTTTAGACAGTAAACAGTGTCCTTTTATCTTGTACTATTTCACACAGGATCTGAAATGTTAGTATAAAAGCAAAAATGCATTTTTTTCTTATATACAGTAGGTGTGACAAAAATATAAATGCTAGTACAACTTAACAGTTAAATACAATCCCGAATTTGCTGGGACAGTCCAGCATTTCAGGGTGCTGTACAAGCAAAACTTAGACTCCGAGAACCTGTGCATGGTCTGCGTTAAGGAGGCAAGCTGTCAGTCAGCCTGGCCACCCTCATTGTGGGGGCCATCTGCTCTCAGACTTGGCAAGATTGGCAGGTATGGCTTACTGAAAATGACAACAGAATGTAAAAATGTTTCCATTTGAGCATTAGTTCCCACAAACAGCAAAAACAGGTAAATCGTACACTTTTAAAAATAAAAGTATTTAGAATTGCCATAGTAAAAATTTTCGCACTCTCTGGAATGCTAACATAGAAATGTTAGAGTATATTCACTTTTCCACCTTCCCAGCTGTAGGAATTATATGACTCATGGAGACTGTCTTTACTGTTTTGAAGCAGGGGTGCAAGCTGGCATTCATAAAACATGAGTGTGATGGACCACCTGCCACCCCGACCAGGTGCCTCCGTCAATCGCTGCTTCCTAGTAATCCTGGAATACCATAAGCACCGCACCAGACACCACAACCGCTGTAAACACCACAAACCGCCGCAGCTTGGTTGGGGTCCCGCTGTTCTCCTCTTCCCACCCTGGACCCAAGACCAGGTTCCAGCTTCCAGTGGGTAGACCTCTCCTAATCCAGAGAGCAAAGCAGGCTCTTACAAGAGCGATCGTTGTATGCCAAGGGAGTATAGGGATTATAGCAATCCCCAGATTGAATATAGCTCTCCAATCCCCCAAACATGAGCCTAGACTTCATGAAGGGTAAAACTAATCTCTTTAATGGCAGCCACAACTGGCCTTACATGCAGGTCCGCATGCAAGGGGCACTCACCCCTGGACCTGAGAGTAGACTACAGTAAAAACATACACACAATTACATTGGCTCTCAGGTCCAGGACACTCCTATACAAAATAGGTCAATCCCTACCCTGTCCCTGGTATATAATTGAGTCAGCACTGTATTAAACGCAATTATCTCCAGGCATAGAAAACATAAATTTTTACACAACTCCTAAAATACCTTTAAACACACAAAATCCCTACAAAAGTTACATCTCCTGATAGCCCCGATCTGGGTGACCAACATACCCCAAAATAACCCAGATCGGTTAAGGAGTTTTCTGGAAGTCATAATTTGACTGCCCGACCGCCCGCATGGTCCCATGCCCAAAACAATTTCAGAGAATCAGGGCTTGCGGTCGGTCTAGTTTGGTAGTTTAAAAACGAACAAACTACCGAACATAGTCTTACCCTGGTGCTTGTTCTCCTTGTTCGTGGGAAACGCTTCCACCAAACAGTGTCTTCCTAAATGCTATAAAACCGAATACAGGTGATCATGGAAGTCCAGTAGTGTTCGGGAGTTTCAATGTCCAAAAATAGATCCATGAACACGACGACCAAACACTGCTGGAGGAATTACTGAGTATTTATACACGATAAAACCCAGTGTAAGGTGGAGCGCTATAAAATAAATAAACTTACCCCCCCTGGGGTTTTTCAGTATAGCCTAAGGGGGGAGAAAGGTACAATAGTGCAGACTATTAAGTGCAATTTGAGTGAAAAAACCAAACAGTGGTTCACTCACATGGGTCTGAGCCTAAATAGGACAGGCTCAGATCTCTCGAGCAGACGTGTCCTTAAGGAGACACGAACCCTTCAGATGCTGATTTTCTAAACTTTCTTTCTGTGGGGTATAATAAAAAACCGAGATCTGGTGCAGTATGTTTCAGGTACCAGTGTGTGCAGATAGATAAAATATAACTGCTCACCTTTCATAGAGCCTCAGACTTGGCTCTAAGTGTTTCAGCAAATGTGTCTATAAGGGGACACATACCCTTCTTTTGTTGGAACGGGAACTGCAGAGTGTAGACTAAATCAGAAGTTCAGGTGGACATATAATAAGTAATAACAATATATTTATTGATAAAAATACTTGTGTGTATAACACTATAAAAACAATAAAAAATATAAGTATATATAGAAATAATGTCCAAACTTCTGAGGTGGTCCGAGACGCGTTTCGCCTGGTCGGCTTTCTCAATCGGTGTCTTGTTCTCTTGGTTCCCTGTCTTCTTTTAAATGCTGTTTTCGAGTCCCATTGGTGGATGGTTTCGCGCCCTCCGGTTCCGGTTCAGCTGTGGTCTTGATTGCTTTACTTTCGTTCCGGTTTCGTCGACCGGAAATGACGTTGCGCTGGTTTTCGTCGACCGGAAGTGACGTATCGCTCATGTAAAGTCCCATTTCCTGATAAGTCCATTGTCGCCATTTTGATTACTGGCAGCGATCTAATAGGCAAGTGATACTCCCATAGGGATATAGTGCAGGAGAGATAAGGGCAAAATAGAAACTAGTTAAGTCCAGGTCTCACACAGGTTGAATATATCCAAGTGTTTCAAATGGTCTTAGAGATGAATTCTTATTCTTAGGCATACAGATGCATATATGTTTATACATATCCTTTAAATTGTGGTAGTTCTTCTGTATATATAAAGTGCATAAGGTATTCTAAATTCTATATATTGCAACAATATTTCAAATAAAAACCGTAGTGGGTGAGCCATAAAAATGAAAAATATATATAAAAATCTGACACCTTCATGCTTTTAGTGCAAATGGAAATTAAAAATACATATGTAGAAAGAAATCTCTACCATATGTAGAGGCAGTGATAAAAGTGCATAAAAAGCTTATAAGAAGTGGCAAAGTTCAAAGTCATTATTAAGACCATGAGGTGTCAGTGTGTTCAGATTAAAAATCCACCTCATTTCTAATTGCCCCAAACGTTTTATGAGGTCCTCCCCTCTCCAATTTGGTACCAGTTTATGTATACCCATAAATTTCATGTTATTTGGGTTTTTATCATGTCTTTCCAGGAAGTGTGTTGATAAACTGTGTTTTGCAAATCCATTTTTAATATTTCTAATGTGCTCTTGTATCCGTACGTTAAGATTGCGAATCGTACGTCCCACATAGAATAGGCCGCACGGGCATATAATAACATATATGACTTTTTTTGAGTAGCATGTAATTAGTTCTTTTATTTTAAAACTTTGTTTAGGGTTTTTGGGGTGATTAAAAGTCTGGATGTGTCTTTTTGTATTTTGTGTGTTCTTGCATGCACCGCAAGTGCCACATCCAAAAAAACCTTTTGATTTATTTAAAAAGTGATCATGCTCCTTAGTTCTTATATGGTTATGCACTAAAGTGCGATTTAAGCTAGGTACTCCTCTATATACTATAGTAGGTTTCTCGGGGAGGATAGAGTTTAGTATATCATCGTTTTTTAGGATGGGCCAGTGTTTGTTCAGGATTCTCTTAAATTGTTTGCTTTTGCAATTGAAGTCACAGACAAACACTGGTTCATTTTTAGCTTCCTTTTTCTCTTTATATCTGATTAGGGAGGATCTCTCTTCTACTTTAACTTTGTCATAAGCTGTATTCAGCAAATCTTCTTGATATCCCTTTTCTTTAAAATTCTCTAAAATGATCTGTGCCTGTTCATGGAATATTGTGTCCTCCGTGCAGTTGCGTCTTATTCTAAGTAACTGAGCTTTGGGGGCATTGACTAGCCATGGAGAGTAGTGGCAGCTGGTGTACTTTTTAAGCGCCACTACACACGAATTCCATAAAAAATCTGACCAAACACTGCTGCCTGTTTTCATGCGCGCAAGATGGCCGCCACCTCGTGGTCATCCATAGGAATTGTGGCCACCCAAACGAACACTTAGAACACTGCGGTGGAAACTGCTACAAAGTAGCAATGAGGCTTAACAAGCTCCAGGGTGGTCTCCGATTCATGCGGCTGTTCGGTTCCCGAAACAAATATAAAATCCCACGAATCAAGTCTGTTCACATCGTTTTTTACAGGGCCTGTAGTCTTTTGGTAAGAGGCTGGCCAGCAGGCTCCTCCAAGCACTCGTGACGCGGTTCAGTTCGTCACAATGAGGCATTAAATCAGTGACCCATGTCTTCTAGCAGAGAACTTCTTTCCTCTACAGTTTGGCAACCATTCCTAGATTATAGATGACGGCGAGTTAGGCTTTATGGACTTTCATTTTGCAACATACATGAAAGTAAAGGAGTTTATACTCAGTTCTGGTAGTTAAGTTATTAACTCCTTCCAGATGCCTCTTATGCTTGTGTATTAAGCAATCTTAAATGTATGTGTATTATAAACGACATGTTTGTTGGTTGAATATGATACACTGTCTACAACAATCATGATCTACATTCCTAGCTTAATACTTTCCTCAGGTCTCACAAGATTCTCTCATCACAAAACTCTGTTGCCCATGAGGTGGTAAATAAGAACATCTTTTTACCGCCTGTTTAAACACTCATTTGAATATGAAACACAATGTTATTTGTGTAACTATGGGTACTTGTCAATTAATTTGTTGGTTCAAATGTTAAAACCATTGCTGATTCTTACTGTGTTTTTTTTTTTTTATGTTTTACATTCTCTATTTATGCGGTGCTCATAATACATAGCAAACATAAGGTAAGTGCATCTGACATTTCACACCATTTTTTGCATAAAGTAAGTAAATAGTACAAACATAGATCAGACATCCTCAACTAAGGGAGCGTGTGCCAGCGGGTGACGTAAGCTTGAGATAGCAATCAGATTATATCTGCTAAAGCAGTAATCGCTTAGGGTCACGGTGGTTGTAGGGGGAAATTCAGCTAAATAAAATTGGCTTGGTGTGGGCTTACAGAGCCAAGTTAGGAGCTATAATACGTCATAATAATTTAGATAAAACAGGTGAACTAAAAGAGAACAGAAAAAAAAACAAATAATCATAGAGCGACATGTGGCACATTATAGTACACATGTAGTAGCTCAGGTCGCCGTTCAAGGTGGTAAGTGCTTTGACTTCGGCACTGCTGTTCCCGGTACGAATGGCGTTATTCGGTCTACAACCCATGCTGGACGATTCACAGCTGGAACTGATTCCATCTCCAGACCCAGATCTGGAAACAGAGAGTGGGCTTTTGATGATTTGGTAGCAGAGTATGTCTTGTCGTGTATTTGTGTGATCTGTCAGAAAGACTGTCTCCAAACGGTGGTGTGATGGGACATATCTCGGTAAAAGGAGAGTTGGCATCATTCAAATGTTGTGGATGTGGTGCCCCTGGTTGCCTCCATTAATATACCCTTGTCTGAGTCCCAAACAAATTTCAGTAGAACATCCCTGGATGTACCTGGGGGTGTCCTTGGGGGTTTTGGCAAACAGAAGCAATAATTAAGGGTGATCTACTTTACTTGTTTTGGTGTCAGTAGACAGGAGGCGCCTGACGAAGTGGGGTAATTCCGGTGGTAACAGCCTCTGAAACCCCTCTCAGCCTTATATTTCTGGTTCTGGACCTCTCTTCTAGGATAGCCATGCAGTCGGTCAGATCGAGGTTGCTTGTCTGCAGAGCGTTGTGGGCTGCGTCAGTGGCCATCTGTGCCACATTTGAAGCACCCAAATTTTCCTCTGCTGCGACTATTCGGCCAGTGAGCAACATTGCCCGGATTTCTTGTGATAGGGCTTTGATGTCAGCTTTGGTGAAGGGTGCATGGTCTCCTGCTGCAGAGGGGCCTGGCATTGGCACTGTTGTTTTTGGAAAGAAAGAGGCCCCAGGGAGGCTTTCCTCATCCGAGGTAGCTGATGTGTATGCCTCCACAGGTGCCATTTTGGCTTTCTTTGGCCTACCCTGCTGGCGCACAATGTCCGATATCTCGGGTCCGGATCCACTTAGTACTTCTTAGTTTTCTTCCTCATCGGTATCGGAGGGGAGGACAGTCGGATCCGGGTGTGAGGGCACACTGTAAGGGTCAGGTAAGTGCCTTTTGATTGTACGTGCAGGAGGAGCTTGTGCAGTGTGCGTCTGTCTCGTTCAGGCTCTGGCTCCGCCCCCGATTCTTACTGTTTTATTGTACTCTTACAGTTAATCATGTTACCCTATGCCTCCCAGTCCCAACTGGCAACATGTAGCTTGTGTCCTAAATACAGTTTCTTTTTTTTCCCCCAAAATCTGTCTTATGTCATACACACCACTGATTACAAGCAAAAAACAACAGTAGTGTGTATAGTTGAATAAAAGGTGATCATTTTGGGCCTGCATGTAAAACTCCAGACATCTACATGTCAATTTACTTCAATTACCATATACATTAATCAGCCACATAAAAAAAGCACCTGCCTAGTATGGTGTAGGTCCCCCTACCTACCAAAACAGCTCTGATGCATTGAGGTAGACCTCTGAACTTGTCCTGGGGTATCTGGCACCAAGACATTAACAGCAGATTCTTTCTGCGAGGTGGAGTCTCCATGATGCAGTAAATACCACAACTGCTCAATAGGATTGAGATCTGGAATTTCTGGAGTCCAAGGCAACACCTTGAACTCTTTGTCATGTTCCTCAAACCATTCCTGAATAATATTTACAGCATGGTATTATTCTGCTGAAAGAGATCACTGCCATCAGGGAACACTAGTACCATGAATAGGTGTACGTGGCCTGTAACAATTTCTAGGTAGGTGGTACATATCAAATTAACATCCACATGAATTGCAGGACCCAAGGTTTTCCAACAGATCATTGCCCAGAGCATAACACTGCCTCCGCTGTCCTGCCTTCTTCCCATAGTGCATCTTGCTGCTATCTTATTCCCAGTCATCCACCTGTTCTAAAAGAAAATGTGATTCATCAGACCAGGCAACCTTCTTCCATAGCTCTATGATACAAATCTCACAGTCACATCCCCATTGAAGGCGCTTGAAGTGGTGGACAGGGGTCATCATGGGCAGTCAGGTCTGCCGCTACGCAGCTCCATATGCAGCAAACTGTGATGCATTGTGTGTTCTGAAACCTTTCTATCATGGCCAGCATTATGTTTTTCATCAATGTTTAGCTACAGTAGCTCTTCTGTGTGATCAGACCAGATGGGCTGCACTGCCCACATGCATCAATGAGCTTTTGGTGCCCATGATCTTGGTGCGGGTTCACCACTTTTGGTAGGTACTAACCACTACATTCCAGGATCATCCCACAAGACTTGCTGTTTTGGAGATGCTCTGACCTGAGCGTCTAGCCATCACTATTTATTCTGTGTCAGCTTCCAACACATGACATTTAAGAACATTGAAAAAAAAATTTCAAGTACATCAATTCTAAAAAAACAAAAAATGAAAGTGTAGGCACACTGGAAACAGAGATGGGTTTGTTAGCTAATAAAGGAAAAATACCAGGAAAAATAACTTTTAAATAACTTTTTTTCTTCAGTATATCTTAATGAGGATCCTATGCCAAGAGATATGCAAATGATTGCTGCAAAATACTTGCATAAAACGTGTGATTGGATGACTCGAGACAAGGTGCTACAGCAGTTAAAGAAAATTAATGTAAATAAAGCTCCGGGGCCTGACTGTATTCACCCACGAGTACTTTTTTTTATTATTCTTTATTTTCGTTGTGCATATGATACAGTAATAGCATGATGTGACACATGTGCGTCAATGAAACACGTAACAAGAAACAATAGGTGTCATAGTTAGGTTGCACATTTTTTAAATACATAAAAAGGTTATGACCCTAGGTGACCATGATGAGACAGACATTAATTACTTTAATGTAAAGGAGATGGTGAGGCGTCTTACTAGGGAGAGCTTAGTGGCATATGTGTGGTCGGAGGCAGGACATAGAGGTATTATATGCAAGATTGCTGACTTGTAGGTAGTGCAGTACAAGATGGTGTCTGGAGGTGATTGGGTTGTATGCTTGTGTCGACATATTGACTAGGAGTTTGCCTTACAAGGGTCTCGCCTTTGTTAGAAGGTGTGGTAGCTATTGAGGGCTTACTCGTGAGGGGTGGTCGTCGCTGACCGTGGGGAGGGTCTTGGAAGGGGGGTGTGCGTGTTAGCTTAGATTGGCATGGGTTGCGAGACTGGTGTGGGTCTGTGTGTCATGCTATTCAGGGGGGTCGCCACTGGTAGACGTCTCCCCGTAGTTGCGGAGTGTAATTTTGGTACTCTAGAACAATAAATGAGAAAGAGGTGTAAAAGAACAATGTGAACATGTAAAAATCATAAACCTAAACAAACAGCTTGGGCTGTGGCTTGTGCTGCCGATTTTTGGGGTCGTGGTCTGCCTCCTCAGTCGGGGGCCACGGTATTTCCGGTTCCATTTCTATGCACACTTGTGTTGGGTCCCAGGTCAGGGTACGCGTCTGGGCAGGGGTAGTGGGTGTTGAGTCCACAAGGCCCAGAGCAGAGAGGAGTCACCCACGAGTACTTAAGGAGCTAAGTGTGGAAATAAGTGAACCTCTGTCTAATTTTTCAAGATTCTTTTGTTTCAGGTATTGTACCAGAGGATTGGAGGAAGGCAGATGTTGTTCCTATATTTAAAAAGGGTTCAAAATCCTTGCCTGGAAATTATAGACCTGTGAGCTTAACTTCTGTGACTGGGAAAATACTTGAAGGGCTATTAAGGGATAATATTCAGGAATTCATTGGGAAGAACTTTGTAATTAGCAATTATCAGCATGGTTTTATGAAACATAGGTCATGCCAAACTAACCCAATTGCATTCTACATATAAGTAAGTAGAAGTATAGATCCGGGTGTTGCAGTGGATGTGATCTACTTGGATTTTGCCAAGGCATTTCATACGGTTCCTCACAAGAGGTTAGTCTTCAAGCTAAAAGAAATTGGTCTAGATCAGGGGTGGGCAATCTGCGGCCCTCCAGATGTTTTGGACTACATCTCCCTTGATGCTTTGCTAGCGGTGGTAAGTGGTGTCCCTCAGGGTTTTGGTTTGGGACCATTTCTATTTAACATATTTATAAATGATCTTGAAATAGGCATTGAAAGCCATGTATCAGTGTTTGCAGATGACACAAAACTTTGTAAAGTAACACAATGTGAGCAGGATATTGCTTTGCTGCAGAGGGATTGGATAGATTAGGGGACTGGGCACTAAAATGGCAGATGAAATTTAACGTAGAGAAATGCAAAGTTATGCACTTCGGGGTTAAGAATGCACAAGCAATTTACACCCTAAATGGTAGTGAACTAGGGATAACCACAGACGAGAAGGATTTGGGAATTGTTATAGACAACAAATTAGGCAGCAATATGCAATGTCAATCTGCAGTTGCTAAGGCCAGTAAGGTTTTGTCATGTATAAATAGCGGCATAAATTCTCGGGATGAAAATATAATTTTGCCTCTTTATAAATCGCTGGTAAGACCACACCTTGAATATGCTGTGCAATTTTGGGCACCTGTTCTAAACAAAGATATCATGGCATTAGAAAAAGTGAAAAGATGAGCTACAATTTTTTTTTAAAAAAAAGTCTGTCATCAGCGCATTTTAGTTACGAAGAAAGGTAAAAAAATTTAAATCTGTTTAGTTTGGAAAACGGCTCCTGAGAGGGGATATGATAACATTATACAAATATATTCGGGGGCCAGTACAAACCTTTATCTGGAAATATATTCATAAACAGGGCTATACATAGGACACAAGGTCACACATTTAGGCTGGAAGAAACGAGATTTCATCTTAGGCAAAGAAAAGTTTTGGGTTTTTTTATAGTAAGAGCAATAAGGATATGTAATGCTCTGCCTGAAGAGGTGGTTTTGTCAGAGATGTTTAAACTGCAATTGGATAAATACTTGCAAAAACAAAACATACAGGGATATATTTTCTAATTAGTGGGGTAATAGCTGCTTGATACAAGGAGACATCTGACTGCTATTTTGGGGTCAAGAAGGAATTTGTACCTAGTTTGTTGCAAAATTGGAAGTGCTTCAGACTAGGTTTTTTGCCTTCTTTTGGATCAACAGCAAAAACATATTTTAGAAAGACTGAACTTGATGGATGCAAGTCTCTTTTCAGCTATGTAACTATGTAAGAACTGACTGCTCACTTGTTGCTTATATTATCCCACTCTTTGACATGTGTCTTTGTAACGACATAATGTTATTCTCTTCACCTTCCACCATGACCACTTTGGCTTCTTGAGTAGTATTTTGTATATGCAGAATTTCTACTTGAAATGCAGTGCATTCAGAGATTTGCACTTGTGTGCCATAGGCTAGTTGCACCTACAGCACATGTGACTTTGGCAGCCGGACCTGTTCCAGACTTACAAAAATCCATTCTGTGCAAAATATAAGTCTGTCATCAGCTTCTACCTTTGCAGGCAATGTTTCTCTATGAGAAGCATTTGCTTGGACCTCTCAAAGGAGGCTGTGATGACAGAGGTGTGGTGCTGTAATGACGGAGGGAGATTATTTATACTTAAAGGGGGCACACCAAGTCAGTAATACCCAATATGGCATTACTGAGTAAACAAAGTGCCACAGTCATAGCACATCCTAATGATTTGGTCCACATACCTTCCTTGCTGGGCCTAAGGGGGGGAACTTCCCTGACAACCGAGGCAGTCCAACTGTATGAGTCATATTATCGCAATGACACCTCTATCATATGACTCAGATTTCAAGACCGACTACAGGGGGACTGACTGTGTTGTTAGGCAGATCCCCAACTTATAATTAATAAACACAAAGCTTTATAAAAATAATAAACACAAACTTAGAATATCTATATATCTGAGAAAGCCAATAGGATCGCCAAAACCTGACACGTGTGATGCCATTGCCCTGCCTCCCGGAACCGGAGTTACGAGTGAGAGGTTCAGTGCCAGCAATTGAATCGAACAGTGCTTGGAGCATTCCATCTGTGGGGGACTTTATTTCCAGTAAGTATTATATTAAACCTCTCCTATTTAATTAATAGGGAATAATGGAAGAAAGCTGCTGCCTGGTGGATTCCTTTTGGGACACTTACACTTACCGGCTCCCTGTTTTTTGTAACTGAATTTTAAGCACTTTGAAGTTATTATTGCACTATATGTTTGATGCAGTTTTGTATTAAGTATGTTTACACATAGCACTTTATTATATATTTGAATGCACTTTACAAGTAAGTGTGTGTACACTGTTTTGCACATTTGTTTGATGCACTTTATTGTAACAATAGCGCACAGTACTTTTTTGCACTACACTTTTTGCACCTTAAAAGGCCTAGTGCACTTCTATATGTGAGTGGGAACACTCTTGAAAGATATTTAAAGTTACAGCACACCTTTTTTGTGTTATACTGCAATGACGGGGTTGCCACAGGGTCTAAGGCAACATAGGGTCAGCAAACCAATCTGGAAAATTTCAATGTGTATAAACTATATTTGACCTTGTAACTTTACAAAACATATACTGTTGCACTTGTGAGACATCTCTGAACACAAACGTGTATTATACGACATTCACAGTAAAAAAAACTTCATGCAGAACATAGAAAAACACAAAATGCCTTAATTTCTCATACCTTTTGATTTTATTCATATTAAATTATGTTTTATATACAACTATTTGATGTGAAATTGAAGTCCTATTTCACCTGAACAAAATGATATATATAAGTGTGGATGGCCTTAATATAAAAGAGGTAAATTATGGATGAACAGACATATAGCTCAAATTCCAGGTTTTGTTTTGGTTCAGAACTTGGACAATTGTCCTTAGGGGTTAAACGACACCTTGTATGAAAAACATAGGCTAGGATAAATCTCTACATGCCACATATTTTTAAATAATGACAATTATTTCATGTATTTATAATCAAGGATACCTACCTGTAAGTCTCAAATCAAGAAGAAAATTCTGTGAGAGCTGCTTTTCTGCCTTTAATTTGTAAAGTTTAATAATTTCTCCAATTGTTGGCAATGGAGGCAATCGCAAAGTGGAGAGCTTTTGTGTAATACTCATGGCCTGAAATATAAAATAATGGGAAAATGCCAATTCATTATCCAGTAAAAAAAAATGCCTTACTTTTATGTATTAAAGTGAACCGGTTTCATTTTGACATGTACAAAAAAAATATGCAATTATACATGGCAGGTCAACGATAATTTGCTTGTTCAGCAGTAGAAACATAAGTTTACTTAAGGTGAACACAGTAATGTACACATTTGCTGATGATAGGGCCACCTTAATTGGCATTTGATTAGTATTTTGTTTATAGAAAGCGAACACTTTCACTCTCACCAGAAACTAAGTATAATTTATTATATTATCCCAGTCCAACTTAATCCTGAAATGTAAATCATTGCAGTTTTTGACAAACTACAATAATTACATTGCATGACTAAGACTGCCTCAAGTGGCTGTCAGACAGCTGCTAGAGGCACTTTCTAGTGGCTAAGCAACTTTTGGTCGCCTAGTGGACGCCCTCACGTTCTGCATGATGACATCCAGCATCAGTTAAATTCCCATAGTAGAGCACTGAAGAAATGCTTTCCTATGGGGGGGCCTAATGTGTCGGAGGAGGCGGAGCACCGATCAAGCATCAAGGAACATCACCGGTCGAATCAGGTTAATGTTAAAAGAGTTTTTTACTTTTGCAGTGCCGGGGAGGAGTTGCGAGAGAGGGGGTTGGTTAGAGGGAACTATAAAGTAAGGAATACACACACGCAGGGACAGTCAGCCGCAGAACATTAAAACCAGCTGCTTCTAAAATAAACAGGGCGGGACTAATTGGCAGCAGGGGTGGGGCCAAACCAGCAGTGGGGGCGGAGCTAAACACAGCCTCTACCCGCTGCTGTTACTGCTGCACATCGAGGGGAAACAGGATGGAGTCCCTGCTTCCCCAATAACTACACAGCATGAATCCACTCCTCCTCCAGCCCAAGCTGTAAGTAAGAGAGTGTTGACTGTCTGACTGTAACTGTGTGTGTGACTGACTGCCTGCAACTGTCTGTGTGTGACAGTGTGCCTGAGAGTGTGCGTCTGACTGTCTGCCTGTTATTGGGGGATGCTGCCTGTAACTGTGTGTGTGACTACCTGCCTGTAACTGTGTGTGACTGTGTGCAAGTGACTATGTGCCAGGGACTGGACTCTGAAGACTTGCTAATATTTCTGTGTATAATAATGAATTCTTTTGTAAGGGGCTGAGCAGGGGCTTTAGAGGGAGAGGCAGTTTTTTTGGGGAAGCAGGGGTGCAAAAGTTTTTAAAGAAGTGTGGTGCAGGTGTTTGTAGAAGGAGGACAGGGATTTTGTTTAACCCCTTAAGGACACATGACATGTGTGACATGTCATGATTCCCTTTTATTCCAGAAGTTTGGTCCTTAAGGGGTTAAGGGGGCCTGAGCAGGGGATTTGTGGAAGGGGGATGCAGGGGTTTTGTAGAACAGGGGCAGGACATGCATTCTGTAGCACAGCGGACAAAAGAGGGGTTTTGTAGAAGGGGGCAGGACATGGTTTTATCAAAATGTACACATTTGTGAAATTTTTAAAAATGAAAACATTAAAAATATTGCTGGTGTTTTTTTACATTTTAAAGTGGGAGGGAGAGGAGGTGCCACACACAGGATCCGCCTCAGGTGCCAAATGCTCTAGGTACGCCCCTGGGATACGGAATTCTCTGTCTGAAGAGGCATCATGATCGCTTCCAGCTGCTCTAACGGTATTGCAGCGATGCCTGGATGTAGAGCCATTGTGCAATACCCCCTCACTACCGGGCCACTGGCAGCGATCACTTCCGGTTTGCCCCAAATGGTGCCCGGCACTGAGGCAGAGCATCGAAATCCATCAGGCAGGCTTCCGATGCTCTGCCTGTGCCGAGTGCCTCTAAGGCACGAGGCATTAATTGAAGAGAAAATACATTTAGAAAAAATTAAATTAAAAGAATACATAAAATAAAAAATTAACCCCTTTCTCTCCCTCCATATGTACTTACCCGATCGCCGCCATTCCACTGCCGGCGATCGTAGTTCTTCTTCTCTGGGGGGACTGTCTGACAGCCCAGACAGTCTCCCCTCTGCAAATTAGGACCCCCAGGGGCCATGTGACCGCTCACAAGGCCGCAATAATTGAACATAGTGCTGCCAGCAGGGGGACTGCCTGAACTGACAGGTAAAAAAAAAAAATATATATATCTTATATATAACATTATACTAAGTGTATTTTTATTAATATATACATATATTAATATAAAAATACACTTAGAGTAAAATTACACACACATATATATATATATATAAATAATATATACCACTATATATATAATATATACCTATATATATATACATATATATATATATATATATATGAAACATGGGGGGGTGGTTGCACTCACCTGAATATATATATTTTTTTTAAATAAATATTAGTTTAAAATAAATAAAATGTAAAAATTTTACAAAATTATATAAATATATAATTTTATTCTAACTATATTTTGATATTTATATATATATATTTATATATCTAAATGCACATAGAATTTTATATATATATATATATATATATATATATATATATATATATAAATAACACAAAATACATAGGTCCATATACTTACACAAATAATTTCATAAATATACATGTAGACTTCAAATATATAAATATGTATATTTAAATTCTATGTGCATATTTATGTAATATTTTTACATAATTAAGTAATTTTATTGATTGCGATTTGGGGGACCTGCCTGACAACCCAGGTCAAAAGTCCAGAGAATTTAATTTGCTAGCACTATATTTAACCCTGTAATGTCAAAGTTAAAAAAAGTTTTTTATTTTACATTTTTTCATCATATGTTATTTTTATTTTGTAGTAAATTATATGATGAAAATAACGGTATCTTTAGAAAGACCATTTAATGGCGAGAAAAATGGTATATAATATGTGTGGGTACAGTAAATGAGTAAGAGGAAAATTACAGCTAAACACAAACACCGCAGGAATGTAAAAACAGCCCTGGTCCCAAATGGTAAGAAAATTGAAAAGCGGTATGGTCACCAAGGGGCTAATCAGCAACTATATAAATACTTGCAAAAACACAATATTCAGGGATATAATTTTTAATTTGTGGAGCAATAGCTTCTTGAACCAAGAACCATTTTGCAGTAAAGCACTCAAGATGGATTTTTTTTTTTTACCTACTTTGTGTCAAAATTAGAAAGCATTTCAAACGTTTATTTTTATTTTGCCTTCTTTGGATTAAAAGCAAAATCAAATGTCTATTTTCAGCCATGTAATAACAAAATCTAAACACTCGGTTTCATGGATAAATCCCAAAGTGAAGGACAAATGCTGTTGTCAATCATAAATGAAATGTTATCCAGTATACAACTAAGGTTATTATACAACTAAGGTTCCTCAGGACATATGTTTGCAGCAACATTAATTTGTTGGAACTATACTACTGAAATTACAATTAAATATATCCTTAATCTTTCATCGTTGATACGTTTTCAATCCCTTCAAAAACTGTAAAGCTGATCTGTTTAAGTCAGTCTATTGCTCATAACACTAGTCTTGATATTATGTTTCTCCCAATAATAATAATAACGTTATTTTGAAATGGCAGTAGCCGAGGTAAACATGCAGGGACGGGGGGATTAACACATGAGCAGCGTTACCACTGCCCGGTGAGGTTTCATACAGTATCAGTCTTCTCTAGCTCATATTACGATCTTTTAGAATGTACAGCAAACTATGATGTTGCAAGAACTTTATTCAAAATCCACTCACAAACATAAACGGAGGAGTCAAACAGCCTCCTAAACGTCCTCCGAAGGTTCTACTGGGACCCCATGCGGTTTTCTACAAGTCATGTGACCGTAAACGAAAGTCAAGTACAGCGAGTCGGTGAGGACAGTTTTTTCTGAAACGCGATCCTATAACATCATCCTATATCAGGAAGTGCATGTCTATTTGATTGAAATATGAGCCCTCTGCGAATACTTGTGATTGTATATATTTTATATACCATCGATTGAATGTCTCTTTAATTTGGACAACGTCTATAAGAGGCAGTGTGCAGGATAAAGTTGACATGAAAAAGCAGCTGTGTGTAATTTCACATTGCAGTTGATCGTTACTAGTATGTCAGAGTGGTTTAGATTCACTCTCTCTCTCTCTAGCAGATACACACACTTCACTTGCACATGCACACCTTGACATACACACACACTGGCACATTACAGTGACACACAGATACACACACTGTCAGATACACTAACACACAAATACACAAACTGGCACATACTCACACACTGGCACAAAGATACAAACAAACAATGACACATAGACAGACATCCTACCTTGAAAAAATAAATTTCAGAAAGGTGGTTTCACCAACTACTATACCACCTTCACACCAACCCCACAGAGCCACCAAACATGTATGAATGATACCGGAAAAACTGACGGAAGCCAAGCACAGAGAGATGGACACAGGTTTCTTCAGGAAGGAAGAGATTCTTTATTCGGTTCACCGATCGGGACTCAGAGGGACTAATGTCACCAAAATACAGCAAGTTCTGAGCCCCGGACAATAGTGCAGGCTCCCTATATAGGCACATAACTCCTCCCATATTAAGCTCCACCCGCACATTCTCTTGACCAATCAATACAGATAAGAATTAACTTCCTGCTTGACCGCATGGCTTGTCCAGCACAATGGAGGAGGGGAATACTACTTCCTGTATTCTCGCACATGCTCCGTACACTACTGATCGTATCTTGCCTCGTGCAACCAACTGATCGATACGTCAGCATATGCACGTACACATGCCACGTGGTAATCTCGGCCTACTAAATTTATTTTTACCGAGATTCCACCACATTCCCCCCTTTGATGCCTCTTGATATTTCACAATTACTTGAGGCATCACTTAACCTTGGTTTGCATACACCGCAAGTTACTATGAACCAGACCAGACTTGTCTATGATGTGAATCTTTCAACACTCATCTTCCTGCATTGGTTCTCCCTGATCTAGAGCCTTATATTTATAAATTGCCATTATCTGTGCAGCAGCCTTCCTCTCTGCTATATTTTCTATCAGGCTTTGCACAGACCTAACTACTAAGGGGATAAGACATGGCAGGAGTAAATGTATGAAAAAGAAAAAATGCACACAAAAATATATATACACAAGTACACCTGACCAACTCAATGGTAGGAATATACAGAGGTACTTAACTGCGTATAAGATGGATACAGCTTCCCAAGAGGTTTCCCCCAAACGAACCTCAAATATAGATATGGGTATAGACAAAAATGGGATACAGCTGAATAAATTCTTTTATACGCAGACAGATGTCAGAGGAAGACTATGGAATAGGAAATCACCGAATAAATCACAGGATCTGAGAAGCACTTGATACTCATTCAGCAAAATCGTTTTCTATTCTTATTTTCCCAGTTCTCTTATAAATACTTATCTACTGCATGCTTCCCGTCAAAGCTCTAGTTATTTAATCCTCTTGCTTGGGAGGCTTTGACTCAGCGATGCCTAACAGGAAGTGATAATAACATACAACTCTTTACAAAGAGCACCAAGAGATCATCTCTAGAAGTATTATACATCATTCCTTTCCTTGCTATGCAAACATAACCTATGATGGAGGTCTTTAATCTCCACTCAGATTTACCTCTAACACTCATCTGATAATCGGCTTGCGAAGATATGAATTGTTCAACTGCCTCAGAACCGGACATTACCTCCTTTGCTTCCCAAGGCCATTGGTCTCCCATGTTAGTACCTCCACACACATAGCAGTTGGTAACATTAAGACTACCGGCAATACTTTCGGCTAAATCAATGAACAGGTTTTTAGCGTTATGGGGGATCTTATTATCTATACCCATTTCTTCATAGAAGGAATGGTATACCTGATGAGTCTGGGAGGTTACCGTATCAGTCTCTATCCCTATAAATAATATTGTCCCAGGGTCTAAACCCGTCCGGTATATTTGAAACCCAAATAAATTACCATATTTATCTAAGAACTTGTCGGGCTTATTTATAAGAATATGGACCGGATTGCATTCCATAGACTTTCAGTATGGATTGGTAGGCAACTTTGTCACAATCATGTCCTTGTCTGCTGTCTGTCCCCAAGTTGCCCACCCCACACAAGACCAATATGGGCAAAAGTTATATTCTCTATTTGGGCATCTAGGACTCACATACTTATTTTTACTGCTGGGAAAAATATATTTATCATTAGACCCATACGTTCTCTCCCATCTAAGATCCCCACATACATTCCACGGCTTTCTACCACTTGATATCGCCTTACATGCATCAAATAGCAGAACACCCGAAGAATGTACGGATTCTAATACCGTTTTATTAATTAGGGTCCCCTGAGGATCTCCATTCCTGAGAGTCAACCAAATTGTACGGGGTTGATACTCTGGACTGAAGCACTTAGGTTCTCCTACCCCTAAATGGCACACACTATATTCTATATTTAAGTATCTACATCTTGATACATCTCCTTTACACTCGTATTGCGAATGCCAAATTAGGGTCTGGGAAATATGGTTACCTGTTCTTGTAGTCTTAATGCATACCTCACAGCTAGGAGTGTCGGTACCTCTACCTTCCTGAATATAAAAATACACATATAAAAACATTATCAGAAACACATCTTTCGTCGGCATCCTCAGTCTTCGTCCGTGCGATGGCACCTCAGCTTCCAGGATGCAGGGAATGGAGTTCTGCTCGTCTTCACAGGGGTCTCTTCGAGACTTTTCCTGGCTTTTAATTCACTCGTTGGTGAGCGGAGAGGCTTTATTATGGCCTTCTCACTCACTTACCAATCTCTGAAACAATAAAATTTGTAATCCACAAGGTTCCTCGTCACTCCGACTGAGTCGTGCGCTTTAACCGGATCTTGCAGGGATTCTCTAGATCTGCTGTAGCTTGCCAAGAATCGACTGCTGCTGGTTTAACCCTGGAGTGATGTATCCACGGAGTCACTTCGGCCACTTTTATCGCTGTAGGGGTAGACAAAAGAACAACATAAGGACCTCTCCACTTGGGCCCTAATGGTACATTATTCCACTCTTTAATCCACACTTGGTCTCCTGGGTGGTAACTATGAACTGGGGGATAAATATTCACAGGTAATCTATCTTGTACCCATTTCTGTACCTCCTCCATAGTCTTACCCAACTCTACAACCTGCTGCCGAGTAATTCCTTCTCCCAACTGACTCAAATCCCCCCTTAAGTTACCAAGTACAGGAGGTGGTCGCCCATACATGATTTTTAAAAGGAGAGAGGCCCATCCTTCTGGTAGGTGTACTGCGGATTCGCAATAGAGCTATGGGCAAAAGAACGTTCCACTTAAGTTGGGTTTCCTGACACATTTTTGCCAACTGGTTCTTAATAGTTCTATTCATTCTCTCTACTTTACCAGAACTTTGAGGTCTATATGCCGTATGAAGCCTCCACTTTATACCAAGCATATGAGTCAGTTGTTGTAGGCACTGATGAACAAAAGCTGGACCATTGTCCGATCCTATAGAGCAGGGTAGTCCATATCGGGGTATTATTTCTCGTAGCAGGAATCTCACAACTTCTCCTGCTTTCTCTGTACGAGTAGGACATGTTTCTACCCAGCCTGAATAGGTGCACACAACTACTAGTAGGTAGCGATGTCCACCAGATTTAGGCATTACTGTATAGTCAATCTGTAGATCGGACATGGGGAGTCCCCCCATAAACTGAACTCCTGGTGGCTTTACTGGTCCTTGCCTTGCATTATTTTTAGCACACATTACTCATCTTTGTACAATGGCCTGAGTCAAGTTGGACAATCTTGGTATGTAGAAATGTTTTCTGAGAGATTCTTCTGTACTGTCTCTTCCAGAATGTGTCCCGTTGTGATAGTTTTGGACAATTTCTACCGCTAGTGATGCTGGAATAACTATTCTCCCATCTTCTAACTGATACCATTTGTTCTCCAAATACTTTCCAGGTTCAGTCTTTAACCACTCCTCTTCTTGAGCTGTATAAACTGGAGTCCATTGAGACAGTGGAGTTGGTATGAGAGCAGCTATATGCTCCACATATTCCTGTCTTTCTGATTCAGCGGCACGCTTAGCTGCATTATCTGCCATCCGATTTCCTTTGGTTACATCACCATCTCCTCTCAGATGCGCTCGACAATGTATGATACCGACTTCTTTCGGTTCCCATACTGCTTCCAATAGTTGTAGGATTTCAGCTGCGTACTTGATTTCTTTGCCTTCTGAATTCAATAGTCCTCTTTCTTTATACAAAGCTCCGTGGGCATGAGTGGTTAAAAACGCATATTAGGAGTCCGTGTAGATGTTCACTCTTAAACCTTCAGCCAATTGTAACGCTCGTGTCAGTGCTATCAATTCTGCCTTTTGTGCTGATGTTCCTTTTGCCAGTGGCCGAGCTTCTATCACCTTGTCTATTGTTGTTACTGCATATCCTGCATAGCGGATCCCTTCCTTCACATAACTACTGCTGTCGGTGTAATATTGAACGTCGGGGTTCTGGATGGAAAAATCACGAAGATCTGGTCTACTTGAAAATACTTCATCCATCACTTCCAAACAATCATGTTGACTTTCAGTAGGTTGTGGCAAAAGGGTAGCTGGATTTAAGGTATTAACAGTCTCTAAATGCACTCTTGGGTTTTCACACAACATTGCTTGATACTTGGTCATACGGCTGTTACTAAACCAATGATTTCCTTTGTAATCCAACAACGTCTGTACTGCATGTGGAACTCGTACATAAAGTTCTTGACCCAGAGTGAGTTTATCGGCTTCAGCTACTAGCAGGGCGGCTGCAGCTACGGCTCTTAGACAAGGTGGAAGTCCGCTGGCCACTGCATCCAATTGTTTAGACATATAGGCAACAGGTCTTTGCCATGATCCCAAGTACTGTGTCAATACTCCCACAGCCATTCTTCTTTGCTCGTGTACATACAGGTAGAATGGTCGTGTGTGATCAGGTAGACCTAATGCTGGGGCACTCATCAAAGCCTTCTTCACATCTTCAAATGCCGTTTGCTGTTCTTGAGTCCATAATAAGGGGTCGTGCTCTGTACCTTTGATAGCTGCATACAGAGGTTTTGCCAATATCGCGTAACTGGAAATCCATATCCTACAGAAGCCTGCTGCCCCCAACAATTCTCGCACTTGTCTTCTATTCCTGGGTGTCGGTATTTGGCACACAGCTTCTTTTCTCTCTGGCCCCATAATTCTTTGACCTTCAGAGATATGGAATCCCAGATATTTGACAGTTGGCAAACACAACTGAGCCTTCTTTCTAGACACCTTGTATCCTGCCTTCCAGAGAATGTGTAGTAGATCGTGCGTTACTTGCTGACATATTTCCTTTGTAACTGCGGCTATCAACAAGTCGTCTACATATTGTAACAATACACACTCTCCTGGGATGGACTCGAAATCCAGTAGATCTTGACTTAGAGCTGAACCAAATAGGGTAGGTGAATTTTTAAACCCTTGGGGCAGTCTTGTCCAAGTTATTTGGCGTTTTGAGCCCGTTATAGCGTTTTCCCATTGGAAAGCAAAAATACATTGGCTCTCTGCGGCAACTCGGAGGCAAAAGAAGGCATCTTTGAGGTCTAAAACTGTAAAATAGGTTGCCCTGCCCGGAATTAAAGCAAGCAGGTTATACGGATTGGGTACAACTGGATGTATACTAACAACCGCATCATTGACTGCTCTCAAGTCCTGCACAGGTCGATACTCATCTATACCGGGCTTTTGAACAGGCAGCAATGGGGTGTTCCAGGGGGAAGTACAGAATTTTAGGATACCATACCGTATGAACTTATCCAGATAAGATTGAATGTTCTTCTTAGCCTTCTGCGGGATGTGATATTGTCGTAGGCTCACTGGATAAACCCCAAGTTTTAGTTCGATTTTAATAGGTGGAATATTGCGGGCCAGTCCTGGTGGGTTGTTCTCTGCCCAAACTCCTGGTATGTTGAATAAGGATTCATCACTCCTAGGGTTTTGGCTAGTCAACGCTGTATAAAGTCGCCACTCTTCTTCCTTTGGTACAGATAATGTCATAATACCTGAAGGTCCATTAAACTTTAAGGATGTTGTTCCGTTTGGTAGGAACGTAATCTGCGCTTGTAATTTGGAAAGCAAATCACGTCTCAACAATTGGACTGGACATTCAGGCATGTAAAGGAATTGATGTTTTACTACGTGGCCTCCCAATGTACAGAGTCGACTTTTAAAAAACGGTTTTGCAGCACTTCTTCCAGTTGCTCCTATTACGGTAATAGTTCTTCCAGATGGAGGAGCAACTAGGTTAGTTACCACCGAATGTTCAGCACCAGTGTCAATCATGAATGTACTCCTTTTTCCCCCTATTGATACATCGACCATAGGCTCCGCTCGACCAAGGGGGATGGAGCCCGGTCGGTATCAATAGTCCTCCATGACCGTGCCAGCCAATCCTACAAAGTCCCTACCTTCTCTATCGCGGGACCTTTGCGCTGCTGGATAGTACCTATCCTCTCTTACACTTCCTCTGTTACCATTACTCCCTCTATTACCATTACTCCCTCCGGGGCCTCCTCTACCTCTCGCTCTGCCTCTAAAGTTTCCATAACCTGCCCTGGGTGGGTCTCTCTCGTACTGCTCTCTTTGCGGACACTCGCTTCTCCAATGCCCTTCTTCTCTGCAGTACGCGCACTGATTCCTACTCAGGGGCTCCCTATTCCACCTACTATCGCCTCTATCTGGGCCCCGTCTATCTACGCCTGCGATCGCTACCGCTAGCATATCAGCCTTTTTACGCATCTTGCGCTCTTCCTCTTTCTTACTTTCTGACTCCCTATTCATGTACACCTTATTTGCTACCTCCATTAGTTGGGTGATGGACATTCCTGCAAACCCTTCTAAATTTTGTAGCTGGCGCTTAATATCTCCGTAAGCTTGGCTGACAAAGGCAGAGTTTACCATTCGGGAATTATCAGCGTCTTCCGGATTAAAGGGGGTATACAAGCGGTATGCCTCCAATAATCGGTCATAAAAGACACTGGGCGCTTCATCACTTTTCTGAATCACCTCAACTGTCTTCGACATATTAATGGCTTTCTTCCCTCCGGCTTTCATGCCAGCAATTATAGCGTCTCTATAGGCTTTTAGTTGACGCATGTCTGCGCCGTTAACGTTCCATTCAGGATCGGTATTAGGATAATGCGTTGCGGCCCATGCTGCTGGATTGGCTTGATTTAAGGTACGGGCTTCTTCCTCTAGCGCTTTAATGGCCGCTTGGTTAATCCTAGTCCTCTCCTCATTATTGAACAATGTCATTAATAACTGCTGGCAATCAGCCCATGTCGGATTACGTGTCTGAACTATCGAGGTGAACAGATCAGTCATAGCTTGTGGTTTCTCAGTGTACGAGGAATTGTGGGTCTTCCAATTCAAGAGATCGGTAGTCGTGAACGGGACATATACGAAGACTGGGTCAGCATATACCATTTGACCTGCGGCATCAAGATAGGCTGAACCAGGATTCAAACGAATAGGCATCTGATAATGTTTGGGTTGTTGGGTACCGGTCAGTTGTCGGGTTAGTATAGGGCTACGTGGAGGGGCGTCGGTTATGGGTTCCGGTCGGGGGGTAGTAAGACGTGGGGATGTAGAGGCTCTATTGTGGGGAAGGACGGTAAATAAAATATTCCGAGCCGGGCTAGAAGAAGCCTGACCGGAAGTTTGAAGTGGCGCCAAATCAGGATAATTGGATCTAACGGGGGCTGGTTCCGGAAGGGGAGGTATAGTATGGCGGGGGGTGGATTCTGAACTGGAGGAGGAAGCAGAAGTGGATGGGGACAATGGGCGAGTGGGGGTGGAACTTCCTGTACTTGTATCACTTCCTTCTACAGGGAAGTAAGGGGGCGGCATAGGGATCTCGGACTCAGGGGGCGTGTCCAAAATGGGCCTAACCGTAGTCCTAGTGGACAAACAAGTTCTGGCCACCATGAGGCGACATTGCTCCTCGTGGCATATCCGAATCCATCTTGGCGAGTCGTTTACGGCCTGTCTCCAACAATCAATATATGGAAACTGTCCGTAAAGTTCAGGCCTACCTGATACAGCCACGTGTACACGCTGTACCAGAGTTGGATCCAAACTGCCACGTGGCGGCCATGCCGCAACCAAAGTAGACCACTCCCTAGTGCACAAAGTGACCAAACGTACAGGGGACATTTTAACCCCAAAATCACATGTTGTAAATCCCTTTTTAAAATTCTTTACCATACAACCTAAGGGATCCAAAATCGTCGACTCCGACGCGCCCATACTTATCAATGGAGCGTTGTTGACAACGAATACTATGCACACGTTCTATTCAACAGTCACACCCGTTTCTTGCGGCAACAGCACCACGTGGTACAGTTACCAAGTGAAACGTACACAATAACACAATAAAAACACTCAGGGAATTCCCGTACACACACAGCTGTTACACCAGTCACTAATTAATCAATATTATGCCCTTTGGCGAAACTATACAGTCGCCCACGCTATAATTCTCTATATATGAATTACCCGTCTATAACACACCCCAGTAACATCGTCTTTTACAAACAGCGGTTACAGTACGGTTAGCATAGGTCAAAGCACAATTTAAGGTCACAATACAATTATTAGTGGCTATGGTGTTAAACATGCAATAAGCGACAATGATTAGTACTTATATACAGTGTCAGTAAATATACAGGGTTATGGTACCGTGCACTATAATACAGTAACACACTATTAACACTCTCGCTAGACGGCTGAGCTCGCGCTATCTAACAAGATATACACTTTACTAACAATCTTTAACACATATACAATCCCAACTAAACTATTGGCCAGTACCTTGATGGACTACCTAAAACTATCTACATCCGTTTTGGTTAGCCACACTGCCCAAGCACCACATATAGCGAACTAGAGGGCGGAATTTACAACAGAACCCTTTTAGTCTTTCTACTCTATCAATAGTCTAGTGGGTTCCAAATTTACACGCCTTCCCACTTAGCCAAGATAGGTTGAGATCTAGCAAACGATAATGTACATCAAAGTCTGCTTAGTCTCCCGGTCCCTCCGACCTAGCGAACGTATTGTACACCCTAGAACGCTAGTCTAGACAAGACACCGGTGTCCGGCTAGGGCTATTTACACAGAACCCCGCCTGACTCCAAACCAAATCAAACGGTCTTACTAAAGAGCGTTCGATTGAGCGGTGCGCCTTCGCTCCTTCCCTCCGACAGAGGGGGCAGATTCCATACACAGATTTAAACCCCTTATGGGCCTACCGCACAATCGGTATACCCCTAGTGGGTCCGCCGTCTAAAACAGCGGTCGTCTTACCTCCTCGTTCCTGAACCTGAGTTCACACTCATCGACGGGGACACCCCAGCACTTCTTACGTAGAGGCCGATGATCTCCTGGACAACAGACCAGTGGCGCCGAGACGAAGGGAGGTCCACGCAGAAGTTCAGGGGTGCAGCCGTAGAGAACGTGGGCAAAGATAGACCGTCTCACACCTCTGCCTCTCAGTTACCGTTGAACGATGAGCTTCCCGGCCAATGCACCAAATGATACCGGAGAAACTGACAGAAGCCAAGCACAGAGAGATGGACACAGGTTTCTTCAGGAAGGAAGAGATTCTTTATTCGGTTCACCGATCGGGACTCAGAGGGACTAATGTCACCAAAATACAGCAAGTTCTGAGCCCCGGACAATAGTGCAGGCTCCCTATATAGGCACATAACTCCTCCCATATTAAGCTCCACCCGCACATTCTCTTGATCAATCAATACAGATAAGAATTAACTTCCTGCTTGACCGCATGGCTTGTCCAGCACAATGGAGGAGGGGAATACTACTTCCTGTATTCTCGCACATGCTCCGTACACTACTGATCGTATCTTGCCTCGTGCAACCAACTGATCGATACGTCAGCATATGCACGTACACATGCCACGTGATAATCTCGGCCTACTAAATTTATTTTTACCGAGATTCCACCACATGAACACCTTGACACACACATAAACGCACTATTATATACACACACAGAAACACACACAATCAGATACACTGACACATATACTCAGTTACACACACTGGCTCATATACAGACACTGGCACATACACTCAAATACACACACTGGCACATATATACACTCACACACATACACTCACTGCCATACAGATACACACTGACACAAAGATAAACACTGGCACATACACACACACTGGCACAAAGATGCATACAGTGCCACAAAGACAGACAGCCCAATTTGGAAAAAGGCATTTCAGGGAGGTGGTTTCCCCAGCTACTACACTGGCACATACACACATTGACAAACACACTGGCACATACTGGCATACACACAATTTGACACACACACATGTCATACTTTATATATTTACAGCCACCCTCCTGTTGGTTTAGCTTTATTTCCAGAAGGGTGGCTTGATTGCTTAGATAAACACACTGACAAATATACTGACACAAAGATACACACTGGCACAAAGATACACACACATAGGCGTGCGCAGCCTATTGCATTAGGGTGTGCACCCTAAAGCACAAGAACACGCCACGTGTATATGTATGTATGTATATATATACACACACACACACACACACACACACATACACTGCTGTGGGTGTGTGTGCTGTGTGAGGGTGCTGGTAGTGTGATGTGTGTGTGTGAGGGTCCTGGTAGTGTGCTATGTGGGTGAGGGTGTTTGTGTGTGTGTATGTTTGTGAGGGTACTGGTAGTGTGCTGTGTGTGTTTGTTAGGGTCCTGTTAGTGTGCTGTGTGAAGGTGCTGTGTGTGTGAGGGTGCTGTTTGTGTGCTGTGTGTGGGTGTTGTGTGTTTGTGAGGGTACTGTTAGTGCCCTGTGTGTGAGTGTGCTGTTTGTGTCTGAGTGTGCTGTTTGTGTGTTTGTGTGCTGTGTGTGTGTGAGGGTGCTGTTTGTGTGCTGTGTGTGTGAGGGTGCTGTTAGTGTACTGTGTGTGTGAGGGTGCTGTGTGTGTGTGTGGGTGCTGTGTGTGTGAGGGTACCCTATGTGTGAGGGTGCTGTATGTGTGTGGGTGCTGTGTGTGTGAGGGTACCCTATGTGTGAGGGTGCTGTATGTGTGTGGGTGCTGTGGGTGGGTGAAGGTGCTGTATGTGTGTGTGTGTGCTGTATGAGGGTGCTGTGTGTGTGTGTGTTTGTGCTGTATGTGTGTGGGTGCTGTTTGTGTGTGTGTGTGGGCGCTGTATGTTTGGGTGATTTGTGGGGGTGGAGGTGGGGGCAGATCAGTTAATAAATATCCCCCCTCCCTTCTTACCTTATGTAGGGAGGGGGGACTGTGCTGCTGCCTTCCCTGGTGGTCCAGTGGAGGTGGGGGCAGATTACTTAATATTCCCCCTCCCTTCTTACCTTATGTAGGGAGGGGGGATCCTTGTTGCTGCTGCCTTCCCTGGTGGTCCAGTGGAGAGGGTACTCTTGCCCCGCATCCTGCGGGGCTAGAGTTCACTCTAGCGAGATCTGAGCGTTGCCGCGGCAACGCTCAGATCTCACAAGAGGAACCCGGCGGCGCTGCTGACTAGAGCTCCCCTGATCCTCTCCTGCCTCCCTCCATGCTGCTGTGGGCCGGTGAGGGAGATCTTTGATCTCCCCACCGGCCCACGGAGGCTTAGACCAGAGCCGGCGATCGGATAGCGCCGGCTCTTCATGAGCCGATTCAATCTATAGGCATGCCGCGGGCATTAGGGTGTGCCCAGGCACACCCGGCACACCCCGTGTGCACGCCTATGTTGCACAATACACATTTATATCCCAATTTATTTTAATAAAAATAGACCCACAATCATCAATGTTACATCCTAATCCAAAGAAGAAATTGAGGAAGAATAGTTGTGTTCCCCAATTCATCAGCAGTAGTGCCATTTCTTCCAAGAATCTTTACACCTCTTCCTAGCCCATGAAGATAGTGCCAATAGTCAACAGGGGCCGATTGAACAGGGACAGTTTGACCCCTCATCATGCAGTAAGAAAAAAAAAAGATTTGTAAAAAAGATTTCTCTTGCCTATTTCAATGTGTTTACTGTGATGCTAAAAAGTAATTTGCCTTGGGCAGCACTTTCCAGGGTGGCGAAAAAAACCAAAAACACTGTCACCAAAGGCTCCGGCAGATGCCATGTGTAGTGGGACACGAGTAACCTGACCGGTTACCTCGGCTAATTCCCTTCCTTCAGCTGAACAGGAACCAGTTAGAATACCGTCTTGTCATTGAGCCTCTGGTAGTCCACACAGAACTTCGTGGCTCTGTCTTGTTTCGGGACCAGTACTACCGGGGAAGCCCAAGGACTTTTGGACGGCTTGATGACTCCCAATTGGAGCATCTTTTGGATCTCCTGACTCATACTTTCCCGTACCACCTCTGGTACCCTGTATGGGGTTTGCCACAGAGGGGATTGGTCGGGGGTCTCCACCCAGTGGGTGGCCAGTGTGTGGTATACCCGGGCATGTTGGAGAATGTCTCCCTTTTTGCCGACAGCATCTGCTGTGGCTGTCTGCATTCCTCTTCGGTTAGGCAGTTTCCAAGGTGGGCCTTGTCTATGGACCTGGTCTGAGCGCCATCCTCCAGGAGGTCAGGCAGGGGAATATTATCCAAATCTTCTGAGGCTGGAGCACATGGCGATTGATATGGCGATTAAATCCCCTGTCCGCTCGTGGTAGGGCTTCAGAATGTTAACATGTAACAGGCGTGTGTGTGTGCTGTATGAGGGTGCTGTGTGTGTGTGTGTTTGTGCTGTATGTGTGTGGGTGCTGTTTGTGTGTGTGTGTGGGCGCTGTATGTTTGGGTGATTTGTGGGGGTGGAGGTGGGGGCAGATCAGTTAATAAATATCCCCCCTCCCTTCTTACCTTATGTAGGGAGGGGGGACTGTGCTGCTGCCTTCCCTGGTGGTCCAGTGGAGGTGGGGGCAGATTACTTAATATTCCCCCTCCCTTCTTACCTTATGTAGGGAGGGGGGATCCTTGTTGCTGCTGCCTTCCCTGGTGGTCCAGTGGAGAGGGTACTCTTGCCCCGCATCCTGCGGGGCTAGAGTTCACTCTAGCGAGATCTGAGCGTTGCCGCGGCAACGCTCAGATCTCACAAGAGGAACCCGGCGGCGCTGCTGACTAGAGCTCCCCTGATCCTCTCCTGCCTCCCTCCATGCTGCTGTGGGCCGGTGAGGGAGATCTTTGATCTCCCCACCGGCCCACGGAGGCTTAGACCAGAGCCGGCGATCGGATAGCGCCGGCTCTTCATGAGCCGATTCAATCTATAGGCATGCCGCGGGCATTAGGGTGTGCCCAGGCACACCCGGCACACCCCGTGTGCACGCCTATGTTGCACAATACACATTTATATCCCAATTTATTTTAATAAAAATAGACCCACAATCATCAATGTTACATCCTAATCCAAAGAAGAAATTGAGGAAGAATAGTTGTGTTCCCCAATTCATCAGCAGTAGTGCCATTTCTTCCAAGAATCTTTACACCTCTTCCTAGCCCATGAAGATAGTGCCAATAGTCAACAGGGGCCGATTGAACAGGGACAGTTTGACCCCTCATCATGCAGTAAGAAAAAAAAAAGATTTGTAAAAAAGATTTCTCTTGCCTATTTCAATGTGTTTACTGTGATGCTAAAAAGTAATTTGCCTTGGGCAGCACTTTCCAGGGTGGCGAAAAAAACCAAAAACACTGTCACCAAAGGCTCCGGCAGATGCCATGTGTAGTGGGACACGAGTAACCTGACCGGTTACCTCGGCTAATTCCCTTCCTTCAGCTGAACAGGAACCAGTTAGAATACCGTCTTGTCATTGAGCCTCTGGTAGTCCACACAGAACTTCGTGGCTCTGTCTTGTTTCGGGACCAGTACTACCGGGGAAGCCCAAGGACTTTTGGACGGCTTGATGACTCCCAATTGGAGCATCTTTTGGATCTCCTGACTCATACTTTCCCGTACCACCTCTGGTACCCTGTATGGGGTTTGCCACAGAGGGGATTGGTCGGGGGTCTCCACCCAGTGGGTGGCCAGTGTGTGGTATACCCGGGCATGTTGGAGAATGTCTCCCTTTTTGCCGACAGCATCTGCTGTGGCTGTCTGCATTCCTCTTCGGTTAGGCAGTTTCCAAGGTGGGCCTTGTCTATGGACCTGGTCTGAGCGCCATCCTCCAGGAGGTCAGGCAGGGGAATATTATCCAAATCTTCTGAGGCTGGAGCACATATGGCGATTAAATCCCCTGTCCGCTCGTGGTAGGGCTTCAGAATGTTAACATGTAACAGGCGTCTAACCCCAGAACCCGAGCAAGGACTGATCACATAGGTAGTGTCGGTTGAAAGAATATTATCGAAATCTTCTGAGGCTGGAGCACATATGGCGACTAAATCCTCTGTCAATTCGTGGTAGGGCTTCAGCATGTTAACATGTAACAGAATTCTAAGCCCAGAACCCGAGCAAGGACCGATCACACAGGTAGTTGTTCGACTACCCGGTATGGGCCCTGCCAAGCAGCCTGTGGCCTATCATGTCGGATCGGTTTTAAAACCAAAACCTTCTGGCTCCCCGATCATACCACGTGCACTGGCATCTCTGAGCAGTCTGGAGGTTCCCGCGCACCAGGTAAGTGAGTTCCTCCAGCCGGTCCCTAAACTCCAGCACATATGGGATGATGGCTGTTCCTTTCTGTTCCCCAGCACCCTCCCAGTGTTCCCAGACAAGGTCTAGCGGCCCTCTAACCCTCCGCCTGAACATTAGTTCAAATGAGGAGAATCCGGTGGATTCCTGGGGCACCTTCCGATAGGCAAACAGGAGATGCGGCAGGAATCTCTCCCAGTCTTTGCGAGTCTCTGCAAAGGTACGGAGCATCTGCTTCAACGTGTCATTAAAGTGCTCACACAGACCGTTAGTTTGGGGGTTATATGGGGAGCTTAAGATCGGTTTAATGCCGCATAACTCCCACAGCTGGTTGGTCGTCTCGGCAGTAAACTGTGCCGGTCCGAGACGATCTCCCGGGAAACCCGTCTGGGAAAACACTCGTATCAGGGCTTTGGCCAGAGTCTCAGCTTGAATGTTGTTCAGGGCGACTGCCTTAGGGTACCGAGTTGCGTAGTCCACAATGGTCAGAATAACCTTGTAACGGCACCCCGAGTATGAGGGGTGCCAAAGTTGTTATTTTCCCGAATAGGAAGTCAGCTACCAAATACTCCTAAGAACCGAACAGGAATCTTAACAAAATATCCCCCCAAGCACGAGACGAGGCTCTGTGTTGAGGGTCAAGCAGGATCTGTTTAATGGTGGCCCCATATCGGCCTTTTATGCAGATCTTCCAGCAAGGGACACTCCCATAGGGGCCTTGTGGAAGATTGAGATATTTTTACAGTATCCAATCATATACAGTCACAATATGAGAACACAGCAGCTCCTCCTCTCTATCCTGGAGATAATTGGGTTAAGTACCTGAAGTAACTCAATTACCTTCAGGTATAGAGAATATTCCCATTTTACAATAACAGTAAAAACACATAAAAATACCTAATTCTTATTTTTCAGAACGGAACCCCCACGTTCGACATATCCCCAGATAGCTTGGATCTAAGCACTCAATATATCCGAACATCGCTCAAATCCCATGTATACAGTTAAATCGCCATGGAGCCAAAGAGTGTTCATCGTGCGTTCGGCAGAACAAATGAGCTCCATGGGTTTAGCTATTTGGGACGGTTCCTTTCGTGGATTGTTAATATACGGAATGGCACGGCATTCGTATGAAACTGGAAAGAAGAGGTGGATGGTTTGGGATCTCAGCGGTGTTCATGGGAAACAGAGTCCGAAAATGAGTCCAGAAATGAGTTCCATGTGGTTGATGAAGAACACCGCTGGGCGTTCAACTGTCCAAGACGACCACCGCCCAGCCGACCGTTCGGGAGTTGGAAGTGGCTGCGGTTAACCACAGTGTTAACAAGGTCAAAAAGGTTAACAAGCAGCACACTTCCCTGCTGGGTGGCCCGCCATTCGGTAGTTAGTTCGTCTTTTAGGGAATGCACCCAGAGAACACATGAACAACTGGGGACTGGTGAACAAACAGACAAAACAGTCTCAAATATTAATCCAGAGGCAGGGACATCTGCCACATGGCTCCCTCTTTGTGGGACACTCCGGCAGACAAGGCTTGATCTTTCTCGGGTCAACTTGGGGATGTCTGGAATTAGGTAGCTGGAAAGACGTCTGTTTGCCTGGAAAACCCATCGGCATTGCCATTCTGCTTCCCGGGTCTGTAACTGTAAGGCTGCAGGCTGCTCCACTGTAACAACCTGCCATTGCCTCCAGCGACCCGGTTAAGCAATACCAATGGGTTGTGGTCGGTGACCAGTGAAAACTTTTGTCCATGGAGATATGGGGTCAATTTCTTAAGTGCCCAGACCAGGGTTAAACATTCATTCTCCACTGCTGCATAACTCACTTCTCTGGGTAGTAACTTTCTGCTGAGATATGCGTCAGGGTGCTCTCATCCGTCCTCCCTGACTTGGCTCAACACTGCCCCCAGTCCAAACATGGAAGCGTCTGTGTGGACAAGGAAACGTTTGTTAGGTACTGGGGCAGCCAAGACAGGGGCATTAACAAGTGCCTGCTGGAGGGCTTGAAACGTGGCTTCACAAGCTGGAGACCACAGGACCTGCCTAGGTAAATTCTTCTTGGTCAAGTCAGTCAAGGCTTTGGCTATAGTACTATAGTCAGGGACAAAACGTCTATAATACCCTGCAGTCCCTAAGAAGGCCAGTACCTGGGTCTTAGTGCGGGGTGTTGGCCAGTTAGCTACCACCTCCATCTTTGCCGGCTCTGGTCTCTGCTTCCCACATCCCACTCTGCGACCCAAATACTGCACTTCAGCCATACCTAAGTGGCACTTATCTGGCTTCAAGGTCAGGCCTGCGGCCTGAATCTTGTCCAGAACTACCCCTACATGAACCAGGTATTCTTCCCAAGACTCACTGTAGATCGCAATGTTGTCTAGGTATGCACAAGCAAAATCCTGGAAGCCATCGAGGAGCTTATCCACCATACGTTGGAAGGTAGCCCGGGAATTTTTCATCCCGAATTGCATGACCCTGAACTTGTACAGGCCAAACGGGGTGACAAATGCCGACTTGGGGATAGCTTCCTTGGCCAGGGGAATCTGTCAATAGCCTTTACATACGTCTATGGTAGTTAAATAACGTCACCTGGCTATGCGATCTAGTAGTTCATTTACCCTGGGCATCGGCGAACAAACAGACAAAACAGTCTCAAATATTAATCCAGAGGCAGGGAGATATGCCACAAACTTCTTCCCAGAGGGGCTAGGCTTAGCCAGGGGACCTAAGTGTAGCGGTACTTACCTTATCTGGGGGCCGGCAGAGGTCCTCTATTCCCGCGCGCGGTCCTGCACGAGTCGCGTGCGGCTCGTTTAATGTTCTGACGAAGGTGGGCACTGACCGCGAGATGCGGTCACGTATCCCGCCTAGCTCTAAGAGCGCGCCGCACGTCTCTGGCGCGCTCTTAAAGGGACAGTGGGAGCCGAAATTTAAAACGGTCTCCCATTGGCCCCTGTCATCCCACATTCCCCATGCACTCACCTTTTGGGGGCGTGGATATGACAGGGGCCAATCAAATTAAATACTAGGGTATTTATACTTACCTCTCCCTTAACTCCCTGCCCTATCGTGGTTTCTGTTTCAGTTCCCTTTAGCGCTTGTTGTGTCCTGTTGTGATTTTTCGTACTTGACCTTGGCTTTGTATCCGACTCCATTTATCTCTTTATCCCTGTTTGTACTGTTTGCCGGCTTACTGATTACTGTGTACCAGACCTTTGCTCGTTCTTGCTTTCGCTGTCTCTTTGTACCCTTGACCTCGGATTGTTCCTGACTCTGTATTTCTCTCCTCTACGTCTAGTCCGGCCATTCTAAGGTCCGGTAAGACGTATCTCTGCTCTAAATTGTTGGACTAAATCTTGCGAGTTGGGGTAAACTACCGTGACACTATGATATCGACAGCTACTCTGCTGAAGAGGTCTTCGATGATGGGGAGATGCTGAAGCTTGGCCTTGTGCCGATCGCCTCCCTTCCCCACTCTCTGGCAGACATCACAGGTCTGGCAGTACTGCCTCAGATCCTTTGAGATGCCGGCCAGAAAAAGCTTTGGGTGAGATGATGCTCAGTATGGCCCCTTCCCAAATGCCCTGCCAGGGGAATATCATGATCTTTCTTCAGCAGCTCATGTCAATATTTCCTGAGTGCCACCAACTGCATGGTGGTAGTAGGAGCTGTCCCTAAATTTTCCTTTCTCTGCTATGTGGTATAGTAAGCCCACCTCACCGATAAACGTTTCCCCATCCTTCCCCAACTGTGGTCAGCTTCTGAGCTGGGGCACTCTCTCTTGAAGTGGCTTAGTTGCTGACAGTGGTGGTCCCCTCAGGTGTGGCCCCGGGGCCGGGGGCTTCTTAGGGGTGGGTAGGTCGGGCTGCCGGCGCAGGGGTGGTCAGTGGCTGAGAGAAGTTGGTACCGCCAGGTATCGTCATACTCCTTGGGTTGCTGGTTCCTCATCCATTCTTGCACTTCGGTAGGAAGTCCATTATAAAAGTGCTCCAGCATAAACAGCTGGAGGATCTCTTCGGGAGATTTTGCCTGCTGGGAGTTTATCCAGTTCTTGGTGGCTCTGGTGATGCTGCAGGCCCACTCCACATGAGAGTCCTTCTCCCCTTTCTTGGTCTCCCTGAATTTCCGGTGGTATGCCTCTGGAGTGACGGCATACCTGGCCTCTTCACAGAGGAGTACTCCTGGAGTACATCCCGGCAGGCTTCCGCTGCCTTCCCCGCTGCCTAGCTAAGATGGTGATCCAGTCGGTGGGGGCGACTTCTTGCAGGAGGCACTGGCGTTCAAAGTCCTGCAGAAAGTCATCAGTACCTTCTCCGCTTCCTTGAACTCCTTGAAAGCGTAGAAGGGCAGTTTGTGCTTTTGGGCAGGGGTTGCTAAGCTCCCCGGGGACCTTTCTTCTGCCCATCATCCCTTGGGTTTTGGGGGATTCGCTCTATTCTTCTGAGCCAGGACAAAGGCTTGAGCCTCAGAGAAAATCGTTGTCATGGTTTCCTCCGAGGGAGTTTCTTTGTAGAACTCAAGGTGCCAAGCCACTTCTTGGTGCAGATCTTTTGCTCTCCGACTGTGGCACAGCTGCCTCACTGCTTCGGCGATCGTCCTCCATGAGGGCGGCAATCAGCTCAGCCTTAGTGCGATTTCCAGCCGATTACCCTCTGGCTACTACCAACTCTTGTAGTGTTAGGTCATGTAGTCCTTGAGCCGGTTCCGTTCATGAACGCTGACTCAATTCGTCTGGAAAGTGCGATCCCGATGCCTACCACCAGTTGTAGCAGGGCACGGATAACCTGACCGGTTACCTCCGCTAATTCCCTTTCTTTAGCTGAACAGGAACCAGTGAGAATACAAAGAGACCCATTTCCCCCAGTAACTAGATAACACACAGTTCTGGAGCTACAACAACCACTTTATTTAAGCATACAAAGGGTGTAACACACAGAATACAATGTCCCCTCCCAGGATCCTCCCCTTCCCCGGGAACGCGGGAAAGGGCTTTGTCCCTTTGTCTCCAAAAGCCCGCCACCCAAACACAGGGCTTCAAACATCAGGGGACAAGGGGGTCTTCGTCCCAGGAGCCTCTGTACCTGGAAGACCAAGGGTGGGAAGGGAGCGTTCCTTTGTCTCCCAGGCACAGAGAGCCCGCCCACGGGAAAATACTTGGTCTCTTTGTCCCAGCCGGCACTGCAATCCCTGCCAAACTCGACCGTGCCCCAGAAGTTCCCACCCCAATCTCAGTGATGCGCGTAGCGGTACCTTTCTCAACCAGACTCCGCTCGCGAGGTCCCTGTGCGAAACCCTGCAAGGGAAACGTCTTCTTTCGGGAAGTGAATGCTCCTCCTGGATGGCATTCATCTGTATGAAATGGCGGCCACCCAGGGGAGCATTCATTAATTATTTCCCTTGCGGTTTCACACTTATGTTGCAGGTGCAAACCTTCTGATTAATTGATGAACGTTCTAATGGGGCACTGGGGAGGTCCTCATTCGGGAAACGAACGAGTCGGGAAACAATCCACGAACACTTCCCCTGGCTGGCGTTTATCTGCAACCATTAATGGTTTCCCTTGCGGTTTGCGGTTTGAAACTATCATGCGAGGTATGAAGGTTCTAAGCCAACATTCTAAATGGGGTTTCGGGGTGGTCCCCGTTCAGGTGTATGAATTCCGTTCGTGGAAGCATTCCCGAATGGGGAGCGGGCAAAATATACAAAAAGATGGGGAAACACACATAATATCAGACAGGCAATTCCCGGACCGGCCACACCTTGCTAGCCTTGTGTTATTGGGGTGCCATGAGCTGTTCGGTTGGCTACCTTAGGGCCCCTTGAGGCGAGGGGCCATGCATATTGTAAGCCTTCGGTGAGGGAGCGCTGTACTCTGTGCTCTTCTTGCTCTGTTCCCTTGCGCACTCTGCTATGAAGCTGGGAGCCGGAATAGGATGTCACTTTGGCCACGGATTCACTAAAAGATGCTTGAGGGAGCAGAGCAAGAACATTATAGCTCCCTTGCCACCGCCATTGTGCATTCCCCAGCCCAGCCATTAAAGCAACCAAACTGGAGTGTATGCGACAAAATGTATGCGAGTGTGTCAGTATCAGTGTGTGTCTGTCAGTGAATGTGTGTTCCAGTGAGTGTGTGTGTTTCTGTCAGTGAATGTTTGTGTGTGTCAGTAAGTATGTGTGTCTGGCAATGTGTGTCTGGCAGTGAGTGTATGTGTCTGAGTGAGTGTGTGGCTGTCAGTGTGTGTATGTGTCTGTGAATGTGTGTGTCTGTGAGTGTGTGTCAGTATGTGTCTATGTCAGTGTGTGTTTGTCAGTGAATGTATGTGTATCTGGGAGTGTGTGCCTGTCAGTGAGTGGGTGACTCTGTGTGTGTCTGTCAGTGAAAGTGTGTGTGTTGGTCTTAAACAGGAAGAGGTGCTGCCTCGTCAGGGATGGGTGGGGCAAATTTAGATTAGGGGGTGTCCGAGTCTAGTCATGACAAAACCAAAATACACCACTGCTTGCCTAGCTGCTAATGCCTATGCTACTTACACCAATATTTCCATGATTTAGAATTGTTTTACGGATTTTTTTTGTTTTTATCATTGTTTTTGTTCTAGAAAGACACAGATTACCTGATTTGCTGTGTCCTTCTGTGCCACTGCTTGCGCTCTGAAGATTACAAGCTTCCTCCCTCAATATAGTCTGTGACACTTTATTGCACAATTGACCCCTACCTGCAGTGAATGTAGCAGGTATTTTTTTTTAACTCTTTGTAGAAAAAACATTTAAAGTTATAGTTGTGGTGGTGGTTGACTTTTTTTCAAATGCATTTAATTGTACTGGTTTGGTTTTGCCCTGCCTGGATCAGTCTTATGGTGCAGAGGCGTACCTAGGGTCTTTGGCGCACCTGGTGAGAAGGTGTATATGCCCCCCTATCAATTTCAATAATTTTTTATTTTCTGCATTTCCATAGTGAGCATGATACTCGTATTTGAGCATAGTACTCAAAAGTGATTTAGCCTAGCAGAGTGTGTGTTTGTGTAGCCGATGAAATGTGTATAGTGAACACAGAGTGTTTGTTTGTGTAGTGTATGTAATGTAGTGTATAGTAAATACAGAATGTTAGTGGATGTAGTGTGTTTGTATTATGTACAGTGGGTAGTGAATGCAATGTCTATGTATAGTGAATGCAGAGTGTGTGTGTTAGTGTTGTGAATGTAGAGTGTGTATTAGTGTATGCAGTTTGTGTAAATGTTGTGCACACATTAATTTAAAAAACAATTATTCCCCCCTCCCTGTGACCAAGAAGGGTGGAGATTCTATTCCCTGGTAGTCCGCTGGCATGGCAGAGGGGCCCATCACATTCCGTCTGCACATTACAGCTCCTCTTTCTCATTCAGTCTCGCGAGCATGGCTTGCGTGCCGCATGGAGCATTGCCATGGTATCCGTGGCAAAGCTATGTTTGCCGCAGGTCTCACGAGAGTTAATGAGAGAGAAAAGCTGTAATGCGCAGATGGAGTGTGCTGGGCCCCTCAGCGATATACAGACAGCTGGGGCCCCGCAGCTACACATATATATTGATTATCACGTTTTATATACATATATATATATATATATATATATATATATACAGTATATATAGATAGATAGATATGTGCACATAGTGAATGTGGAGCCCGACACTCTCTCCCCCACATGTCTCCCTACCTTCCCTATCTCTCCCCCATGTCTCCCTCCCTTCTCTATCTCTCCCCCATGTCTCCCTCCCTTCCCCATCTCTCCCCATGTCTACCCCCCTTCTCTATCTCTCCCCCATGTCTCTCTCTCTTCTCTATCTCTCCCCATATCTCCCTCTCTTCTCTATCTCTCCCCCATTCCTTCCTCCCTTCTCTATCTCTCCCATGTCTCCCTCTCTATCTCTCCCCCATGTCTCCCTCCCTTCTCTATCTCTCCCCCATGTCTCCCTACCTTCTTTATCTCTCCTCCATGTCTCCCTCCCTTCCCTATCTCTCCCCCATGTCTCTCTCTCTTCTCTATCTCTCCCCTCGGTATCCCTCATTCCCTATGACAAATAAGTCAATGGGACCTGATGGAATACACCCAAAGCTATTAAAAGAGCTTAGTGGTGTACTAGCAAAGCCATTAACAGATTTATTTAACCAATCATTGATAACAGGAGTAGTCCCAGAAGATTGGAAGTTAGCGAATGTTGTGCCCATTCACAAGAAAGGTAATAGGGAGGAGTCGGGCAACTATAGGCCAGTAAGCCTTACTTCAGTAGTGGGGAAAGTGATGGAAACCATGTTAAAGGATAGGATTGTTGAACATCTAAAAACACATGGATTTCAAGATCAGAGACAACATGGGTTTACTTCAGGGAGATAATGCCAAACTAATCTTATTGATTTTTTGATTGGGTAACTAAAATTATAGATCAGGGTGGTGCAGTAGACATTGCTTACCTAGATTTCAGTAAGGCTTTTGACACTGTTGCACATAGAAGGCTTATCAATAAACTACAATCTTTGAGTTTGGATTCCAATATTGTTGAATGGGTAAGGCAGTGGCTGAGTGACAGGCAACAGAGGGTTGTAGTCAATGGAGTATATTCAAAGCTTGGGCTTGTCACCAGTGGGGTACCTCAGGGATCTGTACTTGGACCCATTCTCTTTAATATTTTTATTAGTGATATTGCAGAAGGTCTTGATGGTAAGGTGTGTCTTTTTGCGGATGATACTAAGATATGTAACAGGGTTGATGTTCAAGGAGGGATAAGCCAAATGGAAAATGATTTAGGTAAACTAAAAAAATGGTCAGAGTTGTGGCAACTGACATTTAATGTGGATAAGTGCAAGATAATGCATCTTGGACGTAAAAACCCAAGGGCAGAGTACAGAATATTTGATAGAGTCCTAACCTCAACATCTGAGGAAAGGGATTTAGGGGTGATTATTTCTGATGACTTAAAGGTAGGCAGACAATGTAATAGAGCAGCAGGAAATGCTAGCAGAATGCTGGGTTGTATAGGGAGAGGTATTAGCAGTAGAAAGAGGGAAGTGCTCATGCCATTGTACAGAACACTGGTGAGACCTCACTTGGAGTACTGTACACAGTACTGGAGACCCTATCTTCAGAAGGATATTGATACCTTAGAGAGAGTTTAAAGAAGGGCTACTAAACTGGTTCATGGATTGCAGGATAAAACTTACCAGGAAAGGTTAAAGGATCTTAACATGCATAGCTTGGAGGAAAGACGAGACAGGGGGGATATCATAGAAACATTTAAATACATAAAGGGAATCAACACAGTAAAGGAGGAGACTATATTTAAACGAAGAAAAACTACTACAACAAGAGGACATAGTCTTAAATTAGAGGGACAAAGGTTTAAAAATAATATCAGGAAGTATTACTTTACTGAGAGGGTAGTGGATGCATGGAATAGCCTTCCAGCTGAAGTGGTAGAGGTTAACACAGTAAAGGAGTTTAAGCATGCGTGGGATAGGCATAAGGCTATCCTAACTATAAGATAAGGCCAGGGACTAATGAAAGTATTTAGAAAACTGGGCAGACTAGATGGGCCGAATGGTTCTTATCTGCCGTCACATCCTATGTTTCTATGTTTCTATCTCTTCCCTATGTCTCCCTCCCTTCCCTATCTCTCCCCCATGTCTCCCTCCGTTCCCTATCTCTCCCCATGTCTACCTTCGTTCCCTATCTCTCCCCATGTCACCCTCCCTTCACTATCTCTCCCCATGTATCCCCTTCTCTATTTCTCCCCCATGTCTCCCTCCCTTCTCTATCTCTCCCCATGTCTCTCTCTCTTCTCTATTTCTCCCCCATTTCCCCCTCCCTTCTCTATCTCTCCCCCATTTCCCCCTCCCTTCTCTATCTCTCACCATGTCTCCCTCCCTTCTCTATCTCTCCCCATGTCTCCCTCCCTTCTCTATCTCTCCCCCATGTCTCCCTCCCTTCGCTATCGCTCCCCCATGTCTCCCTCCTTTCTCTATCTCTCCCCCATATCTCTCTCCCTTCTCTATCGCTCCCCCATGTCTCCCTCCTTTCTCTACCTTTGGTCCCCATGTCTCCCTCCCTTCTTTATCTCTCCCTCCCATGTCTCCCTTCCTTCTCTATCTCTCTCCCCATATCTCCCTCCCTTCTCTATCTCTCCCCTGTGTCTCCCTCCCTTCTCTATCTCCCTGGGGGCGTCACTGGGGGGGGGGGCAGAGGGGGCCATGGCCCCCCCTACATCATGCTGTGCCCCCCCTTGGGCCCCCCAAATGCCAGCAACCTACTGGCCATGGGTTTAAATTCTATTCCCTCGGGCTGTAACAGTCTGTGACAGCCCAGGGAATGCAGGAGAGAGCGGTTCAGCTGGAGGCTGGGGGCTGTCTGTGGCCGGAGAGAGCACTGACAGGCTCCCCGGCACAGGCCCCGCCCCCAAACGAAGCCCTGCCTCCCGCAAATAAGTCCCGCCCCCTCTGTTAAGCAGCAGCCCTTGCTGCTTGCTGCTTGAAAGCATGGAAGATGGCTGCCTGACCCCCAGCAACAGACTCCAGTGACAGGTAGGCTTAATGTGCTTGTGTCTGTGTGTGTGTGTGTCTGTCTGTCTGCTAGTGAGGAAGCTTGTGTGTCTGTGTGTATGGACTCAGCAGTCTGTCTGTGTGTGTGTGTGTGTCTGTCTGCTAGTGAGGAAGCTTGTGTGTATGGACTCAGCAGTCTGTGTGTGTGTGTGTGTGTGTGTCTGTGTGTATGGACTCAGCAGTTTGTGTGTGTGTGTGTGTGTGTGTGTATGGACTCAGCAGTATGTCTGTGTGTGGACTCAGAAGTCTGTGTGTGTGTGTGTGTGTGTATGGACTCAGCAGTCTGTGTGTGTGTGTGTGTATGGACTCAGCAGTCTGTGTGTGTGTGTGTGTGTGTGTGTGTATGGACTCAGCAGTCTGTGTGTGTGTGTGTCTGTGTGTGTATGGACTCAGCAGTCTCTGTGTGTGTGTGTGTGTGTGTATTGACTCAGCAGTCTGTGTGTGTGTGTGTGTGTGTGTCTGTGTGTGTATGGACTCAGCAGTCTGTGTGTGTGTGTCTGTGTGTGTATGGACTCAGCAGTCTGTGTGTGTGTGTGTGTATGGACTCAGCAGTCTGTGTGTGTGTGTCTGTGTGTGTATGGACTCAGCAGTCTGTGTGTGTGTGTGTCTGTGTGTGTATGGACTCAGCAGTCTGTGTGTGTGTCTGTGTGTGTATGGACTTAGCAGTCTGTGTGTCTGTGTGTATGGACTCAGCAGTCTGTGTGTGTCTGTGTGTGTATGGACTCAGCAGTCTGTGTCTGTGTGTGTGTATGGACTCAGCAGTCTGTGTGTGTATGGACTCAGCAGTCTGTGTGTCTGTGTGTGTGTATGGACTCAGCAGTCTGTCTGTGTGTGTGTATGGACTCAGCAGTCTGTGTGTGTATGGACTCAGCAGCCTGTGTGTCTGTGGACTCAGCAGTCTGTGTGTGTGTATGGACTCAGCAGTCTGTGTGTGTATGGACTCAGCAGTCTATGTGTGTGTGTGTGTGTGTGTGTGTGTATGGACTCAGCAGTCTGTGTGTGTATGGACTCAGCAGCAGGACCGCCATCAGGGCATGACAACCATAACGGTTGTCATGGGCCCGGCGGTCCTGGGGGGCCTGAACTACTCTGGCAGTCCGAGCCCCACATTCCTTATGTGCACTTATATATATATATAGCAGTTTCTGCTATATATATGTGCACAGAGGGCCCCCTGCTACCTGTACATTGAAGAGGGGGCCCAGCAGCACACTCTGTCCTCCTTTCCAGCTGCTCTCTGTCTAACTTCCCTATGCCCAGCACGCAGACCTGTCTCGCAAGAGTTAGTCAGAGAGGAGCTGGAAAGGAAGACAGTGTGTGCTGCTGGGCCCCCTCTTCAATGTAACGCGGCTGGCTCGCTCCACCATGCCACCGGACCTCCAGGGAATGCGATCTTCCCCCTTCCTGGCAGGGTAAGAACCAAAATCTGAAATATACACAAATAAATAAAAAAAATACTCCCCTCCCCCCTATTTTACACACACACACTACATCCTTACAAGCACACACTCTGCACTACACACACTACATTCACTAAACACACTCTGCACTACACACACACACACACTACATTCACTAAACACACGCTGCACTACACACACACTATATTCACTAAACACACTCTGCACTACACACACACACACAACATTCACTAAACACACTCTGCACTACACATACTCACACTACATTCACTAAACACACTCTGCACTACACATACTCACACTACATTCACTATACACTCTCTGCACTCACTACAAACACTACATTCACTAAACACACTCTGAACTACACACACACACACACTAAATTCACTAAACACACTTTGCACTACACACACACACACACTGCATTCACTATACACACGTTGCACTCACTACACACTACATTCACTAAACACACTTTGCACCACACACACACACACTGCATTCACTTTACACATGTTGCACTCACTACAAACCCACTACATTTACTAAACACACTTTGCACTCACTACAAAAACACTACATTCACTACAAACACACTACATGCTCTATACACACTATATTTACTATGCACACTACATCCACTACAAAAACACACACTCTGCATTCACTATACCCACCTACATTCACTACACACACACTCTGCATCTAATGCATGCATAAAACATTACATACATTACACAAAGGTACAATCTGCATCCACTATACACAATGCATCCATGACACACATACTGCATCCACTATACACACTGCATCCATGACACACATACCGCATCCACGACACACATACCGCATCCACTATACACACTGCATCCATGACACACATTCTACATCCACTATACACACACACACACACTTCATCCTTGTGGGCAGACTCGGGACTGGCCCTGGGGGACCAGATCTTGAGCTGTGTCAGGGGCCCTAAAATTTCTGATGGCAGCCCTGCTCATCAGTCTGTGTGTGTGTATGGAGTCAGCAGTTTGTGTGTCTGTGTGTGTGTGTGTATGGACTTAGCAGTCTGTGTGTCTGTGTGTGTGTACGGACTCAGCAGTATGTGTGTATGTATGGAATCAGCAGTCTGTGTGTGTGTCTGTGTGTATGGACTCAGCAGTCTGTATGTGTGTGTGTGTGTGTGTGTGTATGGATTCAGCAGTGAGTTGTTGTGTAGGAAGGGCCCCAGTGCACTGCTTTGCCCGGGGGCCCTTAACACTGTTAAGATGGTACTGCTTGTGTGTGTCAGTGAGCTTCTATTTATTGAGCATGTGTGTGTCCCTGAACTTCTTTGTAGTGAGCCTTGTGTTTATACAAGTGAGTTTGCCTGTAGTAAGCCTGTGTGCGAGTCAGAGAGTTTTTTGTCTGTCAGTGAGCCTATTTGCGCATGTCAGTGAGCTTGTGTGCTCACTGTACTGTATATATATATATATATATATATATATATATATATATATATTGACCTGTAGGAATGGCATACATTTTTTTCCAGGGCTACTTTCCAGTTTGGCTCTGCCAGCGAGTGTGCTTTACCGCTGAATCATCTGTGTGAGCTGCCGCACACTTTAGCCCTGTTACACGCATCTGGGAGCTGCTGTTGACAGGTACTTGTAGTCTAGAGATTGGGACATGGGGTATATGCTCAGCTATCTGTATAATACTATAGTGCTGTTCTCTGTATAATACAGGTCTGTGTCTGTATAATATCCTGGGACAATCAGTGTTCCCTGTATAGTGCTGCTCTCTGTCTTGGGATATTATACACAAACAGATCTGTATTTACAGAGAGCAGCACTATACAGGGAGCACTGACTGTCCCAGGATATTATACACACAGTCATGTATTATACAGAGAGCAACACTATACAGGGAGCACTGACTGTCCCAGGATATTATACACACAGCCATGTATTATACAGAGAGCAGCACTGTACAGGGAGCGCTGAATGTCCCAATGTCTCAAATGTTGGCAACTATGGCACTATATCAAGGGAAATGTTTTTTTTTTTTTTTTAATAATCCCTGGTGGAAAATAATGAATCCTCCACAAGGGATTATAAAAAAAAAAAAAAAAAAAAAACACATTGTGTCGGAGGCGGGGCTTAACATGTAGCAGGGGCGGGGTAAAACTGTGGCGAGGGCGGGGTTAAATGTGCCCCCCTACTTTTGTCCCTGGCCCACCATGTGCCCCCCCTAAAAATGAATCCTAGAGACGCCACTGTCTCCCCCCCGTCTCTCCATCCCTTCTCTATCTCTCCCCCATGACTCTCTCTCTTCTCTCTCTCCCATGTCTCCCTCCCTTCCTCATCTCTCCGCCCACGATGTCTCTCTCCCTTCCCTATCTCTCCCTCCCCAATATCTTCTTCCCTTCCACATCTCTTACATCCATACCTCTCTCCCCCTGTCTCTTTCTCACTCCTTTCCCTCTGTCCCCCATGTCTTCTTCCCTTCCACACTATCTCTCCCCACCATGTCTACATACACCACAAATTAGAATATCGTGCAAAAGTTCATTTATTTCAGTAATGCAACGTAAAAGGGGAAACTAATATATGAGATAGACGCATTACATGTAGAGATGTCCCGAATAGTTCGCTGGCGAATAGTTCCTGGCGAACATAGCTTGTTCGCGTTCGCCACGGCGGGCGAACATATGCGATGTTCGGTCCGCCCCCTATTCGTCATCATTGAGTAAACTTTGACCCTGTACCTCACAGTCAGCAGACACATTCCAGCCAATCAGCAGCAGACCCTCCCTCCCAGACTCTCCCACCTCCTGGACAGCATCCATTTTAGATTCATTCGGAAACTGCATTCTTTTTTTGTATTTTTTTTTCATTCTTTATTTTTGAAGTGCAGTGAAAATACACGTAGTGACAATGACATATGGTGCAATGCAAAACGTTGGAATACAGACTTAGAGTTATGAAACAAAATGTCAAGAGGAACTGCACATTTTTAAAATATGAAACAATCATGCTAGGTAAACTTGTCTTGATAAGTGAAAAGCATGGCATAGGGAAATCGTCAGACATGTTGAGAGTGTTCGTAAGTTTGAATACACATGCTTGAATTGAAGAGGGGTAAGGGGATTAACACCACTAGTTATAGATCAACATGTGTGAATCAGAATATCAAAACTAGAAATAAGTAGACTAAATAACCTCTTAGTGAGTGCTGTTAAATGCTAGACAACTGACTACACCTCATAACAAGGGCATTTTAGATTCTCAGCAGCAGAGATGCTTTAGCCAATTCCTCTGACATGCTTCCGAGAGTGGTCGTCTCTACTCGCATCCATGTGCCGCTTAGTAGTGCTTCCACCGCCTGCCGGGTGCACCAGAGGATCGCTCAGACCACAAGGGTCAGCAGCTCGGTGCATCAGCACCCTTGCTCCCCGAGCCCAGTCCACTGTGGAAGAAGATGCCTGGTCGCCCCCCAACCCTCCAGCTTCAGTATAAGTAACCTGTGAGGTTCTGGGATCGGTCCTGTTCAGTCGTGGGCGGCTGGTTGGTGTGCCATCACCCCTGGCTCTCTGTTCCGAAGGAGAGCACAATGCTGGGGAACCTCTGAAGATCTCTTCCATCCTAGGTGAGGTGAGTAGCAAAGCCCTCTGCCGTGATTCAATCCGATTCCAGAAGGCTGCACAGAGAGCATCAAAGGCTGCATGGAACTTAGCTTCCCAGTGTGGGCTTGATTGCTTTGTCGGAGTGGCGGCCATCTTAGCTGTGACACGATGGCTCATTTTGTCAGGGTGAGTAGTGTCAATTTAGCCTTGTGGGTTACTTTAGCCTTTCCCTGGTGGGGACCGGGATAACCCCCCCTGTCCAGAGGGGGGGGGGGGGAAACGGGGCTGTAGATATGAGGTGCAGACAGGATGAGAGCTCCAGGCCCGGGAGATCGGCCGCTTCTCCCTGCCACAGAACCCCCAGAGCAGATAGGCCGCAGGACAGTGCGTAGTCATAGGCTGCTACAAACTTGATCGGGTAAGCTCCCTGGTGTTCAGGAACAGGTAAGTGTTCAGTAAGCAACTTTCAAAGGTATTATTCCCTCTGTGGGTCTCACTTTGCAGGCTGTATGCAGGGAGCTCACTTCATGCACGTCCGTCCGCCATGCTGGCCCCCCCGAAGCTGCATTCTTAGTGAGAGGAGGGACAGTGTAGCTGCTGCTGATTTAATAGTGAAATCGATAGCTAGGCTAGTGTATTCAGTGTCCACTACAGTCCTGAAGGACTCATCTGATCTCTGCTGTAAGGACAGCACCCCAAAAAGCCCTTTTTAGGGCTAGAACATCAGTCTGCTTTATTTTTATTTTTTTCCTGTGTAATCTAATTGCAGTTGCCTGCCTGCCAGCGTGTGTGTCAGGCTCACAGCGTATACTGTGCCCACTTGCCCACTGCCACCACTCATATCTGGTGTCACAATAGCTTGCATTTAAAAAAAACAAAAAACTTTTTTGACTGTAATATAATAGCAGTCAGTTTCCTTCACACGTGTGCGTTTCAGGGACTGCCAGGGCACAGTGTCACACCAGTGCAACTCATATCTGGTGTAACAGTAGTGTACATTAAAAAAAAAACTAGAAATTTGACTGTGAAATAATAGCAGTCAGTTTCCTTCACACGTGTGCGTTTCAGGGCCTGCCAGGGCACAGTGTCACACCAGTGCAACTCATATCTGGTGTAACAGTAGTGTACATTTAAAAAAAACAAAAAACATTTTTGACTGTAATAGATTAAATAGCAGTTAGTTGTCTGCAAGCATGTGTGTCAGGCCTACAGCGTCTACTCTGCCAACTTCTGCCAGTGCACAGTGCCACTCATATCTGTTGTCACAGTAGCTTGCACCCATAGTACCACTAATCGAAAAAAAAATGACAGGCAGAGGCAGGCCACCCCGCAGGGGCCGTCGTGGTCGTGGTGCTATGATTCCCTTTGGCCCTAGAATAATGCCCAGTGTTCAGAGGCCACGTACCCTGAACTCGAAAAGTTCTGAGGACATAGTTGACTGGCTAACACAGGACACACAATCTTCTACAGCTTCCGCTCGGAACCTTGACGCACCATCCTCCTCCAGCTTAGCTTCGGGCACCTTTCAAGTTACCACTCGTCCGCCTGCCGCCACCACCAACACTAGCACCACAGCCGCTTCACTTGATGTGTCAGAGGAGTTATTTGCACATCAGTTGGAAGAAATTAGTGATGCGCAACCATTATTGCCAGAGGATGTAGATAACAGGGATATGTCTCAGTTAGGCAGCATTACACACATGGACGTACGGTGTGATGATGATGATGTTGTACCCGCTGCTGCTTCCTTTGCTGAGTTGTCAGATACAAGTGAAGCGGTTGATGATGATGATGCGTTCGTGGATGTCCGCTAGAAGAGAAGAAGAAGAGGGGGAAAGTTCAGATGGGGAGACAGAGAGGAGAAGGAGACGAGTTGGAAGCAGGGGGAGGTCGTCGCAAGGTGCTAGTGGCACAGTCAGACAGCATGCATCGGCACCCGGGGTCAGCCAGACAGCACGCCAATCAACGCATGCTGTTGCCACCACCAGAATGCCGTAATTGCAGAGCTCAGCAGTGTGGCATTTTTTTTGTGTGTCTGCCTCTGACAACAGCGATGCCATTTGCAACCTATGCCAAAAGAAACTGAGTCGTGGGAAGTCCAACACCCACCTAGGTACAACTGCTTTGCGAAGGGACATGATCGCACATCACAAACACCTATGGGATCAACACATGAGTACAAGCAGCACACAAACTCAAAGCCGCCATCCTCCTCCTGGTCCAGCTTCCTTAGCCACGTTAACCACTGCTGTCCTCCTTGCCCCCTCTCAACCATCCGCCACTCCGTCTCTCGCCTTGAGCAATTCCTGCTCATCTGCCCACAGTCAGGTGTCTGTCAAGGACATGTTTGAGCGTAAGAAGCCAATGTCACAGTCACCCCCTTGCCCGGCATCTGACAGCTGGCTTGTCTGAACTCCTAGCCCGCCAGCTTTTACCATACAAGCTGGTGGAGTCTGAGGCGTTCCAAATTTTTTTAGCTATTGTGACACCGCAGTGGAAGGTACCCGGACGAAATTTCTTTGCACAAAAGGCAATCCCCAACCTGTACTCGATTGTGCAAAAGGAAGTAATGGCATGTCTGGCACACAGTGTTGGGGCAAGGGTCCATCTGACCACTGATACCTGGTCTGCAAAGCATGGTCAGGGCAGGTATATCACCTACACTGCGCATTGGATAAACCTGCTGATGGCTGCCAAGCATGTAATGCGTGGCTCTGCAGAGGAGTTGGTGACACCGCCACAACTTGCAGGCATGCCTGCTGCCACCTCCTCTACTCCTCCTACTCCATCCTCTTCCATAAACTCCTCGGCTGAGTCCTCTTCTGCTGCTGCGTCTTGCTCCACATCAACGGCACCCCCCCAGCTCCCAAGGTACTATTCCACATCCCGGATACAGCAGTGTCACGCCGTCTTGGGGTTGACTTGCCTGAAAGCAGAGAGTCACACCGGACCAGCACTCCTGTCTGCCCTGAATGCACAGGTGGATCAGTGGCTGACTCCGCACCAACTGGAGATCGGCAAAGTGATTTGTGACAACGAAAGAAATTTGGGCAAGTTGACACATGTGCCGTGCATGGCACATGTGTGTAATCTGATCGTACAACGCTTTGTGCATAAGTACCAAGGTTTACAGGACGTCCTGAAGCAGGCCAGGAAGGTGTGTGACCATTTCAGGCGTTCCTACATGGCCATGGCGCACCTTTCAGATATCCAGCGGTGAAACAACATGCCAGTGAGGCGCTTGATTTGCGACAGCCCGACACGTTGGAATTCAACACTCCTAATGTTCGACCGCCTGATCCAACAAGAAAAAGCCGTTAACGACTATTTGGATGACCGGGGTGCTAGGACAGCCTCTGCGGAGCTGGGAATTTTTTGCCACGTTACTGGACGCTCATGCGCAATGCCTGTAGGCTCATGCGTCCTTTTGAGGAGGTGACAAACCTAGTCAATCGCACCGAAGGCACCATCAGCGACATCATACCATTTGTTTTCTTCCTGGAGCGTGCCCTGCGAAGAGTGCTGGATCAGGCCGTAGATGAGCGTGAAGAGGAAGAGTTGTGGTCACCACCACCAGAAACAGCCTTATCAGCATCGCTTGCTGGACCTGCGGCAACGCTGGAAGAGGATTGTGAGGAAGAGGAGTCAGAGGAGGAATGTGGCTTTGAGGAGGAGGAGGAAGAACAACCACAACAGGCATCCCAGGGTGCTCGTTGTCACCTATCTGCTACCCGTGGTGTTGTACGTGGCTGGGGGGAAGAACATACCTTCAGTGAGATCACTGAGGAGGAGGAACGGGACATGAGTAGCTCGGCATCCAACCTTGTGCAAATGGGGTCTTTCATGCTGTCGTGCCTGTTAAGGGACCCTCGTATAAAAAGGTTGAAGGAGAACGACCTGTACTGGGTGTCCACGCTACTAGACCCCCGGTATAAGCAGAAAGTGCCTGAAATGTTACCGAATTACCGCAAGTCGGAAAGGATGCAGCAGTTCCAAAGTAAATTAAAAAGTATGCTTTACACAGCGTATAAGGGTGATGTCACAGCACAACGGGAATCTAACAGGGGAAGAGGTGAAAGTAATCCTCCTCCTCCCACGACCACGCCGGCAAGGACGCTTTACAGACGTGTTGTTGATGGAGGACATGCGGAGTCCTAAGTCCTACGCATCGCCACAGCCCTTCGGGGTCCACCCTCAGAGAAGACTCGACCGACAGGTAGCAGACTACCTTGCCTTAACTGCAGATTTCGACACTCTGAGGAGCGATGAACCCCTTGACTACTGGGTGTGCACGCTTGACCTGTGGCCTGAGCTATCCCAATTTGCGATAGAACTTCTGGCCTGCCCCGCTTCAAGTGTCCTGTCAGAAAGGACCTTCAGTGCAGCAGGAGGTATTGTCACTGAGAAGAGAAGTCGCCTAGGTAAAAAAAGTCTAGATTACCTCACCTTTATTAAGATTAATGAGGGATGGATCCCGAAGGGACTGACAGTGGGCGATACATTCGACTAAAAAAGGCCTGAAGAGGGGGACGTAACAGGGATTAAACTGATAAGAATAGTACTACTTAACACACCACTCCTATCTGGTGGCACATTAGATTGCACGCGCAGTGTCCCAAATTTGAAGTAGGAGGACTGACCAAGCATCTTTTTCCATCTCCCGGTTCCTAAAATCGATTCCATATACACGTCCCCTGATAGGGGACGTAACAGGGATTAAATTGATAAGAATAGTACTACTTAACACACCTTATAATAACGCAGAGAGAGTAGTCTGAAGAAGAGGAGTCAGAGGAGGAAGGTGGCTTTGAGGAGGTGGAAGACCAAACACAGCAGGCGTCCCAGTGGGCTTGTTGTCACCTTTCGGGGACCCTTGGTGTTGTACGTGGCTGGGTGGAGGAAGAGACCTTCAATGACATCAGTGAGGACAAGGAACGGGACATGGCTAGCTTGGTATCCAACCTTGTGCAAATGGAGAGTTTGCGGTTGTGCAAATGGACTGTTTGCGGTGCGTTAAACGGGGAGTCTGGTCTGTCACTGTGAAGCGGGTGTAACCCTTACACTACCTGATCGATACAACACCATACCTGATGTTTTAAAGCACGTTATTCCAAACAATTTAGGAATGTTAGGTGATTTATGCCCTTTATGGATTAAAACCAGACTCTGCATCAACTATGTAATTTTCCATGGGAGTTTTGCCATGGATCCCCCACCGGCATGCCACAGTCCAGGTGTTAATCCCCTTGAAACAACTTTTCCATCACTATTGTGGCCAGAAAGAGTCCCTGTGGGTTTTAAAATTCGCCTGCCTTTTGAAGTCTATGGCGGTTCGCCCGGTTCGCCCGTTCGCAAACATTTGCGGAAATTCGCGTTCGCCGTTCGCGAAAGGAAAATTTTATGTTCGCGACATCTCTAATTACATGCAAAGCAAGATAGTTTATGCCGTGATTTGTCATAAGTGCAATGATTCTGGCTTACAGCCCAAATCCATAATCTCAGTAAATTTGTGGGCAGGTGCCAAGTCCTTCTGGAAAATGTAGTCAGCATCCCCATAAAGCTCGTCTGCGGAAGGAAGCATGAAGTGCTCCAAAATCTCCTGGTAGACGGCTGTGTTGACCCTGGACTTAATAAAGCAGAGTGGACCAACACCAGCAGATGACATGGCTCCCCAAATCAAGACAGACTGTGGAAACTTCACACTGGACTTCAAGCATCTTGCAGTGTGTGCCTCTCCATTCTTCCTCCAGACTCTGGATCCTTGGTTTCCAAATGAGATGCAAAAGTTGCTCTCATCACAAAAGAGGACTTTGGACCACTGAGCAACAGACCTGGTCTGTTTTTCTTTAGCCCAGGTAAGACGCTTCTGACGTTGTTTGTTGTTCAGGAGCGACAAGAGTAATACGACATCTGAAGCCCATGTCCAGGATCCGTCTGTGTGTGGTGGCTCTTAATGCACTGACTCCAGCCTCAGTCCACTCCTTGTGAAAGTCCCCAACACTTTTGAATGGCCTTTTCCTGACAATCCTCTCCAGGCTGCGGTCATCCCTGTTGCTTGTGCACCTTTTTCTTTCACACTTTTCCCTTCCACATATATTTCTATTAATATGCTTTGATACAGTACTTTGGGAACATCCAACTTCCTTCGCAATTACCTTTTGAGGCTTTCCCTCCTTATGAAGGGTGTCAATTATGGTTTTCTGCACAACTGTCAGGTCAGCAGTCTTCCCCATGATTGTGATTTCTACTGAACCAGACTGAGAGACCATTTAAAGGCTCAGAAACCCTTTGCAGGTGTTATGGCTTACTTAGTTGATTAGAGTGGGACACTGTGAGCCTAGAATATTGCACCTTTTCACAATATTCTAATTTACTGAGATTGTGGATTTGGGGTTTTCATGAGCTGTAAGCCATAATCATCGCACTTATGACAAATCACGGCTTAACCCCTTAAGGACCAAACTTCTGGAATAAAAGGGAATCATGACATGTCACACAGGTCATGTGTCCTTAAGGGGTTAAACTATCTTGCTTTGCATGTAATGCGTCTATCTCGTATATCTGTTTCATATATTTGTGCGTTTCTTGTATGCAGACTACGTCCGCTTTAGTTTGTTTAATGTCGTTGAGGAGCATATGTTGTTTATGTGGCGTGTTGAGGCCCTTGGTGTTGTGTGAGTATATGAGCATGTTCGTTGGTATGTGTTATGGGGTGTAGGGGAGCTGTCAGAGTTCTGTGCAACTCGGGCTTGCTTGTCTATGAATTGCTGTGTTGGTAGGTGAGGGCGAGGTGTTGTGGGGAGGTGGGAAGGGGCTAGTATAGGTGAGGATAATATGTACAGGACCTAGTGGTCTGGTACGCTAGTCGTACCAAGGGGTAGAGGAGCGGGAGCTTCCAGATATGTGGCTAAGTGGGCTCCCATATAGGTATTAAGGAAGAGCTGAAACTTCGTATATGAGGTTGGCAAACAGTAAAGCAGAATAACATTAACATATAACGTTTAACATTGAGTACAGAAGGCAAACAAATATCATTGCTTTACCTGGCGCTATGGGGTCGATTTACCCTAAGTTACACTGTATTAAGGGAGAATGTGTCACGACAGTGACCCCTTCTCGCAGAGTGTAACCTAACTATAGAACGTATACCGGACCTTAGAATGGCCGGACTCACGTTATAGTAGTCAAATGGGATAGCCAGAGGTCAAGGGATAACAGAAGACGGGATAACGATAAGCAAGCCAAAGTACAGGGAACCAGAGAGTAGAGTAGTCGAATAGAGAAGCCAAAAGTCAAATACCAGGGTAGAATACAAATATCACAGAAAGTAGCACTAGGGGAACCAGCAAGAACCACACTAGGGCGTCTTACTGCTGTCAGGGCAGCCCTTTTATAGTGTGGTGTGTGTAGCCTTAAAACCACGCCCCCAAAAGGTCCGGGGGCGTGGCCTCGTCAGGACCTTGTCGGCTTCAAGCCGACGGCAGTGGCGCGCATGCGCCGAACCTAGAAATTCCGAGCTGATTGAGCGGCCGGCGTCAGAAGTGCCGTGCCGCTCAGTGAAGGAGGACGCTGTGCTGCGTGGGTCCGAGGAGGTCAGGTAAGGTATCGTGACAGTACGCCCCCCCACAAGGATGCCTCCTTTCAAACAAACGAACCAGGCGAGGGGCGTGAACATCAGAAGCGTCCACCCACGAACGATCTTCAGGACCATAACCCTTCCAGTCTAAAAGGTATTGAAGTTTACCCCTAGAAAAACGAGAATCCAAAATAGACCTCACTTCATATTCGTTTTGCCCCTCCACAACTTCAGGAAGAGGAGGAGAGGTACTACGAGTAAACCGATTACAGATTAATGGCTTGAGAAGTGAGACATGAAACGAATTCGGTATTTTCATATTAGAGGGTAAACGAAGACTGTAACAAACAGGGTTGACACGTTTGAGAACCTGAAACGGGCCAATGAATCTGGGAGCAAATTTCATAGACGGGACCTTAAGTTTAATGTTACGGGTACTTAACCACACTTTATCCCCGACCATGAACGTGGGAGCAGGTCTCCGATGCCTGTCCGCATTAGCTTTGTACACACTAGCCCTTTGAGTCAAGATTTGTTTAACCCCTAGCCAAGTCTCCCTCATATTCCAGACAGTGTCATCCACACTTGGCACTCCCGTAGAAGGGACGGAACTTGGTAGAGTCAAAGGGTTAAACCCATAATTGATAAAAAAAGGGGCTGTGTAAAGTGGATTCATGGACATGATGGTTGTGAGCAAATTCTGCCCATGGTAACAACTCCGCCCAGTCATCTTGATGAATCAAAGTGAAACAGCGGATGTATTGTTCCAGGCATTGGTTCATCCTTTCCGTAACACCATTTGATTGGGGATGATAAGAAGAGGAAAGGTTAAGGTTGATACCCAACTGTCCACAAAACGCTTTCCAGAAACGAAAAATAAATTGAGGTCCCCTATCAGAGACAATATCATGGGGTACCCCATGTAAGCGGACAACCTCCCTTATAAATATAGAAGCCAGTTCAGAAGAGGTAGGTAATTTATAAAGAGGGACCAAATGAGACATCTTGGAGAATCTGTCAATTATCGTTAATATGACAGTGTGGTTCTTAGAAGGAGGTAGGTCTACTACAAAATCCATGGCAATACTCGACCACGGAGTCTCCGGAATAGGCAAGGGCATGAGGAGACCTAAAGGACGACCCTTAGGAGATTTAGTAGCGGAACAAATACCACAAGCAAGGACAAACTCACGAACATCCTTCTTGTAGGAAGGCCACCAGAACCGTTCCACCAGCAATGATGTGGTTTTATGTATCCCTTGATGCCCTGCCATTTTGGAATCATGCATGAGGGATAGTACTCTGTCCCGATAGGCCAATGGCACATATAGTTTTCCTTGTGGAACAGTCAAGGTAGTGCGATCTTGGAACGTAGAGAGTTCCTCTATTAATCCCGATGAGACTCTAGCATAGACAGTGGCGACAATACGATTCTTAGGGATTAAAGAGGACATAACTTCGTTGGAGGATGTAAAAGGTTCATATTGGCGGGATAGGGCATCAGCCTTAATATTTTTTGATCCCGGCCTATATGTAACAATATAATTGAAACGATTGAGATATAGAGACCAACGTACTTGTCTGTCAGACATTTTCTTGGCTTCACTGAAGTAAGAGAGGTTTTTATGGTCTGTAAAAATGGTAACAGGGATGGGTGACCCTTCAAGCAAGTATCGCCATTCTTTAAGGGCAGAAATAATTGCCAACAACTCTCTCTCCCCTATATCGTCATCTTTTCTCAGTTTCTGTTAATTTCTTAGAGAAAAACGCACATGGGTGCAATGGTTGATCATCCGAAGGTCTTTGAGATAGTATCGCTCCTATCCCTGACTCGGATGCATCTACCTCCAGTATAAAAGGACGGGAAGGATCAGGATGCCGTAATACTGGCGCTGAAGAAAAGGCTTCTTTTAATGAATCAAAAGCTCTCTTAGCTTCTGGGCACCATTCCCTGTGATTCCTTCCCTTCTTAGTCATAGCAGTAATAGGGGCTGTTATTGAAGAAAATCCTTTAATGAATTTCCTATAGTAATTGGCAAACCCCAAGAAGCGTTGGATTGCTTTAAGTCCAACTGGTAAGGGCCATTGCTGAATGGCCTCTAACCTTTTCGGCTCCATTTGGAAACCCGTACTAGAAATGATGTATCCCAGGAAATGCACTTCTTCCTTGTGGAACAAACATTTATCCAATTTACAATAGAGACCATTCTCTAATAACTTTGAAAGAACCAATCTGACATGTTCATAGTGTTCGTTCATGTTTTTAGAGTAAATCAGGATATCATCCAAGTATACTATTACAAACATTTGAAAAAAGTCTCGTAACACATCGTTAATGAAGTCCTGGAAGACTGCTGGGGCGTTGCATAACCCGAAGGGCATAACTCGATACTCATAATGACCATAACGAGTATTAAAAGCAGTCTTCCATTCATGCCCTTCTTTTATTCTGATTAAATTATATGCTCCCCGCAAATCCAGTTTAGAAAAGACAGTAGCTCCTTTCAACCTGTCAAATAGTTCAGTCACTAAGGGGATAGGATAAGCATTACGTATAGTAATCTTATTTAACCCTCTGTAATCAATACAGGGTCTTAAATCCCCCTCTTTCTTAGATACAAAGAAAAACCCAGCGCCCGCAGGCGATGAAGATTTAGTGATAAACCCCTTCTTTAAGTTCTCAGCAATGTATTCCTCCAATACTTTATTCTCGGCTATCGACAGGGGATAAACTGTACCTCGTGGAGGCATAGTGCCGGGCAACAATTCAATAGAACAATCATAGGGACGATGAGGAGGTAATCTTTCTGCCACTTTAGGTTCAAAGACATCTTTAAGATCAATATATTGGTTGGGTATTTTGGTGGTCAATGGTTCCATAGTAGGTATATTGATCAACCCCACTGGTTTGATCGGAGTAATGCATTTACTGTGACAAGATTCTCCCCATTTAAGAATCTCCCTCTTCTCCCAGTCAATCGAACGATTATGCTGGGCTAACCAAGGAAACCCAAGTATTACAGGAAAAATAGGGGATGTTATCTGTTGCAGGGTGATAACCTCCCTATGAAGGAGACCTGTAGATAATACTAGGGGAATGGTTTCCTGGGTAATAAGAGGTATCGACAGTGGTCTACCATCTATGGCCTCAACGGCCAAGGGTGCAGATCTTTTTTGGAATGGGAGAGTATTTTTCTGCCCGAACAAGTGATCCACAAAATTCTCGGCAGCCCCAGAATCAATTAAAGCAAGGGTGGATACTTTCTTTCCCTCCCATTCTAGAGTAATAGGTAGAAGAAGCCGGAGATCTTTTTTATCATTGAAGGAGGACATACACATAACACCCAAGGCCTGTCCCCCCTGCGGACTTAGGTGCAAGAGTTTTCCGGCCGGCTAGGACAATTCACTCGTGTATGTCCCTTCCTGCCACAATATAAACATAAACCTTCCCTCCTACGGTATTGTCTCTCTGTCTCAGACAATCTTGTAGCCCCTAATTGCATGGGTTCTGGAGGGGTAACTGTTGGGGTTTCTGACGAGGGATAAGTCAGAGCAAGACTTTCCGGTACCCTCCTAGGTCTCTCTCTGGTATTCTGCCTATACCTAAGGCGTTCGTCAATATGAGCCAAATATGTTATCAATTCCTCTAGAGTGTCTGGTAAATCTCTTGTGGCCACTTCATCTAAGATTCTGTCAGACACTCCATTCAGGAACACATCCACGAAAGCTTGTTCGTTCCATCTGACTTCTGCAGCTAAAGTACGGAACTCCAAAGCATAGTCTACTAGAGAACGGGTACCTTGTCTTAAACGTAACAAGGATTTGGCAGCGTTAGTCTTTCTGCCTGGGGGATCAAAAGTTCTCCTGAAAGCTGCAACAAAGTTTATATAATTAAAGACAATTGGGTTGTCATTTTCCCACAAGGGATTAGCCCAGGTTAAGGCCCTATCTACTAACAGGGTGATAACATACCCAATCTTAGCCCTATCGGTAGGGTACGCTCTAGGATGGAGTTCAAAATAGATGCTTATCTGGTTCAAGAACCCCCTGCATCCCTTAGGATCACCCCCATACCGGAGAGGCGCTGTAGCCTGATTGGAAGTGCCTGTAGGTAGCACTTCCATGGGATGTTCCTGGGGTCTCTGACTAGGAGTCTGCTCCTCCGGCTGGAGATAAGCAGTACGGTTAATTAAGGTCTGTATGGCGAGAGCGATCTGGTCCATACGATGGTCCAGTTCCTCAAACCTATTGTCAGTACCAAGCCCAAGAGGGTTAACACCTGCAGGGTCCATGGCCCTAGTGTAATGTCACGACAGTGACCCCTTCTCGCAGAGTGTAACCTAACTATAGAACGTATACCGGACCTTAGAATGGCCGGACTCACGTTAGAGTAGTCAAATGGGATAGCCAGAGGTCAAGGGATAACAGAAGACGGGATAACGATAAGCAAGCCAAAGTACAGGGAACCAGAGGGTAGAGTAGTCGAATAGAGAAGCCAAAAGTCAAATACCAGGGTAGAATACAAATATCACAGAAAGTAGCACTAGGGGAACCAGCAAGAACCACACTAGGGCGTCTTACTGCTGTCAGGGCAGCCCTTTTATAGTGTGGTGTGTGTAGCCTTAAAACCACGCCCCCAAAAGGTCCGGGGGCGTGGCCGCGTCAGGACCTTGTCGGCTTCAAGCCGACGGCAGTGGCGCGCATGCGCCGAACCTAGAAATTCCGAGCTGATTGAGCGGCCGGCGTCAGAAGTGCCGTGCCGCTCAGTGAAGGAGGACGCTGTGCTGCGTGGGTCCGAGGAGGTCAGGTAAGGTATCGTGACAGAATGAACCTTCCCACGGACTATGTGAGTGTACCCATGTATGGGTTACCTGCTTAGGGGTGTGCGTCTCGGATGTCCCCCAGGTGGAGCGGCAATTGCGTAGTACGTTCTGCATTCCCGGATGGGGACATCGGTAGGCAGATAGTGCCTGCGGGTGTGGGGGGGGAGGGGTGGGGTGAGCCTTAAAAGCCCTCGGGTTATTCCAGGTGATGGCCTGGTACTTCAAGGAGGCTCTAAATATCCACCCTGGGGGGTGGCAGGGGACGGCATGGCTGTAGTTGTGGTGGCAGTTAACGGTAGAACCTTGGGTATGCCTGTAGACATTACATTACGTGGCACATAAGCCTGTGGTACCTGGAACTATTCAGCACGATATATGACCGGTGCCATGCATTCGTATATAGTGTGTCACACTGAACTGTATGTGCCAACTCTACTGCCTGAGGATATTGGGGTTGTGTGCCCCTTGGTGTCATCCGTATGCGCGGATGAACAATACAGAATTCTTGCAGACATGGAATCTGCATAGGTCACATGGTAACATCTAAAAGGGTCGGTCCCATATCATTAAAGTGTGAACCTAAAACATTATAGGGCTTAACACCTAGTAGGGTGACTTACGGTATTGAGTGAGAGGAGTGTGATGCATGAACACAGACGGAATATACATAGAACCTCGTAAGGGAAAGTGTAGCCTTTTAAATATATATTATAAGGCCTTCGGGTGAGGCATTCCCTGTGGAGTTTGCGCCTGTGTTCCCATAATTAACATAGTGCGTAGGCTGGCAGCACCTGGTTATTGGGTGTAGGTAAGGATGGGTGTGATTGGTCTAAATGCCCTCCAGTACTTGACTCCCAACACTTGACTCCCATACATCTTAGGGTATCCCCCCAGGGAGACGCTCCCACGTGCCCAGGGTCGGAATAGGTAGTGGGATACGGAGTATGTGTAAGGTGGATGATCTGTGAGGTGGTATTGGGTGACTAATATATACAAACAATAGCACTTTAGGTGGTAGAGAAAACTAAACATAGGTAAGCAATATATGATACTTGCGTCAAGCATGCTAGTCACTTTCAAGTTAACGTGTTAGTCCATGTTAGAAGTGCGGCTGGGCGGCGTTTGTCGTGCCGTGATTCTCCTGACGGCTCTTTCAGTAGGCCCCATTTTTCAATGAGCTGTAATCCTTCTTCTGGAGATGGTATGAAGGTCGTCTTCCCATTTTTGGTAAGGATCAATTTTGTGGGGAACACCCACCGGTAACGGATTCCGTGGGTGCGAAGTGCCGTGGTGATCTGGGTGTAATCCCTTCTGCGACGGAGAGTGGCTGACGAGATGTCCGCCATGATGCGCACCTATGGAAAGTCGTCGTGGGGGTCCCCCCTGCTGCGATGAGAGCGCAGGACCAGCTCCTTGATATGGAAATAATGGGCCCTGAGCAAAACACTGCGTGGTATAGAGTCAGGCAGGAGCATGTCCACGGGAATGTCAGGGGCGTATGCCCTCATTAGGCCTCTCGCATAGGCTTGCAGGTCCTCTAGGAGAACTGTCTCTGGGACACCATGGAGTCATAGATTATTCCTGCGCGCCCTATCTTTGTAGTCCGCCATGCGCTCTTCCATGGCCTCCATCTTGTGTTGGAGCGCCTGTAAGTGCTCTGAGGTGGCCTCTAGCTCCTGATGTCGCTGTTCCATAGCGGATGTTCTGGCCGAAAGGTCTCTCACCTCCCTCTTGATTTGGTCGGCGGTTGTTTGCCAAGTAGATATTAGTTTTTCCGCCATCGTCTCCATGGCCTGTTCGAAATGGCTGCGTGTCAGGCGACGCTGGGGAAGGGCTGGGAGCGGTGTCGTCTGCGCCCTTGTGTCCGGCTGGGAGCTGTGAGTCCGCCGTGGAAGAATATTTGTGGCCGAAAAATTCATTTTTTTCAGCTTTAGAGGTAGCCTTCTTGGTCTTAGATGTTGCCATGAGGAGCTTGGTGGATTACAGGGTTTCAGCTCGAAAAAGGGTAAGTTTAGTGGAGCCCTCGTGCCGGAGCAAAGTCTCAGGCGTCCATCTTGCTCGGCGGTTAGCCACGCCCCCCGAGTGAGAGGTTTTTTAAATGAATTCTTCTTAAAGCTTGAAGGAGACTAGAATAACTTAATACATAAAATCTTTAAAAGAAAGGAGACTAAAGCAGTTAGCTCCATAGCCGTGGAATTAATTAGACAATATTACTCAACCTTCAGCTAAAAAGAAATAGGAAAAAGATTTGATCCACAAAATGACAGACAAGGAATGGTGTTCCCCCTTGAGATTAGTTAAAAAACATATACATTGCCTTAATATCATAGAATTTTTTTTTTTAAAGTACTTCATAGATGATACTTAGTCCCAACTAGATTGGCTAAGATATCTGCGACTAATTCCCCACTCTGCTGGAGATGTTTAGCTCAGGAAGGATTTATGATACATATTTGGTGGAACTGTCCAAGAATAATTACATTCTGGGACTGGATATACTCTACTATGTCAGTTTTTAATATAAATCTAAACAAATCTCCAGAAACTGGACTGCTTCACCTTAAATTGGGTAAACTCCCAAAAAATCATCAAATATTGATTCTTCACTGTATTATGTCCGCAAAAATAGTCATCACAAGATCTTGGAAACAAATATCAACTCCAGATTTCACTCAGTATAAAAAACAACTTATATTCCAACTTGAAATGGAAAGGGGAGTTTCATACTCAAATAATAATTTTAACTTTATTCACTTTTATGACCAATGGATTAAAAAGATAAAATAAATATTTTAATAACTTATTTCGTTCAGCTAATTTGTAAGGTTTATATACTTTTTTCTAAATTGAGAAATATACTAAACAATATTATATGTATTTAACTTTTGTACTGTACTGTTTTTGTATAATGTTTGTCTTTAATTGTTGTATGTATAATTGAAAATACAATAAAAACATTTAAATACTAATACAAGATTGTAAAAGGAAAACCAATTAATGATCATTTTAAAATTATGTTCTCTATTATATATGATAGAGATGTCATTAATATAATTATGACTACTCAGAATTGGCTTTGCAAAAATGTGTTGTAGTCCACAATATCTAGAATGCCAAAGGTTGCCTACCCCTCGGCTCGGCAGTATTGTCTCAACAAAAGTGTTAAAAAGGAAAATTACGAAACAACACTAGAGGGCGCCAGATACCAGCACAAAATTCAAAAGAGAGAGCACTGGTGGAATCAAATTATACAATACTACTCTTGCAGCTGTGTATATATACATTGGACAAAAAGGAAAAAGTAAAGGATCATGGCACAATATATTTATTAACAAAGAAAAAGAAAAATAACCAGCATAAAAACACCAACAAAATAGCACTAATCTAAATAAGAAAATTGCTAAAAGCACTGTGCCCAAATAGAGCCAATAAGTATCGGTAGCTCACAGTGACATACAATCAATCCAATTCTCAGAGAGCCTCCTGGATCCTGGATAACTCTTGTGAAATGGCAAAACAGTTTTGTCCCATACCGTTCAGGACTTTCTCAAGAGTTGTGTGTTCCTTCCTCCAGTAGACAGCATTATAGTGGTTTTTGCATTGCAGCACACTAACCAATGTATTTTGGCTTTTCCAAATCTTTCCTGGAATATTTAGCATTACTACCTAGAACATTTTTTTTCTAGACGTAGCAGATCAGCCAAACCAAATGTTTTTGCCATACCTATGTCAACTAGAATAAATGCTTGACATGCTTGGATTTAAAAAAAAATAAAAAAAAATAATAATATTAATTAATATTTTTAAACTTCAAGTTAGGGAGATAGTGACCATAATATGGTATCAATTTGAGATTAACTAAAAAAAACTAAACAAAAAACAAAAAAAAAAACCCCACAAATTCAAACATTTAATTTTAAAAAAGGCAAAATTAAATAGTATAATGGCATCTTTACAACTAATTGACTGGCAGGAAATGTTCTCTGGCAAAAGCACAAAGATTAAATGGAAGGTCTTTAAACAAATGTACAAAAGTTCATTGCTCACAACATATCATTGGGAAGCAAATAAAAGAAGATTATCAAAACCAATGTGGTTTAGTACACGGGTCAGTCAAATGATAAAAGATAAGAAAAAGGCCTTCAAAACATTTAGATCAGAGGGGTCCATTGCATCCTATAACAAGTATAAACCAAAAGGACTTGCAAAATGGTTGGGCTTTACATTAAAACAAAAAACTTTTAAGTATGTTAGGACTGAAAGTGTTGGTCCATTGGAAAGTGATTGGGCGAGTTAATCAAGGAAAATCAGGACAAGGCAAAATAATCGTTGACTGTAGATTTGCAAATCCCTGTTACAAAGGCCTTACAGCAAACAGGTGATTGGCTAACACAGGATAAGGTGCTTCAGAAATTAAATAAAGTTAAGGAAAACAAAGCCACATAGCCAAACGGTATTCATCCATGCATGCTTAGGGAGCTTAGTGTAGAAATATCTATACCACTGTTTTTCATTTTTTCAGGATTCTTTTCTTTCAGGATGTTTACCAAAGGATTGTAGAAAATCAGATGTGGTGCCTTTATTTTAAAAGGGTTCAAAAGCTCAACATGGAAACTACAGACCCATGAGCTTAACATATGTGGTTGGGAAATTATTTGCGCTGGCATACCTATGTGGCGCTGGAAATTACCTTTTAAAGAGGCTAAGGGGGGATAGCCACCTATATGGTGGTTTTAACACAATAGGGTCAGGAACACATGTTTGTTTTCCTGACCCTATAGTGTTCCTTTAATTAAATGTTTTAACTCCTCAAAAATACATATTTGCCTGCATATAAGTATAAGTGAACCTGCAATGAAAATAAATATTTAAATTAATTTGCCTCCATATATATTAAGTACATCACATATATCACAAAGATAGGTGGGATATGTGATGTATTTAACCCCTTAAGGATGGCGGGTGTACTATAGGCAGTCCCCCAGTGGCTGATCCGGCCCTCCTTGGCATCATGGTCGTGATGACGTCGCGATCACATGGACGTATTAGTCGTCCAAAGCTGTGCAGGCAGGGGGCCTGTCTGGAATGACAGACAGTCCCCCTAATGCCTGAAACAAAGTTCAATAACGTTTAAAAATAGTTTTAAACTAAATTATATATATACTTAGATCCTATATATATGTATTATATATATATATATATATATATATATATGATCTAAGTATATATATATATATATATATATATATATATATATATACACACACATACAAAGACGCACTATTTATAAGTGTATTTTAATAGTAATATATATATATATAATAAAAAATAAAATAAATTATATATGCATGTGTAATTTAGTTTTAACTGTATTTTGATATTAATAAATATTGATATTAAAATACACTTAGAACAAAATTATATATATATATATCCAGAACCTTCACTACACCTTTTTCTGCTGTAACCATTGGAGGGTCAACTTGGCCTTGTGCTTAGGGTCATTGTCATGCTGGAAAGTCCAAAAGCCTCCCACGTGCAGCCTTCATGCAGAGGAATGAAAATTGCCTTTAGTGTTCATGCCCCCCCCCCCCCCAAAAAAAAACATCAGTGAGCCACCGCCATGCTTCACAGTGGGGATGGTATTTTCTTCACTATGGGCCTTGTTGATCCCTCTCCACCATGTAACGATAAAGCTCTAATTTTGTCTTGACACTCCAAATTACAGTGTCAGAAGCTGTGAGGGCTAGCTTTTTTTGTGGCATTGGCGCAGTAAAGGCTTCTTTTTGGCAACTCAACCCTGCAGCTTATTTTTGTTCAAATATCATCGCATTGTGCTCCTTGAAACAACAACACCATATTTTTCCAAAGAAGTATGTATTTCTCCTGTGGGGTTTTCTTTGTATCCTGAACAATTCTTCTGGCAGTTGTGGCTGAAATCTTTCTTGGTCTACCTGACCTTGGCTTGGTATCAAGGGATCCTTGCATTTTCCACTTCTTAATAAGTGATTGAACAGAACAGACTGGCATTTTCAAGGTTCTGGATATCTTTTTAACTTTCCATCTCTCCATATTTATAAATTTCCATTAGCTTGTTACACAGGTCTTTTGACAGTACTTTTGTGCTCCCCATGGCTCAGTATCTAGCCTGCTCAGTGCATCCAAGTGAGAACTAACAAACTCATTAACTATTTATACACAGACACTGCAATTCAAAAAGCCACTGGTGTGGGAAATTAACCTTTAATTGCCATTTTAACCTCTGTGTGTCACCTTGTGTGTCTGTAACAAGGCCAAACATTCAAGGGCATGTCAATGTTTGATCAGGGCCATTTGGGTGATTTCTGTTATCAATATAATTTTAAAGGTGCCAATCAATTATGTAATAATAAATGGCTTCATATGATTACTATCCTTCAATAAAATATTTTTTTTTGCATGATCAGTCATATTTTAAAAATCAATGCCAAAATGTCACATTTCCTTCCAGGGTATGCAAACTTTTGAGCACAACTGTATATACATTAAGAGATGACAAACAATGCATCATTATGCATCATGCATATTTTACTCTACTGCTGATTAAGAATTTCCTTATTTTTATCTTCAACTTCAAGTCTTTGCCGGTGTGGATTCTCAGTTTTTTGTAATCATACATACATTATGAGCAAAGTCAAGTACAGCCATTTAACCACTAGATGACACTGTTGTTTTATATCACCCACGCATCGGATTCCTTTGTTATCAAAATTTGGGGTTTCTGGTTTTAATACTGAGTTTACAATTATATGCTTCAACTCTTGTTAATAATTGTACAGATAGTCTATCTTTTGTGACATGTATTTTATGTTCTCTGCATTAGGCAGCAATAAGCACTGTATGAAGAAAATAAGTTATGATGTGGAATAACAACAATTTTTTTTCACTATTATTAATATTAATACTAATTCCACTGTGTACAACACATGTGATTGTAATAATGAAATGCTTATACAATATATACAATGTACTTAATTATACTTAATAATTTGTACTTAATAATTTAATTGTACTTAATTGTACTTAATAATTTGTATGCTTGGCAATGTTGTGTCCCACTCCTTGTTTATGTTTTCTTTTTCCTTTTGCTACAATGTTTTGTTTTTCAAGTTTCCCTATGATGTGTCTTGGGGGGTCGGGACAATATTACAGTCTTTGCTAATGTTCGGTGCACTTAGATCCAGCAAGTTCTGTGCACATTATACTTGCTACTTCTGTTAAAGAGTCTAAGAATATTTTATTCTTCATGAATTTGTTACAATGTATGTATGCATGCTTGGCAACTTTGTAAATATGTTTTGTATATTTTGATGTTCATTGTACAAATGGGTAATTTTAGATTTCTCACTTGGCAGACATGGTAGATGTGTAGGTGACATGTCCCACAACTGGCTTTCTTCACTCTTAATTTTTCACGATTTCTACCATTCACGCTTTTATCTAACTTCAACATTGTGGCGAGACCGCTGCCTTACTGTGAATTGCCCTTTTTCTATGTGTGAATGTGCCCTCCTAAATTTATGTGTTCCCCCTTTGTAATTTTCCCCTTTGCTGTAATTGTGACTTTAAATCCTGCAAAATGCCTTTTAACCACACGGCGGTGCTCCGGCGCACGGAGCCCCGGGCGCTGGACCACCCTGATACCCCATTTAGAATGTTTAGTTAGAATGTTCACACCTCACTAATAAGGTGTGAAAACCGCAGACCGCAAGGGAACATGCGGCGTGTGCTCCCCTGGGTGGCCGCCGGTTCATATCACGAACGCCCACCAGGGGTAGCATTCGTCTCTCATACTGGCCTGCGCACACTGCCTTCGATCCACAGTTCGGGGATCACCCTACCTGCTCCTAACAGAGCTGTGATCACTGTTTACACCATCTTCTTTGTTGACTACAGTGCTGTACACACGTCAGGACCTCCATAGCCTCCCAAATGTGAACTATGATGCTTGGTGCTTACTTGTAGGTTCGCTGGCTGTTGTCTCTTTATCTGCACTATTTTTAATGCCACTTCAATTCCTTATTCATTTAACAATTTTCTAAAATTGACTCCCTAAAAAAGCCTACCAGTAGAAATGTTGCAAAGGGCACTATACTAAAGATTTACAGAGTTTTAAATTTGTTTGTTTCCTTGAAGAAATTAATTATTTGAAATTTCGCATTTTATACTCATGCAATATTTGCTTTCTATTTTTTTTCAAGTCATAATATGGAAAATAGATTATTATATTTGTACTGCACTGCTAAGAGTGTTATGGCATTTTTGTTTGTTTTAGCTGTTTTTGCTATTTTGCTTATTTTTATGTTAACTTATATACATATTATATTAAACAAGGTATATAACATTGTTTACTTGTATATGTTTATTATTCAAAATAATATTGAGCAAATTAACCCTTTGTGTCAACACTTGCATTGGCAATGTGCTGTTAGTTTAGTGGGATTGTCCTCCATAGCACGTTTGGGATATAGCTATTGTCTCACTTATTTGATTGGTTTGAGCATGTAAGAAGCTCGGTAAGATGTCAACTTGCTATGCTAAGGTATGGACATGATAATTAGTTTGTAAACTAACAGAAACAATGGACACTGGCACATGCTCAACATTATCTATTACATTGTCCACACACGTTCGAAAATCCAAGACAATTTATTTTATTTTCCTATAGAAATAATTCAGTGAAAATGTTCAACATTTTGTAGCTTCACAGAAAATTATCAAGTGGACAACTAGGCCTCTCCTCCAAAGGCTAGTATAATGCTCTACATGTGGAAAAGAATATTATTTATTTAATAAAGGCTTGAACACTTTGAACTGTACATGAAACTTTAATATAGAAAGAATTAAAACTTTTAACAAGAGCAAGCCCACTCTGTTTTCAATTTATGTGATGAGTTTCTTCTAATAAAACCACTTCTTCTGGTTCTTTCTTCAGATAATTAACTATATTCCTCCATTTAATGAGGATTTAAACACCTTTCAAATTTCATACATCCACTTCATGTGCTGATTAGCCAGCAGTGATTTAATCATAACAAATTGAGAGTTTTTCCTTAAACTAAACCATCATATTATTTTAAGCCTGTGGTATTAATACAGATTGAGAAAAAAAATAATTGTTCACATTCAGGAGGTACAGGTTTTTGTTTAAATCAACTCCTAATTAAAAACGTATAAGGAATTTTAAAAAGACTTGGATTAACTAACACTAGACTATATTTTGCTCACAAAATAGTGAATGTTGAATAGCTTGCAAGGAATATCAACAGGGAAAATGTATAAAATTCAATTTCAACTAATAAATCGAGGACAAACCACAATTTTGAAATACAAAATGTAGTTCTCCCAGTTATTTATAAAGGGTTCTGTGGGACATTCGGTGTAGATATTAGCAAAAATGTCAAAACAAGGAGCAGTTATATTGTTTACTATTTAGTCTTCACTCAAAAAGCCGCTATACGCCCAACTTTGCGAGCTTCAGGCACATTGAGCTCTTCTTAGAGGCGGCTAAAACGGAGATTGAAAAAATCAATCTTAAATCCCTTCGCATTCGCTCCAAGGAGAACCTCCTTAGTCGACAACAACGAGCTTTGAAAACCCTACAAGATGACGCTGACATCATCATTAAACCCGCCGATAAGGGGGGAAATATTGTAGTGATGGATGTGGACAAATACTTGGGAATGGCCGAACGGGTCTTGAGAGACACCGAGACATACGCAGTCCTTAAATATGATCCTACGGACGAATTTCTGTCCAGGTATAAGGAAATATTGGAAGATGGTCGCAGTGGAGGGTTGCTATCGGGGGACGAGTTTGAATTTATTCTCACTCGCCACCCCAAGGTAGCAACCTTCTACTGCCTACCCAAAGTTCACAGGAACTTGGAGACACCCCCAGGACGTCCCATTGTCTCTGGGATCGACAATCTTACGCAAAATGGCAGCCTATAGATAGACAGAATCCTAAGACCCTTCGTGGAAATGTTACCTTCCTACATTAGGGATACCAAGCAAGCACTAAACAAACTGTCGAGCCTTAAATTTTCTTCCACCGTCCAACTATGTAGCTTGGATGTCGAATCACTGTATTCGTCTATACCTCACGATAGAGGAATTGAACATGTGGGATTTTTCTTAGAGCAGAGAGCCCCTAAAGATGACTTACACACGGCTTTTCTTTTACGCCTCCTTAGGTTCGTTTTGTCACATAACTATTTTATGTTTAACAACCGTATATACCACCAGGTGAGGGGAATCGCCATGGGGACGGCCTGTGCCCCCTCATATGCGAACCTCCATCTGGGTTGGTGGGAACATCAGATCCGTAACTCGGATATGTTAAGAGAATATCTACCTAAAGTCCTATGGTGGGGTCGCTATATCGATGACATTTTGATTGTCTGGCAGGGCACCCCCCAGGAGTTCTCAGATATGGTAGAATTACTCAATTGTAACGACGAAAATCTTCGTTTTACATCCGAATTCGGAGGACGCTCCCTCAACTTTCTAGATGTGACCATCAGTATCAGTGAAGATGGTATATTCCACTCTACACTATTCAGAAAATCTACGGCAACTAACTCTCTCCTACACTGGACTAGTCACCATCCACGACCCCTCAAGGAGGGTATACCGGTGGGTCAATACCTCTGACTTCGGAGGAATTGTAGTGACATCCAGGATTTTATTATAAAAGCGAAACAACTTCGACAACACTTTAAGGAGAAGGGTTACCCGAACCGCTGTCTAAAAAGAGCCTACAAGAGGGCACTACAGACCGAGAGGGGCGATCTACTATGTGACTCTCCAAAAAAGACAAACAGGGACGCAGGAAATATCCGTATGATCGCTACCTTTGATCTGGGGTGGCCAGAAGTACGAAAGTCACTTGAGAGGTTCTGGCCTATCCTGCTGAATGACACACATCTTAAGGGGGCTCTCAGCCCACATGTGGATATTACAGCTAGGAGGGGACGTAATATCCGTGACTTACTGGTACCTAGTCACTTCTCTACTAAACCACAACCACGTGCCACTTGGTTGGGCACTCCCCCGACGGGCACATATGGCTGCGGTAAATGTGTAGCCTGTAAGTTCATCCTCAAAAACTCTAAGATCGTCAGTAACAGTCAAGGACTGGGTTCCTTTAAAGTTAAAAGCTTCTTTAACTGTAACACAAAGGGCCTGGTCTACCTACTATCGTGTACATGCGGACAGAAGTATGTAGGGAAAACATTCAGGGCATTCAAAGATAGGATCATGGAACATGTGAGATCCCCTAAAAATCGTCTCGAGACACCTATCTCGAGACACCTCAGGGAATTTCACCAGGGGGACTCCAATCACCTTAGGTTCTGCGGACTAGAACTAGTGAAGAGGACTCGGAGACTTTGATAAAACACTCAGACAGAGAGAATCGAGGTGGATATATGAACTCAAAACACTTCAACCTCTAGGTTTGAATGAGGGTTTCTCTTTTGCCCCCTTCATATAACCATTAGAGTTAGCTTTTTTATGACATTGAGCAACATATAAACAAACATCACATCTCTGATTTTTTTCTCAGTGTCATTCTCTGTATACACCTGCCATTACCAGCCTTATTGGAAACAATTCTACCAGTCACCACTCTTGTTTTGTCTTTAATTTATATAATCTACTATGTATTATGTTCTTTGTTACTTATACGGTTTTTAGCTAAATAATTTTCCCTCCCCTCCTCTCCCTCCCTATTTTTTCCTCTTCCCCTTCTTCTTTCATCTATTCATCCATGTTCGGACCCTCTACTATCATAAACATGCTATTACTAACATATCTAAGAGAGGTACAATGAATAGGATTGGCCTGTATACTTTCTATAAACTAACTGTGGTCTCTCCTGGCTAGGGCACTTATTTGTTGCCCGGACATACTAAGGATCCAACCCTCTAGGGGAGACTATCTGCCTATATATATATATATATATATATATATAAAGTCTGTGGCATAAAGATAACCATCTTTCACTTTATGCCACTGTATGTGCAAATTTGCGTCATTGTATGTACCAATCTATCTCTATATTTGTGATGCTCTCTTAGTTCTGACACGTTTTGGAGTGTCTGTACATTTTAAAGTCCGTGCGCATGCGCGGACGGCATTCCAGTTTTTGCGCGCATGCGCAAAGGCCGGTCTGGAGTACTTTTCACTCTAAGTTCGTGCGCATGCGCGGACGTCACCTCAGTGATCTCCACACTTTAAAGTCCGTGCGCATGCGCGGCCGTCAATCTTGCGCGCATGCGCGAATGCCCGTCTTCAAATAGCTCTATACTCTAAGTCCGTGCACATGCGCGGACGTCACTGTAGACCGGCGCGCATGCACGAACGATGGATGGTTGGTGATCAGCTACAGCTGATAAGAGGATCACAAAAGGTATTTAAATGGAGGAGGGGGGTGTCTCAAATTGACACATTTTATTCAGCCCTTGAGAAAGGCGGTCAGTCCGCCGAAACGCGCGTCGGGCTCTTCTACCCGATGTATATCTTTGACTCTTGATTTTACCTAACCAATAGTGGACTCCTTAGTCTATTATAGCCATTCTTTTGGGGTGTTTTGAGGTGATTGTGTCTGGTAAATACGCTGGGGTATTGGAGTTTATCATATAGAGCTACTGTTAGGTTGATCTATTCAGCTTCTGTATATTTGAATCCATTTTCAACCTATATTTTCCTCCTCTACATGATCTCCTCTATCCTTTCGATTTCTATGATGTACTAGTTACTTTGCAACTCTCTGACCCCATACAAGGTCCAGGTTGCATTATAATCACCACTATTTAGCATCCATTTGGCTAAACTGCTACATTTAATAGTGATTTGTTATCACAACTACCATATCTAGCATTTACGTTGTCTAAGTCTTAAGCGATTGATACATATTATTCCCTCACCTCCTTCCCCCCCCCCCTTTTTGACTTGAACTTTGGGGCTAAGGAATTTGGCACTTTGTGGCCCTCTGCAAGGTCTAGTTTGTATTGCAACCATCACCTTTAGCAATTAACTTAATTTAAGTTTAGATTGCCACATTTAATAGTTATCTGCATACTCTTACCACCACTTTTGGCATCAACTTTGTTTAAGTGTATATTGCTACACTTATTAGTGATTGATATACCATTCAGCTAATAAGCTAGAATAACTTTGTTTAAGTAAATATTGCTACACTTATTAGTGATTGATATACCAGGCAGCCAATAGACCAGACTAAGTAACGTTTACACTCTGTGGCCCTCTACAAGGTCTAGTTTATATTGCAACCATCACTTTTAGCAATTAACTATAATTAAGTTTAGATTGCCACATCTAATAGTGGTTTATATACCTTTATCATCACTTTTGGCATCAACTTTGTTTAAGTGTATATTTCTACACTCATTAGTGGTCATTCATTAGTGATTCATCTATTCACTGGACCATCACTTTTAGCAATTAACTTAATTCAAGCTTTGATTGCCACATCCGAAAGTGGTTTATACACCTTTATCACCACTTTTGGCATCAACTTTGTTTAAGTGTATATTGCTACATTTTCTAGTGATTAACATACCATGCAGTGAATGGGCCAGATCTTCTGATGAGTCCTAAAGCTATTTGGTTTTTTATACCGTTATTTTCAATATAATAAAATGTATTTATTTTCTACAAGACGCTTACAGTGGTGTGGTTTGAAGGAGAACGGCCCGTCTTGTCACAAGGTGGTTTCTCCTTCATTCTTTATTTTTTGTATAGTCTTCACTCATGTTTGTTTAATTTAAAGGAACAATGCAAGTTCCATAGACATTACAGAGTGCTGTAGTGCTTATGGTGCCAGGAGAGCACTGTCGCCCTTATGATATAAGTTGTCGAACAATCTGCTAATGGTTTGACTTCTTAACTGTAGTCCACCAGATTGCAGTCACTGACTGAAGCTGAGAGCCTGAAGCCGACTTCCTCAGCCAATGATCTGACCCTTCATGGCAAGGCTTCGCTGGGGCAAGCTAATGGAAGCTCCATAGACGAGCTTCCGGCTCTCTATAATGAAAGTGAGGGACCCTAGATAAGAAGACAGATGCTTAGCAAATGGTTGGACTATTTACTTTGGTGTTGCCAAGACACTCTCGACAGCATTTAGTGGCAGTGCAGCATGCTGTAATGTAAGCATGTCACTGCTCCTGCTCCCTCACCCACTATAATACACTGCCCCCACTCCCACCACTCTAATTTAATACTGCCTTCCACCAATTTAACACACTGCCCCCTTCCCACTGCTCTAGTACACTTCCCCACCTCCTTCCCCAATTTAAAAAAACTACCCCTTCGCTGTAAAACACCGCTCCACCTCCCGACTGCCCTCCCCCCAATTTAATACATTGCCCCCCAAAATGTAATACACTACACTACAGGAAGGTTCCCCCAAACCCTCTTTTCCCCTACCTTAAGCCATCTTCCAGTCCAGTCCTGCGGAACGCATGGTTGACATGCTTGCTGTAGTGTTTGTGGTGCCTGGAGTATTCCTTCAATAAATATATAAAATAGAACTAACATTGTGTCTATGAACAGTCAGGCATTGTACATTTGTCTAGCATATATTTTTGCAGCCACTAACTGTTAAAAACTCCCATAAACCACTGCCAACTATAAACAGAGTATAGAGGAAGACACGTAAAATGGTCTTTGACTTACAGCGGCAAGCTTGATTTTGCTTTCAGTAAAACCTAGTTGGGGACCTATGCTTTCGAAAGTGTTTAAAAATGTATGGTTCTTATAGTGTGTATACATTGTTCTTATAATTCAATGTTGATTGTTAAAAATGTTGCTTAATCCAGTATAGCTGCTGAATTACAGTGGAGGAAAAAAATATTTGATCCCCTGCTGATTTTGGACATTTACCCACTGACAAAGAAATGATCAGTCTATAATTTTAATAGTAGGTGTATTTTGATTTTTTTATTTATTTGTATTTTATTAGTTTAAATACTCAAAATACACTTTTCTGTGGTATGAGAATAAGAACAGTGTACGACATTAATAAATATCTTTGCCGTGGTATGAGTGTAAAACATTTTACGATTGCAAGCATCTATTGAGGGCTGCAATTATGGCTATATAACAGTCAGTTGTGAGTCGTGGCTGTATGCTGTGTGATCATCAAACAGCAACAGGTAGAATATCGCAATTACATCATGGATCTAAATGCTTCAGCAGTGGCAGCAAGTTCTCCGAGATTGTTAATCCCTGCACGGCAACTGTACTGCTGCGAGAGGTCCCCAGGAGGAGTGTGACAACTGCCTCATAAAGCCTAGGAGTGTCTCTTTGTTGAAGTCGGCACATAGAAGCTTTTCTTCAGCCCCTGGACGCTCTTGGGCTTGTGTTGCAACTGGTTGTCCCCTTCCCTGGTGTCGCCCATGTCTGCGTCCTGTAGGTTCAGCTGTTGGAGGAACAACTGTAGGTCATCTGTGGAAGACATGCTTGTGGCGAAACCAACCTCGCCACTGGGCATTGGAGAAGCCTGTTTGCCCGCCTCCTGCCTGCTGACTGTGGCCCCTGGGAGATTTGGCCCTTTAAATACAGTATTTGGGTATATTGTATTTTATTATGCTGCTGCTGGCCCTTTAAGAACCATCTGGGGACATACTGTGAAGTTACTGGGTGGCCACCATTTCATGTATCAGAGGCACATGACGAGAACAATGGATGAAGCACATGGTGAGAACAATGGATGGCGGCCATTTTAACTTACAGACACTGTTTGGACTTTTCTACACGGTGCCATCTCGCCGGTATTTGGTGCACAAAGACATCGTGCAGTAGTTTTAAACTATACAACAGGGGACACATTATACAGTAATTAGTTTTCATATAGCCTGTATATGTTCTGCGGAATCTGCATTAAACTGTATCTTCCAAACTACTGAACGGATCTGGGTGAATTTTGGATATGTGGTTCACCCAGATCCCCCGTTTTTTATGGGGTTATTGCATGTTTTGGGGTCCCTGTGATATGTTTTATAAAACTGTATTTCTCTGCCTGTGATAATTATATTACCCATTGTGTTCAGTAATCATATCACAGGCAGAGGGGAGGATTTTGTGTGGGAGTGTCTGTGTGTATTGTACGGATTGATTGGTTGTATTTCAAAACCCTGTGGGCAGTACTATGTTTGTGGATTGTGAATAAAAGAGGCTGTATGCGCCAGTACAGTCAGTTCTACTTGACCTCAAAACAAAGTGTCGTCTCGTTATTGGGGGAATTGGATTGTATGCTGATTGCCAGGAGTGTAAGCTGATTATATGCTTTTCCTGTTCAGCTGTTTACAGCATTCATATGCTTGAGAGCATTTGTATGCTTCTACGGTTCAGTGGTTGTGGTGTCTGCTGCAGTGTTTGGAGTCCTCAGGAAGCGCTAGGAGCATCCTTCAACAGAGATACCCAGTCGGGGTGCCCGTCGATCCGTTACAATGCTAAATGTCTGTTCTCCCCGTGGTAGCACCAGGGATCCATCTGCTCCCCACCTGTATCTGATTCCTGCCTCCCTCAGTCATTTGGCCACTGGTACCAGTTGTCTCAATTCCACAAGCGCTGCGAACGGGATATCCCCATTCAGGGCCTCATTGCTCCCTTCTAATCCCTTCTAATTGCCTACCTTTCTTGAGCGAGACATGATAGCGGAGTGGGTTGTCATATCTTTCGTGATTGCCGTCTCTGCCGTGCTTCCAGCGATGTAACCGTCCGTGTGTGTTTCTGGACCTACACTGTAAGATCCTGCATTGTATCTTGGGAGTGCCATAGTTGGTGCTCTTGTGTGCTTACTCTGGATTCTACCACTGTAAGGCGCTGCCGGAGATCCCCCACCTCCTTCTGCAGCAGGTCATCCCTCCACACCTCCCTCATCTCTGCCAAAAGCTCTTGTATGTCCTTCTTTGTCGCGGGGTATGAGTCTTCACCTGACTCTGAGTCTTGGTATTGGGCCTCTGCTTCTGCCGGAAGCGAGGTAAGACTTTCCCTTTCCTTCTGGGAGTCTTCCGAGGCCTCCTCCTCGCTAGTAGCCTCGGGCACATCTGGCCGGGAGCCCATGGAGTAGGCCTCGCAAATGAGAGCCAAATATCAGGCATTTTGGGTGTCTCTGGAAGGCGGAATTTGTAATTTTTTCGCCCCATTGTTATCTCTGTGTGGGAAGCGTGTATGCGGCTATGTGTGGGAGCCGACAGCCAGGTTTGTGGTGTATTTTGTCCGTCTCTGGTAACATGGTAGGTGTATTTTAACAGTTAGAGACAGAATAACAAAAAAATATCCAGAAAAATGCATGTCAAAAAAGTTATAAATTGATTTGCATGTCAATGAGTGAAATAAGTATTTGTATGAGTGAAATAAGTATTTGTGAAATAAGTATGAGTATAAGTATGAGTATAAGTATGAGTGAAATAAGTATGAGTGAAATAAGTATTTGAAATAAGTATTTTTCTCCCAGTCCGGCCCTGGGTTAAACTGCAATTTAGTGATGTACCGAACTGTCCGCCGGTGAACAGTTCCCGGCGAAATTAGCGTGTTCGCGTTCGCCGCGGCGGGCGGACACATGCGCAGTTCGATCCGCCCCCTATTCGTCATCATTGGGCAAACTTTGACCCTGTGCCTCTCGGTCAGCAGACACATTCCAGCCAATCAGCAGCACTCCCTCCCTTCCACACCCTCCAACCTCCCTCCCAGCATCCATTTTCGATTCATTCGGAAGATGCATGCTTAGTGATAGGAGGGAAAGTTTAGCTGCTGCTGATTAGATAGGGAAATTGATAGCTAGGCTAGGGTATTCAGTGTCCACTACAATCCTGAAGGACTCATCTGATCTCTGCTGTAAGGACAGCACCCCAAAAAGCCCTTTTTAGGGCTATAACATCAGGCTGCTTTTTTTTTTTTCCCCTGTGTAATGTAATTGCAGGTGCCTGCCTGCCAGCTTCTGTGTGAGGTTCACATTGGATACTGTGCCTACTTGCCCAGTGCCACCACTCATATCTGTTTTAACAATAGGTTAAGCTTTACATTTAAAATAAATATTTTTTTTCACTGTAATAGAAGAGCAGTTGCCTGCCTGCCAGCTTCTGTGTGAGGTTCACATTGGATACTGTGCCCACTTGCCCAGTGCCACCACTCATATCTGTTTTAACAATTGGTTAAGCTTTAGATTTAAAATAAATAATTTGTTTTCACTGTAATAGAAGAGCAGTTGCCTGCCTGCCAGCTTCTGTGTCAGGTTGGATGCCTTGCCCATTTGCACAGTCAGTGCCACCACTCATATCTGTTTTAACAATAGCTTAAGCTTTAGATTTTAAAGAAATCATTTTTTTTCACTGTAATAGAAGATCAGTTAGTTGTCTGCAAGCGTCTGGGTGTCAGGCCTACTTCAGCGTGTGCTCTGCAGACCTGTGCCAGCGTGCTTTGACAGTTGCCAATCATATCTGGTGTCTCTTTAGCGTGCTTTTACAAAGAAAAAAGGTTTCCAGTGTAAGCTAATAGCAGACAGTCAGTGTCCTTCAAGCGGCTCTGTCAGGCCTTCCTTCAGCGTGTGCCCTGCACAACCCTGCCAGCGTACTTTGACAGTTGCCACTCATATCTGGTGTCTCTATAGCGTGCTTTTACAACCAAAATGTTGTTTCCGCTGTAATAGAAGAGCAGTTGCCTGCCTGCCAGCTTCTGTGTGAGGTTCACATTGGATACTGTGCCTACTTGCCCAGTGCCACCACTCATATCTGTTTTAACAATTGGTTAAGCTTTACATTTAAAATAAATAATTTGTTTTCACTGTAATAGAAGAGCAGTTGCCTGCCTGCCAGCTTCTGTGTGAGGTTCACATTGGATACTGTGCCCACTTGCCCAGTGCCACCACTCATATCTGTTTTAACAATTGGTTAAGCTTTAGATTTAAAATAAATAATTTGTTTTCACTGTAATAGAAGAGCAGTTGCCTGCCTGCCAGCTTCTGTGTCAGGTTGGATGCCTTGCCCATTTGCACAGTCAGTGCCACCACTCATATCTGTTTTAACAATAGCTTAAGCTTTAGATTTTAAAGAAATCATTTTTTTTCACTGTAATAGAAGATCAGTTAGTTGTCTGCAAGCGTCTGGGTGTCAGGCCTACTTCAGCGTGTGCTCTGCAGACCTGTGCCAGCGTGCTTTGACAGTTGCCAATCATATCTGGTGTCTCTTTAGCGTGCTTTTACAAAGAAAAAAGGTTTCCAGTGTAAGCTAATAGCAGACAGTCAGTGTCCTTCAAGCGGCTCTGTCAGGCCTTCCTTCAGCGTGTGCCCTGCACAACCCTGCCAGCGTACTTTGACAGTTGCCACTCATATCTGGTGTCTCTATAGCGTGCTTTTACAACCAAAATTTTGTTTCCACTGTAATAGAAGAGCAGTTGCCTGCCTGCCAGCTTCTGTGTGAGGTTCACATTGGATACTGTGCCTACTTGCCCAGTGCCACCACTCATATCTGTTTTAACAATTGGTTAAGCTTTTCATTTAAAATAAATATTTTTTTTTCACTGTAATAGAAGAGCAGTTGCCTGCCTGCCAGCTTCTGTGTGAGGTTCACATTGGATACTGTGCCCACTTGCCCAGTGCCACCACTCATATCTGTTTTAACAATTGGTTAAGCTTTAGATTTAAAATAAATAATTTGTTTTCACTGTAATAGAAGAGCAGTTGCCTGCCTGCCAGCTTCTGTGTCAGGTTGGATGCCTTGCCCATTTGCACAGTCAGTGCCACCACTCATATCTGTTTTAACAATTGGTTAAGCTTTAGATTTTAAATAAATACTTTTTTTCACTGTAATAGAAGAGCAGTTGCCTGCCTGCCAGCTTCTGTGTGAGGTTCACATTGGATACTGTGCCCACTTGCCCAGTGCCACCACTCATATCTGTTTTAACAATTGGTTAAGCTTTAGATTTAAAATAAATAATTTGTTTTCACTGTAATAGAAGAGCAGTTGCCTGCCTGCCAGCTTCTGTGTCAGGTTGGATGCCTTGCCCATTTGCACAGTCAGTGCCACCACTCATATCTGTTTTAACAATAGCTTAAGCTTTAGATTTTAAAGAAATCATTTTTTTTCACTGTAATAGAAGATCAGTTAGTTGTCTGCAAGCGTCTGGGTGTCAGGCCTACTTCAGCGTGTGCTCTGTAGACCTGTTCCAGCGTGCTTTGACAGTTGCCAATCATATTTGGTGTCTCTATAGCGTGCTTTTAAAACCAAAATTTGTTTTTCACTGTTATAGATTGAATAGCAGTTACTTGTCTTCAAGCGGGTGTCTCAGGCCTACAGTGTGTGCTCTGCAGCACTGTTCCAGTGCACATTGCCAATCATATCTGGTGTCTCTATAGCGTGCTTTTAAAACCAAAATTTGTTTTTCACTGTTATAGATTGAATAGCAGTTACTTGTCTTCAAGCGGGTGTCTTAGGCCTACAGTGTGTGCTCTGCAGAACTGTTACAGTTCACATTGCCAATCATATCTGGTCTCACAGTAGCTTGCACGCATAGTACCACTAATCCCCCAAAAAATGACAGGCAGAGGCAGGCCACCCCGCAGGTGCCGTCGTGGTCGTGGTGCTGTGATTCCCTTTTGCCCTAGAATAATGCCCAGTTTTCAGAAGCCACGTACCCTGAACTTGAAAAGTTCTGAGGACCTAGTTGACTGGCTAACACAGGACACCCAATCTTGTACAGCCTCCGCTCGGAACCTTGACGCACCATCCTCCTCCAGCTTAGCTTCAGGCACCTCTCAAGATAGCACTCACCCGCCTGCCGCCACCACCAAAACTAGCACCACAGCCGCTTTACTTGGTATGTCAGAGGAGTTATTCACACACCCGTTTGAAGAAATGAGTGATGCGCAACCATTATTGCTAGAGGATGTAGATAACAGGGATATGTCTCAGGCAGGCAGCATTAAACACATGGAGGTACGGTGTGATGATGATGATGTTGTACCCGCTGCTGCTTCCTTTTCTGAGTTGTCAGATACAAGCGAAGCGGTTGATGATGACGATGCGTCCATGGATGTCACGTGGGTGCCCGCTCGGCAAGAAGAAGAACAGGGCGAAAGTTCAGATGGGGAGACAGAGAGGAGGAGGAGACGAGTTGGAAGCAGGGGGGGTCGTCGCAAGGAGCTAGTGGCACAGTCAGACAGCATGCATCGGCACCCGGGGTCAGCCCGACAGCACGCCAATCAACGCATGCTGTGTCCACCACCAGAATGCCGTCATTGCAGAGCTCAGCAGTGTGGCATTTTTTGTGTGTGTCTGTCTCTGACAACAGCGATGCCATTTGCAACCTGTGCCAAAGGAAACTGAGTCGTGGGAGATCCAACACCCACCTAGGTACAACTGCTTTGCGTAGGCACATGATCTCACATCACAAACGCCTATGGGATCAACACATGAGTACAAGCAGCACGCCTACTCTAAGCCTCCTCCTGGTCCAGCATCTTCTGCCACGTCAACCACTGCTGTCCTTCTTGCCCCCTCTCAACCATCCGCCACTCCGTCTCCCGCCTTGAGCAGTTCCCGCTCATCTGCCCACAGTCATGTGTCTGTCAAGGACATGTTTGAGCGTAAGAAGCCAATGTCACCATGTCACCCCCTTGCCCAGCGTCTGACAGCTGGCTTGTCCGAACTATTAGCCCGCCAGCTTTTACCATACAATCTGGTTGAGTCTGAGGCGTTCAAAAAATTTGTAGCTATTGGGACACCGCAGTGGAAGGTACCCGGCCGGAATTTCTTTTCACAAAAGGCAATCCCCAACTTGTACTCGATTGTGCAAAAGGAAGTCATGGCATGTCTGGCACACAGTGTTGGGGCAAGGGTCCATCTGACCACTGATACCTGGTCTGCAAAGCATGGTCAGGGCAGGTATATCACCTACACTGCGCATTGGGTAAACCTGCTGACGGCTGACAAGCAAGGAATGCGTGGCATTGCAGAGGAGTTGGTGACACCGCCATGAATTGCAGGCAGTCCTGCTGCCACCTCCTCTACTCCTCCTACTCCATCCTCTTCCATAACCTCCTCGGCTGAGTCCTCTTGTGCCGCTGCTTCTTGCTCCACATCAACGGCACCCCCCCAGCTCCCCAGGTACTATTCCACATCCCGGATACGGCAGTGTCACGCCGTCTTGGGTTTGACTTGCTTGAAAGCAGAGAGTCACACCGGACAAGCACTCCTGTTCGCCCTGAACGCACAGGTGGAAAAGTGGCTGACTCCGCAGCAACTGGATATCGGCAAAGTGGTGTGTGACAACGGAAAAAATTTGATAGCGGCATTGAAGTTGGGCAAGTTGACACATGTGCCGTGCATGGCACATGTGTGTAATCTGATCGTACAACGCTTTGTGCATAAGTACACAGGCTTACAGGACGTCCTGAAGCAGGCCAGGAAGGTGTGTGGCCATTTCAGGCGTTCCTACACGGCCATGGCTCACTTTGCCGATATCCAGCGGCGAAACAACATGCCAGTGAGGCGCTTGATTTGCGACAGCCCTACACGTTGGAATTCAACACTCCTAATGTTCGACCGCCTGCTCCAACAAGAAAAAGCTGTTAATGAATATTTGTATGACCGGGGTGCTAGGACAGCCTCTGGGGAGCTGGGAATTTTTTTGCCACGTTACTGGACGCTCATGCGCAATGCCTGTAGGCTCATGCGTCCTTTTGAGGAGGTGACAAACCTAGTCAGTCGCAACGAAGGCACCATCAGCGACATCATACCATTTGTTTTCTTCATGGAGCGTGCCCTGCGAAGAGTGCTGGATCAGGCTGTAGATGAGCGTGAAGAGGAAGAGGAAGAGTTGTGGTCACCATCACCACCAGAAACAGCCTTATCAGCATCGCTTGCTGGACCTGCGGCAACGCTGGAAGAGGATTGTGAGGAAGAGGAGTCAGAGGAGGATTGTAGCTTTGAGGAGGAGGAGGAGGAGCAAGACCAAACACAACAGGCATCCCAGGGTGCTCGTTGTCACCTATCTGGTACCCGTGGTGTTGTACGTGGCTGGGGGGAAGAACATACCTTCAATGACATCAGTGAGGAGGAGGAACGGGAAATGAGTAGCTCGGCATCCAACCTTGTGCAAATGGGGTCTTTCATGCTGTCCTGCCTATTGAGGGACCCTCGTATAAAAAGGCGGAAGGAGAACGACCTGTACTGGGTGTCCACGCTACTAGACCCCCGGTATAAGCAGAAAGTGGCGGAAATGTTACCGAATTACAACAAGTCGGAAAGGATGCAGCATTTGCAAAATAAATTAAAAAGTATGCTTTACACAGCGTATAAGGGTGATGTCACAGCACAACGGGAATCTAACAGGGGGAGAGGTGGAAGTCATCCTCCTCCTCCTCCCACGACCACGCCGGCAAGGACAGGACGCTTTAAAGACGTGTTGTTGATGGAGGACATGCGGACCTTTTTAAGTCCTATGCATCGCCACAGCCCTTCGGGATCCACCCTCAGAGAGCGACTCGACCGACAGGTAGCAGACTACCTCGCCTTAACTGCAGATATCGACACTCTGAGGAGCGATGAACCCCTTGACTACTGGGTGTGCAGGCTTGACCTGTGGCCTGAGCTATCCCAATTTGCGATAGAACTTCTGGCCTGCCCCGCTTCAAGTGTCCTGTCAGAAAGGACCTTCAGTGCAGCAGGAGGTATTGTCACTGAGAAGAGAAGTCGCCTAGGTAAAAAAAGTCTAGATTACCTCACCTTTATTAAGATGAATGAGGGATGGATCCCGAAGGGACTGACACTGGGCGATACATTTGCTTAAAAAAGGCCTGATGAGATGAGCTATCTTGGGCTAAAAATGGTCCACACGCTGCTGTATTTTAGCTCTGAATGACGTTTGACTTGCGTGACTTATCCGCCACCAACTAGGGTTCAAGCCGCCATGTTTTAGGGCACTTTCTGCCTGTGAAACAAACATCAATTTTTCTGCCCGCTGCTACAGCAGCGGCTGCAACAATACCAAATTTTTAAGGCATGTGTACATGCCTAATTTTTAGGCCCACTGGTGCAGCACTGTGGCTTCAAAAACCAAACCAAAAATTAAAATCCTCCAAGATGGCACCAATATACCAGTGGTCTAAGCATCTTCCCACCTTGGCCTAAAAAGGGGAGGTGATTCAACAATTAAAAATCTCTGCCATTTACACGTCCACTGATAGGAGACGCGGAAGGTATTAAACTGATATGAACAATACTCCACTCCTATCAGTAGGTCCGTCCCATTGTGATTTATGCCCCCCACCCACCGCGCAGGGATGGGGGCCGGGGGGGAGGAAAGTAGGCCCCCCCATTGTGATTTATGCCCCCCACCCACCGCGCAGGGGTGGGGTCCCAGGGGGGAGGATAGTAGGTCACCCCATTGTGATTTATGGCCCCCACCCACCGCGCAGGGGTTGGGGAGGACAGTAGCTCCCCCCAGTGTGTATCAGGGGCTTTGAGGACAGGTGTCAATCCATACCTGCCAAGTGACCCTATGTAGGGGGAACAGTCTCTATTCTGCTCTGTGTCAGTGTGTATCATGGTCTCTGTGGACGGGGAACAGTCTCTATTCTGCTCTGTGTCAGTGTGTATCATGGTCTCTGTGGACGGGGAACAGTCTCTATTCTGCTCTGTGTCAGTGTGTATCATGGACTCTGTGGACAGGGAACAGTCCCTATTCTGCTCTGTGTCAGTGTGTATCAGGGGTTTTGAGGACAGGTGTCAATCCATATCTGCCAAGTGACCCTATGTAGGGGTAACAGTCCCTATTCTGCTCTGTGTCAGTGTGTATCATGGTCTCTGTGGACAGGGAACAGTCTCTATTCTGCTCTGTGTCAGTGTGTATCAGGGGTTTTGAGGACAGGTGTCAATCCATATCTGCCAAGTGACCCTATGTAGGGGGAACAGTCCCTATTCTGCTCTGTGTCAGTGTGTATCAGGGGTTTTGAGGACAGGTGTCAATCCATATCTGCCAAGTGACCCTATGTAGGGGGAACAGTCTCTATTCTGCTCTGTGTCAGTGTGTATCAGGGCTGGGCTTTGAGGACAGGTGTCAATGTTAGGTTATTTCTGCCCTTTATGGATTAAAAGCAGACTCTGCATCAACTGTGCAATTTTCCATGGGAGTTTTGCCATGGATCCCCCTCTGGCATGCCACAGTCCAGGTGTTAGTCCCCTTGAAACAACTTTTCCATCACTATTGTGGCCAGAAAGAGTCCCTGTTGTTTTTAAAATTCGCCTGCCCATTGAAGTCAATGGCGGTTCGCCGGTTCGCGAACATTTGCGGAAGTTCGCGTTCGCCGTTCGCGAACCGAAAATTTCGGGTTCGCGACAACACTACTGCAATTGGATAAATACTTGCAAAAACATAACATACAGGGATATCATTTCTAATTAGTGGGGTAATAGCTGCTTGATCCAAGGAGACATTTGACTGCTATTTTGGGGTCAAGAAGGAATTTTTTCCTAGTTTGTTGCAAATTAGTAAGCACTTCAGACAAGTTTTTTTGCCTTCTTTTGGATCAACAGCAAAAACATATGTGAGGAAGGCTGAACTTGATGGACACAAGCCTCTTTTCAGCTATGTAACTATGTAACTAGAGATGTCGCGAACATAAAAATTTCTGTTCGCGAACGGCGAACGCGAATTTCCGCAAATGTTCACGAACGGGCGAACCGCCATAGACTTCAATAGGCAGGCACATTTTAAAACCCACAGGGACTCTTTCTGGCCACAATAGTGATGGAAAAGTTGTTTCAAGGGGACTAACACCTGGACTGTGGCATGCCGGAGGGGGATCCATGGCAAAACTCCCATGGAAAATTACATAGTTGATGCAGAGTCTGGTTTTAATCCATAAAGGGCATAAATCACCTAACATTCCTAAATTGTTTGGAATAACGTGCTTTAAAACATCAGGTATGATGTTGTATCGATCAGGTAGTGTAAGGGATACGCCCGCTTCACAGTGACAGACCAAACTCACCGTTTAACGCACCGCAAACAACTGCAAACAGTCCATTTGCACAACCGCAAACTCCCCATTTGCACAAGGTTGGATACCAAGCTTGCCATGTCCCGTTCCTTGTCCTCACTGATGTCATTGAAGGTCTCTTCCTCCACCCAGCCATGTACAACACCAAGGGTCCCTGAAAGGTGACAACAAGCCCCCTGGAACGCCTGCTGTGTTTGGTCTTCAACCTCCTCAAAGCCACCTTCCTCCTCTGACTCCTCTTCTTCAGACTCCTCTCTCTGCGTTGCCTCTCTCTGCGTTATTATAAGATGTGTTAAGTAGTACTATTCCTATCAGTTTAATCACTGTCAGTCCCTTCGGGATCCATCCCTCATTCATCTTAATAAAGGTGAGGTAATCTAGACTTTTTTGACCTAAGCGACTTCTGTTCTCAGTAACAATACCTCCTGCTGCACTGAAGGTCCTTTCTGACAGGACACTTGAAGCGGGGCAGGCCAGAAGTTCTATCGTAAATTGGGATAGCTCAGGCCACAGGTCAAGCCTGCACACCCAGTAGTCAAGGGGTTCATCGCTCCTCAGAGTGTCGATATCTGCAGTTAAGGCGAGGTAGTCTGCTACCTGTCGGTCGAGTCGTTCTCTGAGGGTGAACCCCGAAGGGCTGTGGCGATGCATAGGACTTAAAAAGCTCCGCATGTTCTCCATCAACAACACGTTTGTAAAGCGTCCTGTCCTTGCCGGCGTGGTTGTGGGAGGAGGAGGATTACTTTCACCTCTTCCCCTGTTAGATTCCCGTTGTGCTGTGACATCACCCTTATATGCTGTGTAAAGCATACTTTTTAATTTATTTTGGAACTGCTGCATCCTTTCCGACTTGCGGTAATTCGGTAACATTTCAGGCACTTTCTGCTTATACCGGGGACACCCAGTACAGGTCGTTCTCCTTCAGCCTTTTTATACGAGGGTCCCTCAACAGACACGACAGCATGAAAGACCCCATTTGCACAGGGTTGGATGCCGAGCTACTCATGTCCTATTCCTCGTCCTCAGTGATCTCACTGAAGGTATGTTCTTCCCCCCAGCCACGTACAACACCACGGGTACCAGATAGGTGACAACGAGCACCCTGGGATGCCTGTTGTGGTTGGTCTTCCTCCTCCTCCTCAAAGCCACATTCCTCCTCTGACTCCTCTTCCTTACAATCCTCTTCCAGCGTTGCAGTGGTTGATGTGGCTGAAGATGCTGGACCAGGAGGAGGATGGCGGCTTTGAGTTTGTGTGCTGTTTATACTCAGGTGTTTGTGATGTGCGATCATGTGCCTAGCAAAGCAGTTGTACCTAGTTTCTTTTGGCACAGGTTGCAAATGGCATCGCTGTTGTCAGAGGCAGACACACAAAAAAAATGCCACACTGCTGAGCTCTGCAATGACGGCATTCTGGTGGTGGCAACAGCATGCATTGATTGGCGTGCTGTCTGGCTGTGCCACTAGCTCCTTGCGACGACCTTCCCCTGCTTCCAACTCGTCTCCTCCTCCTCTCTGTCTCCCCATCTGAACTTTCCCCCTGTTCTTCTTCTCTTCTAGCGGGCACCCACGTGACATCCACGGACGCATCGTCATCATCAACCGCTTTACTTGTATCTGACAACTCAGCAAAGGAAGCAGCAGTGGGTACAACATCATCATCATCATCACAACGTACGTCCATGTGTGTAATGCTGCCGGACAGAGACATATCCCTGTTATCTACATCCTCTGGCAATAATGGTTGCGCATCACTCATTTCTTCCAACTGATGTGTAAATAACTCCTCTGACACATCAAGTGAAGCGGCTGTGGTGCTAGTGTTTGTGGTGGCGGCAGGCGGACGAGTGGTAACTTGAAAGGTGCCCGAAGCTAAGCTGGAGGAGGATGGTGCGTCAAGGTTCCGAGCGGAAGCTGTAGAAGATTGGGTGTCCTGTGTTAGCCAGTCAACTATGTCCTCAGAACTTTTCGAGTTCAGGGTACGTGGCCTCTGAACACTGGGCATTATTCTAGGGCCAAAGGGAATCATAGCACCACGACCACGACGGCCCCTGCGGGGTGGCCTGCCTCTGCCTGTCATTTTTTTTTCGATTAGTGGTACTATGGGTGCAAGCTACTGTGACAACAGATATGAGTGGCACTGTGCACTGGCAGAAGTTGGCAGAGTAGACGCTGTAGGCCTGACACACATGCTTGCAGACAACTAACTGCTATTTAATCTATTACAGTCAAAAATGTTTTTTGTTTTTTTTAAATGTACACTACTGTTACACCAGATATGAGTTGCACTGGTGTGACACTGTGCCCTGGCAGGCCCTGAAACGCACACGCGTGAAGGAAACTGACTGCTATTATTTCACAGTCAAAAAAGTTTTTTTTTTTTTAAATGTACACTACTGTTACACCAGATATGAGTTGCACTGGTGTGACACTCTGCCCTGGCAGGCCCTGAAACGCACACGTGTGAAGGAAACTGACTGCTATTATTTCACAGTCAAATTTCTTTTTTTTTTTTTAATGTACACTACTGTTACACCAGATATGAGTTGCACTGGTGTGACACTGTGCCCTGGCAGGCCCTGAAACGCTATTATATCACAGTCAAAAAAGTTTTTTTTTTTTAAATGCAAGCTATTGTGACACCAGATATGAGTGGTGGCACTGGGCAAGTGGGCACCGTATACGCTGTGAGCCTGACACACACGCTGGCAGGCAGGCAACTGCAATTAGATTACACAGGAAAAAAAAAAAGCAGACTGATGTTCAGATGAGTCCTTCAGGACTGTAGTGGACACTGAACACACTAGCCTAGCTATCCATTTTCCCTATTAAATCAGCAGCAGCTACACTGTCCCTCCTCTCACTAAGAATGCAGCTTCCGAATGAATGTAAAATGGATGCTGTCCAGGAGGTGGGAGGATCTGGGAGGGAGGGTCTGCTGCTGATTGGCTGGAATGTGTCTGCTGACTGTGAGGTACAGGGTCAAAGGTTACTCAATGATGACAAATTGGGGGCGGACCGAACATCGCATATGTCCGCCCGCCGTGGCGAACGCGAACAAGCTATGTTCGCCAGGAACTATTCGCCAGCGAACTATTCGGGACATCTCTATATGTAACCCCTTGAAGTCTCTTACTAAAAATTGTACTTTATAGACATAACACTTGTAAACCAGGATTATTCACTAAAGTCAGAATTTTCACAAATTTAATCTCTGTGTATTAGAACTGATGCAAATATAGCCAAGCTGGGAGTTTTCAAGATCAGCTATTTTTCCTCAGTTTTGCCATTTGGATTTAATTTAGGGTTCTGACTTTATGCATAATTCAGACCTTAGTGAATAACCCTGTAAATATATAGCATTTACAGCAGCTGAGATAAATACGGGTAAGAACTGACTCATCTTCTCAAAGGAATGATTGAGAATAGACCACCTTTTTGTTTGTCTTGATCACATGACCATGACAGGCTGGTGATGTGCTTTTGTCAGATGGGCTTTAATTAGAAAATTCCAAGAAGAAGAAGAAGATATGCAACAGTTCAAAGTACTTGAACCAAGAGACACCAGAAGCAAAGTGCCAAAAAACTTTTACAGTAAAAAGATACTATAGTTTAACAGTCATATTTAAAAATGGGCTACTGGATTTTGAATGAAACTACAACTTTCCTAATCATGGTAAGTAAATATGTTCAATTTATAATCTATAATAGTGTGGAAGTTGTTGAATTCTAGAATTATGTGTGGCATTCCAGCTACTGTTAAGATTTAACTCCCAAATCTCTCAGCAATCCACAATGGCCTGACAAGCAGAAACCACATCATTTTGGCTGACAAGCTGCAGACTGTGTAACTGCTTTAAAACCTCCACACACAGACATTCACACACACCCATGCAAAACAAACGGATAGCATTTGTTTTGCAGTTACATTTTCATTCAACACTTTTCATTTTAAATCTTATGAAACAGCATTGTTAACAGTGCCTGCTTCAGCCTTTCCAATTTCAGTTATGGAATATTCTTTTAAAATGTGATTACTTTTCACAACTAATAGATTAGACACAAAGTAGTAATTATTTTTTTTTCCCCTTGCATGTTAAATAGTTTTGTTTTTTTCAAAACTGTTAGGCGTGCACATGTCTAATATGTTTGATCAAGAATTATTGATACACTGTATTGCTGACCTACCTATAGATGGTATTTTCAGACTAGTTGCATATGTATTGGCAATAGTAGTCCATGTCTATACAAGGTTATTCATTGAAGTGAGATCTGTCAGGAATTCAAAGTGAATTTAACAGGGTTATTTACTAAAGTGAGAATTCAAAGTGAATTAAAAGTGAATTTGAAATGTATGGCTAAAATAGGGGAATATTAAAAATCTCTAATTCAGCTACGCTTCCAGTTTAGATACTTTGGCCTGCAAATTGAAATTCACTTTTAATTCACCTTGAATTCTCGCTTTAGTGAAGAATCTCGTTTAAATTTAAGGCCAAAATATCCAGATTGAAAGCATTGGCCAATCTGACTAAACGTTCACTTTCATTTTGAATTCCAGATGATTCTCACTTTAGTGAAAATGTTTAAATAAGATTTGTGTTCATGAGTCATCACATCTTGGCTTCCTTGTTTGCTAATTCATTATAGGAAAATCAAAGGACTCAATCAGTTGTATTGTCACTTGCACATCATTATACATTCTTAACAGGTATCCATTAATCTGTAGTTATGGATTGTGGAAAATTGACAAGAAAAGTGCAAATTTTAGGCCAATTATTTACAATTTCTGCACAAGTAAATAAACGTTATTATTAATAAATAATAATAATAATAATAATAATAATAATATAGTGGATCATTAACCAGTAGGTCAGAACCACTACTCTCCACTGGTGAGTTTGCTCAGACAAGTTAAATATGATGTAGAAGTGTTTGTGGTTGTGATTTAAATATCACAGTGTATATTTTGTTAGGTTATGAAAATAGATATTGTGTAATAAATGATCAAGGTTAATTATTAAACTGAGAATTTAAGGTGAATTCAAAATAAATTTAAAATCTAAACTCAGAATAGCCAAATTGGAAAATCAGCTATGCTTTCAGTTTGCTACTCTATCCTTAATTTGAAATTCTCTTTGAATTCACTTTAAAGTCTCACATTAGTGAATAACCCAATGTATTGTATGATATGGAAATAGACTCACCGTAGAAGAGAATATGAAAATAACACAATAATATTAACCACGTCTGTGATTCAAATTGATCATAGACAAGGAAAGGAAAAACAAATTTTAAAAAAATGCAATTCAGAAAGCCATAACTACTACAAAGTGCTGGGGGTGTTCTTTGTGGTGCTTGGAGTGTTTCTTTAAAGAAGCTAGGAGCTTGAAAGAGTGCAGAGAACGACTATAAAATTAATGTGAGAAATGGAAGAATTTTAGCATTGACGAAATTATGGCTGCTACAGAAGTTCTATAATTGTCTCCATAGATGAGCATGATGTTCTCCTGATTGAAGGGGTCTTACTACTGCTGCAGGCGGTATAGAGCATCCGCAGGGAACTGTAAATCATTGTTTAAGTTTTATATATATATATCATTTTTATTATTATTATTATTATATTCATGGTAGCAGACCTTTAAATAAAACAGTCTGATATTTGCTTTTTCCTTGAAGGTAACCTGGCTGGGATTAAACATATATCTATTCATTGATACCTTTTTGTGGTACGAGAAGGCGGAATCTTTTCTCTATACACGAATTATTCTTGGTGTAAGTATTATTTTATTATTGAACATGTATTTCTAATTCTAATTCAGTGTTATGTTTGATAAAAATGAAATATATTATTTTCTGATACAGTCAGCCTTGGCATGGGCAAGAGCTTCTGCAATGTGTCTCAACTTCAACTGCATGCTTATCCTGTTGCCAGTTTGCCGAAATTTTATTTCATTCCTTAGAAGAACGAGCACAGTAAGTTATTGTCTTCTTTCATGATTCATCTATCATCTCTGTCTAAAAGTCATATATTTAGTGATATTGTAAAAAAGTGTCTTGCCAATAAATGAAATGAGACATAGTCACTCATTTTACTGTTATAAAATTATTAGTAAGTATTAATGTGCTGGATATTTTATTTACAACCACTAGTTACTTTTGAATGGGTCATAACGGTAGGAGACTGGATGTGCAGTGGTTCAGCTTGAAACACTGCATCTCTCGAGATATTTTTAATTGTGTGCTGGACGCTAGTTGCACCCCAAGCACACGCAACTTGGGCAGCCTAGAACTCTGTTTCAAGCTTCCTCGTGTCAATTCTATGCATAAATTATGTCTGTCGCAAGCAAGAACTGCACGCTGGCGACAGACATAACTGCTTCTCTCTTGCCTGCAGAGCCTGCAAGGGAGAAGCTCTTGTCTTCCTCCCACCCCCAGGGCCGCCATCAGGGGGTGACAACCGTGACGGTTGTCACGGGCCCGGCGGTCCTGGGGGGTCCGGACTGCTTTGGCAGTCCAGGGCCCCACAATTACTCTCTGCACCTACATATAGTGATGATCGCTATATATAGGTACAGCCGCGTGTCCCCTCCCCCCCCCCCCCGGCTCCCTAGACTTGCAGAGGGGGCCCAACGGAATGTAGCTGTACTTTACAGCATTTCCTGCTCTCTAACTCCTGCGAGATGTGCGGCTGTTAGAGCGTTGCCATGGCAACGCTCCGCGCGGCGCGCATAACACATCTCGCGGGAGTTAGAGAGCAGGAAATGCTGTAAAGTACAGCTACAGTCCGCTGGGCCCCCTCTGCAATGGGGGGGGGGGGGGCACAATGGCACCAGACCGGGCCACCAGGGATCAAAGAATCTTCCCCCCTCCCTGCACCAGCTAAGAAACAGGGAGGGGGCGAATAACGTTACATTTACATGCATACACTACTAAACACACACACACACACTGCATCCACTACACTGACACACACACACACTGCATCCACTACACTGACACACACACTGCATCCACTACACTGACACACACACACACACTGCATCCACTACACTGACACACACACTGCATCAACTACACTGACACACACACACTGCATCCACTACACTGACACACACACACACACTACATCCACTACACTGACACACACACTGCATCCACTACACTGACACACTGCATCCACTACACTGACACACACACACACACTGCATCCACTACACTGACACACACACTGAATCCACTACACTGACACACCCACACTGCATCCACTACACTGACACACACACTGCATCCACTACACTGACACACACACTGCATCCACTACACTGACACACACACTGCATCCATTACACTGACACACACACACACACTGCATCCACTACACTGACACACACACACTGCATCCACTACACTGACACACACACTGCATCCATTACACTGACACACACACTGCATCCACTACACAGACACACACACTGCATCCATTACACTGACACACACACACTGCATCCACTACACTGACACACACACACACACTGCATCCACTACACTGACACACACACTGCATCCACTACACTGACACACACACTGCATCCATTACACTGACACACACACTGCATCCACTACACTGACACACACACTGCATCCATTACACTGACACACATGCACACTGCATCCACTACACTGACACACACGCACACTGCATCCACTACACTGACACACACTGCATCCACTACACTGACGCACACACACTGCATCCATTACACTGACGCACACACACTGCATCCACTACACTGACACACACTACATCCATTACACTGACACACACACTGCATCCACTACACTGACACACACACACACACTGCATCCACTACACTGACACACACACTGCATCCACTACACTGACACACACACTGCATCCATTACACTGACACACACACTGCATCCACTACACTGACACACACACTGCATCCATTACACTGACACACATGCACACTGCATCCACTACACTGACACACACGCACACTGCATCCACTACACTGACACACACTGCATCCACTACACTGACGCACACACACTGCATCCATTACACTGACGCACACACACTGCATCCACTACACTGACACACACTACATCCATTACACTGACACACACACTGCATCCACTACACTGACACACACACACACACTGCATCCACTACACTGACACACACACTGCATCCACTACACTGACACACAGACTGCATCCATTACACTGACACACACACTGCATCCATTACACTGACACACACACTGCATCCATTACACTGACACACACACACTGCATCCACTACACTGACACACACACACTGCATCCACTACACTGACACACACACTGCATCCACTACACTGACACACACACTGCATCCACTACACTGACACACACACTGCATCAACTACACTGACACACACACACTGCATCCACTACACTGACACACACACACACACTACATCCACTACACTGACACACACACTGCATCCACTACACTGACACACTGCATCCACTACACTGACACACACACACACACACTGCATCCACTACACTGACACACACACTGAATCCACTACACTGACACACCCACACTGCATCCACTACACTGACACACACACTGCATCCACTACACTGACACACACACTGCATCCACTACACTGACACACACACTGCATCCATTACACTGACACACACACACACACTGCATCCACTACACTGACACACACACACTGCATCCACTACACTGACACACACACTGCATCCATTACACTGACACACACACTGCATCCACTACACAGACACACACTGCATCCATTACACTGACACACACACACTGCATCCACTACACTGACACACACACACACACACTGCATCCACTACACTGACACACACACTGCATCCACTACACTGACACACACACTGCATCCATTACACTGACACACACACTGCATCCACTACACTGACACACACACTGCATCCATTACACTGACACACATGCACACTGCATCCACTACACTGACACACACGCACACTGCATCCACTACACTGACACACACTGCATCCACTACACTGACGCACACACACTGCATCCATTACACTGACGCACACACACTGCATCCACTACACTGACACACACTACATCCATTACACTGACACACACACTGCATCCACTACACTGACACACACACACACTGCATCCACTACACTGACACACACACTGCATCCACTACACTGACACACACACTGCATCCATTACACTGACACACACACTGCATCCACTACACTGACACACACACTGCATCCATTACACTGACACACATGCACACTGCATCCACTACACTGACACACACGCACACTGCATCCACTACACTGACACACACTGCATCCACTACACTGACGCACACACACTGCATCCATTACACTGACGCACACACACTGCATCCACTACACTGACACACACTACATCCATTACACTGACACACACACACTGCATCCACTACACTGACACACACACACACTGCATCCACTACACTGACACACACACTGCATCCACTACACTGACACACAGACTGCATCCATTACACTGACACACACACTGCATCCATTACACTGACACACACACTGCATCCATTACACTGACACACACACACTGCATCCACTACACTGACACACACGCACACTGCATCCACTACACTGACACACACACTGCATCCACTACACTGACGCACACACACTGCATCCATTACACTGACGCACACACACTGCATCCACTACACTGACACACACTGCATCCATTACACTGACACACACACTGCATCCACTACACTGACACACACACACACACACTGCATCCACTACACTGACACACACACTGCATCCACTACACTGACACACACACTGCATACACTACACTGACACACACACTGCATACACTACACTGACACACACACACACTGCATTCATTGCACTGACACACACACTGCATTCATTACACTAACACACACTGCATTCATTGCAGGGGGAGGCCGGCCGGGCGGGGAGGGGGGGTGTGGGGGTTCCAGACCTTGTGCTTTGTCAGGGGCCCCACAATTTCTGGTGGCGGCCCTGCCCACCCCTGAATTGAGCCCTCTTTCTTCCCAATCCCCTCTGTTTGTTTTGATAATTACCCACCTTCCTTCGCCTCCTACCTGCACCTGAGAAGCCTTTGATTAGATCGTGGGCATATAGACTAATGGCAATAGGGCATTATTCTATTAACTGTGAAAAAAACGCTTGGAGAAATCCTTTAACTTACAATACAAATAGGGTTTTTTTTGTTTTTGACTGTTCAAAACAAAAATCCATATTTCGTGACATCAGACAAAAGTTTGGCAGGTCTGATGTTAGGAGGGGAAGGGTGTGCATGTGCATGGAACTAACATCGTGGACAATACTGAGATCCATAAAGGGCAATTCATCTACTTTCTTCTTCAATGCTAGAGCAAGAGCATCCTCCAATGCTTTTGTATAACTTTATGAAGTTTATGAAACTGAGTACAAGACTAAGAGATACATTTTAGTTAAATGGATTTGTTCAACAAATATCCCTACAGATTCCAGCATTGGATAATGCAAGCAATTCAGATCTATCTATCATTCTTAACTACTTGAATTACTTCTGGTGAAAGCAGCCTCTATTCAGAACCCTATCAGTTATGTTTATCAATTTCAATCTTGGAAATATCAGATTGAGACACAATCCTCCCTACACATACTGTCTGGTCCCTGTTCAAGTACTGATAATGCTGTAGTGTCATTTATGCAATGGAAACTTTAATTTCATCTATATTTTAACACCATTCATTTCCTGAGCCTGTCACCTCACCTGCTCAGCCAAAGGATGGCTTTAATATGTGAATTAAATAGACAGTGCTAATGTGGAAGTGTAATATATTTATCAATATTCCAGCAAGCGGGGGCTGGCAGCAGGGTCCTAAGGGACCTCTTGTTTGATCAAGCTTCACAAAAACAGCTTGATCAAGAACAGGGTTATGGCACCCTCAACCTAATTGCACTAAAACCACTACACTGGTATATATTGGTTATGACGAGTTAACTGCTTCTGTAATATTACAATAGCTTACACTCAAATAAAAAAAAAAATAGTTGAAAAAAAAAAAAAGACTAATAGAGTAATTTTTCTTATAGTGCTGCAGGGGAAATCTAAGGAGAATACTGGACAAAAACATTACTTTTCACAGACTGGTTGGTTATATGATCACATTACATGCAGGTAAATAAATGTCACCATTTGTATTTGGCTCAGAAATATGTGACATCTCGACAGCACTGAAGAAACAAGTTATAATTGAATAGACTATAGTTCAAAGATGCCTCTTGTCCCTATGTCTTTGCACACACTTATTTATAACTACAGCAATTTGCATGTTTAGGTACCATAGCAACTTAATCTAAAATAATTTGTTATGGTGCCAGTAGGCCCCCAACGGTTTATCCCCAAAGTGAGCCTCAGCTCCCCCAGATGGATCTGGTTTCTGATCTTAGTTTTAGGAAGCACGGAGTGTGGCTTGGCAGGGGAGCCAGGTGATTGGCTGAACACAATCAGTTGACGCTCTCCACCAGTCAGTGACTCCCATTCATAAAACTGTCTTGAAAAAGGTATGATTGCTACAACATATCCTTGTGAACAAGATCTCTGATCCATATATTTCACATGCAAACACATGACATTTCCCTTTGAAATGTTTCTGGCACACAGAACATCTCAATTTAAACAGTTATAGCTTGCACCTCTACATGACATATAACAATGCCCCAAGTTCTAAAGCGTCACAGACAACCTTCTTGAGTGTCAGTGGGACATACGACATCCCTGCCATGGTTTACTATTATTCTACGCATGTAAAAGGAGCACAACGGAATTGTGTCATTATGCTTTTTTTTTTTTTTTTATATTCTTTATTTTTGTTGGGCATAGTAACAAAACAATGTGATTCATAATGCCAAAACAGCATAAACAGACATTGTGCAACAAGTCAGTGCATTGTGGTTAGCATTGAGACTACACAGCACATTTTATATTTAACGGCAGTCTACATGGACAGTGACGTGTGGAGAAGGGCAAACAATAGGGCTGATAAGACCTGGTACACATCAAAACCATTTTGTGTGAGGACTCTTGTGTGTATGCTATAATAATATCTAAGGTATAGACCTGTGTTTGGGGGGGTAATTTATGGCACTTCACTGGTAAGCCAATATGGTGACTGTGCCCTTTTAATAGATAAATTAATTGTGATTGAAGGGGGAGAAAAACAGGACTGCAAACTTGTTTTAGTCCAGTAGAAAAGGTTAATTTCTGATACACCTCGTTTATGTAGTAATAAGAACTCTTTCAGGCCAGTTGCTAATTACATAACTTTCTTTGTCTCTCAAAAAATGGATGATCAGTAGAATTGCGTACATCAGAACCCAAACTAACCCTGGTGGCTGAGGGTTACTTCTGTATTGTTTGACAAAGTACATGTTTTAGTAATTTGTATTTTACATTTTTGTACTATTGAAATAATGCATTTCATCTTCCGAAATTTATATAAATGAAAGTCACGGAAAATATGTTTTTATGTCAGATGCAAAGTGCAAAGTAGAATGAAAAGTGAAAAGCAGAATTATTTCACTCAATTGAAAGTTGTCTTCACTGCTTTTAGGCATTGTTTAATATAATCAGGCTTTTCAGCATTTACAATATACAAGGTCTATTTCACTAGCATCAACCATTATCTTGCTGCGTCAATAACAGGTTTTCCTAATAGAGGTGAACAACCTTGAAAGAGGTGCATTTAGATCTATGTTTACATGCCAACCTTTAATTTCTCATCGGTTCTCACATTACTTCAAAAGCAAGCTTTAATTGCTAAAATTGGAAGGGATGTAATTATAGCCTGTTGGAGCTAGTGCATGTTCAAAGAAGGATACACAACATTGTTATCTGTAATCAACAGCACAATTGAAAATCCACTCAAGGGATCAGTACTTATGCTGGCTTTTTGCCTTCCTGGATTCCTGTACATCATGAATGCCGATATAATGCTAGCATTGTATTATTAAACCCTCTTCTCAGACTTATAACCGACTTATCAACAATTATTTCCAACTGTTAAATTTGTCTAAAAAAAAAAAGTTTAATGAAAGCATTTGTACGTTATAATTGTGTCAATCAGCCTCCAAAAGTGCAGTAACAGCTCTGCTCGTTCATGTTATCCCTTGATTTGCACTCTGTATCTGAATGTACTGCGCACACTGTTATATCTGGTACTTTGTTAGGCTGTTGCTTCATGAGAAAAGATTCAAGAGTGCACTTACGTACTTACAAGCATATAATTGTATTCCATTTAGGTTTTACTTAATGTTGGTTGTAATACTTGTAAGTACATTATTTTACTAGGTAGAGCTATTTTTGTTTTGTTTTCCCATTAGGAATCTCTCACTCCTCTATCAATAACACTGAAATACTCATAGTCTATACAATAGTCAATGCTACCTATATAAAGCTGATAATATGATGTTCATAACCCTACTTAAAGATGCCAAGTTACACGGCTCAACCGACTGTATCTTTGTCACCCCTCGCCGGCCCCCAGGTTAGGCATTGTCATCTGTTTTTTTTCTTTTCTTTTTTATATTCTTAATTTATTTTCTATGATTTATATTTAAAAAAAACAAAAGAGATATGCATATCATGACCAGTTTTATAATATTTCAATGAGGAATCCTAGAGAGTTTATTAGCAAATTTTAGGAAAATAGCACAATTTTTATTTCCAACCAATAGGGGATGACTACTTACTAGGCTTTCCTAATTGTGTGTTAATAGCCTTTAACTGCTCAGTGTTGCTTCAATTACACTGTTACCAGCTGTTGTGCTATTACTTGTGACTCATATTCTCATCTACTTACTATCATGTCTTGCATATACTTTATTGTTGTGATCATACCTCAATAATACTTGAACAAGATTAACCATTAGGTGACTTTAGGCAGCTGCCTATGACCCAAGAATTACATAGGGGCTTCTGAACCATGCATTTCCTTGGCTACATTCACAACTCTATGAAAAGAGTGAAGGAGGAGATAACAAGTAACCTGTGTAGGGCCCCATGAGTTCTTAATCCTTCTCTGAGAGGAACTTTAATGTTTCAAATTTTTATGTTTAATAATGTGCCTATCCCAGTTATTGAATTTAGTTTTTCGTATGGCGAACAGATAAACTGTGTAATAGGTACTAATATTTCTAATAAAGTTTGATGTTTTCTCTAATTTTAGAAACATAGAATGTGACAGCAGATAAGAACAATTTGGCCAATCTAGTCTGCCCAATTTTCTTAATACTTGCATTAGTCTCTTATATCTAGGATAGCTTTATGCTCATCCCACTCATGCTTAAGCTCCCTCACTGTGTTGACCTCTACCACTTCAACTGGAAAGCTATTCCATGCATTCACTACCCTCTCAGTAATAAGAATACTTCCTGATATTATTTTTAAACCTTTGCCCCTCTAATTTAAGACTACAGTGGTACCTTGGTTTACAAACGCCTCGGTTAACATCATTTTTGGTTTACAAATGAAAATCCATTGAAAATAATGCCTCGGTTTACAAATTATTTTCGCAATACAAAGTTTCCCCAGGATGCATTATACCTGGGAGGTTTATAGCGCCACCCCCATGCTGGAGTCTGTGGGAAGCACGTGGCGTCAAGTGTGGAGATTTTGGAGCAGTTTTTGCATCAAGTTTTGGAGCCATTCTGGAAATCTTTTGCAGTGGTTGTGGAACTTTTTGGTGCATTTTTCAAGCGGTGGAAAGTTGGGAGCTGAGCTTCATTGTTTTTTCTGACCTCCGGAACGGATTAATTGGTTTTCAATGAATTCGTTTAGGAAACCATGTTTCGGTTTACGGATTTTTTGCAATACAAAACGTCCCGGAGAACGCATTAAAATCGCATTAAAATCGTAAACCGAAGTACCACTGTATTTACTTTTGTTGTGGTAGCTTTTCTTCTTTTATATATACTCTCCTCCTTTACTGTGTTGAACTCTCTCCAAAGTATTAATATCCTTCTCGACATATGGTCTCCAGTACTGCGTACAATGCTCCAAGTAAGGTCTCACCAGTGTTCTGTACAATGGCATGAGTACTTCCCTCTTTCTACTGCTAATACCTCTCCCTATCCAACCAAGTATTCTGCTAGCATTTTCTGCTGCTATATTACATTGTCTGCCTACCTTAAAGTCATCAGCAATAATTACCCCTAAATCACTTTCCTCAGATATTGAGGTTAGGACTGTTTCAAATATTCTATACTCTGTCTTTGGGTTTTTACGCCCAAGATGCATTATCTTGCACCCATCTACATTAAATGTCAGTTGCCACAGCTCTGACCATTTTTCTAGTTTACCTAAATCACTTCCCATTTGGCTTATCCCTCCTGGAACATCAACCCTGTTGCAAATCTTTCTATCATCAGCAAAAGGACAAACCTTACCATCAAGACCTTCTGCTACATCACTAATAAAAATATTAAAGAGAATAGGTCCAAGTACAGACCCCTGAGGGCACCCCACTGGCAACAAGACCTTGCTTCAAATATACTCCATACCCCTTTCAATATTCAACAATATTGTAATCCAAACAGGTTGCAGTTTATTGATAAGCCTTTTATGTGCGACAGTGTCAAAAGCCTTACTGAAATCTAGATAAGAAATGCGACTGCACCACACTGATCTATTATTTTACTTATCCAATAAAAAAAACAAGATGAGTTTGGCATGATCTCCCTGAAGTAAACCCATATTGTTTCTGATCTTGAAATATTTTAGATGTTCTACAATCCTATCCTTTAACATGGATTCCATTACTTTCCCCACTGCTGAAGTATGGTTTACTGATAATTGCCATGCTTATATCATGAATATCCCTTTTCCTGAAAGTTGTGTTAATTTCACCTTGACCCTCATTACACACATTCACATCCATGTCCAGCCATTGCATATTATAGGTCCCCACTCCATTTAATGACCATTTGCCCTAGGAGGGGCACATTGTCATAGGAGTGACTAGATGGCTTCTTTTTAAGTTGTGAACATTTTCAGTTGCATGCACCTCTATAGCTGCTCAAATGTGGCTTGAAGCATGTCTGAATAATATAAGGCACCCAGTAATATCCCAGCATGCTTTGGTAAACATTGAAACAGTGAAGTCTCTGTAGACTGCTCTCTTAGGAGTTCATGGAATTTGACAAAACAATTAGAAATAACAGGGAGTGCAGAATTATTAGGCAAATGAGTATTTTGACCACATCATCCTCTTTATGCATGTTGTCTTACTCCAAGCTGTATAGGCTCGAAAGCCTACTACCAATTAAGCATATTAGGTGATGTGCATCTCTGTAATGAGAAGGGGTGTGGTCTAATGACATCAACACCCTATATCAGGTGTGCATAATTATTAGGCAACTTCCTTTCCTTTGGCAAAATGGGTCAAAAGAAGGACTTGACAGGCTCAGAAAAGTCAAAAATAGTGAGATATCTTGCAGAGGGATGCAGCACTCTTAAAATTGCAAAGCTTCTGAAGCGTGATCATCGAACAATCAAGCGTTTCATTCAAAATAGTCAACAGGGTCGCAAGAAGCGTGTGGAAAAACCAAGGCGCAAAATAACTGCCCATGAACTGAGAAAAGTCAAGCGTGCAGCTGCCAAGATGCCACTTGCCACCAGTTTGGCCATATTTCAGAGCTGCAACATCACTGGAGTGCCCAAAAGCACAAGGTGTGCAATACTCAGAGACATGGCCAAGGTAAGAAACAGGGCCGGACTGGCCCACCGGGATACCGGGAAATTTCCCGGTGGGCCGTCAGCACCTGCGGCCGCAGGGGAAGCTCTTCTTGCGGCCGCAGGGATAACTTGAATGGCGGCCGCAGGGGAAGCTCTTCTTGCGGCCGCAGGGGGAGCAGGCTGTTCTGTCTCTGCTTCCCCTCCCTCGCGCGAAGCTTAATGAGACCGGGGCCGGAATATGACGTCATATTCCAGCGCCGGTCTCTTTCTAGCGCGCGAGGGAGGGGGAGCAGAGACAGAACAGCCTGCTCCCCCTGCGGCCGCAAGAAGAGCTTCCCCTGCGGCCGCCATTCAAGTCATCCCTGTGGCCGCAAGAAGAGCTCCCCCAGCCAGCGGCCAGCAGACCTCCCCCAGCCAGCGGCCAGCAGACCTCCAGCGGCCACTAGCCCACCCAGCCGGTCACCCACAGGTAAAATTTGGAATTCTGTCAGTGTGAGTGTATGTGTCATGGTGTGTGTGTGTGTCTGTGTCATGGTGTGTGTGTATGTGTCATTGTGTGTCTGTGTTATGGTGTGTGTGTCTGTGTCATGGTGTGTGTGTCTGTGTCATTGTGTGTCTGTGTCATGGTGTGTGTGTCTTTGTCATTGTGTGTCTGTGTCATTGTGTGTCTGTGTCATGGCGTGTCTGTGTCATGGCGTGTGTCTGTGTCATTGTGTGTCTGTGTCATTGTGTGTCTGTGTCATTGTGTGTCTGTGTCATGGCGTGTGTGTCTGTGTCATGGCGTGTGTGTCTGTGTCATGGTGTGTGTGTATGTGTCATGGTGTGTGTGTCTGTGTCATGCTGTGTGTGTCTGTGTCATGGTGTGTGTGTGTCATGGCGTGTGTGTCTGTGTCATGGCGTGTGTGTATGTGTCATGGTGTGTGTGTATGTGTCATGGTGTGTGTGTGTCTGTGTCATGCTGTGTGTGTCTGTGTCATGCTGTGTGTGTCTGTGTCATGGTGTGTGTGTCTGTGTCATGGTGAGTGTGTCTGTGTCATGGCGTGTGTGTCTGTGTCATGGCGTGTGTCTGTGTCATGGCGTGTGTCTGTGTCATGGCGTGTGTGTATGTGTCATTGTGTGTCTGTGTAATGGTGTGTGTGTGTGTCTATGTCATGGTGTGTGTGTCTGTGTCATTGTGTGTCTGTGTCATGGTGTATCTGTGTGTATTTAAAAAGTGTTTTTACTCACCTTTTTTTTTTCTCCCCACGCCGTGCTGGTCTCCCCTCGACTGGCCCTGCCTCTATGGCAGCATGATGATCTGAGCCAATCCAATGCTCTGCCATATGATTGGCTGCAAAGGCCCTGATAGTAGGTGCTGCACACTGTGCAATCACGCTGTGCAGCACTGACACAGGAAGCACCTCTAGTGACTGTCTGAGTGACTGTCACTAGAGGTGTCACTAGGAAGCAATGTAAACACTGCATGTGAGAATGCTTAATGTGTGTGTACATATATATATATATATATATATATATATATATATACTCAACCATCTGGGGTGGCAAGACATTGCCTTACATATTACATACGGCAATATATGGCGCAATGACTTATGGGGCTGGCATAGATTTTTTTTTCCAGGGCTGCTTTGTATCCCCAGTCCGGCCCTGGTAAGAAAGGCTGAAAGACGACCACCACTGAACAAGACACACAAGCTGAAACGTCAAGACTGGGCCAAGAAATATCTCAAGACTGATTTTTCTAAGGTTTTATGGACTGATGAAATGAGAGTGAGTCTTGATGGGCCAGATGGATGGGCCCGTGGCTGGATTGGTAAAGGGCAGAGAGCTCCAGTCCGACTCAGACACCAGCAAGGTGGAGGTGGAGTACTGGTTTGGGCTGGTATCATCAAAGATGAGCTTGTGGGGCCTTTTCGGGTTGAGGATGGAGTCAAGCTCAACTCCCAGTCCTACTGCCAGTTTCTGGAAGACACCTTCTTCAAGCAGTGGTACAGGAAGAAGTCTGCATCCTTCAAGAAAAACATGATTTTCATGCAGGACAATGCTCCATCACACGCGTCCAAGTACTCCACAGCGTGGCTGGCAAGAAAGGGTATAAAAGAAGAAAATCTAATGACATGGCCTCCTTGTTCACCTGATCTGAACCCCATTGAGAACCTGTGGTCCATCATCAAATGTGAGATTTACAAGGAGGGAAAACAGTACACCTCTCTGAACAGTGTCTGGGAGGCTGTGGTTGCTTCTGCACGCAATGTTGATGGTGAACAGATCAAAACACTGACAGAATCCATGGATGGCAGGCTTTTGAGTGTCCTTGCAAAGAAAGGTGGCTATATTGGTCACTGATTTGTTTTTGTTTTGTTTTTGAATGTCAGAAATGTATATTTGTGAATGTTGAGATGTTATATTGGTTTCACTGGTAAAAATAAATAATTGAAATGGGTATATATTTGGTTTTTGTTAAGTTGCCTAATAATTATGCACAGTAATAGTCACCTGCACACACAGATATCCCCCTAAAATAGCTATAACTAAAAACAAACTAAAAACTACTTCCAAAAATATTCAGCTTTGATATTAATGAGTTTTTTGGGTTCATTGACAACATGGTTGTTGTTCAATAATAAAATTAATCCTCAAAAATACAACTTGCCTAATAATTCTGCACTCCCTGTAGTTATGATTAATGTTCATTGCATGGTCTGCTAAATCTTTTTGGAAGGCAGCTGCATTGTCAGAGTGTAGTTTTAGTAATCAAAATATATACACAATAGAGTCACATTTAAAATAATAATACAATTAATAGCTATATTTACTTGCTGATCTGAAAAATATTTTAATCTCAGATATTGCATGTTCATGTTTACTATCTGCTTTGTAATCTTTTTTTTTAATGTTTATTGGCATTTCTCTATTATGAATCATCACATCTAAGTTGTGTGATTCCTCTATACTCTTTTAAAATTGATGCATTAACCTTTACGTTTTTCTTTTCAGGATCCAAATGTAGATTTATTTTTCTTCCTAATAAAGTAATTACCATACAATTTTCAAACAGATTTGAATTCTTTTTATAATATGCTAATTGTGAGATAGTGTAGATTGTATCCTTGTTTTGCCTTCTGATGATCCCCTTCACTTCCTAAAAACTTTCATAAAAGCATTGCTTTTATTTGAAATCTTGGCTGAATAATTAGACTTTAACGTTTAACAAAAAAACTGTTGCATTTATAGATTGCTGATAAAAAAAAAAAAAAAAAAGCAAGTTTCCATAATAACTTCTCCTGATCAAATAGTGTAAATTGTTTCAATCAATGGGCTGATGCGTCCAGTTTATCACTGACCATTCGGCTGAAACTTCCTCGGATTGCAAAGGCAGAGAGGAAGAAAGTTGGCGATCAGCAGCATTGAGTACTGGAGTCCGAACTATTGGATTAAATCATTGCAGAATGGTTTCATTTTTTAAGATTATACAGTGCTTGGATACTTCTGACTTTATAAAAACTACAGTCAGCTGCAATTGTTATAATTACCAAAATGGATACCTCACTCTCCTGGATCCCAGGGTTCAACCAAAGTAGATGCAAACCAAGTTTGACAAAGGCCCTGTTGTGGGCCGACACGTTGCTTTCCATCTGCTTAAAAAATCTGCTCACTGGATTTAACTTGAGTGCCTGGACCATCATTACTTAGCTGCAATTGTTATGGCATTGCCAGTGTTGCCAGTGACTTTTAACTTTTTCTTTCATAAAGTTCTACAGGAGAGAGAAATTAATGACCCATACCTATCCTAAAATTATCTGTTTCAACTCAAAAGATGTTCTAAACATTGACAAAAGATGTTCTAAACATTGAATCAGGTGTTACCTATCTTGCAATTTAGACAAACCCTTGTTGTACAGGCTGTAACTTGCTACCTAATCCCTGGCTTAAAGGAACACTCCAGGCACCCAGACCACTTTTGCCCATTGAAGTGGTCTGGGTGCCAACCATAGGCGTGCGCAGCCTATTGCATTAGGGTGTGCACCCTAAAGCACAAGCACACGCGACATATATATATATATATATATATATATAACTAAATCCCCATTATTTTTTGCCTAGATAAGGTGTTTTTAAATAAAACCTTTTAAAAACTAATAAAATCTGTCAACATTGAAGTTGCTGTTTAGTAGATAGGAGAGTGCGCTGGATCTTGTGTGTTGTTTATTGTATAATATGGCCCCCAGCAGCACCCCATTTAAGCATGTTCAGGTGAGTGCAACCATCCCCCCATGTTCCATATATATATATATATTTGGGAGTCTAGCCAACTCCTTGGTTCTGCACCCCTCCCTGTCACAGGTGCCTCATCTCAGGTCCCTATTTAGCCTTGTACTGCAGAGAGCCTCAGATGGAATTTTTTTCCCAAGTAAGTGGGTTAATCTCATAAGAGCAGACATTAGACTGTGAGAGTAGGACCTGCCAAAGATGGGGTACATTGACGTTGTGGCAGGCTTATGCAATGTATGATCATATAATGTAACTAAATCCCCATTATTTTTTGCCTAGATAAGGTGTTTTTAAATAAAACCTTTTAAAAACTAATAAAATCTGTCAACATTGAAGTTGCTGTTTAGTAGATATGAGAGTGCGCTGGATCTTGTGTATTGTTTATTATATATATATATGTGTGTGTGTATATGTATATATGTATATATATATGTATATATATGTATATATATATATATATATATATACACATATATACACACACACAGACACAAAGCTGTGTGTGTGTGCTGTGTGAGGGTGCTGTTAGTGTGATGTGCGTGTGAGGGTGCTGGTAGTGTACTATGTGGGTGTTTGTGTGTGCGTGCTTGTGAGGGTGCTGTGAATGTACTGTGTGTCAGGGTGCTGTTTGTGTGTGTGTGTGTGTGCACTTGTGAGGGTGCTGTAAATGTACTGTGTGTGAGGGTGATGTTTGTGTGTGAGGGTACTGGTAGTGTGCTGTGTGTGTTTGTTAGGGTCCTGTTTGTGTTTGTGAAGGTACTGTTAGTGTGCTGTGTGAGTGTGAGAGTGCTGTTTGTGTAATGTGTGTGAGAGTGCTGTGTGTTTGTGAGGGTGCTGTGTGTGTGTGGGTGCTGTATGTGTGTTGGTGCTGTGTATGTGCGTTGGTGCTGTGTGGGTGATGTGTATGTGTGTGGGTGCTGTGTATGTCTGTGGGTGCTGTATGTGTGTATGTGCTGTGTATGTCTGTGGGTGCTGTATGTGTGTGTGTGCTGTATGTGTGTGTGTGCTGTATGTGTGTGGGTGCTGTATGTGTGTGGGTGCTGTATGTGTGTGGGTGTTGTATGTCTGTGGGTGCTGTGTATGTCTGTGGGTGCTGCGTATGTCTGTGGGTGCTGTATGTGTGTGCTGTATGTGTGTGGGTGCTGTATGTGTGTGGGTGCTGTATGTGTGTGGGTGCTGTGTATGTGTGTGGGTGCTGTGTATGTGTGTGGGTGCTGTGTATGTGTGTGGGTGCTGTATGTGTGTTGGTGCTGTGTATGTCTGTGGGTGTTGTGTATGTCTGTGGGTGCTGTGTATGTCTGTGGGTGCTGTGTATGTCTGTGGGTGCTGTGTATGTCTATGGGTGCTGTGTATGTCTGTGGGTGCTGTGTATGTGTGTGGGTGCTGTATGTGTGTTGGTGCTGTGTATGTCTGTGGGTGCTGTGTATGTCTGTGGGTGCTGTGTATGTGTGTGGGTGCTGTGTGTTGGTGCTGTGTATATGTGTGTGTGGGTGATTGTGGGGGGTGGAGGTACATTACTTAATATCCCCCCTCCCTTCTTACTTTATGTAGGGAGGGGGGATCTTTCCTTGCTGCTTGCCCTGGTGGTCCAGTGGAGGTGGGGGCAGATCAGTTATCCCCCCTCCCTTCTCACCTTATGCCTGGGAGGGGGGATCCTGCTGCTGCTGCCGCCATCCCTGGTGGTCCAGTGGAGAGTGAACTCTAGCCCCGCAGGGCTAGAGTTCACTCACGCGCATGGCCGGCCTTAGGCATTTAGACGCCCTGTGCGAAAAATCTTCACAGCGCCCCCTCCCCCTCCCCCCCCGTCATCCATGTATGCTGTAATGTTTGTGTTGTCTGTGTATGTGATAGTAGGTGTGATGACTGTGTGTGATATGTATGCTATGTGTGATATTTGTAATGGGTGTATTAACAGTGTGTGATATGCGTGTATTGGTTGTATGTGACACACACACACAGAGTCAGACTGCCATACACACACACAGGAAGACATCCACACACACACACACACACACACACAGGCAGACAGTCATACACACACACAGACACACAAAGGCAGACAGTCTCACACACACACACAGACACATACAGTAATACACACAGACACACACAGAGGCATGCACACAGACGCACACAGAGGCAGACAGTCATACACACACACACACACACACACACACACACACGCAGACAGTCATACACACAGACACACACAGGCAGACAGTCATACACACAGACACACAGAGGCAGACAGCCATACACACAGAGGCAGACAGCCATACACACAGGCAGTCATACACACAGAAGCAGTCATACACACAATCACACACACAGAGGCAGACAGTAATACACACAGACACACACACAGAGGCAGACAGTAATACACACAGACACACAGTGGCAGACAGTCATACACACACACACACACACACACAGGCAGACAGTCTCACACACACACACAGACACACACACACACAGGCAGACAGTCAGTCATACACACAGACACAGACAGTAATACACACAGACACACACAGAGGCAGACAGCCATACACACAGACAGTAATACACACAGGCAGAGAGTCATACACACACAGAGACAGTAATACACACACACAGGCAGAGAGTCACACTTACCTGACAATCACACAGTTACCTGTGGAGTTCATTGTGGAGGCAGTGCAGCTCCTGGTGACTGTTTGGTGGGGAAGCAGGGACTCCTTCCTGCTTCCCCTGCAGCAGTTTTCCGGCGCTTTTAGCTCCGCCCCCGCCGCACGGTAAGCTCCGCCCCCGCTGCAAATGTAAAAAAAAAAAATAATAATTTTTTTTTTTTTTTTTTAAATCCTGTGCGGCCGCACGGCGCCCCCTGCTCCATGGCGCCCTGTGCGGCCGCACAGCTCGCACACCCCTAAGGCCGGCCCTGCTCACGCGAGATCTGAGCGTTGCCGCGGCAACGCTCACATCTCGCGAGAGGAACCCGGCGGAGCTGCTGGCAATAGCTCCCCGGGTCCTCTCCTGCCTCCCTCCATGCCTGTGGGCCTGTGAGGGGAGGCTGAGAGCAGAGCCGGCGCTCGGATAGCGCCGGCTCTGCATGAGCCGGCAGGGGAGATCCTGAGATCTCCCCTGCCGGTCTTAATACATAGCGCGTGCCGCGGGGATTAGGGTGTGCCCAGGCACACCCGGCACACCCCGTGCGCACGCCTATGGTGCCACCACCCTTAACCCTGCAAGTGTAATTATTGCAGTTTTTATAAACTGCAATAATTACCTTGCAGGGTTACGTCCTCCTCTAGTGGCTGTCTATCAGACAGTCACGAGAGGGACTTCCGTGTTCATAGAACATGAAAAGTGTTTTAAACAACGCTGGACGCTATGTGAATAATGCTTTCCTATGGGGAGGTCTAATATCCGTGCCATCTGGCCATCTCAGGGCACCCCGAAGCTGTATTAGGTAAGGCAGAGCTTACCCTGATGGCAGGTGCCTGCTCTGCCATCAAATGCCTGTGACCGTCTGGAGGGGAGGGGGACGGAGAAGGCAGGCGGCGAGGGAGGCTGTTCTTGCAGCTTCTCACTCCTCCCTCGCGCTCCTTCTGTGATGCAGGAGCTGGAATATGCCGTCATTCTGGCCCCAGCATACTAAACAGCAGGAGGGAGGAGTAAGAAGCTGCCCCACACTGAACCCCACTCAGGGAGCTGAGTGTTATACTGTCAGTGAGTGTGTGTGTGTGTCAGTGAGGGAGTATGTATGTCAGTGAGTGTCTGTGTGTGTGTGTGTGTGTGTATGTGTGTGTCTGTCAGTGAGTGAGTGTAAGTCTGTCAGTGAGTGTTTGTCTGTCTGTCAGTAAGTGTTTGTGTGTGTGTGTCTGTCTGTCAATGAGTGAGTGTATGTATGTCAGTGAGTGTGTGTATGTCTGTCCGTGAGTGAGTGTATGTCTGTCTGTCAGGGAGTGTCTGTGTGTGTATGTCTGTCAGTGAGTGAGTGTATGTATGTAAGTGAGTGTTTGTGTGTGTGTGTGTGTGTGTGTATGTCTGTCAGTGAGTGTGTTTGTGTGTGTCTGTCAGTGAGTGAGTGTATGTCTATCAGTAAGTGAGTGAGTCTGTGTCAGTGAGTGAGTGTATGTGTGTCAGTGAGTGTGTGTCTATCAGTGAGTGTGTGTGTCTGCCAGTATGTGTCTCTCAGTTAGTAAGTGACATGAGGGGGCATAGGGCGGTAGAAATCCTTGCCTTCAGCAGACCTGTGAGTGCATCTATATATACCAATGTCCTGCACACGCCTGTCAGAAGCATGGGCGTACCTAGAGCATTTGGCACCCGGGGCAGGTGTTACTTTTGGCATCCCCCCACCTCACCCCCCCCATTTTTAAAATGTAGAAAAACATATTTAGCACAAACAGTGTTTGTGTTTTTGAATGTAAGCATGTTTTTGTATGGAGTATGTGTAAGTGAATGTACAGAGTGTGTTTGTATGTGGTGTTGGCATTTGAATGCAGGCATGCATTTGAATGTAGTGTGTTTTTTTTTTAATGCAGTGGCATGGTTATATAATATTGATGTTGAAATGCAGGGGTGTATTTGTGTGTAGTGTTGGCGAGATTCTGAAATGTATGCACAAATATATATATACGCACTGACACACATGCAGATACGTAGACAACACAAATTCACACACAGGTACACTGACAAACATGCAGACACAGTGGTGACTCTAGGAACATTAGCCACCCAGATGTCTTGTTGTGGGCTGGCTGACACCTCTTAACTTAGATCTTTGTTTATCAGATGACTCTCCTATGTGCTATCCTTATGTGGGATTGCCATATTTAAGGACACCAAATAAGGGAGCTATCTGCTAAACAGCACCCTAATTTGGTATCTTTAAATATGAAAACCTCACATAATAACATTAATTTAGGGAATTATCTACTAAACAGCTAAAGGATCTAAATTTAAAAAGCCCTTTTATTAATTTGAATCTTTCAGTTGTTTAGTAGATAGCTCCCTTATTTGTTATCCATATGTGGGATTGCAATATTTAAGGACACCAAATAAGGGAGCTATCTACCAAAAAGATACACATTTATATACACACACACAATAAGTTTATGTCTGTGCGTGTATATCTGTAGTTATGTGTTTGTGTTTATGTGTATATACACACACACAAAATCAGAGACACACACCTACATAATCAGAGGAACACACACACAATCACAGACCCACACATGCAATCACAGGCCTACACGCACAATCACATACATAAACACACACACACTTAACCACAAAGATACATCCAATCACAGATACACACACATACAATCACAGACACAGAATCGCATACACACATAATTAGATATACACACACACAAACCTCACACACATACACACATCTACATTGCTCTGGGAGGCCTGGAGTGGATCCTCAGACGCTGGTGGTCAGTGGTTGCTGCTGGGATTTTTGTGCTCTTCCTGCACAGGTCCCTCACGCACCCTGTAATGACGCTGATGCAGGGGTGATATATGCTGGCTCACTGCAGGACAAAGGCAGTCAGACACAGCCACATGCACCACAGTTCCAGACACTCACACACAGTCAAACACAGGCAAACAGTCACGCACAAGCAGTTGCAGGAAGTCCAAACACACACACAAAGTTACAGACAGTCACATGCACAATTGCAGGCAGACTGTAACACAGTTACAGGCAGCATCACACAGGCACACACGCACTCAGTGACGTGCAGACAGTCACAGGCAGTCACAACACAGTTACAGGCAGACAGTCACACACAGTCACAAGTAGACAGTCACACAACACAGTCACATACAGGCACGGGAGATAGTTGTACACAGAGTCACAGACAGTCAGTCGTACACACAGTTACAGGCAGACAGTCACAAACACAGTCACAGACACAGTCACAGGCAGACAGTCACACACAGTCCCAGGTAGACAGTCCCCGGCAGACATATACACACATAGACAGTTAGACACACAGTCACAGGCAGATAGTCACAAACGCAGACGTAGTCACAGGCAGACAGTCACACACACAGTTACAAGTAGACAGTCACAGGCAGACATCCATACACACACACACACACACAGTCACAGACACAGTCACATGCAGACATTCACACACACAAGCAGACAGTCACAAACACAGTCACAGACAGTCACACACAATCACAGTTACACACACAACACACACTCTCTCTCACTAACAGTATGGGCTGTAGAGGAGTAGAGACACTGCAATATCTCCAGGTGTGTAGTAGTTAGGAAAAGCAGGGACTCCTCAGTAAGAGGTTGCCGTTAGCTCTGCCCCCGCATCCAATTTAGCTCCACCCACATGACCGATCTGACCCCGCCTCCAACTTGACTCGAAGTTCTTCTGCTGTATTCTCGGCCCCTGCGTGTGTGAGCTGTGTTGGCTGCCGGGCGCCCCTGCTGCCATGACACCCTGTGCAGCCACACAGCTCACACAATCCTAAGCCTGACCAGCCCTCAGGGCACCCCCCTACCTGGTGGCATCCGGGGCAGACCGCCCACCCCCCACCCCACCTTAGTACGCCACTGGACAGAAGTACTTGCCAAGGAGCAATCTCCAGCCTTGAGTAAACAATGGTCACAAAGGAAAGCTCTCACTGGACTTGTCAACCAAATTCAAATATTTATTGTGAATACAGTCATATTAAACAATGTTTCAGTCTATACAAGACTTTCATCGAGATAACTGTTACTAACTACAAACACCCTTAAATGTCCAAGATGCAAAAGTCACATGTTACCAGTTCCAACCAATTAGCCCAAAGTAATCACTCAGGGACAGCCCAAAGCAATCACCCAAGAACAGTGATACCGGGTGAATTCTAATGGTGCATAAACATACAAGTGAACCACATACCTTAACACACTCATCCATAAAAAAATGACACCATATTTACCATTCACTGAGAGAGTCTCCCACTGTCAATATTAGTAAAATTACAAAATTGCTCACATAGTTTGTATCAATAGCTGTCAGGTCACATTATCTAACGCAAGTAGCAAAAAGAAAGTTCACAAGAGAAGTGTCACAAAACGAGAATATACAAGGAACCAAGCAAAAGGAGTATACCCCCAGATAAGCAGTGCATAATATACATATAAAATAATTTTTGGGCGGAGCCTAGCTTCAGAGCTAAGCAGACGTGTGGAGCTCGAGCTCCTGAATATAAGGCCGAATTTGGGGTGCTACTCCAGCAATCGAGCAACTACACATGCCACAGACCACCACCTTAGCTGAGTGGTGGTCTGTGGCATGTGTAGTTATTATTAAGTATACAACTTTGATATGAAGTAATAAATCCAATCCGCTGGTCTACTCACAGGCTTTATTTTGTGCTGTACTATTTCTGAGACCCCAGGATTTCTACTGCGGCCTACTACACGCAGAGCTGAGGAGAAGCAGCCGATCTCCTTTAGCTCAAGCCCCCTATTAGGACCTACAACGCTCCTACCCCTCCCCCCCACTGGACAGGTGGGGGATGTCCCGGTCCCCACTGGATAGCCAGGTGCTCTCAGCGCTGCACTCACTTTGGGTTCCTGCTTACTGCTCAGCCAGAGTCTACCACGTTGCACATCCAAGATGGTGACAGCTCTCCTGTGCACACAGCAGGGCTTGACCACAGCTCCATGGAGGGTATCCTGACAAGGTTTGATGCTATTTTCCAAAACTTGTGGGCGCAACTTCATGACCGCGCATGAGCCACCAAGCTGGAGCAGCCGGAAAAGACAGCAAGAACAATGCAGAAGGAGCGGAAGGGACTTGCTCGGGGGGTTCCTGTGCTACTAGTACCTACCTACCCAATGTCTGCCCACCTAGGACGAGGGGCCCCAGAGGCACTACCTTGTTGCATCTCCCACCTTGACAGCGAATTACCCGCCAACGGCAGGTTTCAACACCTGGATCCCCTGTCTACCCTGGATTGGGAAAGGACTAAGCCTCCATGAGCAACCGAGTCCGTGCACTGATAATGCCGGCACTCATTCTGACCTGGGGCTGAAGGAGAGCCCTGCTCCGGCACAGCTTTGTGATACCTGGCCTGGACTTTCCCAATCCTGTACCATCCCTGCTGCCAATGGGAATTGGCTGGAAAACTTATTGCCTGAGAGTTACTACAATGCTGGAGGTAACGATTTGCCCCATCAAGTTTGATCTATAGCATGTTGATCCTATTACTCCTCACACCACAATTTATTTTAGCCATGTTACTGTATGTAGGCAATCATCTTATGTTTTGTGGGGGTATGTGGGTACTTGCTGATTCAGTGGATAACATTCCTGTCTAATGCTATTCATTGTGTTCATTAGCCTGATCATTTCCTACTATGTAGTGGCATATTGCTAATATGACTGACCCAACTGTGTAATGCAGACTGTCTTGTTAGCTTCACCTGACTCAATTTGATATGCATGGTCCTTATAGAGCCATTAGCTATGTGTCTAGCTTACATTAAAGGACCACTATAGGCACCCAGACCACTTCAGCTTAATGAAGTGTCTGGGTGCCAGGTCCAGCTAGGTTTAACCCTTTTTTCTATAGACATAGTAGTTTCAGAAAAACTGCTATGTTTATAAATGGGTTAATCCAGCCTCTAGTGGCTGTCTTATGTTTGCTTATCACGTTTTGCTAACTTCAATGCTTGTTATGTCAACACACTTTCCTCAATAAAAAAAGAGATTGGGGGAAAAAAATTATAATAAGTTTACCACCAAATAAAAGTGTCATGTGAACATAAAATAAATTGCAATATAGGATACCATACCGAAGTGAAGATACAGTATATACACAGTATGTAATCAGCATTGAACAGCTACAATCAACAGGTGTGTTGTAACACCCAAAAGGTAGCAAACTGGTCCTCAAAAGGAGCAAACTGCATTCAAGGAAAATCAATCCATATAGTGGACATATCGAATCCATAATTTAGCATACAATTGCCTGTACTTGAACAAGGTACGTAAAAAAAAAAAAGTATACTGTAGAAATACAATTATTAAGTATACAACTTTAATATGAATTAATAAACCCAATCCCGACGGATGCAAATACGCAAATCCGTTAACTAGGAGATGTTCACACTGTATCGAGTTGTTCAAGTCTGAAATTACAATACATGAAAATGTATATATACTGTTAATCCAAACAGCACATCAAACATACTAAAACAAAAAAATATAAGAAATCAAAATACATGGCAGAGCATAGCTGAAGTATCAGTCCCAGGAAGAAACCTTATCTTTAAGGCAAAAAACAATGTAACACATTACGTTCATTGGGGCCACAGTGTCCAACGTGAATATCCAGAATGCCTCACATTGCAGTCGTGATCCCTGTCATCACCCATGCTGGATTTGGGGACATGTTCAATGGCAATAAATTTAAGAGTAGACAGCTTATGCCCCTTTTCAAAGAAATGTCTTGCAACAGGAGGTGCCTCTATTAGGTACATTGCTGCAGATCTAATGGAAGCTCTGAAACTTAACTTTTGTCAGATTCTGATTTCTCCTTCTGAAAGTCAATCAATGGCAAGCAGGTAAGGCATTAATTGTCTGTGATTGGCTCATGTATTGATGACATTTTCTGAAAGATTGGTTTGCACTTCTGGACTGCCTCACTTGCCTACACTGGCCTCCAACACTATAGCATGGGACTGGGTATTCCTGGGCACTATTTAATATTACTCAATCCATCCGATTGCCTTAACTGTTTTTTTGGAAATACACACTTTTTAAAACATAATTGATTACATTTATTTTTTGTATTTTTTTTAGAGTGACATGTTTGGTTAGTAGAGGTTAATCATTTTGCAATCCTTATTGGAACAATATGTCATGTAGGGCACAGGAGATTATTCATCTCCTAGGTCAGGTGTAGACAACCTTTCAGTAGCACTGTGACAAATGAACATTTTGAAGTCCCTTCGGGTGCCAAACCTATTTTATAAGGTAACCTTTGTTGGAGAATTCTGCATTTGTTATGTGTGGTTGTGGTGGCTGGTTTGTGAGGCTGTGAGTATATGTGGACTGTTCATGGTGGTGTGTATGTTTGTGTACCAAGTGTATGGGATGTATGTGAGTATATATGGTGGTATTGTGTGTGTGTGTGTGTGTGAAGGAGTGTGTGGCTGTATGTGGGGGCTGGTTGTTGTATTGTGTGTATCATTATGAGCTACCAGTGGTGTTTTATTATTTTTATTAAAAAGAATTGTGAAATTAATGTTATTAACACATTTTTCATTCCTTCAGCAATCCATATTGTTGCACATTTGACTAATATAGAGCGTTATCACATGGGTCAATCAAAAGAAGCTGAAGAGTTATGTAAGATGCTCTCTTACATTGGAAACAACTCAGATGAGAGTTATTTAAATCCAGTTAGAGACTACAACACAGTAAGTTGTTTTTTTTAAGTTTTGACATGTTGTATTATGCTTATGATAATGGTAATTTATTCTTCACTTTATTATGCGTTTTCATGTTACAAGAGAAAAAAAAGAAAAATACAACTTAGTCTTATAATGTTATCTATTTCATTAACAAACAAAAAAAAATCAGTCACAGAGAGTCCGTCAGGACCAAGCCAGTAGAATGCAATCCCAGAATGTGTTGTATCATACCCGCTTCTACTCCGCATCTCCAACATATAGAGCTAAGTGTCGTTAATACGAGAGAGGGGAACTAGGTACCATCTCATTAGAACCTTGGAATAAGCCTCCCGATGTCATACACTTTTGAAGGATTGTTTGGTGTGTAGAATAGCCACTAGCCATTGCACCAAGGAGAAAGTTTTGCCCAGATCTTTTTCCCAGGACAACATATAAGACAATTTTTCCCTGTCCCCATGCTCGGAAAATAGAATTATAGCACAAAGACAATGGTCTCACATGGTTCATGGGTTTCAAGCAGTAATTGGCCACCGGCATGAGTGATTTAGTGTCTATGTGTGTTATTCATTTGGTTTGAATTATATTTTAGATTTTTAGGTAAGTAAATATTTCCCTGGGGTCCAGCTTGAATTCAGTTGCTAATAGAGGAAATGGCTTAATGCCGTGGGTGGCGCACATATAGTTTATCGTGCTGATGCCTTTCTCTCCCAATGCATGCATTGGGAGATCTAGAGAGAGAGTGCCATCAATGCTTGTTTGGGTGCCAATGCAAGCGAGTAATGCTGTGGGGTTAATAAGTGTGCAGATCCATCTTTTCCAAGATGATGGCAGAAACATGGTTGATGGGAGTGCCCTAGTTGATGATGACAGTGTGGGTATTGTGCAGGACCAAAGTAAGTGAGATATGAAGTGCATCCCTGCACAGGTATGCTCAAGCAGTAACTATTTGTTTGTTGTTGTATTTAATAGGCATAGGCCTTGGGATACTATTGTTGCTTTGTAGTAGCTGCACACATCTGGGATGCCTAGGCCACCTTTGAGTCTAGGCAGCCACAGTAGGCGATAAGCAATTTGTGGTAGTTTCCTTTTCCAGATGTAAACATTTATCATTTTTTGGAAAAAAAAAATTGTGATGTTTTTTGATATTGAGATGGGTAGTGTTCTGAAGAGGTAAAGAATGTGAGGCAGTCATCATTTTGACGGTATTTATATGACCCAGCCACAACACCTACAAATCCCTCTACTTGTCCAACATTGAGCTGATTTTGTGGATTAAGGGGCAGTGATTTTCTGATGTCAGTAGCTGAGTCGTTTTAGTGAGTTTTATCCCGAGATAGAAAATGGATGTCTTTTGCCATTCAAAATGTTGTTTGTTTTGCAGTTATGATTGGGTCGTTGAGGGTAGTCCTATTGATAAGGCCTGGGTGTTATTTTTATAATATGAGATTTTTCCATATGTCTGTAATAGGTTGATAGAACCTATAGGGGATATAATTTTCTGAATCAGTTAAAAATAGTAAAATGTCATCAGCAAACAGTGCTAACTTCTGTTCCCCAGCTGGGGTAATAATTTGCCTGCCTTATTACCGAAAGAGTAGTATAATTGCTTGAGGGACCTCATGCATCGTTCAGTATCGCGTAATGCTAAGGAGTGTAATTGGGTGTTAATCTGAGATAGTTTCATTGTTAGCTTTTTTGATGGTTGTAATTTATTTTTAGCGTCCAGATCTGACAATTTCCTGAGAAGTTGTGATTTGGTTTCACATGCCTTACGTTTGGATCTTGATACTGACTGGATCAGGAGTCCACTTATTACTGCTTTGGGGGCAGACCACTGTAAGCCTTTAGGTGATTCCGGGGAGTCATTTTCTTTAAAAAAGTTATTTATGGCCATACCTAGTGTTTTGAGGCAGTTAGTGTTTTCTAATAGGGTTTCATTTAGTCTTCATTTACCTCTTGCCCTAGTCGGGTAGGGTGTTTGAAGCGTGACTATCAGAGGTGCATGATCAGACTAGGTCCTGAGACCTATTAAGACATCGGATAGATGGGCAATTGTATGCTTATCAATTAGACACATGTCAATATGGGAGTAGGTTTTTTGGACATTTGAGAAATATGAATAGTCCCTGGCAGAAGGATACAGACTTTGCCAGGTGTCGTATAGTTTGTGTGTTTGCAGTAGTTTTGCTAAGTGGCAACTAAGGGTTATGGAAGTGAATTGGGGTTTCTTATTGTGTAGTCTTTGAGTGTCTAATGATGGATCTAAGGTGCAGTTGAAGTCGCCGCAAATGAAAGTGTGAGCTTTTTTGAGCTGTGTCATCTTTTTAAAAGCTTTGCTCAAGAAAGTCTGTTGGGAGTCGTTGGGAGCATACAAGGACACCACTGTGACCTGCAAACCATTAAGGGAACCATTCAGGATTAGAAGTCTACCCTGGGTCTTTATATTCAGTGTCTACCTGGAATGCCCAATCTCCATTAAACAGGATAGACACTTGTTTTGTTTTGTTTGGGGAAAGGGCATGGGATACTTGGGGTATTTTGGTGGGTTACAAAATTTTGGTGGGTTACATTTACATAAATGCATTTCCTGAAGATAAATTATAGCAGCATTAGATGTATGCATGTCTTGTAGGACTAACCACCATTTATGTGTGCTGTTCGTTCCCTTAACATTAAGGGAGAAGATTTTTAGTTCAGAAGCCATAGTTTAACAGAGATAGTCCAGCGGGGTTGACATTTGCATATTTAAATTGTCTAATATGAATACCCAATCATGCAGCCTGAAGGGAGCTTGCACCAAAACTGATTCCCTGACTTATTCAAAATAGTTGTGGAATTTTACCTGTGAAATTGGGCAGTGAGAAATTGAGCATCCTTTACCTGCAGCTAATTTTTTTCTTTTTTATATTTTATTTATATATAGCTATAACCTCATGTGTGTATAAGATGCCCTAGTACTGTTGGTAATTCGTGCCCAACATATTCTATGGACATGGGCACAGTTTGAATATGTCTGCAAAGATAGTAGTGTCAGGACACAACATTTTAACATTCGATAGGCGTACTAAACTTGCTGTGTTACATAGCCTCATATCCTCCCAGGACCATCTATTACATATGCGTAGTGGGTGGTGGGATTAAGCTCTAATAATCTTGGTGACAATAACTATGTAGACAGCTAATTCCGTTGGTCGGAGTGTCCTGTGTATGACAGTTGTAACATTAACCAGTATGACCAAACATAAATGTTGCCACTCTATATGTTAACATATATTCTCATATGCTTGCTAATTTGCATTGTTTATCACATAATCAGTGGTATATCTCACTCAGAGGCCAGTGGCATATTACCAATCCTGAAAGGATCGAATCCTCATTGTGGGGCAGTTATTTAGCCTTCCCAGGGGAGTTCATCATCTGCTATTCTCCTTGTATCCTTTTGGGTGAGGATCTGTGCTGGTCTCGATATTCCACTTGTCTCAGCAGGCCCCACTCTGTCAGCAGTTTGGTTCCATCTTCTGGCTCCAGGACTACGTGAGATCGGTTGTTTCTCCATATTAGGATCTTTGTGGGGTAGCCCCACCTGTAGCGTATATTGTGTTTTTTTTAGAGTTTTAGTAACATTATTGAACTAATTTCCTCTAGCCATTTTCGTGGCTGACAAGTCTGCAAATATGGAGATTTGCTGGTAGGGCTCCTGCAATGCTTGAAGTTTTCTAGCAGCCATTAGAAGTATATCTTTAGATTTGAAGTAGTGGAATCAGATGAATATATCCTTCGGTGTGTCGGCCGTGAAGTATGGTGGTCGGGGCAGGCGGTGGACCCGGTCTATCATCCAGGCGGATTCCTCCAGACCTGGTGCTTTCATGTTGCATATTGTTGTAATGTACTTAGACAGCTCTTCGTTGGATACCTTGTTGCTGATCCCACGGAATCTTACATTGTTCCGCCTAGCCTTGTCCTCCATATCAGCTAGTTTGTGTTTTAGAAGCTTATGCTCTTCAGCCAAGCTTTGGATTTTTTACACTGCTTCGTTATGTACCGAGCACAATTCTTTAAATAGATGTGTTACTTCACAAGGGTTTTAAGCAACCCACACTGCTGTATTTATCTCAATTTTGTAAGCAAGTATCCCGCCATCCCTTCTGACAATGGATATTATCTTCTATTCCTTAAAAAAACAACAACAATCTTTTCACCTGTCAATGGAGAGATAATGTTTCTGTTTCTCTTCCACCAATGAAATGCCTTTCTGGACTAAAAAAAACATTTAAATATGGAAAATCACATTAAAACAACCCTAGACATGTTGACACAAGTTACAGGTGAATTTCAATGTGTTATCCATTAGTTATTTATAGAGATGTGACCAATTTGCCCTCTAATACATGTATTTCTAGGAAGACTTTCAATTTTCTCAAATAAATATTACCATAAAAATACCCACTTTGTGCTTCCAGGCATGCTGGAAAAAAATTCAAATTAAATAAAAAAGTGTTTACTAATCTGAAATGTGCAAGGTTTCAGATCGGAAATACTATTGCTATTACAACTTTATTGAACATACAAATTAGTAGGATATAAGTATATAGGAGTGACAACTTATAAGAGATGACAATAAAAGCTAATACAACCTTGATATGAGAACAGAAATAGTAGCCAGGAATATCTAATGAGAAAACAGACTGAACATGGTGTGAGAAAGTAAGATCAAGCTCATCTTCCCTAAATGGGGGCATCAGGAATAAATATTTTTCAAGATGAGTTGTTTCTTCTTAAACTTCAAAGGAAGCAGAAAGACAAAAATAGTGCAGATTGCAGGTATATAGAAATATTTATTAAAATTGCAATCACAAGATAAACGGTCAAATAGGCATACAGTATCTCACAAACGTAAGTACACCCCTTACATTTTTGTAAATATTTTATTATATCTTTTCATGTGACAACACTGACGAAATGACACTCTGCTACAATGTAAAGTAGTAAGTGTACAGCCTGTATAACAGTGTAAATTTGCTGTCCCCTGAAAATAAGTCAACACACAGCCATTATTGTCTAAACCGTTGGCAACAAAAGTGAGTACACCCCTAAGTGGAAATGTCCAAATTGGGCCCAAAGTGTCAATAGTTTGTGTGGCCACCATTATTTTCCAGAACTGCCTTAACCGTAATGGGCATGGAGGTCACCAGAGCTTCACAGGTTGCCACTGGAGTTCTCTTCCACTCCTCCAATGACAACATCACGGAGCTGGTGGATGTTAGAGACTTTGCACTCCTCCACCTTCCATTTGAGGCTGCCCCACAGATGCTCAATAGGGTTTAGGTCTGGAGGCATGCTTGGCTAGTCCATCACCTTTAACTTCAGCTTCTTTACCAAGGCAGTGGTAGTCTTAGAGGTGTGTTTGGGGTCGTTATCATGTTGGAATACGGCCCTGCAGCCCAGTCTCCGAAGGGAGGGGATCGTGCTCTGCTTCAGTATGTCACAGTACATGTTGGCATTCATGGTTCCCTCAATGAACTGTAGCTCCCCAGTGCCGGCAGCACTCATGCAGGTCCAGACCATGACACTCCCACCACCATGCTTGACTGTAGGCAAGACACACTTGTCTTTGTACTCCTCACCTGGTTGGGGCCACACACGCTTGACACCATCTGAACCAAATACGTTTATCGTGGACTCATCGGACCATAGACATGGTTCCAGTAATCCATGTCCTTAGTCTTCCTTTCTTCAGCAAACTGTTTGCGGGCTTTCTTGTGCATCATCTTTAGAATAGGCTTCCTTCTGTGATGACAGCCATACAGACCAATCTGATGCAGTGTGCGGCGTATTTTCTGAGCAATGACAGGCCGACCCCTATCCCTTCAACCTCTGCAGCAATGCTGGCAGCACTCATACATTTATTTCCGAAAGACAACCTCTGGTTATGACGCTGAGCACGTGCACTCAACTTCTTTGGTCAACCATGGCGAGGCCTGTTCTCATTGGAACCTGTCCTGTGAAACCACTGTATGGTCTTGCCCATCGTGCTGCAGCTTAATTTCAGGGTCTTGGCAATCTTCTTATAGCCTAGGCTATCTTTATGTAGAGCAACATTTCTTTTTTCCAGATCCTCAGAGAGTTCTTTGCCATGAGGTGCCATGTTCGATTTCCAGTGACCAGTATGAGAGAGTGTGAGAGCGATAATACCAAATTTACACACCTGCTCCCCATTCACACCTGAGACCTTGTAACACTAACAAGTCACATGACACTGGAGAGGGAAAACCTGGATCTGAGCACCCAACATTTCAAGAAAGGACTCAGATCCCACGAATGCAGCCAAAATGCCACCAGGGTATAATTTAGACCGTTCGCAGACGAGGTGCCTGCCCAAAATAGTTCCATGAAATCAGGCTGTGTGGTCGGTCTCTTTCGGGAGTACAAAATACAACAATATATACAAATAAACTTACGCTTACGCTCAATCAGTGTATCTTGTTCGGGAGTATGCTCCCACCGAACGCCATTCAGTTCACATGAATCCAACCGAACGTAACTGGAGGTGAAAATTCCAGCGGTGTTCGAGCCGTCCAGTGTCCAATTTTAGTTCCATGCACTCTACGACCAAACACCACTGTCTGTGTTCGCGGCTAAAGATGGCTGCCGCCACGTATTCAACATACAAACGGCGGCCACACAGCCGACCGCTTAGAGCATTGGTGTTATTGCAGTTACAGAGGTGTTAGCAGAGGTTAATGGGGTCAACAAGCGGCACACTCCGCATATGGGTGGTCTGTCATTCGGTGATTTATTCGTTATTCGAACAGGGCAATGTTAATATAATAGGTGAATGCAATTTCCAGAACAAACAGGCGAAGGGGACAAAGAGCAGTATAATCCCGGTACAGGATGATCTGTCACAAGATCAATCTCCAGAATCAATAATACCATAAAAGAAAAGAACAACCAAAACAAGGAACTTGTAAAACAAACAAAAAGTCCCAAATGCAAAGCATATGGACTTTTTTAGAGATATCTTTTCCCTCTTCCTTGTCCTTCATTTAAATATGGAAAGTTGATAATGGAATGCCGTCCACCTGTGTCTTGTGCACACCGTGTGTGTACTGGCCTCCGAATATATTTTTATAATGTTATCATATCCCCTCTGAGGTGCCGTTTTTCCAAACTAAAGAGATTAAGATTTTTTTTTAACCTTTCTTCATAACTAAAATGCTCCATTCCTTTTATCAAATTTGTAGCCCATCTCTGCACTTTTTCTAGTGCCATAATATCCTTCTTTAGAACAGGTGGCAAAAATTGCACAGCATATTCAAGGTGTGGTCTTACCAGTGATTGATAAAGAGGCAAAATTATATTTTCATCCTGAGAATGTATTCCCCTATTTATACATGACAAAACCTTGCTGGCCTTATCAACTCCCGATTGACATTGCATATTGCTGCCTAATTTGTTGCCTATAACAATTCCCATATCCTTCTCGTCTGTTGATACTCTTGTGAGTTTTCCTATTGATATTGCGTGTCCATTTCGGCGTTATTTTATCACACCATGTTCAGTCAGTCTGTTTTCTTATTAGATATTCCTGGCTACTATTTCTGTTCTCATATCAAGGTTATATTAGCTTTTATTATTATCACTCGGGAGGTGTCACTCCTATATACTTAAATCATAGGAAACATGACATAACAAAAGGGGTTAGATTTTGGGATAAATTGGTTAAATTAGGATAATGTTATCCCTATTTTTCCTTTATGTTAAGCAATGCCCCAAAAAAGATTTATGTGCTGCAACAAATTAGATGTACACTGGAGTTGAGAGACTTTAAGCATCGTGGTTGCTAACTACATATATTTCAGACAATATATCTGAATAATTTAGTTTACATTTCCAAGTACAAAAGTGCTTCTATGCCATATCTTGCTAATTTGCCTATGCTAGTTTACCTGACTGGCGATGCTTGGTTAGTGGGACCTAGCAATACAAATCTTAGCATGATGCAGTCATCAATGAGCACTTTCAATTTTGAATTGGGGAAATAAGACATTGTTCCATAGTAATCTAGACTGAAAGAAAGACTCAAGACCATGAAGTCCAAAAAAACATATTTCTTATAATGTTGATCCTGAACAAGAAAAAAAAATCAATTATACCACCAAAAAAAGGCGGGAAAAAAAATCCTTTTTGACTTCATACTAGTAATCAGATTTCTCCTTGGATCAATTAAAAAAAAAAAAAACCAAGCCTTTACAAAAATATCTACAGATATGTATGTTAATATTTGTAATCTATACCGGTTAGAGAGAAGTACTTCACAGAGGAAATCCTGGCTAGCTGTATGTTTCCTAGCTCATATAGTTTCTTAATATTGGAAAATATATTAATATTTCTCCTACATTATCATGTTTAGTAACTGTATTTTCTTTCTGCAGAACACGACTAAAGAAGTTTTTACTACATTAGCTGGAATCACGGGTTTTGTTATTACACTGGCTCTTATCTTAATCATAACTTCCTCTACAGAGAGCATAAGAAGATCATATTATGAAGTATTCTGGTATATGCATAACCTATCCATTATATTCTTTATTGGCCTTGTCATACATGGTGCAGGGTAAGTAAAACGTAAAAAAGGACACATACTATTCTCATACTGTTTCTTATTGAACTTCTGCTATTTTTGGCTTCTTATAAGAATATTTATGAAAACACACAAAGAGTGTATTGGAATTTCAGTGAATGTCTGATATCGTCATAAAGTATACATGAGACAAACTAGAGACTATACTCATACAGTATATGAATTATTACATGTTTTTTTTTGCATAACAATTATAACTTTTGAATTTCCTGAATAAATATACGGTAATATTTATGAAAACAAACTAAAAATGTGTGTTTTGGAATTTCTAATATAATCATGAAGAGATACACCTGAGATAAACTAGAGACTACTCTCATAATTAGACAGTTTAATAGTAATACCGGCTAAAAAGGTTCAAGTCCATCAAGATCAGTCTTTAATATATAATATATATTGTATTACTCCTGTTGATCTAAAAGAAGGGAAAAAAAACAAATGATAACAACCTCTTTGGATGGAAAATTCCACATCTTTAAATAACTATTTCCTCATGTTAATTATCATTTTTGCAAAATTAGGCTTACGATTAAACTAGAAAAAGGCTTTGCCACTACATATTGCAGTTTCTCATCAGCTATTATAAGTAATGCCTAACTAGAGTAGGCAGATGGGCAAGATCTACTATAGAAGATCAGGCAGCCTTGTAACTTTAGATGTGGTATAATAAGCAAGTTAAAACTGAGCAAAATGTGTATGTGTGTGTATCTGACATTTCTGCTATGTGGAGTGGAGAATACTACTAAATACATTTACCTAGGTCCCTGATAAAAACAAAAGTGGAGGAGCAGATAGACATCACACCCCACTTGCATTCTTATAAGTAATATCTGCCTGGATCATTTGAGTCTTCCACTGTCGATTTATTTTATCTATATAGACTTATGAGCTCAGAAAAGCATTAGATTTGAGAAAGGGAGTTTCTCCTGAAAGCTTGTCATTGCAAAATTCTGTTGGTCCAATAACAGACACTAATTTAATCTGTTATTTTACATCTGCATCACTGAACTAATGCTGCTACAACGTATACTATATATATATATAGATCTTGAGAAAAACCCTAAGGGGTTGAAACGTCGATTGAACATATACCTTTTGTGATGTAATTTTGGAATAAAATTTGGAAACTACACAATTTCTTAATGTAAAGACATGTGAGTGCACACTTTTAGCAATTTTATGAGAACAAGCACAAATGAGCAATGAAATATGCATACCGAGAAAGTTAGAGTCACGAGACTCAAAATATTTGACAATGAATCAATATAGGAATCTGAAATCTTACTGAAGAAAAGAGTGAGTTATGAAGGCGTATGATTATGTTTAAATTCTAAAGCGAGGCATGGGAAATAAAACTCCTTGGTTTAGAGTTTAGACATGAACATTTACTTGTAAGAGTTTCAATTCGTTTGCTTGCTTGCCTCCTTTTGCCTAAATTGATGCTTTCTTCTTTTGTCAGAACCAGTTGCATACTGTTCTCCATGTGCAATTTTTGTTAGATTATCCTACGAATCAATCTTGCCCTGAGTTACCATTCCAGTATCTGTGCTGTGTCCTTACCTGACTAGTTTACTATTCCTGAATCTCTGCTGCCTGTAATTATCTGGTGGACTGGCATATAAGCTGGTCACATAAACATGAATGCCCTAATTTAAAACAGCGGGTGTTGGTGAAATAATGATCATAGTGACCAGGAAACCTTAATCCTAAATCTTTTTGCAGTAAGTGCTACACATGTGACTTAACAACAAATCATCTCTAATAAAAATATATCTAGTTTAGTAACTTATGTCACTAAATGCATATTATAAGTGTTTTTATTTCTCTTACCTTTGGTTCTCAAGACAGGTAGTCCGGGGTCAGACACAGCAAAGTATGTCACTACACAATATTTCCTACTGTAAAGATCACTATAATAAATGGGGAGAACTTGCACAATGCCCATTACCCGAATTTTCAGGCAACAAACCAGTGGTAAGAGTAAAATGTCTTTACTTCGTTAATGTCATAGAAAGTAAGCTTTATTTATATTCTAATTAGAGTATAAATAATACTGTGTATTTTACAGTTTATTGTTCAATTTATTGTTAACTGTTTATGCAAGCATAGGTGTTGCTGTCACATTCTATGTTTCTATGTTTCTATTAGTCAGCAAAAAGTCCGGTTTGATTGATGGACATCATAACTGGGAGAGTGTCCTGCCATGTGACCTGGAGGGGAAGGGCTCTAGACCAGGGATAGGCAAAATTTAGCACTGTTGTGGACTACATCTCTCATACTGGTCTTACACTCATAACGCTGGTAAAGCATCAAGGAAGTTGTAGTCCACAACATCTGGAGTGCCAAAAGGCCTACCCCCGCTCTAAATAGACAAAATAACTATCTCTGTTTGGGATAAAATTAAGACTTTTATGAATTCACAAGAACGAAGTTGGGGTTTTTCTATAGAGAAATTGTCTTGCTTAAACTTTGTAATTCTAGGGCTTTCTATATTTAAATCTAAAACCTGTTTTGTTTTTGAGTTATGTATAGACGGTGTATTATTTATTGTGTGCATGTGTCTTATGTTTGCTTATCAGCTATTTTAGTTTTATTAAAATATTATTTGCTGAAGACCTGACTTGTAGAGATGTTGTGAAGGTAGGCTTTCCTTGAAGGTAAAATTTGTATATTGTGGTGCCAGGTATTAATTGTTTAGATACAGAAAAGTATATATTTAGTATACAAGGGTTGGGTTGATGTAAATCTTAAGGGATAACCAAAGTACTGGTTGGTGTATGTGTGAAGTTTATATTAAAATACAATATACTAAAACTATCAAAAAGCGTACTCTATGTCACTCAAGTTACAGTATCCTTATTGAAATAAAATATAGGGTGATCTCACATATTAGAGATTTGAGAATTTAATTTGGTATAACCTTATGCTCTGGTGGGTGAGCTTGTTTTTGCATGGCCCTTTTCACCTCTTTTATTTCTGTCAAGAAATGTATGACCAAAGTGGGCGAATTAAACCACAGCTGACTTAAAAAATTTAAATTTTCGTTAAGTCAGTTATGCTTCAGTTTGGCTAATTTGGCCTTGACTTTTAAATTCAGTTTGAACTCCTGACAATTCTCATTAACCCTGTAAGGCTTGTTACTAAATGCTATGTTGGAATAAATGTATCTTACAGTTTATCATCGGAGTTGTGCTGCTCTGTCAGATAGCACTAGTGGTTGCATTTAGAGCTTTAAACTCAGCTCAAAACATTTAGATGTGAATACGGGGCACAGAAACCAGTAAGTTTGCATATAGCATGTTCACATTCTGCACAGTGGTATTCTGATAGTTAACCAGATCATCTCACAAACGCCTAAGCTCTAATTCATATTACTGGTAGAACATACTGCCGGCAGATTTTTTTTTTCTGTCTTTTTCATTAATTGATACGAATTTAGGAATATTACAGTATCTTTGCGCAGGCTTTGAAAGCATTATGCACTTTTTTGTGTTTCATAGCATGTCTATAAGTACATCTATTGCTGATGTTAGAGACAAAATGCACAATTTTATTTTGTTTTATTTTTTTCAGACTTGGAAATGGGTGGTTTGTCCTTTTGTACTGTATACATGTGAAATGATAATTCGTTTTTGGAGATCAAAGCAAAAAGTTGTCATAACAAAGGTAGCTATGTATTTTTTTTTATATAATACAATTTATATTAAAACACGCATGAATTATTTTAGCATACTCAGCCTGTGGCAACATGACAGACAAGTCATCAACCAAATAGACAATTTAGGAAATTTTGACAATTTATAAAGTGAATGGTGTTCCAACAATATTATTAATTAATATATATGAGGCTTGGTTTGTGGTCGGACTCTTGCCAGATAAAATATGGGCTCTAATAGCTTAAAGAGAGAATTAAATTATGGTCAAGGTTATTACAAAGTAAACATTTCAGCAAGAAGAATCTATTGTCTGTTAGGAAGAAGAAAGAAGTAATGATTGTAGCAACGATTGTCAGGGAGCGATGGACCAGTGGACCTTAACGCTTGGATTGGGACACAGCATTAAGTGCCCCCGGTCTAGAGCAGGAACATCATGATCATCAGGCAAATGCTTTAGGATATTTTTTAATTTTAGCTATACTGCATTCCCGAGGCCAAGGGAGATATCCCCAACCCTGACAGAGAAGAGTCTAAAGTTTTTTTTCTAGAAAATATGTATTGTTAGGCATTATATTAAGGTTGAAGTGTAGAAAACCAAGTTATTTTTAAGTGAACAATGCATATCTCACAACATTTGAAACTGACAAATTGAGATACTCTAATTTCAGGCATAACATTTGATGAAACGTTTAAGAACATATGTTTCATTGTTTCAGAAAGAGAAGGAAAACATCACGTTTTAAAAGTTGGTCATCCCATTTTCCTAATAGACTCCATGGAAGTTATATATCATTTTGCCTGTTGAATACTTAATGGTTTTATGTATGATCCCTAAGCAAGGCTGGGATTTTATTAAAAGTTGTGCCCCCTTCTTTGTTTTTGAGACCAATTATTTTAGGACTGTAATTTTGGGGGAATACAGGGGCAGAGCTATTCTGTGAACTTTTAGGTGACTTACTAATATTAATTTTTGCAACTAAAATGTATTTCAGAATAGGATCAATGTATTGCATATTATTGCTGTGAATTTCTGGTAAAAATTCATACACTCCAACAATATGGGGCACCTAGAATTATTTTATTCCTAAAGCGCCAACAGATTCCGTAGCACTCTACAATCATAACCACTGCAGTCCACTGTATGATGACTGGGTTCCACAGTAATGGGTTGAACTGTTAAGCAAATGTTTGTCATCTAACCTTGGTACCTGCCATCCTCTGAGTCTCCTGAAATAGCTGGAAACATGCTTCCAGTGTCTGCAGAAACACTCTGCTAAATGTTGCACATAGAGTCATCTGGCAACCTGACCACTTCAAATCACAGAAGTGGTTATGGTGCTTGGAGTAACCCTTTAAAGATAACTAAAAATACATTTATTTATTTGATTTCTGTCTCCGTTATGTAAGCAAATAATGACATCAGATTTTGTTTTTTGTTGTAGGTGGTTAGACATTCTTCTGGGGTTTTAGAGATTCAAATGAAAAAACATGGCTTTAAAATGGAGCCAGGTCAATATATTTTCCTTCAATGCTCTACTGTATCACGATTAGAGTGGCATCCCTTTACACTCACTTCAGCTCCAGAAGAGACATATTTTAGCATACATGTGAGAGCAGTTGGCGACTGGACAGAGGGACTCTTGAAAGCTTGTGGATCAGACAAACAAATACTCCTTGAGCCATGGCAAATTCCAAGGTTTGAGATTTTACAATAATCCATTTGACCTATCTTTATTTCTCCATTTTAGAGCTGATATCCTTTCCTGTATAATATCTATTAATCTACTATAAGAACCAATACCTATTTTGCAAAATATACTTTAATGTAAAATACTAATTTTGTAAACTAAGGGTTTTCCTTGTTAACACTAATAAAAGGTTATTACCAGAAAAACGAATTGCCTGTCTCCATTTCAGATGAATTATAGATATATTATCAGCCTTGCAAATTTAATTGACATGTAAATATTCTATTTTTATGTATTTATTTTATTTATTATTTTTTGGATTATAACATTATGCATGTTGTCAATCTAGACTGGCTGTAGATGGACCATATGGATCAGCAACCATGAGCGTATTTCACTATCAAGTTAGTGTATGCATTGCAGCTGGGATCGGAGTCACACCATTTGCTGCAGTACTAAAGTCAATTTGGTTCAAGCACTGTAATCCAAATATTCATATGACTTTGGAAAAGGTATGCAGAAATGGTTTGTATAGAACCCTCTTTTGACCTAAATTACATGATATTTTCTGTACCTTCCTGAGCAATAGGTAGATCTGTGCTGTGCATAAGAACAATGGTAAAGTCAGTATTTCGAAATGTTCTGGTTCAACTATGTCAAATGTTCACTTGTTACATGTGTTAACCATTTTTTTCCATTTAATGTTCAACTTTGTTTTAAAATTAAAGGGACACTACACTGTCCTTTCAGTTTAACCTCAAAATTGTAATTATTGCAGTTATTGAGAAACTGCAATAATTACATTGCAGAGGTAATTCCACCTCTAGTGGCAATCTTCCAGACCGCCACTAGAGACACTTTTAGGTTGTTAGGCAACTTTTGATTGCTTAAATGATGCTGAACGTCTTCACGCTATACCTGAGGACATACAGCATCTTCTAAAACTCGATAAATAAGCATTGATTCAATGCTTTCCGATGGGGTTGTTCTAATGCAATCTAGATGCTCGCGGTACATGCACATTAGGTTCCCGACATCAGTTGACATTGGGTGGAGGAGGAGCAAGACGGAGCCTGACCCAGAACGGAGGAACACCTGCACTGGATTTAGGTAAGATAATTAAGGGATTCTGTGTTGCGGGTGGGTGTGGGGGAGGCTGTCAGGGTTTCTTTGCTGTTTTAAACAGCAACCCTTTCTGTTTCAGTGATTGAGTTTTCAGCTGCAATTACTATGAGCTCCTTCTGCTTGTTGTCACGGTTACTCACCTGTGAGTAGTAATCAACCCTGCTGCTAATCAGTTCTGCCTATTTAAGCAGCTAAGCCCAGAACCTCCTTGCCCTTGCGTGGTTTCCTGTTTCCCAGAAGTCTCCTTGTTCCTGTGTTTCCTGTTTGTTCCTGGTTCCTGACTCCGGCCTTGTTCCTGACTCCGCTGCTCTCCGTGCTCCTGATCCCTGGCTTGTCTGACTACCCGCTCTGGTGACTGACCCCTGCTTGATTCCTGGACTTTGCTTTTGTTATTTTTTTGTTATTTATCAATAAAGGTGTGTTTGCTTCTAGTTCCGTCTCTGTTTGGTTCCTGGTCCCTGACATTACGCAAGGGCCATGAATACAGATGGTACAGGCAAGACACCTATACCTAACCTATTTACCCGGTGGGACCAGCAGAACCACCATTTGGACCAGTATGCCCATCTGGATCCAGTACCCGGCCATCCTGCGATTGCGGCCGCCTCTGCCTCACTTCCTGTTCTAGCACCGGTTGTAGCCTCCAAACCTGTAGCGGCTAGAGAAATGACTGGGTCTGTCCCGCTCCCTCAGTATTTTGGGGGCAACCCAGCTCAGTGCAGAGAATTTATAAATCAGGTTAAAGGATACCTTGAAATCCTACCCCAGGCATTTCCTACAGACAGTGACAAAGTTCACTTCATGATTTCTTTGCTGTCTGAAAAGGCCCTAGCTTGGGCAAAACCTCTCTGGGAGGTAGAGAAGCCTATTATTTACAATTACCCTGAATTTGTTGCATCCTTCAAAAGGGTTTTTGATATTCCAGCTCGCTCCACCCCTACTGCCGAACTACTCATGTCTAATGCTCGGGGCACAAAAACTATTGTCGAGTATGCCAGTGAATTCCGTACCATGGCAGCAGAAGGTGGCTGGAACAACGAGACTTTCGTGGCTGCCTTTGCACAGGGTCTCTCCGATGTGTTTAAAAATGATATTGCAGCCAGAGAATTACCTAAAGATCTCGAGGAACTGATATCATTTGTCACCCTCATTGACATCAGACTCCGAGAGAGATCCTCATCCAGGGAGCGCCTGCGGAGGCCTCTTGTAGATTTGGCACCGAGCTTTTCTTGCCCACCCGAACCTCCCTCACCTCCCATGCCTCCTGGTCCTGAGTCCTCTGTCTGTGTGGAGCCAAGGCGGTTAGGCTTCTCACGCCTCTCGGTCGAGGAGAGAGCCTTTAGGAGGAGGGAGGGTCTGTGCATATACTGCGGACACCACGGTCACGTGTTAAAGTTTTGCCCGATTCGTCCGGCAAAGGGCCCGCACCCAAGATACTGTCAGGGGCAGATCTTGGGTGGTCTTTCTGCAGACCCAGATATATGTGTGCGCAAACCCTTGGTGCCTATTATCCTCTCCTGGCCTGATTCATCCATTAAAACCCGGGCATTTCTTGATTCTGGGGCCGCAGGCTTGTTTATAGATTGTGCATTTGCATCAAAGCACTCTATACCCTTACAGTCTCGCAACTTTCCACTAGCCTTCAAAGCCATCGATGGCAGACCAATACAGCCAACCCACGTGACCCAAGAAACCGTGCCCATATCTCTGGCTGTAGGGGCTCTACATCATGAGACGATCCAATTCCAGGTCATTTCCTCTCCATATTACCAGGTTGTTTTGGGATACCCTTGGTTACAGAAGCATAACCCCACAATTGATTGGCGCAAAGCTGAGATATTATCATGGTCCCAGCAATGCACATTTTCCTGTCTCCAGAAACCGGTCAAAGTTTTGGGCGCATGTTCTGCCTCTTCCTTACCTGCTGAGTACCAAGAATTCCAAGATGTATTCGACAAAGGTCAAGCCAGCGTTCTGCCACGCAAAACCGTCCGTATGACTGTGGTATCGAACTCCAACCTGGTGCCAATCCTCCCCGTGGCCGGATTTACCCACTGTCTGTAGCAGAGAATCGAGCCATGGAGGAGTATGTTACCGATGCACTGTCTAAAGGTTTTATTCGGAAGTCATCTTCTCCTGCCGGGGCCGGCTTTTTCTTTGAAAAAAAAAGATGGCGAGTTGAGACCCTGTATCGACTATAGGGGTCTCAATCGCATTACTATTAAGAATGCCTACCCCATTCCATTAATCACTGAGTTATTTGACCACCTCAAGGGAGCAACGGTCTTCACCAAACTTGATCTGAGAGGGGCATATCATCTCGTCCGGATAAAAGAGGACCACGAATGGAAAACCGCATTTAACACCAGGAGCGGCCATTACGAATACCTAGTAATGCCCTTTGGTCTTTGCAACGCTCCAGCGGTTTTCCAAGAATTTATAAATGACGTCCTGCGAGATATGCTGCAGCAATGTGTGGTGGTTTATCTTGATGATATTCTTATCCATTCCACATCTCTCGAGAACCATCACGCAGACGTTTCTCGTGTTCTACAGAGACTTAGAGAAAATAATCTGTTCTGCAAATTGGAAAAATGTGAGTTTAACTGCAAACAGGTCACATTCTTGGGATATGTTATCTCAGATGCTGGATTCTCTATGGATCCTGATAAACTTTCGGCTGTACTAAAATGGCCTCGACCTACGGGTCTTCGCTCTATACAACGTTTTCTGGGCTTCGCCAATTATTATCGGAAGTTCATACGCAACTTTTCTTCCTTGGTTAAACCTCTCACGGACATGACCAGGAGAGATGCTGATCCACAGCATTGGTCACAAGAAGCCATTACTGCATTTGAGTCTCTCAAAGTCGCCTTTGCTGCTTCTCCTATACTGGCACACCCTAACCCTGCCTTACCATTCATTCTTGAAGTCAATGCGTCTGAGACAGGAGTAGGCGCCCTCCTGTCTCAACGTCCTGACCCTGAGAGCTCCAGGCATCTGTGCGGGTATTTCTCGAGGAAATTGAACCCGGCGGAATGCAATTACCAGATTGGTGATAGAGAACTTCTAGCCATAATTTTGGCTCTCAAAGAATGGAGGCACCTTCTTGAGGGTACTTCAGTGCCAATCCTCATCCTCACAGACCACAAGAATCTTACATATCTTTCCGAAGCTAAGCGGCTTTCCCCCCGGCAAGCTAGATGGGCTCTCTTCCTGTCAAGATTCAATTATGTGGTTTCTTACTTGCCCGGTACTAAAAACATTTGGGCTGATGCCTTGTCTCGACAGTTCTCCCCTCCATCTAGAGAGGAGATAACCCCTACTCCTGTGATTCCTCCGGACCATATACTGGCAACCATCCGTACTAACCTCACCTCACCCCTAGGCGAGGAGATTCTGGCTGCACAAAGTAATGCTCCTCCAGAGAAACCTAATGGCTGTTGTTTTGTACCTATTAACCTCCGTACGAAACTATTGAGTACATACCACGACCCCAAAGCAGCTGGACATCCAGGCAAAAAACAGTTAATATGGTCCGTCTCCCGGCAATTTTGGTGGCCTAGTCTCCGTTCGGATGTCACCGCTTTTGTAGCTGCCTGTCCTGTGTGCGCTCAAAATAAAACCCCACGACGCCCTCCAGTGGGTCTCCTGCAAACCATACCTAATGGTGAACGACCCTGGACCCACTTGTCCATGGATTTTATCGTAGATCTTCCGGTCTCCCGTGGCAATACAGTCGTTCTCATGGTTGTTGACCGATTCTCGAAGATGTCGCATTGCATTCCCTTGAAAAAACTACCAACTTCCCAGGAACTTGCAACAATTTTTGCTCGGGAGGTCTTTCGTTTGCATGGGTTACCCAAAGTGATAGTCTCAGATAGGGGTAGCCAGTTCGTGTCCAGATTTTGGAGAGCTTTTTGTACACAAATGGGAATTCAGCTTTCCTTCTCCTCGGCCTACCACCCGCAATCCAATGGTGCAGCGGAACGAGCTAACCAAACACTGGAACAGTTTCTGCGTTGCTACATTTCTGACCACCAGAACAACTGGTCTGATCTGCTACCCTGGGCGGAGTTTGCCCACAATAGTGCGATTAATGCCTCCTCCCGGCTATCCCCATTCTTGGCAAACTATGGGTTTCAACTGTCCATGTTGCCTGATACGTTCTTGCCACAGGGGATACCGGCATTGGAGGAACATCTCAGGGAACTCCGTTCCACTTGGGTGCAGGTTCAGAATTCTTTGCAACGCGCAATGCAGAACTACAAACTCCGGGCCGACCGCAGACGCCTTCCTGCACCTACCTATCAGGTCGGAGAGAGGGTCTGGCTGTCTTCCCGTAACCTACGCCTCTGTGTTCCCTCACAAAAACTGGCACCCCGATACGTTGGGCCATTTCGTATACTTCGAAGGGTTAACCCTGTAGCTTACGCACTTGACCTTCCTGCTAACATGCGCATCTTAAATGTTTTCCATGTTTCCCTCTTGAAACCATTGGTTTGTGTTACGGTTGCCTCCAGGCTGGCTGGAAGTTGGACCGTAGAAAAGGATGCTCCTAGCGCTCACCACAGGATCATCAGCACCGCAGCCACCATAAGCACTGCAGACTCCACGAACCACCGCTGCTGGGCTGGTATCTCGCCGTCTGCTCTGTGCCCTGGACCTACGACCAGGCTCCAGGTTCCAATAGGCGAACCTCTTCCTTCTGTAGAGCGAAGCAGGATCAGGAACAAGAGCTCTTACAAGAGCTCAGTAGCTAAGGGAGTATGAAGAGCATAGCAATCCCTGTAGTAATTATAGCTGTCCCCTACAAACATGAGTCAAGGCTGCAAGTTAGAGGGTCAGAATAGGTCTCTGGTGCTGGAACACCCAGCCTGGCTTTTATTGAGGTACATGCAAACAGGACACTCCCAGGGGGAGGCATAAAATCACCAATCACACATCTGGTGCAACCCTCACATCCCCTCCCCTCAGATAAACAGTTAAACCAATTATTACATACAATAAAAATACAGTTTTCACACACACACTGTAACTTTAAAACCATACATTCAATTTCCATAAAAGTTACATATTCAGACTCAGCATACATCAAACATAAACACTTCCAAAAATCAGGCAAATCCCTCCAGTAAATAAAAAGTTACACAGAAGTCCTTTTATGACCGACCGCAAGCACATTTCCTTGCCCAAAACTGTTCCATGGATTTGGGCTGTGCGGTCGGTCAATTTCTGGCATAAAAACGGCTAAGTCCCATTCGAAGTGTGGCCGGTATTCGAAGTGTCGAAGTGGAGTTGATGTTAAGGGTTGGCGGTGTTCGAAGTTAAAATGGCCGCCGCCACGTGGTCCTTTGTCCGATGCCGGCCACTTCGACGACTTCGACAACTTCGGCACTTCGACAGCTTCGACAGCTTCGACTGTGTCCGAAGTGTCATATACAAAAGTACCAATCCTTCCCCAAAGTATTTAAAGAGCTAGGGACAGTATAATACAATCCACCTGCCCAAAAGTAGTTCTTAAAGGGTCAGTACATTATGGTAGCAGTCCATAAGCCCCAATTCAGTCCCATAAAGGGCAATATCTCCCAGGGGTCATAGTCATAAGGAAGGAGGCTGTCAACTAGGCTTCTCCACAATGCAGGGAAGCAGGGCAATTTTTCATTTAAAGGGCCAGTTACAAATAGCGATTTGTAACAGTTTGTAATCGCTACACCACCTCAGTGCCACGTCCACGTCCTGTTCTGATTGACAATCATGAGGAAAATGAAATACACAGCATCATTGACTCACGGGTCTTCAGAGGACAGATCCAATACTTGGTGCACTGGAAAGGATACGGTCCAGAGGAACGCTCCTGGGTTCCAGCCTCTGATGTCCATGCACCATCCCTCCTTCGTTCCTATCACGCCCGCTTCCCCATGAAGCCCGGACCCACCAGCAGAGATGGGGGGAGTCGTTGAGGGGGAGTTACTGTCAGGGTTTCTTTGCTGTTTTAAACAGCAACCCTTTCTGTTTCAGTGATTGAGTTTTCAGCTGCAATTACTATGAGCTCCTTCTGCTTGTTGCCACGGTTACTCACCTGTGAGTAGTAATCAACCCTGCTGCTAATCAGTTCTGCCTATTTAAGCAGCTAAGCCCAGAACCTCCTTGCCCTTGCGTGGTTTCTTGTTTCCCAGAAGTCTCCTTGTTCCTGTGTTTCCTGTTTGTTCCTGGTTCCTGACTCCGGCCTTGTTCCTGACTCCGCTGCTCTCCGTGCTCCTGATCCCTGGCTTGTCTGACTACCCGCTCTGGTGACTGACCCCTGCTTGATTCCTGGACTTTGCTTTTGTTATTTATTTGTTATTTATCAATAAAGGTGTGTTTGCATCTAGTTCCGTCTCTGTCTGGTTCCTGGTCCCTGACAGAGGCCGAGCGAGGGGGCACTATAGGGTACTATAGTGCTAGGAATACAATTTTGTATTCCTAGCTCATAGTTTCCCTTAAAGATTTAGTGAATGACATCACAATCCAGTTCTTTCTCAGTACTCAAATTCCAAGTGAAGAGAAAATTATTTTATTTCTCTTTCTCTATTTCTATATGTAAACTGCCAGATGCAAAGGACAGAGCTTTTTGGAATGTCTGACAGGGAGAATTATAAAAACATCCAGGATTGAATGGCGGCGTAAACCGGGAGCTCCCCAAAGGCTCAGCACAAATCCTCGCCCGACAAGCGATAACGACCGCATAAATGGGAAGAAACCATCGGACATCGCAGGCCAGTCAGCCCTCCAGCACCCCGAAGGGGGCACAACACTCAGCCATGAGGCAATTTCTCGTGCCGCCGGCCGAGCCGCCAGCCCAGGCCTCAAATGACTCCGAGGCCTCAGGCCTCTCCCGCCCGACCTCACCACATGTCGAGCACCCAGGGGGAAACAGCACCCATCACCCCCAGCCTGAATGGATCGAGATGATCCGAAACCTACCCACTAAAGCCGACCTGAAAGAGGCCAACGCCGCCCTACACAAGTCCCTCTCAGAGGAACTGCGCACCATGCGGGAAGACATTCAGGGCACCCAACAGAAGGTGGCCCAATTGGAAGCCGACTGCGACCACATGGCAGCGGCGCAATCCGCAACCACCTGCAAACTCCAACAGCAGGGGGTCCAACTACGGCAAATGGCGCAGCACATTGAAGACCTTGATAACCGTGGGCGGCGGCAAAACATACGGATCAGAGGTATGCCAGAGGACTTAGACCAAACCACCCCTATCAGGGACACGTTGTCAGAGCTCTTTAACAACCTCCTCGGCCGACCGCCAACCACCCACATAGAATTTATTAGGGCACATCGGGCCCTCAGGCCGAGAGGACCCCCTGACGCCCCTCCTAGAGACATCATTTGCTGCCTTGCCCACTTCCAGACAAAGGAAGACATCCTACACAAAGCCAGAGACACCAAACAAGTGATCTCCAATGGGGTAGAGGTACAACTGTTCCCCGACCTATAACCAGCGACACTTGCCTACAGGAGAGCGATGCGCCCTCTCACACGGGCACTGCAGACCAACAAGGTCCGTTACAGATGGAACTTCCCTACGGGCCTACAAGCAACCACACAGAACGGTCCTTTCACTGTGAGAAGCGAAGAGGACATGGAAGACCTCCTGAGGGAGCTACACCTCACGCCGGTCCATATGACCTGGCCAGACCCTCTGAACTTTTACTCCTTTCCACAGGGGCCGAACCCCCCAGCCCCAAGCCAACAGCAACGAGTGAGGAGGCCCCGACAGCAAGCTACGAGACCGTCTGGCGCACCACACTAACGGCCCGAAGTGGATATTACCCGAGACTGGACATTGTGAAAGACTTGGCCTAACCCTGCACGGCCCTCCTGAACACCCCCGACCACATGCCTTCCCGAGACACTGCCTGAACTGTTTACCACACGGAACCAGCACAGCAATGTGGAACTGTTACCGCAAGCGACCCCCCTGACGGGCCGAGCCACCACACCAGCGGAACCACCGAGAACTGAGATGGACTAACGCTGGTGGACTAATACTAACACTGCCAGACCTGGCATACAGAACTGCTGTGAGCCCTGGCTACTACTAATACTGCCAGACCGGGCATACAGAACTGCTGAGAGCACATGCTCGCAAGTACCCCAGGGCCGTTAAGGAGGGGGGAGGAGGGGGGGAGGGGGGGGACCTGACTCCCTGGCTGGGGCCTGTCGCCGCCACCCACCCGGCCAGTAACGACCCTCGGCGAGCTGACCGGGAGGGGTGGTGCCGGCGGGCCACACCTGGGGAGAGGGTTCCGGGGTGGCCCGGAGATACTGGAACTCGGGGTAGCCAGATCGCAGACTTGACAAACATTGATGGAGTGACGACAGGGACCCACGGGGCCAACGCACACAGAGGGGCGACGACACCGGGGGTGACCTCAAGCCCACTCACTAAGCACACCCCGGAGCCAAGACGAAGCGGACAGACCACTGACAGACAGGGAGCGCACAACACACACTACCCGCTGAAATAGAGACCAAATGGACGGGGGGGATTGAACGGGAGGGGGAGGCGAGGGAGGGATCCGGGTCATGACATAGAGTAATAGGCCTCTACAGGCAAGCTTCACGATGTCCACAGCTAGTTGGCCAAAACTTTATCGTTTTGATAGACTCGTTGTCTAATGTATGCAATGTTAATGTTAATGTTTTAATGATGTTCTCGATGATATGGCTAAATTTCGTTGACTTTACTCCCACACAGGCCACGAGGCCACACAACCTCGGGCGAGGATTACGACACCAGCCACATACGAGACGCGCATTGGAGCCACAGGGGATCGACACGGGTCTGTGACGGCAGTAGGTGACCAAGGAGAGATCCGACGGTTACGGACCGGACTCAGACGTGCCCGCTAGGTGAGCCCTGACCTCCTTTCACTACCCCACGGGACGAGGCGTCAATCCAAGGTGGGCTGCCCACACGGGTCTCAAGTGGAACCGTGCGCCGCAGCTCCCCGACGCCTACACCCAGACGCCACCGTAAGGTGACGAGACCTATACACCCCCCTACCCCTGACACCTCCCCCTACACCACGCCCCTATACCCCCTCCCTCACCCCGCACCCCCCCCCCACTACTGACGGAGAGACCCCACTAGGCAAAACATGGCACTGACCCCCGCCCCCCTCACTATCATGACTGTCAACGCCAGGGGACTCAACCAGCCCGAAAAACGGACTGGAGCCCTGAGGGACTTCCATGCCCGCAGGGCCTCAGTGGTCATGATCCAGGAGACACACTTCAGGAAAGGTGACAGACCGAAACTGACGGACCACCACTACCCGCACGGATACTTTAGCGACTTCCAAGGAGGCAAATCTAGAGGGACTGCCATCCTCATTAACAAACGAGTGCCGTTCCAGGAGGGGGGGTGCCTCACCGACGACGAAGGTAGATACCTTTTCCTCAAGGGCAAGATAGCCGAGCAGACTTACACATTTGCAACCATCTACGCCCCTAACAGACGTCAGTGCCGCTTCCTACTCCAGACTCTACGCAAACTCCACACGTTCGCTGAGGGGACACTGGTACTAGGGGGGGACTTTAACATCACACTGGACCCAACCTGGGACTGCTCCTCCGGCACGTCCCATACCCCACCACAACAGCTACACTCCCTCAAGTCACTCCTTAGATCACACCGGCTGGTAGACTGCTGGAGAGCTCATCATCCCGACGAAAAAGACTACACACACTTCTCCCACCCCCACCAGACATACTCCAGAATAGATCACTTCTACACCACACAACACGCGTTACCTCTAGTGGAAGACGCGACGATTGGTGTGGCGACGTGGTCGGACCACGCACCCGTTACCCTACGCTTAAAATCCCCGCTCTACCGCCCCTCCATCACTAAATGGAGACTCAATGAGTATCTCCTGACCAGAACAGACCTCACAAACCACATCGGAGGAAAAATCAAGGACTATTTCCTAGACAACCCCCCAACAGAGACGTCCCCGACGCTTAGATGGGAAGCCCACAAATGCGTGATCCGGGGACACTTTATACAACAAGGGGCCCTACTCAAGAAACGCTCCGAGGCCCGCCTGACCCAGATCCTGACGGACATCCAACACGAGGAAGACCTAAACAAACACTCACAACACTCCACACACCAAACGAAACTCCTACAGCTGAGACGCGAGCTAACCTCGCTGCTCCACTCTAAATTCCACAGGGACGCGATAAGACACAAAGCGTTCTTTTCCATACACGGGAACAAGAGCGGAAAACTTTTGGCCAAGATGCTTACCAAAAAGAGACAGCTCACATACATCGACAAAATCAGAGATAAAAGCGGTAAACTCCATCGCCTCCCGACCGACATACTGACCACTATAAGGACGTACTACGCGGACCTTTACTCCCTGCCACAACCACACACAGAGACGGCGAAAACACGACTACGAGACAAAATACGCACATATCTCACCACCCACACATCCCCGACTATAGACGACACAACTGCAGCACTGCTAGACGAACCTATCACGCTGTCAGAGCTGGCACAGGCGATCAAACAAACCAAACCGGGCAAGAGCCCAGGCCCTGACGGCCTCCCATTAAAATACTACAAGACCTTCTCGGACAGTTTATACCAGCCACTAGTAGACTCCTTCAACGCGGTGAGAGAGGGCCAACACATCCCCAAACAAGCCCTGACAGCCCACATCACCATAATCCCCAAGGAGGGCAAGGATGGGGAACACTGCGGGAATTACAGGCCAATCTCCCTCATCAATTGCGATGTCAAACTCCTTGCAAAGATCCTGGCGTCGCGGCTACAATCGCACATCCCCAGGCTGGTCCACCCAGACCAGGTCGGGTTTGTGGGAGGTCGTGAGGCCAGGGACAACACCATTCGCACACTCACCCTCATGCACGGCAGGGGGGCGGGAGCCGGGGGCCTTCTCCTGCTGTCCACGGACGCGGAGAAGGCCTTCGACAGAGTCGGTTGGACATACCTTTTCGACACCCTGACACACGCGGGCCTGGGAACCCACATGATGCGCTGGATCACCGCCCTATACCATGAGCCGACGGCACACGTCCTGGTTAACGGCGCGCTGACCACCGAACTCACAATACACAACGGCACCAGACAGGGCTGCCCCTTATCCCCACTTTTGTTTGTCCTAGCCTTAGAACCATTCCTGACACATATCAGAAGCAACATTGACATTACAGGCATCACGACGGGCGACGTCCACCATAAAGTGGCCGCCTTCGCAGACGACCTGTTATTCTTTATCACCAACCCAGAAATAACCTTGCCCAACATCCAACAGGCCTTTAAGGAATTCGGAGAGATCTCCAACTTAAAAATCAACTATGCTAAATCCCACATCCTGAACGTCAATATCCCCAAAGGACGCGCTGACCCCCTACGCCAGAGCTTCCCATTCCAATGGGCAGACCAAAAAATCAGGTACCTAGGAACCTGGCTGACTAGGGACAGCAAAGACCTCTTCCAAGCCAACTTCGCCACCACACTCACCACCTTCCAGAAAGACATGAAAGAATGGGCACACCCACACATATCCTGGCTCGGGAGAGTCCAGGTCATCAAAATGAATTTCCTCCCACGCCTACTATACCTCTTTCAAACCATCCCAATTAAACTCCCCGGGGCGTTTTTTGCCACACTAAACACAGCCATGATCAAATACATCTGGGACGGTAGACGTCCCAGGATGAAAACCACCACCCTAATGAAACCAAAAAACATGGGGGGCCTAGCACTGCCGGACTTCCGCTCATACCACACGGCCACACATCTCCAGAGGGTGATGGAATGGACGAAAAGCGGAGTCCATAAAATGTGGAAAATAGCGGAGGAATCGGAAGCGAGCATGCCGCTCGCAACCATACCCTGGGGCAGGAAGGACCCAGATACCCGAGCCATGTCCCCGTACATTAAATCCACTCTGGACATCTGGCGCAAAACGGCGAAAACACATAGCTTGGCACCCTACCCATCCCCCCTGACACCTCTGGTACATAACGCAGACTTCCAACCGGGCTTCGACCCGAAAGCCTTTCAAAACACCCCCCAGACCCCGATTCCGAGACTGCACCACGTCATCACCAACGGCAAATGCACACCACTAACATCCATGCTAGGAGGTGAGACACCCACCTTCACACAATGCTTCAAACATGCTCAACTTACCGCCTTCATACGCACCCTACCGCAAGGCACCGCACTCACCAGGACCCGGACAGCGTTCGAGACACTGTGCGATAGCCCAGACCCAACGACACACGGGGTCTCCCTCATATACACATTATTACTAACAGGGACACCTACTGCCAAACCTTTATTCATGGGGAAATGGGAAGCGGCACTGAACACGACATTCACAGACGCAGAATGGGAGCAGATATGCTACCTCACCCACCACTGCTCGACACACAGCAAGACCCAGGAGACAGCATTCAAACTCCTGACAAACTGGTACCGCACCCCACACCTCCTCCACAACATAGACCCAGAACACACCAATCTCTGCTGGAGGTGCGAGAAGGAAACAGGGACCGCAATCCACGTATGGTGGGAATGCGAAATAATTAGACCATACTGGGAAGACATACACAAAATTGTAAAGATGTTCTCGGACGCCCCCCCCCCCCCTGGAACCGGCAGCAATGCTCCTTCACCACACCACAGTATCTAAATCCAAATACAAGAGGTCTATGACGGTTAGGATCCTAAACGTAGCTAAACAGATAGTCCCCCTCTACTGGAAACATAAGACCGCACCCCCGCTGAGGGTATGGTTTGCCAAGATGGAAGAACTTAGGGCCATAGAAAACCTGCTCATGTCAGCCTCAGACAAACCCCAGACATACGCTGAGACCTGGACATTGTGGCTCCTTGAAACCGCCAAGGACACCTTCCTGGACAAGCTCAAAGACAGAGACACGACTGGACCCCGACCCCCCCCTCCCCCCCCCACCACGGCTTAGACTGAACGCGACTCGAGACTGGAACTCAGGACCGGCCCACCCTGGAGCTCCAATGCGCACCTCCATTCTACTAAAATAAAGACACGTTCACTTTGCGCTGCTATCTACACAGCAGCACTCAACATATCACGCTTTCAGACACAGGTTTAAGTATACCACAGCGGTCACACGCAACGCCCCGCTGTGGTACACATAGCTAACAGATCCCGAACGGGAAGGAGACCCAATACCAAGTACTGCAACACTCCTTCCAGAAGGTGCATAATATCATGAGCCTCGAACACACACTAGGGATGCAAATAATCCAAGCACACGAAACTCGACTAACATAACGCTGCATGCCCACATGTTATACGGGACCTGCGAGCCAGACATTACAAGGGGCCTGCGAGCCCAACTGAACATGCAAAAGTACTGCCCTCAACAAGGGACAGGGCACACATTATGCTCTTGCTCAAACACCTGTGACACTGTATCAACCTGTTTACTTACCCATGAGGGCCTGCGAGCCCGAGATATTTTTGATACTGATCGTTAAACCTGTCTGCATATTCTAACTTGACTAGAGACCTGCGAGTCTCCAAACTCTGAACGTAAACAAAACAAAAATAAAAATTATATTTACAAAAAAAAAAAAAAAAAAAAAAAAAAACATCCAGGATTCTACACCCACACCACCATCATTCACAAAAAGCACATATGTAATTAGTCTCTGAAACATGCACAGATACATTATTACCTACATGCACATGTGCATAATGTCCCACATACCCCAATATTATTAGCCATTATTATAATTAGTCAAACACATAGACACAAAAAGCATGGATGCATATACACACAATTATGTGCATACTTGATGTGGTGAAATTGACCTCGCCACTGGTTTTTGGAGGGGCCTGTTTGCCAGCCTCCTATCCTGTGACTATGGCCCCTGTGTTAAACCCTATTTGAAAACACTAGTTGTGCCTGTTGGGACTTGTAACAGGAACAATTCGAACTTTTGAAGCAGCACTTCGAACTCCCAAAGCCATTCAAAATGGCATTCGAACACGTGGTAGCAGGCATCTTGTTCGCATGGACCAAAACCATGAATAGACTTCAGGGGGACTTAGCCGTGAATGTCCTGGAACTATTTTCGGCATGAAAAGTTCGTGGTTCCTGGTAGGTTCCCCAGCCGCACTTAACCGTGATTCTATGGAACTATTTTTGGCTATGGGAACATGCCTGATCTGGGTGATTTTTGGATATGTTGGTCACCCAGATCAGGGCTATCAGGGAATATAATGAGGATGAGGATTATGAGGATTTTATGTGTTTTAATGTATTTTGGGGGTTTTGTAAAAATGTGTGTTTTTTGTGTTTGGAGATAATTGAGTTTAGTATAGTGCTTGACTCAATTATCTTCTAAGTAAAAGGGAAGGCTCATTGTATTGCATGTGGTAGTGCCATGCATTGTAACTCTGTTATTATTGATTTGTAAGTGTGTTTCCCTGTCCCCAACAAGGTTCATGTAGGCGTACCCGTTGCATGGGGACTGTCATAAAAGGCCAGTGTGGCACCATTAAAATCGAGTTCATGCTTACCCTCAACATAGAGCAGGGCCGGATTAACATAACATTTTTTTTTTATTTAAAAAAAAAAAATAATACAAAGAATTTTTTTTACACTACTCTTAGGGATGTTTCAGTAATACCGACAATACAAATTCCGGTATTTCTCTCAGTATAAACAGAGATTACTCTGCAATACCATCACTGGCTAGTAGGGGTTGCTGTGTGTGTGGAGAGAGGCAGGGATAGGAAGTTACAGCATATACCAGCATTTCTTTACTCACTGACCCGCGGGGGAGTAGCTACACAGCACAGAGAGTCCAGACAGCAGTTCCCAGCCTCCAGAGACAGCCTACAGCATAGGGAAGTGAGGGATGGGGTAAAGGCTGCAGGGACACATGGGGTCACTGAGACACTAGGGGACACTGTGAGACATGGGGACGCTGAGACACTAGGGGATGCTAGGAGACATGGGGACACAGACACTTGGGGACACAGACACACATGGGGACACTGAGACATGGGAAACAGACACATGGGGACCCTGAAACACTTGGGAATACTGGGAGACATGGGGACACTGAGACACTAGGGATACAATGTCCCCGATTGTCTCAGTGTTTCCATGTCTCCCAGTGTCCCTAGTGTCTTTGTGCACATGTCTCCCTGTGTCCCTAGTGTCTGTGTGCCCATGTCTCCCTGTGTCCCTAGTATCTCAGTGCCCCCATGTCTCCCAGTGTCTGTGTCCCCATGTCTCCCAATGTCCCCTAGTGACATGAAGACACTGGGAGATATGGGGACACATACACTAGGGGACACTGAGCAAAATGGGGACACTGGGCCACATTGGGACACTGAAACACTGATACATAGGGACACTTTGATATATAGTCTCAGTGTTCCTCAGTGTCCCCATGTCTCACAGTGTCCCCTAGTGTCATGGGGACACTGGGAGACATGGTGATGCAGACACTAGGGGACACTGTGTGACATGGGGAAACTGGGTGACACTGGGAGCAATCCATCTATACAGCAGAATCAAACTGTAAGTAGTGTTTTGGTGATTTTACAGAATTTTCTCTTATGTCACTTCTTGTGATTTACATCATGTGATGTCACGCATACATAATTAGCTATGCAAATTAGTAAGGCCTGTATTTTTTTCCAAGAAAGGTGACAACCCTAACTAATCTTCACATACTCTTGCTTAAGTATGGAAACTTAAGAGGGATGTATGGGAACAAAACTTGTGTGGACTGGCTAACAATGAAATGAGTTAAGGTAATGCTGACTTTGGGCTCTCTAACACTGTGGCATTTTCCTTTTCTTCTACACTCACTACATGCACCTTTTCTCAGTCTCAGACTGTATACCAGGAGCTTCTGCCTGCTAGTAAGAAGGTAAGGTGACAAGTGGACATGTGAGTGCTAGGGGACAGTCCTTAGAAAGCATGGAGCGAGCGCATCATTAGACGCTTTTATGCCAAGTTCAGGATGGTGTTGTCCAGCATGCATTCATGCCAGACTAGCCTTCCAATTCTTTGGGCAGACATGCCTCCTTTTTGGGCATGTTCGTCCCTTTCGGAAGTTCTGGTTACATGCGTCAGTGGCCCACCCTTTTACATCGGCAATTAACTCCCTGCTTCACTGGACAAGGCTGTTAGGGGGCATGTATTTACTTGAGAGATGAAAGCATGATTTAGAGAGAGATTAGCATATTTTAAGACAATCTGAGTTTTTTTTTATAGCTGCTTCATATGAGTTTCCCTTCCAGCAACATCTCCACCAGATACATAACGCTTTAGAGGTATGACTGTTTTAGTGTTTTTGGTCGATAGGATTCTGTACTTAGGCCCCTCATAATTGTCAACACCAGGCTCATTGGGATCTTAATATGGCCCTAACATTGAGTCTCATCTCATGTGTGGGGGAAACGGCTGTATCTACCCTGGGGATTGCTATATCACTATACTCCCCTGGGATTATAATCACTAGCTCTTTTAAGAGCTGTTCCTGCTATGCTCTCTGGAGTAAGAGAGGTTCACCGACTGGAAACTGGATCCTGGTCTTGGGTACAGGGTGGGTGGAGGACAGCGAGTTCCCAGTCAAGCTGTAACACTGGATGTGGGGACTACAGTGATGATGGTGTCGAGTGGAGTGCTTGGAGTCCTCGGTGAGCACTAGGAACATCAGTTGATGGAGGCACGCGGTCGGGGGGGCCAGATGGTCCGTCACACTTGAACATACATAAACATTTTAATTGAGACACACATTAACATGCATACATGGATACACACTAATATGAATTAACATACATATGCATACATAAATATAAACTACACAGCATCATACTGAGACTTAGGGCACACTAGCTTGGGGGTCGCAATGTCCGGGTGATCGGTGGAAGTTAAGTGTACAGTGCTACCCCTCCAGCCAGTCACTCCATGTAGCGTGGCAGGGCAGACCACAGAAGAGGATTGTCTATATCTTCTACACGGTCTGACAGGGGACGATGAGACACACAAGAAGAACAGGGGGTAGAGGCACACAGAGGGGCTGGGTGGGAGAAAGAGACACAAATGGTTTGGGGTAAGTACGAGACACACAGGGGCTGGGGGAAGTAAGATACACAAAAAAAAGGGCTAAATGAAGAGACCCACCAGCTGGTTGCAAGAGACACACAAGACACACACAAGAAGGGAAAAATGGAGGATAAGATCATCTAAAGGGGGGTAAGAAACACAATAAGGGTAAGAAATTGAAAAGGGACAAACCGGTAAAGATCAACTTTTTTAGGGTGGGGCTGGCAAAGTGAATCTTCACTTGTGTAACCAAAAATCCTTGCCCTGCACACTGAGTACTCAGGATATCTGTGTATGTGAGCCACAAGACCATAGTTCCCACACCCGTTCATCATATCGTATTATATTTTCAAAATGCAATTTTTTTTATTTAGTTTTTTTATTATCTAAATGTTCTTTTTAATTATACTTGTCTAACATTAGTTCTTTAAAGTAAACAACGAGATCAAAAATAACAAGATAGTGGAACAGTGTAAGGAAAATATATAAATACCATAAATAAACTATTATATTTACTATATTTCTTTTAGGTATATTTCTATTGGATTTGCAGAGACACACATTCATTTGAATGGTTTGCTGACCTTTTAGTGTCCTTAGAGGAACAAATGGTAGAAAAAGGGAAAACCCACTTTTTAAGTTATCACCTTTTTCTGACAGGATGGGATGAAAACCAGGTAGGATGCGCATAATTTTGCTATATACTGAATACATGTTATGATTTAATACTCAGGTCTGTAATGTCAGTAAAATAAGAGCTGAACCCTAACTAAAAATTTACCATATTAAATAATAAGGGGCGTTTGGGCTAGTTGTTATATTAAGACAATTAGACATTTAAATTTAACCGAGAAATCTTCCAAAAAAAAACAAACCAAAAAAAAAACGTGCTTGCTGATACTTACACTTACTTGCTGATTCTATGTTGATTCTATGTTGATTCATATATTAATATGTTCCTGTTTTACTCTTAGGCTGCACACATTGCTGTACATTATGATGGCAATTTGGATGTCATTACAGGCCTGAGGCATAAAACATTCTATGGAAGACCCAACTGGCATAATGAGTTTAGATACATCGCAAATCATCATCCAAGGTAATAGCAATTATCTTACTGGTATAATCTGAAAAAGGGAGGTGCTGTTTAATACCCCAAAAATGTATTAAACAGTTTTTCAGTTTTAAAGTGTCAAAACACTCCAAGTATTTCACTCCATACACAAAAGGGGTCTTACTTTGAGTCAACACAATACCTGGAATTGTCTTTGCTTTTACATTTGTGGCCTTGTAGCACATGGATCACACTTAAGGGAGCACCTTTATTTCAAGAACCTTGGACTACGGCTCTTTGGTAACATTTTTAAAGGGACATCAGCTCACTAATCTTATTACATATCTCCATTGAGAGTAACTAATGAAGTTACACTATCTGACCCTAATAGGGATAATGTTTGCCCAGCATCCAAATTTGCCTGCTCTGGTTTGATATGATTACTGTGATCCTATACATTCTTTCCTACTCCCAAAATTGGCATAAAAACATCACCATTTATTGTGTTATGTTTCAGTGGCACTATTTTGCAGGAAAAAAAACCCAAAACAAAATGCCTCCATTTTGCAAAACCTTTTGACCACCCTTCCTAAAAGGGGTATTCTTATATTATTCCTATGAATCCCTACACACTCCGGAACCTTTAATAGAGCATGCATATAGGTGTAAGGCAGCACTGTAACATGGCTGTGTAATATGGTAGCAACATCTTTGACTATAACAAACATCTGTGGGTGCAGCACGAATTTAAGATGGTGCATCTTCCAAAGGTCTTTAATTTCTCAATTTGCCACTGTTTTATATATCCTTTATACATTTGGCCTTACATTCCTAACCTTTGTCTATTTTTCCTGCATACATTAAGCCAACATAAAGTCATTATTTTAGATCATAATATTCCCCAAAATGGCAGCATATCATTGCTGAATATTCCATACAATCTAAAGATTTTATTTCTTCCTCTGCAAACCTTCTGTACAGGCCCACCATTATTTCATCTGTTACACTTGTACATTTCCCTTAAAAAATATATTTTAATTAATCTTTCCACATGTTCCCTAGCCTACTTCTGATCTGTTCACCAGTATTTTCATGCAATTTTAGGCCCACATTAATTTATCTGTTCTTCATAAATATCATCCATTTTTGTTTTTCAATCTCTCACACCATATTCCTCCATGATTTATAGTGTAATCTTAACCTGACTGTTTTCCAAATTATGTCCTGCATTCCCTTGATGGTGTATATTTGCGTGGTCTGACTATATGATATGTACATTGAAATATAAATCTATTCCTTATTTCACACTTAGCAAAATTGAACTGGACTGTACTATATTTACAGATCATTGTTTGCCTTTGTTCCTTTTCAGTAACAGCATAGGAGTATTCTTTTGTGGACCAAAATCCCTATCCAACATACTTAACAGGATGTGCAATTTGCATTCATCATCTGACCCAAGAGGTGTTCATTTTCATTACAATAAGGAGAGTTTTTAACCATGTGAAATGCATACTGGAGGTTTTATTTTTATTTTTTTCCTGTAAATGTAGAGAAATTTATGTTCTCAAAGAAGAGAATCATTGTAACTGTAATGCTATTTTAATTCATAAAGGCATTTTTTTTAAAATAAAAATGTTAACTAGTGATTAAACTAATTGTTATTGTACTATGCCATGCCCATGATTTGATTATTTAGACATATATGTAGAGCATTTATATATGATAAGTGTACTTCCATACAGGGGCGGACTGAGAACCCTCAGGGCCCCCGGGCAAAATAAATCAAGGGCCCCCTTACAGGCCCCACCCATACTCCGCAGCAAGCGCCACCCATGTCCCGCCTCCATGCACCGCCTCCAGCCACACCCTACACAATCTTTAGACACAAGGAACAAAAGTGCAATAATCCCTTCAAGGCCCCAGTAGAGACTACAATTGAGGGCTAATGGGCCATGGAGGGGGGTCTTTCTAGCAGAGGCTATCTCAGTGTCCTTTAGAGAGTGTGTTAGAAAGAATACCCTCCAGGCCCTATTAGAGACTACAATGGAGTCTAATAGGCTTGGAAGGGGGTCTTTCTAACAGAGGCCATCTCAGTGTCCCTGCTGGAAACAGTCGCCTCCAGGCCCCAGTAGAGACTACAATTGAGGGCTAATGGGCCATGGAGGGGGGGGAGCATTCTAGCAGAGGCTATCTCAGTGTCCTTTAGAGAGTGTGTTAGAAAGAATTTCCTCCAGGTCCCATTAGAGACTACAATGGAGTCTAATGGGGCCTGGAGGGGGGTCTCTCCAACACTCTGGTTCCTATTCACAATAAAGCAACACAACATAGCTCGCTGATACCTAGGCCAAGTTGGCTCCTCTTACCTTAATTACTGTTGCTGGCTGGCAGTCTGTGGGCTTGCTGGAAGGCTGTGGGCTTACTGGCTGCGGCTGGCAGGCTGTGGGCTTGCTGGCAGGCTGTGGGCTTGCTGGCAGGCTGTGGGCTTGCTGGCTACTGCCGGCAGGCTGTGGGCTTGCTCGCTGCGGCTGGCAGGCTGTGGCTTGCTGGCTGTGGCTTGCTGGCTGGCAGGCTGTGGCTTGCTGGCTTTAAGCCTAACTGGTGGCCTGTGGGCTGGCTGGCTGGCTACTGGCCAGCCTGTGGGCTGGCTGGCCAGCCTGTGGGCTGGCTGGCTTGCTGGCTACTGGGGCACTCGTAGATTATTTAAAGAAATAATCCATGCACAATAACCACTACTGCTCTGTGTAGTCGTTATGGTGCCAGGAGGGCCGGGCCCCCCTCCTAGAGTAAGTAGTCAAACCGTTTAAGAACAGTTTGACAACTTACCTGGGGTCTGCTGGGATATGAGGCTGTAGTAGGGTATAGGAGCCGTGGTGCAATGTGTAAGGGGTGCAGTGTGTGTGTGAAAGGTTCAGTGTGTGTGAGGGGGTGTAGTGTGTGAATGTGTAGGGTGTGTGGGGCAATGTGTGTACGAGGGGGCTGTGTATGGGTGGGCAGTGTATGACAGCGAAGGGGGCAATTGCCCTCCTCTTACTCCCCCCTCCCCCTCTTCTTACCCCCTTCTTACTCCCCCCTCCCCCTCTTCTTACCCCCTTCTTACTCCCCCCTCCCCCTCTTCTTACCCCCTTCTTACTCCCCCCTCCCTTCTTACTCCCCCCTCTCTTCTTAACCCCCTCTCTCTCTTCTTAACCCCCTCCCCCTTTTTTTACCCTCCCTCCCTCTCTTCTTACCCCCCTCCCTCTCTTCTTACCCCCCTCCCTCCTCTTACCCCCTCCCTCTCTCTTCTTACCCCCCTCCCTCTCTTCTTACCCCCTCCCTCCTCTTACCCCCTCCCTCTCTTCTTACCCCCTCCCTCCTCTTACCCCCTCCCTCTCTTCTTACCCCCTCCCCCTCTTTTTACCCTCCCTCCCTCTCTTCATACCCCCTCCCTCTCTTCTTACCCCCTCCCTCCTCACCCCCTATCCCTCTCTTCTTACCCCCTCCCTCTCTCTTTTTACCCCCTCCCTCCTCTTACCCCCTCCCTCTCTCTTCTTACCCCCTATCCCTCTTTTTACCCCCCTCCCTCTCTTTTTACCCCCCCTCTCTTTTAACCCACCCTCCCTCTCTCTTTTAACCCCCCTTCCTCTCTTTTAACCCCCCCTTCCTCTCTCTTTTAACCCCCCCTTCCTCTCTCTTTTAACCCCCCCTTCCTCTCTCTTTTAACCCCCCCCTCTCTCTTTTAACCCCCCCTCCCTCTCTCTTTTAACCCCCCTCCCTCTCTCTTTTAACCCCCCCTCCCTCTCTCTTTTAACCCCCCTCCCTCTCTCTTTTAACCCCCCCTCCCTCTCTCTTTTAACCCCCCCCTCTCTTTTAACCCCCCCCTCTCTTTTAACCCCCCCCTCTCTTTTAACCCCCCCTCCCTCTTTTAACCCCCCCCTCCCTCTTTTAACCCCCCCCTCCCTCTCTCTTTTAACCCCTCCTCCCTCTCTCTTTTAACCCCTCCTCCCTCTCTCTTTTAACCCCCCCCTCCCTCTCTCTTTTAACCCCCCCTCTCTCTCTTTTAACCCCCCCTCTCTCTCTTTTAACCCCCCCCCCCCTCCCCTGTAGCGTAGCCGAGCGGCTTTCCGGTCCGCGGTGCCCGGCCGGAGTGATAGGAAGGTGCACACTGTGCACCTTCCTGTCAGTCCGGCCGGGTACAGGAAACAGAAACTTCTGTTCCGCGCGGAACAGGAGTTTCTGTTTCCTGTACCCGGCCGGACTGACAGGAAGGTGCACAGTGTGCACCTTCCTATCACTCCGGCCGGGCACCGCGGACCGGAAAGCCGCTCGGCCACGCTACAGGGGAGGGGAGGTGAGGTGAGGTGAGGTGAGAAGCTGCAGCCGCCTGAGCGCTCTTAGGAGAGCGCTCAGGCGGCTGCAGCATTTAAAGGGGCGGCCGGGCCCCCTGATGGCGGGCCCCCCTCCCGGCCGGGCCCTCGGACCATGTCCGAAGTGCCCGACCGGTCAGTCCGCCCCTGCTTCCATATAATGCCTATTTTGCCAACACTTCAAATAAATATCAACCAGATACACCAGATCATGTCTATCTGTCTAATTGTTGTGACCCTGCAACTTTCAACTACAGGGCTGGAATACAAAGTACTTTTATTTTATTTATTGTTAACTGATTATTCATCTAATTTTCCCGCTTAGCTTGCCTATCTGCACAATTCAGAGGTGAAAATATATTATATGACTTTTGAGTTGTTTACATTTTCTTTAATATTAAACAAGTTTGAAAAATCTGACTTAACTTTTGTTTTTACCGTTGAATTTTTCCCAAAAGTTGCTGTCATCACCATCTGATATACTGTGGGTATAGTTGGATATGCCCGTGTATCTTTAAAACATTGCAAAAGTATTTTATTTCCTAAGCAGAGCTGTATAAAACTGTAAAGAAGGGCAGTTGCACCAGGACCTTTTAGCTTTTCATCTGGGAAAGCTCCTTAGTAGCACACAGAAAAAGTGAACAGATATGCCCGTAATAGACTATTTATCCAGTAATTCAAGATTAAAGGTGCTCTCCAAGCAACATCCATTTCATGCTCTGTTTTTCTATTAAACCATTTCAGAAGGGTTTTATATAAGTTAAGGGCTAGCTGGTGCCGAGTGACCTAACTATATCATCTGCATTGATAACATGGAATTACCGCTTCTGTTTATCACTGTCAATTTTGTGCAACATGGACACTGTATACCCAAGAGTACCTTGGGTTGCACGGTAGATAGGGGCAGGAGGGAGGATTTCACCTCCCTTATTTAATAATACTAAGTGCTTTTTACTTAGTATTAGTAAAGGTGTCTGAAAGACCAAAATTATGAAAGGAAAGGCTTTTCGTAATTTCATTTTTTCAGTTTTAGTAGATTGCTTCAAATCCTTATGTGTGATTGCCATAAGAATGCAAAAAAAAGAGCTAATTTCCCTAATTTGATACCCATAAATATGGTAATTAGAGATGTCCCGAACAGTTCGCCGGGAACTGTTCACCAGCGAACATCTCATGTTCGGTGCGAACGCAGCGGGCAAACATATGCGATGTTCGGTCCGCCCCTATTCGTCATGGAGAGGGGGGGTCTGGGAGGGAGGGTCTGCTGCTGATTGGCTGGAATGTGTCTGCTGACTGTGAGGTACAGGGTCAAAGTTTACTCAATGATGACGAATAGGTGGCGGACCGAACATCGCATCTGTTCGCCCGCCGTGTTCGCCACGAACATGCGATGTTCGATGTTCGCCGGCAAACAGTTCCCGGCGAACTGTTCGGGACATCTCTAATGGTAATCCCCAAGGATACCAATTTAGGGAGTTATCTACTAAACGACTGGAAGATGCTGCCACAGCCTGCGGCATGGATTAAAATTCTGAAACTATATTAAACTACAATAATGGACAATAATGCTAAAGTCTAGTTGCCAGCGCCATCTAGGCATCATAATTACTACATTAAGCTGTGTGGTTATGTTACCTGAAGCGTTTAACCCCTTAAGGACACATGACATGTCTGACACGTCGTGATTCCCTTTTATTCCAGAAGTTTGGTCCTTAAGGGGTTAAAGGGACAATATAGTCACCAGAACACCTACAACTTGATGTACTTTTTCTGGTGAGTATAGTCAGTCCCTGCACGCTTTTTGTTATAAAACACTGTCTTTTTAGAGAACATTCGGCATAGAGATGCACTGGTTCAATGCATCTCCAAATGCTGATTGGCATGTGCAATAGCCTCCCAATGCTTTCCTATAGGAATGCATTGGATTGGCTGAGATTTCTATTTTTGATTATCTTAGCCATGGAGGCGGTTTGGGGGTTGAGCCAGTGCTGGCAGATCCACGCACATGGCTGGTACAAGGATTTTTGGCTACACAGACAAAGTCACATTTTGATGCCCCCCCTCTTTAAAAAAAAAAAAAAAAAATGAATCTTCACCTGTGTCTCTCATACCCCCTTTAGAATTTTTTATCCTCTTTATTGTATTTTATCCCTCCTTTACTATGTCTTACACCCTCTTGTGTGTCTCAGCCCATTAGTGTGTCTCTTTCTTCCACCCAGGATCTGAGAGGGGTGGACAGAAGCTGCTGTGGGGGACACAGGCCCTGGAGAAGGGTTGACACAGGGGCTGAATGGGGGCTACAGGGGTTTTTGGGGGGCAAGGGCTGGAAGGTGGGGGGACAGGAGCTGAAAGGGGGGCAGGAGCTGGAAAGGAGGGGGACAGGAGTTGGAGAGGGGAAGGTAAGGTAAAGGAGATGAGCAGGAGGGGGGGGCAGGAGCTGGAAAGGAGGGGGACAGGAGTTGGAGAGGGGAAGGTAAGGTAAAGGAGATGAGCAGGAGGGGGGGGCTGGAGCTGGAGAGGGGGGGCAGGAGCTGGAGGGGGTGGGGGCAGGAGCTGGAGGGGGTGGGGGCAGGAGCTGGAGGGGGTGGGGGCAGGAGCTGGATGGGGTGGGGGCAGGAGCTGGAGGGGAGGGGACAGGGACTGAGAGAGGAGATTTTGAGGATGATAGGAGCTGTGGAGTTGGGCAGGGGCTATAGGGGGGCACAGGAGCTCTAGAGGGGGGACACAGGGGCTGTGGTGGAGGCACAGGGGGGTTGGACAGGGACTACCAAAAAAAATTGGATTAAAAAAACAAAAATTATCCCCCCTCCCTGAGGCTTACCTTGGGCCAGGGTGGGGTGAGACAGGAGCTAGAGCCTGCAGCCATCACACAGCAGCAATTGATGTCGACCAGCCTCTCCTGATGATGTCAGGACGAGGGGGCGTGACTTCCACTGCTCTTCTCCCATCTGCTGGGGAGTCTGGGAGAAGAGCAGTGGAAGTCACGCTGACTCCTCCTGACATAATCAGGAGAGGCCGATCGACTTCAATTGCTGCTGTGTGATGGCTGCAGGCTGCAGGGAGAAATTAGTAAAAACAAAGAGAACGTTACCTGCGCTCTGGCCTAAATCCCTATGTACATTTAAACAAAATGGAGGCTCTTTAGTTTTATTCCAATGGCCATTTGAATATATAAGCTCACCTGCCACGTCAAGGCAAGTCTCAAAAGGTGAGTCCAACACTATCCATTAGATATGCTGATATCAGTCAAGTATCTCCACTGAGACAGGAAGGGGTATTTTATAAACCCTTTCACATTTAACCCTTTATAGGGCTTCTACACATACAATAAACTTTGCTGGTATCAAACAAAGTGTAAACATCTATAATGAGACATGAAGGGGTGTTTTATAAACCCCTACATACTTAACCCTGAATAGGGCTATAACACATACGAATCACCTTGCTGGTATCAGCTAAAAGGCACATTTCTCTGTTGAGACAGGAAGGGGTGCTGCCCCTACATACTTATAAACTCTTAATAAGACAAACATGGGGAGGCTGGCAGCAATGTAACATAGCTGTGTGAAATATACATCATATACAAACACAAGATAAAGCACCACGCTTACAGCAGCAGTAGCTTAGTATCCAACAGCTCAAAATACATATTAAAAACAAAGATAAAGTTACCTGTGCTCTGGCTTAAATCCCTATGTACATTTAAACAAAATGGAGGCTCTTTAGTTTTATTCCAATGGTCATTTGAATATATAAGCTCACCTGCCACGTCAAGGCAAGCCTCAAAAGGTGAGTCCTACACTAGCACTGCAGGGAGAAATTAGAAAAATATGAGTCCCCAGCCAGAGGCAGGAGATTCAGATTTTTGTGCCCCCCTGCTCTGGCGCCCTAAGGCGGCTACCTGTTTTCGCCTCATGGACGCGCTGTCAGTGCCCATACGGCTCTGGAATAAAGGTGAGTAAACTTTACATTTCAAGACACACAAAAGAGGGATTGGAGCAGTGCTGAACGACCAAACAATAAATAAGGGAGGCAGCACACCTGAATATAGGGGATTCCCTCTAAAACCCTAAAAATAACTTGGCAAAGTAAAACAGAAGAACAGGTATCGCCAAGTAACAGATAAAATATCTAAAAAAAAGATCTCTAAAGAGCAATACAAATACAATACAAAATTGTTCTTACAGCAGTTCAGAAGTAAAAAAGGTCACACAATTACCAGATAACACCGTGTAAAAGAAAAAAAAAAGTCCTCCATCGAATGTTCATAAAATGCTTGTGGAACCACTTCGGTCAATAGCAGCATAGGAAAAGACCAATGAGGCAGTATAGTCAGGGCCGGCGCTACCTGTAAGGCAGACTAGGCAGCCGCCTAGGGCGCCCCTTGGGAAGGGGCGCTGCCAGGAGCGCCAGCCCACCTCATACTGCAGCCGCCCGAGCGCTCTGTAGAGAGCCTCAGGCGGCTGCAGCTTTGCCCGGGATGGTGCATCCATGAGGGCGCACCGCCCGGGCGCAGCATGAGGAGAGGGGCTGACAGGAGGGAAGCGCTCAGCGCTCCCTCCCTCACTGTAGCGTGGCCGAGCCCTGTATGGTCCGCGGGTACAGGGAGCATCTGTCTCCTGTACCCGGCCGGACTAACAGGAAGTGCACACTGAGTGTGCACTTCCTTTTAGTCCGGACGGGTACAGGAAACAAAAGCTCCCTGTAGCCACGGACCATACAGGGCTCGGCCACGCTACAACATAGGTAGGGGAGGGTGGGGGGGAATAAATGGAAAGGGAGGGGAGGTGGGGGAATAAATGGGAGGGGGGGAATAAATGGAAAGGGAGGGGGGGAAATAAATGGAAAGGGAGGGGGGGCAATAAATTGACAGGGAGGGAGGGGGGGTAATAAATTGACAGGGATAATACATTGACAGGGAGGGAGGGGGAAGTAATAAATTGACAGGGAGGGAGGGGGTGTAATAAATGGACAGGGAGGGAGAATAAATGGACAGGGGGGGGTAATAAATGGACAGGGAGGGGGGGTAATAAATGGACAGGGAGGGGGTTAATAAATGGACAGGGAGGGTGGGGGAATAAATTGAAAGGGGAGGTCATAAATTGAAAGGGAGGGTAACGAAATTGACAGGGTGGGGAATTGACAGGGTTGGGAGGAGAGAAGAGAGTGACAACGGGGGAGACGAGAGTGACAAGGGAGGGAGAGGGGGAGACGAGAGTGACAAGGAAGGGAGAGGGGGAGAAGAGAGTGACAAGGGAGGGAGAGGGGGAGAAGAGAGTGACAAGGAAGGGAGAGGGGGATAAGAGAGTGACAAGGGAGGGAGAGGGGGAGAAGAGAGTGACAAGGGAGGGAGAGGGGGAGAAGAGAGTGACAAGGGAGGGAGAGGGGGAGAAGAGAGTGACAAGGGAGGGGGGACAGATTGACATCCATCACACACACAAGCAATGCAACCCTTACACACACTCAATGCACCCCTTACAAACGCACACACTGCATACACAGAAACACACCTTGCAGCCCTTACACATACACACACAGATTCACACAATGCATTCCTTACACACATCAGGACATCCCCTACTCCACCTCCTGTGAACAAACTCATTGGTGGAACATAAAGGTGGCACCTGGGACCCAGACCTTGAGCTGTGTAAAGGGCGTTAAAAAAAATGGAGCTGCTTCCTGTTCTCTCAGAACATTGATTTTTGTGACCACAGTTACAAACAGCCTGTTCAACACCAGACCAGTGGAGCCAGACTGCAGCTAGAGCCCATCATCATCCTCATCTGGTTGTAAGTAGGCAATCTAGTATATTATTAGTGACACTAATCTCTAATTTACCTCACATTAAAGAAACACTATAGTCCCCAGAACCACTTAAGCTTAATGTAGTGGTTCTGGTGTCTATAGCCTGTCCCTGCAGGCCTTTTAATGTAAACACGGCGGCACTGCAGCACTTGCGTTAGTTAACATGGCAGATCATATGGGTGGGGCATTGTGATGTCATATGAGGGGGGGGGGGAGGGGCGGCAAACTTTACTTTTGCTTAGGGCAGCAAAAATCCTTGCACCGGCCCGGAGTATAGTTGTAAAAATGTATGACAAATGACACAGAGGTCTAAATGTGTCAACTGACATATTATAGAGTGTGACAAACTTATTTTCCTGTGTATGTTTGTCCAGGATCTCTTGGCAACTGCACAGCCCTATAGGGTAAGAAAACCAGGCCAAGACAAAGTCCAGTTTTAAATAAAGGCCTCTGGCCTGTTTATTTTCTGTTGTTCAGAAGTAAGAGAATACAATAAACAGCAAAACCTTCTTTCTCCTCAAAACACTTCCCTCACTCCACCCTGCTTTAACCCCTTCAGGACCGGCCTGTTTTTGCGATGTTTGTACGTTAAGCACCAGAGCAGTTTTAACACTTTTGTGGTGTTTGTGTTTAGCTGTAATTTTCCGCTCTCTCATTTACGGTTCCCATACAAGTTATATATTGTTTTTTTCAGGACAAAAGGGGCTTTCTTTACATACCATTATTTGTATTATGTCCAATATTGTATTTTAAAAAAAATAATAAAATATGGTGAAAAATTAAAAAAAAACATGTTTTTGGACTTTTACTTGAAAAATCTTTTACTTATCTACAAAAGCTAATGAAAAAAACTGCTAAATAGATTCAAAATTTTGTCCCGAGTTTAAAAACACCCAGTGTTTACATGCTTTATTGCTTTTTTTTGCAAGTTATAGGCCTATAAATACAAGTAGGAAATTGCTGTTTCAATATATATATATTTTAAATGTATCAATAGTGACCTTGTAACACCGTTATCTGTCATAAATCCCCGAAACACACCTAACATGTACATATTTTTTTAAAGTAGACAACCCAGGGTATTCAAAATTGGGTATGTCCAGTTTTTTTTAGTAGCCACTTAGTCACAAACACTGGCCAAAGTTAGCATTTATATTTGTTTGTGTGTTAAAAATGCGGCCATGTGTGTTAACTTTGGCCGGTGTTTGTGACTAAGTGGCTACTAAAAAAGGCTGAACATACCCCATTTGCAATACCTTGGGTTGTCTTCTTTTGCAAATGGTATGCCATCATGGGGCTAATTCTCATTCCTTGGCTACCATACGCTCTCAAAGGCAACCTAACCAATCCGACAAATTTCAATAAAAAAAAAAAGTAAAATCAAGCCTTATATTTGACCCTGTAACTTTCACAAACACTATAAAACCTCTACATGTGGGGTACTGTTATACTCAGGAGACTTCGCTGAACACAAATATTAGTGTATCAGAACAGTAAAATGTATCACAGCAATAATATCCTCAGTGAAAGTGCTGTATGTGTGTGAAAAATGCAAAAAACTTCACTTTCACTGACAATATCATCGCTGTGATATGTTTTACTGTTTTGAAACACTAATATTTGTGTTCAGCGAAGTCTCCCGAGTAAAACAGTACCCCCATGTACAGGTTTTAGGGTGTCATAGAAAGTTACAGGGTTAAACATAGTGCTAGCAAATTAAATTATCTGGACTTTCGGCCTGGGTTGGCAGGCAGGTCCCTCAAATTGCAATCATTAAAATTACTTAATTAGGTAAAAATATTACATAAATACACATGTAGAATTTTAATATATATACATATTTATATATTTGACGTCTACGTGTATATTTATGAAATTATTTATGTAATTATGTATATGGACATATGTATATTTCGTATTGTTTTTATTTATTTATTTATACATAGATATATATATCATTACATTCTAAGTATATATATATATATTTTTTTTTAATTCTTTATTTTGGTTGTGCACTGATTGAACAAACAGTCGGCGTGTGCCACAACAGCGACATCCGGTATAGAAGGCAAACACTGGTATGACATGTTATGGCATTTGATATACAGGCACATTTTTATAATATTTGAAAACAGTAGTTCAGGATCACGTTTGGTGTTAAATGTGATAGCATATTACACATGTCATGGAGAAACAGATATAGAGGAAACATATGCAGGACTTGTGCTTAAAATGTACATATATTATTAAATAATAATAAAAGAAAATGAACTTAATAACAGTACTTCTTACTAGCGTATATGTGTTAACGTTTAAGGTATCTGAATATTAGATCGCTAGAGCCAGGCGCCGTTTTAAAATCAAAATACTGGCTGATTTGGACATATTTAAGCATACTGAGTTAGCTGTAGTGTGGTTCAGGTTAATACAAATCGAATATAAAACCTAATATGCTAAGGTAACCAAGCGTGTTTTAAGTTAAACGTATGTTTTTTAAGACATACTAAACTAGCTATGAGCTAGGTTGGTAATACATAGTAGATTCTTACTAAACAAAACTAATAGCTTTAAGACTTGCATTGCATGCCTGTTCTGGTACCCATGTTTACACCGAGAATAATAATAATTATAGCTAAGAGATAAAGAGAAAATAACAATATAAAGAGAATGACATCAGCCCCTATGGTGGTTATTTGCTGAGAAGGGGGGACCTGTAGCCTGGTCAGCCTGTGCCTGTTCGGGGTAGGTCATCGCCCCATGATGCAGTCAGAGTCCAGAGAGCCTGCAGTCCAGACATGGCAACATGCCAGGTGTAGGTAAGGTGTTCGCTGGGTTGTAACGCTGTAAACCTGCGCCATGCTTTACTGTATACGTTTTGGTTAGTCCCGATTGCAGATCTCCTTACTTGGCTCGGTCGCGGGCTGCCTGGTTTCCTGCGCGGTCGGTCCGCTGTGTCCGCCATTTTGGGTCTGTCTCGGAAGGCTGTGTCTCTCCGGGGCTTGCGCCTGTAGTTAGTAAGTAGGCGTTGTGGCCTCTGATGTTTACTTGCTGGTCGCCCCGTGATGGGCTTTTCAGGTCGAGTCTGCTCTTTGTGGAGTTCTCTTTTGCCACCTTTGGAGCGGCCCGGTGTGGATGCCTGCTCGTCGTAGGAGTGGGGTCCGGGAGGGGAATTACTCCTGTCCCTCTGGCTTCTTCTATTGAGATCTGCGGTGTGCTGTCTGGTGGCGTACCTTGTGTTGCTGGCCAGAAGAGTGCCTCCAGCTTCTCCCATAGAGCGCTGAATAAGCCATTGAGACGGAGCTCGGTTTCTTCACTGGCGCTGTACATGGCTACGGCGTGTGGGCTAGACGCCATTTTGTAGGCCTCAGTAACTTTTTCTCTGTTAGGAGATTTTGTCGCTTGGGTACCCTCCGTTAAGGAGATTGTAAGAGGGCGGTCCGCTATAACCCCCGTCGGACCATGGGGGGGGGGAACGAGGGCTCTGGGTCAAAGTTCTCGCCGTCGTTGGCGGCAGGAGAGCGGCCGTCTCCCCTGTGCCCGCCATGCTAGTAGGCCTCGCTGGGATGTCGGTTGCGTACCGGTGGGAACGTCGTTTAACGGGTATCAATGTGTGCACCCCGTTGTCCAGTTGCTTTTGGTGGCCTTTATGTGACTGTGGGTCGCCTTTAAAGTGGCACAGATTGCCGTTCAAAGTGCTGTTTGTGCGTGAAAAATGCAAAAAACTTCACTTTTACTGGCGATATCATCGTTGTAATACATTTTACTGTTTTGAAACACTAATATTTGTGTTCAGCGAAGTTTCCCGAGTAAAACAGTACCCCCCATGTACAGGTTTTATGGTGTCTTGGAAAGTTATAGGGTTAAATATAGTGCTAGCAAATTAAATTCCCTATACTTTCGGCATGGGTTGTCAGGCAGGTCCCGCTAATTGTAATTAATTAGGATACCTAATTATGTTAAAATATTACATAAATATATGTGTAGAATTAATATATGTGTATATATATATACATATGTGTATATATACGTATATATATATTTTTTTTAATATATTTTTATTTATATATAGATATATATAGTGATATATACGTAAATATTTATGTATATAGATATATATATTATTTCGTTCTACGTGTATTTTGATATAAATATATATTAATATCACAATACAGTTAGAACGAAATAAAACACATCTATATATTTATTAATATTTTATTTTTAATTTTTTTTTTTACGTATTTACATTTTTTTATATTATATATAAATATATATATAACACTAATTATATATATATATATATTTAATCAGTATCAGTCTACGTGTAATTTGATATTAATATATATATATATATATATATATATATATATATATATATATATATATATATATATATATTAATATTAAAATACACCTAGACAGTGTACGTGTGTGTGTGTATATGTGTATATATATATATATATATATATATAGACAAAATAAATAAATAAATATATATATAGACAAGATAAATGTATGTGTATCTGCATGCACTGTCGTACATACTGCGGTCGCAGGGGTCGCAGCCCTGCGATCTGGTGCCCGCCGCCATGTGTTGCGGCCCCGGCCCGCGCAGTGTAAATGCCTCAGGGAGGGTGGGCCCATGGATCAATTTTCGCACCGGGGCCCCATGGATCGTGTGTACGCCACTGCACAAGAGTATATAGAAGTTGATTCGGGTGCCAGGTAACAATATAAAAAATATTAAGAATAAAAACTAAAAAGTATATGGCTTAAAACAAATAGTGGAGTAGCCAAAAATATTTTATTGCAACATAAACATAAAACCACAACGTTCTTCTCCTCTTAGGGCATTGTCATATTTATCAAGTTTAATCTACTTGATAAAACTCTCCTTTGTGATTGGCTGAGATCATCACTTCTGATAATGTCAACCAAGGAGGCAGATCAGGGGCAGAGCTAGCAGCCGCAGACTAGAATAAAGGTAAGATTTTACTATATTCAGGGGGGCATGAAAGGCTAGATAATGTTTTTAACATTATATTGTCAGGAATACATGTTTATGTTCCTGATCCTATAGTGTTCATTTAATTAAATATAACTGTATTATAATATACCATTTCAGATTTGATATATATTTTTTTAGTTTGAAAATATATATTAACATATTAAGTGACTTGTCTTGGATGTTTCTCTGTAGAGGATTTGAGTCTGTTGGTTTTTTAATAATGGGAACTGTGAGTATTCTTACCAGAGTAATGTTAAAATACATTGCAGAATACATTTTGGCAGAAAAGCATGTGTGGCGGAACCAGCCCCGCCACTTGTGCCTGGAGAGGACTGCTTGTCAGCCTCTTGCCCTGCGACTATGGTCCTGGGTTGTATTGCCCTTCTAGGAACTGATTTGGGCATGTTGTATTGTATCATGCTGCTACTGGCCCTTTAAGAACCATCTGGGGACATACTGTGGAGTTACTGAGTGGCCACCATTTCATGTATCAGAGGCACATGGTGAGAACAATGAAAGAAGCACATGGTGAGAACAATGGATGGCGGCCATTTTAACTCACAGACACTGTTGTGACTTTTCTACACGGTGCCAAATCCCGCCGGTATTTGGTGCAGAAAGACATTGTGCAGTAGTTTTAAACTATACAACACATATTATACAGTAATTATTTTTCATATAGCCTGTATATGTTCTGCAGAATCTGCATTAAACTGTATCTTCCAAACTACTGAACGGATGTGGGTGAATTTTGGATATGTGATTCACCCAGATCCCCCGGTTCTGAGGATATACTTACCATATATTTTTATGGGGTTATCGCATGTTTTGGGGTCCCTGTGATATGTTTTATAAAACTGTATTTCTCTGCCTGTGATAATGAGATAATGAGATTACCCATTGTGTTCAGTAATCATATCACAGGCAGAGGGGAGGATTTTGTGTGGGAGTGTCTGTGTGTATTGTACGGATTGATTGGTTGTATTTCAAAACCCTGTGGGCAGTACTATGTTTGTGGATTGTGAATAAAAGAGGCTGTATGTGCCTCTTCACAGTCAGTTCTGCTTGACCTCAAAACAAAGTGTTGTCTCGTTATTGGGGGAATTGGATTGTATGCTGATTGCCAGGAGTGTAAGCTGATTGTATCCTGTTCAGCTGTTTACAGCATTCATATGCTTGAGAGCATTCATATGCTTCTCCGGTTCGGTGGTTGTGGTGTCTGCTGCAGTGCTTGGAGTCCTCAGGAAGCGCTAGGAGCATCCTTCAATGGAGGTACCCAGTCGGGGTGCCCATCGATCCATTACAGCATGAAATGGGAGTCATGTGTCCAATTAATTTATTGTAAATTCTTATTAACAAAAAGTGACAGAGAGGAGTTGAATCTTGTAATTCCAAAAAAAATAATAATATTAATTTTAGAGAGGTATACCATAACTAACCATATTGCATGCAAACTGATCACTTAAAGGGACACTATAGCCACCAGAACAATGATAGCTTATTCTAACTCTCTGTAGACACATTCATTGGAACAAGGGAAACACAGCATTGTTTCGACCCACAGATGGGTCCTCGTCCCTAATAATAGCTACAATAAATGGCATATGCCATTGTGAGGAGTCATTCTATACTGAGGTCAAAAACAGATATAAAAAAATAAATAGGGGGCGGGGCCTGAGCATAGAGCTGAGGAGACGTTAACCTCAAGAGCTCCTGCAACAAAAGACAAGCAAATCGATTTTACATAACGTAAACGACGATCGATCGTGGCACAAAGGCCACCAAATCAGAGGGGACACCGAGCGGAACATTATGACACCATTCAAGCAACAGGGAAAAGGTTATCCGCTCGAGCGTCAGAGGCCTACTCACATGGCGGGCGCGGGAGGGACGGCCGCTCTCCCGCCGCCAAGACTGGCTACCTCGGAAGGCACGGGCCCACGTTCCCCCCCCCTGGACCGGAGGGGGTCATCCCCCCGGTCCACATAATCGCACAGAGCGCTCACCCTTGGCATGCTCTAGGACATAACCAGGACCGGCAGAAACTGCGAGGCCCAGCCAAGATGGCCGTCGACAGTAAGCAAGGTCCGGCCCAGCAGAACCATGGGCACCCGATTCACTCACCTCTGGCGTCTGCGGATGCACCGGACACCGCCTTTGAGTGCTTCTGGGCAAAATGGGAAGCCCGACTGACAGCGGCGGCGCAGGAGGCTCGGACAGCACGGGAAACTTGGAGACAATTTGAACTGGGGTGGCAGAAGCCCCGACTCGGCGAGACAGCCCCAAAGAGGGCAACAGCTAAACCGGCACGTCCACCGGGGCAGAGACCCAATAGAAGAGCGGCAATAGCCCAACACCCCCGCAGACGGAAAGCCACAAAACGCCTTCTTCGGAGATCACCTCCACAAAGCGGGCAGAAAGCCTCCATCTGCTATCCATACAGGAGGAGAGGGGGCGCTTTACATTTGATGACAGGTACGGAACACCGCAGAACATCGTCCCAGTCCAACATCCAAAACGACAGACGGGCGAACGCTTATCCATGTCTGCCAAACGCCCCGATGTACAAAAACAACCCAAGGAAGCGGCACCCTTCTGCATGCCAGGCCACCAGGGTGGGCATTGGATGACGGACACAACCAAATGCGGGAACTTACACCACCCACCATGGCAGTAACGCAACACCCGACCGCACAACCCAGGAACAATGACTATAAGTTCAAATTTTATTATAACTTTCGCTGTTATGATCCAGAGTTTTGTACCCTCAGTTCTTACTAGACATGCAATAGCCGGACAGCTATACCAGACCACTGCAGGGTTTTGTGTCAAAAATGTATAATATATCAATATATGCCGTTGTTTGAGTGCCTAATATAAAATGGCTACCTGTGTCCAACAACAACCTTAAGTTTTACTGAGACACCTGTTTCTTTTGACTGCGCTGCTGTCTTGTCTAATTTTTGTCTGCCAAGGACTCTTTACTGCAGCTGAACATGGTTTGCATTAGTCTCCTTCCTTTTTCAGTTTATTGAAATTTTATTTTTTTTTCTTCCCTATTTTAACTCATGTCATCAGGGCCAGTGTACTAACTTTGTATTGCTATATGCAAGCCCACTACATGGTTTTTAAGCGATATAACTAGCCATGGCTTGGTTGTTATTCTAGAGTCCAAATGCACTAGTCCAGGGGTAGGCAACCTTCGGCTCTACAGATGTTTTGGACTACATCTCCCATAATGCTTTTACAGCCATATTGCTGGCAAAGCATCAAGGGAGATGTAGTCCACAACATCTGTAGAGCCGAAGGTTGCCTACCCCTGCACTAGTCAGTTCACATAACTAGCGATGTACAGCCTGTCTGAGTAGTGAATACTAATTAATGCCTAAACAGTTCTATTTCTAGCGAGATGTTACCCTGATCCTCACAAGTTTTGCGTTATACAAACAACCACTCTACAGCCACCTTGGCAGCAGAGCTTGTCTAGTTTAAGCGTTATACCCGATTCGTTCTATTAAGCATGCGTATACCTGTAAAGCAAATTATAATACAACATGTACTGAAGCATATCTCTTTAACACATAAAAAGTGCAAGTGTATTCTCATGTCATGACACTGTATGGAATTGTTTATCTACATTGAGCCTGTAGAAGCTGTCGTGGCACTGCAAGCCTGTATGTTAATCTTTTGTTGCACACCAAAATAAAGAATTAAAAAAAAAACCAAAAAAAAAAAAACAAAAGACATGTCCCACATATAAATCCTATGATAAATCAGAAAGGCGCTATTCATTATATGGAAAGCTAAGAAATAAGGAACCAAGTAAATTATATATACAGAATTGTCTTTCCTCCACGCTATACATGTTAAGATCCTTTAACATTTTTCTTGTGTTATTCAGTAATCCATGAACCAGTTTAGTAGCCCTTCTCTGAACTCTCTCTAAGGTATCAATATCCTTCTGGAGATACTGTCTCCAGTACTGCGTACAATACTCCAAGTGAGGTCTCACCAGTGTTCTGTACAATGGCATGAACACTTCCCTCTTTTTACTGCTAATAAATCTCCCTATACAACCAAGCATTTTGCTAGCATTTCCTGCTGCTCCATTACATTATCTGCCTACCTTTAAGTCATCTGAAATAATTACCCCTAAATCCCTTTCCTCAGATGTTGAGGTTAGGACTCTATCAAATATTCTATATGCTACCCTTGGTTTTTTACGTCCACAATGCATTATATTGCACTACATGGGATTGTTCCACCCAGGCGCTTTACACAGAGTGGTTTGTCTGCTCTGTAATTGTAAGTACATCTATTTTAGCCAGCACCTTTTTAATATAGAGAGCACTTTGGGCCTTCTCTTGTGTTTTTATTTCATATGACCTGCACTGAAAATAGCATCAGAGGAATATCCTACATGTGGGCGGTTTATATACCACTGTATGCTGTTTTAACTCGAGCTGGTTATAGCTCCCATAAATGTGAATTGGCATTTCTTAATCTCAATGTTGTCTGTGGCCATACTCCATTAAGTTACTGCACCATTGGTCCCCTCTGTGTGTTTTTTTTTTCTTTCATATATGCTGATGAGGATTTGACCCAAGACATCTTGAGAATTTCTGAAGAATATACCTGTGAATTAGAGACTTTAATTTACCTGTTTCCCTGGTATTTTTTTCAATTATTTATTTTATTTATTCACTGTGTTCTTGGCACACCCTGTACTTGTTGTTTTCTGTTTTTTCAGTCCTTTGAAGGGTTTTGAGGGTTATCCTTCCTTTCAGGTGTGCAGCCTCCCCCTCCCCGTTGTGATCAGTTTGGATAGCGCTGTTCCATCCCTCTTTTTTCTTTATTATTATCATTACAATGGCACCTGTCAAGGGGTGGGATAAATTAGGCAGCAAGTACACAGTCATTTCTTGAATTTCATGTGTTTAAAGCAGGAAAAATGGGCAAGAGTGATTGGTCATTGGAGTGATACTAAAAAAACCTCCAATTATTTAAATGTGCATAGTGATTTGGGATAGTGCGCAAGCAACTTTTTTCTTTGTTTTTTTTAATGTATTGGGACTGATGAGTAATATAGTCAATGTTGTCATTAAGGAGTAGCGGGAGTTTGAGCCTGGGATTAATTTTGTATGTTTTATAAAGCTCTGAGTGACTTTGACAAGAGCCAGATAGTGATGGCATAGTCAGAGCATCTCCAAAACGGAAAGTCTTGTGGGGTGTTCCCGGTATTCAGTGGTTAGACTGATCACAGTGCCTATGATGACCCTGTCCATTTCTGAAAGCACCTTCAATTGGGGTGTGAGCATCAGATGTGGACCACAGAACAAACAGAGGTGACCTGGTCTGATGAATTACATTTTCTTTTAGATCAGGGGGATGGCTGTGTGTGTGTACATAATTTACTTGGGGATGGCAGCAGGATGTAATTGATACGAAGAGAGAGTAGCCCCAGCTGGCAGCAGGGTGTACTATGAGAAGAAGGCAGGCCTAAGAAGGCAGTGTTATGCTCTAAGCAATAATCTGCTGGGAAAACTTGGGTCCTGGTATTTATGTGGATGTAACCTTGTCATGTACCACCTATCTAGAGATTTTTGCAGACCATGTACACCCCTTCATTGCACTCGTGTTCTCTGATGGCAGTGGCTTCTTTTAGTAGGATAATGCACCCTGCCACACTGCAAAATTTGTTCAGGAATGGTTTTAGGAACTTGAAAGTGTTCAAGGTGTTGGCATTCAAATGCCTTTTCTTGGAAGCTCCCACCCTACCTGAGCAGAATGCTTTCCCCAGCTGTTCCCACCTCCTATAATCTCCAATCCAATATCAGCATTTTATCTAGTCTACCTCAATACAAAAAGAAAAACGAAAGCAGCTCGATCCTCATTTTACTACAGTATTCCCGCATACTCTCCAATCTTCCCCAGGCCTAAAATCCTTTAAGAGATCCCTTTCTATATATTATAGAAACTTTTACAGAACAGGAACAGGTGCATTCTGTTTAGATATATATAGAAAGGGACCTCTTAAAGGATTTTAGGCCTGGGGAGATTGGAGAGTATGCAGGAATTCGTTACATAATTTTGGTGCTCTGTAGTAAAATGATGATTGAGCTGCTTTCATTTTTCTTTTTGTATTGAGGTAGACTAGATAAAATGCTGATACTGTATCGGAGTAAACAATAATATTGTTTTTGTATTTTATTGTACCCTATTGTAACAATGCAATATTTTGTAGATCCAGGACATACTTGCAAACGAGAGAAATCTCAATGTATCCTTCTTGGTAAAATATTTTATAAATACATAAATAAAATATTGCATGCACTTTGTGTGTTTGTGTAGTGGATGCAGTGTATGTTTGTGTAGTGGATGCAGTGTATGTTTGTGTAGTGGATGCAGTGTATGTTTGCGTAGTGGATGCAGTGTATGTTTGTGTTGTGGATGCAGTGTGTGTGTGTGTGTGAATAGTGGATGTTTCTAATGTTGGACAAGGACTGAATGGTGAGTTTTTTTTATTGATGATATTATTTATGATAACATTTAACCTCCCCTCCCCTTACCTATGGTCACTGGAGTGGTCCAGGGTTCAGCAGGTTTTACAGAAAAGAGGGGGCACAATGCCTCCATTTTCCCCATCCGGCAGCCAGTCTTCTCCTTCTGTTGCAAACTACACACATATACTCACAGGGCCAGTGCAAGACTTTTTGCCACCCAAGACAAAAGTATATTTTGATGCCGCTTAACGGCCAATCGTAGAGTCACAGATGCCTTGGTGCAGACATTTTTTGGGTGCCCCCAGGTGGGTGAGGTAATCTTACTAACCCTGCCCCTTTGCAAATGTCCAGACATACATGTTTCTATGGCAACCATTCCACCTCTTCATCTATAAGCCACAACATTTTTAAAATCAGACACACTTACTGATTGTCAAACACTCTCACTGACATACACACACTCACTGAATTGACACACCCTGACAGACACACACTCACTGACAGAAACACTGACACACACTTTCCATGATGGACATACAATCTCACTGATTTGATACACACTCACTGACAGAAACACTATTTGACAGTCACACTGAAAGACACACACTCTCACTGAGAGACACATAATGACTGATTTGACACACAGACAAACACACTCACTGACAGACAAACTGACACATGCTCTCAATGACAGACACATAATCTCACTTATTTGAAATGTCTCTCTTCTCCCTTCCATGTTTTTCTTAACCCTTCCATATTCTCTCTGTTTTCTTCCATGTCTCCCCAACTCCTTCCCAAGCGGCAGTCAGCTGCTGCCCTCACAGAGCCAGCACCTAGTCAAAGGTAGTACTGGCTATTCTCCCACACATATTTGTGCCCCCCTCCCGGCTGTTATATCTGCCATGGCACTGGAGGGGGGGGGCTCTTCATGTCTGGCATGCTACCTGTAGTTTTAGCCTGCCACCTCACGCTCTGTGGAGGAGCACTGGGTGTCACATGGCTACCTGGCACTCCTCTACGGAACACAAGGGGGAGGTACTCCTCTAAGTACTCCCATAAGTATGCGTGCGGTTCCATTATGGAGCCACACATTACCTGTAAAAAAAATCCTGTGAAAAAATACAAAAACTGGCCCAGATACAGAGAGGGTGGGCCATGATCCCAACTGGACCCATCCTAGGGCTCTGCTGTAAGTACTTGTGAAATTTGGCGGTAAGCATCAGCTACTTCCTAAAAGTACAAACCAACATTTTAGAAAATAGCAGCTAACCAGTTAAACGTACCTACAAGATTGTAAACAAGTATCAGCTTATCGCTCTCAGCCAATGAGCTAAGCCCTATATTGCAGGGCTTAGTTCAGGAGAGCTAACAGAAGTTTCTGTTCTGCTTGTTTCTTTCTAGCTAGCAGTGTAGACAGTGTAATTAAGCACACAGCTTACAACGTGAGAGCACATCTGGCATAATATTATAACAATATGGTGAAGCTTTAAATTAGACAAGAAGGAATCCCCAAAAAACTACACATATTCGTTTTTTCATTCCAGAAAACATGGTAAATCTGATAACCCTACATGCATTTTGTTCTTCTCATTATTCCCTCATTTAATCCTTAAAGGAATTTATTGAATCGAAATATCAACCTTTCATAGTGTGAAAACATTGTGACATTCACTTAAGACAAAGAGCAGTCTTACTTTACAAGCTTATTCTTGCTAATCGGATCTGTTATTTTTCTATTTAAAATGTAAAAAAAATACCTTTAAGTGTATCAAATTAGCAATCAATAAATTATCAACACAGCTGAGCACACACTATATTTTAATTACCAGATAATTGACTGTTAAAGAGACTGAAATTACTTATCTACCATTGCCTTTATTTAAACTATAGAAGCTGAACCATATAATTACAGTTAGATAATATAATTAGTTATCATAAAAAATGCTCAAGGTTTGATTTGTAAAAGGTCACTTTCATCTTTGGTATAAAATAGCAACAAAGTTTAAATTTTTTTCATCTTCATTAACCTATTCTGTGCAGGGTTCTTGTCTCATCTGACTAGATTCCCTTATAAAAATAAGCATTATTAAAGAACTATTTTTAAAACATGTCAATGCTAGATTGAGTTATATGTAGAGATGTCCCGAATAGTTCGCTGGCGAATAGTTCCTGGCGAACATAGCTTGTTCGCGTACGCCACGGCGGGCGAACATATGCGATGTTCGGTCCGCCCCCTATTCGTCATCATTGAGTAAACTTTGACCCTTTACCTCACAGTCAGCAGACACATTCCAGCCAATCAGCAGCAGACCCTCCCTCCCAGACCCTCCCACCTCCTGGAAAGCATCCATTTTAGATTCATTCTGAAGCTGCATTCTTAGTGAGAGGAGGGACAGTGTAGCTGCTGCTGATTTAATAGGGAAATCGATAGCTAGGCTAGTGTATTCAGTGTCCACTACAGTCCTGAAAGACTCATCTGATCTCTGCTATAAGCACAGCACCCCAAAAAACCCTTTTTAGGGCTAGAACATCAGTCTGCTTTTTTTTTTTCTTTGTAATCTAATTGCAGTTGCCTGCCTGCCAGCGTGTGTGTCAGGCTCACAGCGTATACTGTGCCCACTTGCCCAGTGCCACCACTCATATCTGGTGTCACAATAGCTTGCATTTAAAAAAACAAAACTTTTTTGACTGTGAAATAATAGCAGTCAGTTTCCTTCACACGTGTGTGTTTCAGGGCCTGCCAGGGCACAGTGTCACACTAGTGCAACTCATATCTGGTTAACAGTAGTGTACATTTAAAAAAATAATATTTTTTTGACTGTAATAGATTGAATAGCAGTTAGTTGTCTGCAAGCGTGTGTGTCAGGCCTACAGCGTCTACTCTGCCAACTTCTGCCAGTGCACAGTGCCACTCATATCTGTTGTCACAGTAGCTTGCACGCATAGTACCACTAATCGAAAAAAAAAATGACAGGCAGAGGCAGGCCACCACGTAGGGACCGTCGTGGTGCTGTGATTCCCTTTGGCCCTAGAATAATGCCCAGTGTTCAGAGGCCACGTACCCTGAACTCGAAAAGTTCTGAGGACATAGTTGACTGGCTAACAAAGGACACTCAATCTTCTACAGCTTCCGCTCGGAACCTTGACGCACCATCCTCCTCCAGCTTAGCTTCGGGCACCTCTCAAGTTACCACTAGCCCGCCTGCCGCCACCACCAACACTAGCACCACAGCCGCTTCACTTGATCTGTCAGAGGAGTTATTTACACATCAGTTGGAAGAAATGAGTGATGCGCAACCATTATTGCCAGAGGATGTAGATAACAGGGATATGTCTCAGTCAGGCAGCATTACACACATGGACGTACAGTGTGATGATGATGATGATGTTGTACCCGCTGCTGCTTCCTTTGCTGAGTTGTCAGATACAAGTGAAGCGGTTGATGATGACGATGCGTCCATGGATGTCACGTGGGTGCCCGCTCGGCAAGAAGAAGAACAGGGCGAAAGTTCAGATGGGGAGACAGAGAGGAGGAGACGAGTTGGAAGCAGGGGTGTAGCAGTACTTACCCTCTCCAGGGGCCGGCCGGGGTCCTCTCTTCTCGGCGCGCGCGGTCCGGCTCCTGCACGAGCCGCGTGCGGCTCATCCAACGACGAGATCAGGAAGGCGGGCAGTGACCGCGAGAAGCGGTCACGTGTCCCGCCTGACACTAAGAGCGCGCCGCGCGTCTCGGGCGCGCTCTTAAAGGGACAGTGGGAGACAAAATTAGAATCAGTCTCCCATTGGCCCCTGTCATGCCACGTTCCCCATACACTCACATTTTGGGGGCGTGGATATAACAGGGGCCAATCAAAGTGAACATTAGGGTATTTATACTCACCTGTTTCCCTTGCACCTTGCCCTATCGTGGTTTCTGTTCAGTTCCCTTTAGTGCTTGTAGCGTTCAGTTGGTTTTTTGGTGCTTGACCTTGGCTTTGTTCCTGACTCCGTTCTCTCTTTATCCTTGCTTGTTTATCCGCCGGTTTGTCCTCCTGTGTACCAGTCCCCGGCTTGTTCTACTTTACGCTGTCTCTCCGTTCCCTTGACGCTGCCGCTGTTACTATTTATTTGTCTCCCACATTGTAGTGTAGGACCCACCAATAATGGGGTACTTTGAAAGTAGTGGTGGGCTTAACAACATATGGCCATATGGTGGAACCAAATCCCCATATTTATACTCAGTTAGGCATTTTAGTAGCCTTCTTTGTTTTTTGTATTTTGTAGTCTGAGTGCGCCGCATTATTTATTTTCTCATTTATGAAATTTTGGTCACAGCGGCAGCACCTTTCATGCAAAATTCAGGTCTCGGGAGTGCCCCCTATCCTTTCTCTGTTTATACTATATTTGGAGTCCAGACCAGATTCCTTAGGGGTTAAACACCCCGCCCAGGCCCCCCCAGCTTCAGAGTCTCCTTTAGAGGTGGCCACAGGTGTGTATATTAAGGAGGAGTTTATCAGTAGTCAAGTCACTTGTATTATTTTTTCCAGTGAGCACAGTCATCTGCATTAGTGAGTATACTCATTTTCAGCACTAACACATTAATTATTTAGTTTTAACACTGTTTTTAATTGCTTTCATCACTTATGTTTGTATACTCACTATGCTCTTACTAGTACTTAACACTGTTTTATTTATAACACTATTACTATTTATTTGTCTCCCACATTGTAGTGTAGGACCCACCAATAATGGGGTACTTTGAAAGTAGTGGTGGGCTTAACAACATATGGCCATATGGTGGAACCAAATCCCCATATTTATACTCAGTTAGGCATTTTAGTAGCCTTCTATGGTTTTTGTATTTTGTAGTCTGAGTGCGCCGCATTATTTATTTTCTCATTTATGAAATTTTGGTCACAGCGGCAGCACCTTTCATGCAAAATTCAGGTCTCGGGAGTGCCCCCTATCCTTTCTCTGTTTATACTACGAATATACTGTGATGCCCTTTAGCCTTTGTAACTCCCCAGCAGTTTTTCAAGAATTTATTAATGATGTCTTACGTCAGTACATACACACATTCGTAATAGTGTACTTGGACGACATATTCATTTATTCTACTGATTTACAGACTCATCACATGCATGTTAAATTAGTGTTGAGAACTCTTCTTGTTAACGGTCTCTATTGCAAACTCGAAAAATGTTCATTTGATCAATCAGAAGTCCAATTCTTGGGTTATATAATCTCTGCTAAGGGTTTTCGTATGGATCCCAAGAAACTTTCTGCCATCATGGAATGGCCTCTACCTCAGGGTTTGAAAGACATTCAGCGTTTTCTGGGTTTTTCTAATTATTATAGGCGTTTTATTAAAGGGTTTTCTGCCATTGTAGCACCTATAACCAGAATGACCAAAAAGGATGGTAATACTCATGTCTGGAAACCGGAGGCTCTTGAGGCTTTTGAATTCCTGAAGGCTTCATTCGCTTCTGCCCCTATTTTACAGCATCCTGTCCCTTCCCTACCCTTTATTCTTGAAGTTGATGCTTCTGAGATTGGGGTAGGTGCTGTCTTGTCTCAAAGAGATTCACCTGATAAGCCGTTACACCCTTGTGGCTTCTTTTCCAGACAGATGTCCAAAGCAGAAAAGAATTATGATGTAGGCAATCGCGAACTCCTTGCTATCATTTTGGCGCTCAAGGAATGGAGACATCTACTAGAAGGTACTAGGGATCCCATCCTCATTTTAACAGATCACAAAAACCTCTCGTACCTTAGTGAAGCAAAAAGATTGTCTTCTAGGCAGGCCAGGTGGTCTCTGTTTTTGTCTCGTTTTAATTACATAATCACATACAGACCAGGTGATCGTAATACTAAAGCTGACGCTCTGTCCAGACAATTCGAAACTACTGACAAACTAGAAATTGATGTTACCCCTGTCATTCCTCCCGACAGAATTATAGCTACTACTGTTCTTTCTATTTCTTCTTCCCTCTTGCAAGCTATACAGGCTAAACAAAACATGGCTCCTGGAGAGAGGCCTGCTGATAAACTGTTCGTTGATATCCCTGAGAGACGGGATATTATGTCATTGTATCATGACACAAGAACTGCTGGACACCCTGGTATTTCTAAAACGTTATCAGCAGTTTCTAGATATTTCTGGTGGGCTTCCTTACGCAAGGACGTCACCGATTACGTTAATGCCTGTACTACTTGTGCCAGTATGAAGTCCTCCCACAGAGTTCCTTGTGGGTTGTTGCATCCGTTACCCATACCCGAGAGGCCTTGGTCCAATCTATCCATGGATTTTATTGTTGAATTACCCCCTTCGAATGGTAAAACTGTCATCCTGATGATAGTGGATCATTTTTCTAAGATGGCTCATTTTGTGTCTCTTGTCAAATTGCCCTCATCCAAGGAACTTGCCTCTATCTTCGCCAGGGAGGTGTTTCGGTTGCATGGTATTCCTACTTCGATCGTGTCCGATAGGGGTAGCCAGTTTTTCTCCAGATTCTGGAAAGCATTTTGTTCAGAGATGGGTATTTCTCTCTCGTTTTCTTCCGCTTACCACCCCCAGTCTAGTGGAGCTGCTGAACGTGCCAACCAATCTCTAGAGCAGTATCTTCGTTGTTTTGTGTCCCACCATCAGAACAATTGGGCTGACCTTCTTCCTTGGGCTGAGTTTGCTCGTAATAATGCTGCTCATGAATCCTCCGGTAACAGCCCTTTTTACGTTGTTTATGGCCGGCATCCCGTGGTTCTTCCAGCTGCATTCTCCTTACAGGGCATGCCAGCTCTGGATGAACATTTGGCTGGTTTACGTAATACTTGGGAGCAGGTTCAGTGTTCTTTGGTGGATTCCGCTGCTCGCCAGAAGGTTCAGGCTGACAAGCATCGCAGGGCGGCTCCATCCTATGCTGTGGGAGACCGGGTTTGGCTTTCTACTCGCAATATTCGTCTTCGTGTGCCTTCTATGAAGTTGGCTCCTCATTTTATTGGTCCTTTTCGTATCTTGCATGTGGTTAATCCTGTTTCGTATGCCTTGGATCTTCCAAAGGAATCTACGCATTCCTAACGTGTTTCATACCTCCTTGTTAAAACCCCTCCTGTGCAACCGTTATACTCGGCATGTTCCTCCTCCCCCTCCAGTTTCTGTGGAGGGCCATGAGGAATTTGAAGTGGCTGCTATACTCGACTCTCATTTTCTTCGAGGTCGCCTCCAATATCTGGTACATTGGAAGGGCTATGGGCCTGAGGAACGCAGTTGGATTTCCGCTGGCGCTGTTCACGCTCCTCGCCTTGTGCGTTCTTTCAATGCTTGCTTTCCTGCCAGGCCTGCTCCTCCCCGCCCGGTGGGCGTGTCTTCAGGGGGGGGGGTACTGTAGCAGTACTTACCCCCTCCAGGGGCCGGCCGGGGTCCTCTCTTCTCGCCGCGCGCGGTCCTGCTCCTGCACGAGCCAACAACGAGATCAGGAAGGCGGGCAGTGACCGCGAGAAGCGGTCAAGTGTCCCGTCTGACACTAAAAGCGCGCCGCGCGTCTCGGGTACGCTCTTAAAGGGACAGTGGGAGACAAAATTAGAATCAGTCTCCCATTGGCCCCTGTCATGCCACGTTCCCCATACACTCACGTTTTGGGGGCGTGGATATAACAGGGGTCAATCAAAGTGAACATTAGGGTATTTATACTCACCTGTTTCCCTTGCACCTTGCCCTATCGTGGTTTCTGTTCAGTTCCCTTTAGTGCTTGTAGCGTTCAGTTGGTTTTATGGTGCTTGACCTTGGCTTTCTTCCTGACTCCGTTCTCTCTTTATCCTTGCTTGTTTATCCGCTGGTTTGTCCTCCTGTGTACCAGTCCCCGCCTTGTTCTACTTTACACTGTCTCTCCGTTCCCTTGACCTCGGCTTGTTCTGGACTCTGTCTTTTCTTGTACTCGTCTAAGTCCGGCCATTCTAAGGTCTGGTAAGACGAATCCTGTTTTCTTGTCTCTTGACTACCTGGACTATTCCTGCGTGTTGGGGTATATTACCGTGACAAGGGGGAGGTCATCGCAAGGAGCTAGTGGCACAGTCAGACAGCATGCATCGGCACCCGGGGTCAGCCGACAGCACGCCAATCAACGCATGCTGTGTCCACCACCAGAATGCCGTCATTGCAGAGCTCAGTAGTGTGGCATTTTTTTTGTGTGTCTTCCTCTGACAACAGCAATGCCATTTGCAACCTGTGCCAAAAGAAACTGAGTCGTGGGAAGTCCAACACCCACCTAGGTACAACTGCTTTGCGTAGGCACATGATCGCACATCACAATCACCTATGGGATCAACACATGAGTACAAGCAGCACACAAACTCAAAGCTGCCATCCTCCTCCTGGTCCAGCATCTTCAGCCACGTCAACCACTGCTGTCCTCCTTGCCCCCTCTCAACCATCCGCCACTCCGTCTCTCGCCTTGAGCAGTTCCCGCTCATCTGCCCAGTCAGGTGTCTGTCAAGGACATGTTTGAGCGTAAGAAGCCAATGTCAGAAAGTCACCCCCTTGCCCAGCGTCTGACAGCTGGCTTGTCTGAACTATTAGCCCGCCAGCTTTTACCATACAAGCTGGTGGAGTCTGAGGCGTTCAAAAACATTTGTGGCTATTGGGATACCGCAGTGGAAGGTACCGGGACGAAATTTCTTGGTACAAAAGGCAATCCCCAACCTGTACTCGATTGTGCAAAAGGAAGTAATGGCATGTCTGGCACACAGTGTTGGGGCAAGGGTCCATCTGACCACTGATACCTGGTCTGCAAAGCATGGTCAGCGCAGGTATATCACCTACACTGCGCATTGGGTAAACCTGCTGACGGCTGCCAAGCATGGAATGCGTGGCTCTGCAGAGGAGTTGGTGACACCGCCACGACTTGCAGGCAGGCCTGCTGCCACCTCCTCTACTCCTCCTATTCCATCCTCTTCCATAACCTCCTCGGCTGAGTCCTCTTCTGCTGCTGCGTCTTGCTCCACATAAACGGCACCCGCCAGCTCCCCAGTGTCACGCCGTCTTGGGGTTGACTTACCTGAAAGCAGAGAGTCACACCGGACCAGCACTCCTGTCCGCCCTGAACGCACAGGTGGATCAGTGGCTGACTCCGCACCAACTGGAGATCGGCAAAGTGGTTTGTGACAACGGAAGAAATTTGTTGGCGGCATTGAATTTGGGCAAGTTGACACATGTGCCGTGCATGGCACATGTGTGTAATCTGATCGTACAACACTTTGTGCAGAAGTACCCAGGCTTACAGGATGTCCTGAAGCAGGCCAGGAAGGTGTGTGGCCATTTCAGGCGTTCCTACATGGCCATGGCGCACTTTTCAGATATCCAGCGGCGAAACATGCCAGTGAGGCGCTTGATTTGCGACAGCCCGACACGTTGGAATTCAACACTCCTAATGTTCGACCGCCTGCTCCAACAAGAAAAAGCCGCTAACGACTATTTGTATGACCGGGGTGCTAGGACAGCCTCTGCGAAGCTGGGAATTTTTTTGCCACGTTACTGGACGCTCATGCGCAATGCCTGTAGGCTTATGCGTCCTTTTGAGGAGGTGACAAGCCTAGTAAGTCGCACTGAAGGCACCATCAGCGACATCATACCATTTGTTTTCTTCCTGGAGCGTGCCCTGCGAAGAGTGCTGGATCAGGCCGTAGATGAGCGTGAAGAGGAAGAGGAAGAGTTGTGGTCACCATCACCACCAGAAACAGCCTTGTAACGGCACCCCCAGGCATAAAAGGGGTTAAACCGTCATTTAGGATATCTTCCCCTTCCAGATATACAGGCACAGCTACTGCAGAACACCAAACTCCCAAACTGGATACAAAATAGCACTCCAAACTCCCGAACTGGAACCTCACAATAGCTGCTGGCAGACGAACAGGAAAAGCAGACAATCAGCTTACACTCCTGGCAATCAGTCTCGAACAGCATACAGTAAATCCCCCCCAAGAACGAGACAGAGCTCCGTGTTGAGGGTCAAGCAGTGGTCTGTTTTAATTAACACTCACAGACTTTTATGCAAGTCCCCATGCAAGGGGACATCCCACAGGGAGGGGCAACATGTAACCAATCCCATACAGTAAAACATAAAACACACCCAGCACAAACACATAAAATCCTCCCCTCTGCCTGTGATCTAATTACTGAACACAATGGGTTAATGTAATTTATCACAGGCAGGAAAAATACAGTTTTACAGCATATTCATAACTTCTAAAATATACATCACATTCACAATCAATCCATTCAGGGGAACAACATATAAAAAATGGCATGAATCAGACCAGGGGTTCAGAAGTTAGTAAAGTATCTTTTGGGGCCTGGCTGGCAGCATGGCTATCTGGCCCAAACCGGTTTTACAGAGCCCTCTATCCTGGAGACAATGGGGTAAATAATCCAATTATATCCAGGGATAGAGGCAGACTCCATTGAGCACATGTTACCAGTAAAACACAAAAGGATACAAAAATACATAACTCCTATCATAATGAATTGAACGGGCCAAATCTCCCAGGGTCCATAGTCACAGGGCAAGAGGCGGGCAACCAGGCTCCTCCAATGCAATGTGGCGAGATTGGTCTCGTCACAAACCTTATAAGCATCGCTTGCTGGACCTGCGGCAACGCTGGAAGAGGATTGTGAGGAAGAGGAGTCAGAGGAGGAATGTGGCTTTGAGGAGGAGGAGGAAGACCAACCACAACAGGCATCCCAGGGTGCTCGTTGTCACCTATCTGGTACCCGTGGTGTTGTACGTGGCTGGGGGGAAGAACATACCTTCAGTGAGATCACTGAGGACGAGGAACAGGACATGAGTAGTTCGGCATCCAACCTTGTGTAAATGGGGTCTTTCATGCTGTCGTGCCTGTTGAGGGACCCTCGTATAAAAAGGCTGAAGGAGAACAACCTGTACTGAGTGTCCACGCTATTAGACCCCCGGTATAAGCAGAAAGTGCCTGAAATGTTACCGAATTACCGCAAGTCGGAAAGGATGCAGCAGTTCCAAAATGAAATAAAAAGTATGCTTTACACAGAGTATAAGGGTGATGTCACAGCACAACGGGAATCGAACAGGGGAAGAGGTAAAAGTAATCCTCCTCCTCCCACGACCACGCCGGCAAGGACAAGACGCTTTACAGACGTGTTGTTGATGGAGGACATGCAGAGCTTTTTAAGTCCTATGCATCGCCACAGCCCTTCGGGGTCCACCCTCAGAGAACGACTCGACCGACAGGTAGCAGACTACCTCGCCTTAACTGCAGATATCGGCACTCTGAGGAGCGATGAACCCCTTGACTACTGGGTGTGCAGGCTTGACCTGTGGCCTGAGCTATTCCAATTTGCGATAGAACTTCTGGCCTGCCCCGCTTCAAGTGTCCTGTCAGAAAGGACCTTCAGTGCAGCAGGAGGTATTGTCACTGAGAAGAGAAGTCGCTTAGGTAAAAAAAAGTCTAGATTACCTCACCTTTATTAAGATGAATGAGGGATGGATCCCGAAGGGAACTACAGTGGGCGATACATTCGACTAAAAAAGGCCTGATGAGGGGGACGTAACAGGGATTAAACTGATAAGAATAGTACTACTTAACACACCACTCCTATCTGGTGGCACATTAGATTACACGCGCAGTGCCCCAAATTTGAAGTAGGAGGACCAACCAAGCATCTTTTTCCATCTCCCTAAAATCGATGCCATATACACGTCCCCTGATAGGGGACGTAACAGGGATTAAACTGATAGGAATAGTACTACTTAACACACCTTATAATAACGCAGAGAGACGCAACGCAGAGAGAGGAGTCTGAAGAAGAGGAGTCAGAGGAGGAAGGTGGCTTTGAGGAGGTGGAAGACCAAACACAGCAGGCGTCCCAGGGGGCTTGTTGTCACCTTTCAGGGACCCTTGGTGTTGTACGTGGCTGGGTGGAGGACATCAGTGAGGACAAGGAACGGGACATGGCTAGCTTGGTATCCAACCTTGTGCAAATGGGGAGTTTGCGGTTGTGCAAATGGACTGTTTGCGGTTGTTTGCGGTGCGTTAAACGGGGAGTTTGGTCTGTCACAATGAAGCGGACGTAACCCTTACACTACCTGATCGATACAACATCATACCTGATGTTTTAAAGCACGTTATTCCAAACAATTTAGGAATGTTAGGTGATTTATGCCCTTTATGGATTAAAACCAGACTCTGCATCAACTATGTAATTTTCCATGGGAGTTTTGCCATGGATCCCCCTTCGGCATGCCACAGTCCAGGTGTTAGTCAAAACAACTTTTCCATCACTATTGTGGCCAGAAAGAGTCCCTATGGGTTTTAAAATTTGCCTGCCTATTGAAGTCTATGGCGGATCGCGAACATTTGCAGAAATTCGCGTTCGCCATTTGCGAACGGAAAATGTTATGTTCGCGACATCTCTACTTGTATACATCTCCATCAGCTCGAGTGATGGGTCAAGGATTCTGTTTGAATTGGTTGAATATTAAGAATGGTATGAGACAAGGATGCCCGTTTGCTCCAACGCTTTACATTATGTCTCTGGAAACACTTGCTAATATTATACGTAACAATAAAAACATTAAGGGTGTAAAAATAGACACAATAGAGTGCAAACTAACCATGTATGCAGACAATGTGTTGGTGACTCTCAGCTCCCCAGAAACATCACTATCTTATTTGTTTTGATATATATATATATATATATATATATATATTTCCCTGTCTAATTATAAAGTAAATAAAAACTAATCTGAAATTATGTCAATAGCAATAGAAGAAGAAACTATACATAAAATGCAAAGCTTGCGGTGAATAAATCAGGGATTACATACTTGGGGATAAACTTAACAGACAATATCGATAACATCTGGAGAAATTATCTTGCTTTAATTAAGGAATATGAAAAGAATTTATCAGAATGGAAACATCTTTTTGTTTCATGGATGGGCAGGATGAATAAATTAAAAGCCTACGCATTCCCCAAGTGGTTATATCAATTACGTATCATTCCCCTTAAAATACCCATAAAATATTGTGATTACTTAAAAAAAATATGGTTGGGGAAAAAAACTATAATCTGTAGAAACATATTATATACCACGGTTCATCAAGGAGGTTTTAGTTTACCTAAAATGGAAGACTATGCTAATGTAGTGATGGTTACTCAAGCTCATAAATTTCAAATAGATAATGGTAAACAAGAAGATTGGTACTTGATAAAATCAGAATTACTAAAGATCAAGAATTAAGAAAATATCCTATTGGCTCACCATAAGGAGGTTAAAAAGCTATCTAGATATAATACTTCAATTATTCTTGATAATATTATTAACGGATGGATGAGGTTTAAGAAAACTTTTAATAAAAGATAGTTATTAAAAATACCTCTCTTATAAGTTTAGAAACCAATATTAAAAATATAGTGGTAAAAACACCATGTGACAAACTGCCATTTTCCACTGGGCATTGGAGAGGACTGATTGCTAGCCTCCTGCCCTGCGACTATGGCCCTGGGATGTATTGCCCTTTAAGAACTGCATTTGGGCATAATGGATTTTTATAATGCTGTTCCTGGTCCTTTAAATACTTTGGAGCAGTGTTACAACTTTTAAACTGGCACTTCGGATGCAGTCGAAGTGCCGAAGTGGCCGCCATTCGACAAACGAACACGTGGCGGCGGCCATTTTAACTTATTTGAACGCGGTCAGCGGTGTGTGCAGCCAAATCTATGGAACTGTTTTCGGCTACCCTATCGGTCAAAAGTGACTTATACCTATTTCCCGAACGGGAATGTCCTGATTAATAATATGTAACTTGTATTAATATTGGATGTATGGTTTTAGAGTTATGAAAGTTGGGTAAAAAGTATGTTTAAACTGTACGTGGGTTACCTCTCAGGCTAAGGGGAGGGAATCTGTGGGATGTAACCAGTCTGTGATTGGGTAATGTATAATTGTATGTGGGCGTCTCCCTTGCAGGGGAGAATTGCATAAAAGCAGAGTGTGTGCCATTAAACCTGAGATGATCTTGACCCTCAATACGTAGCCTTGTCTCGTTATTGGAGTGAACTGCTATATCACACTGGGGATTGCTATGCTCTGTATACTCCCTTGAGCTTTAATCACTTAGCTCTTGTTCCTGATACGTTCTCCTGGAGGAGAGGTCTTCCCCACACGGTCCTGGAGGACAGAAGGTGATCCAGGGTGGACGGAAGACGACGAGGCTCCAGTTAAGCTACGGCGGTTGTGGAGTCTGCGGTGGTTGTGGTGTCCGGTGCGGTGCTTGTGGTCCTCGGCGCAAGCTAGGAAGCGTCCATTAACGGAAGGTGTCCGTTACACTCCACATGATAAATATAGAATCAGAATCAGAGACTTATAATTGCGGACAAACTCAAGACTAACAGCACATTATGTAAAGAATTGGATCTTTCGAATCCTCAATATTTTTCTTGGCTAAGAATTTATAACTATTTTAGAGTGCACCTATACAAAGAGGGTGAAATGGAGTATATGAACATCTTAATACAATTTTTAATAATAAATCTCAACTAGGTATAATTAAGATGATTCATAGAATAATGTTCACCCCCAAAACAAGGGGCAAGATCAAGAGCGTTATTAGCATGGCAAAGAGAATTGCAAGTAACCTTAGACAGCAAAGAATGGGTAAACAGTCTCACTTTTATTAGGAAAGTCACGCATTGTTTAACATTACAAGTAACACATCTAAAACTGAATTACAGATGGTATTTAGTACCTACCATATTAACAAAATTCAAGAGCACAGAGAATACATTATGCTAGAGATGTGGGGATCAAAATTGTAGTTATTTGCATATATGGTGCGATTGTAGTCAGATAATTGATGTCTGGAAAACAATCTTTGTTCTTATCTCTGACATATTGAAAATAAAGATAGCTCCAACTGCAAAGAGGGCATTGCTACATATGGATTTGGGAGAATTCGAATTTAAGGATAGATATATGATTATACAAATCATTTTACCTATGAAAATTTCTATAGTGCAAACTTGGAAATCAAAAGAAAAAATATGCTGGAATATGGTTAGAAATCAGGTAAAGTCTCAAGGAGATATGGAAAGGGGATTTTTATCTGAATTATAATACATTGGATAAATATAATATCCTATGGGGTCCTTGGCTAAATACGTATTAACACAATTAAGAGGGCAATGAAGAGCAAGAGGAAAAATAGGAATGGAAAGAGAAAGGGGGATAAGGGGACAGAGAAATGACAAATGACAAAGAGAAAAAGAGTAAATGTAGCTCTTATTCCTCACCGTGTGGAGCAAGAGATAAGAAACAGAACAGGCAATGAAATATAGTTAGAGACTTTTTTTTTTTTTTTTTGGTGCTTAGGTTTAGGTTTTTTTGTTGTCTGGGGTGTATGAGTGAGTGAGAGAGAATTTGTGTTTGAGGTAGAAATAGAACATTAAAATAATAAAGTGAAGTAAAGGTAAAAAAGAATAAAGATTGATACTAACAAATGATGAATATGGTATGAAAGTAAAATCTAATATTGAAAGATGGAGATACTCATACCTAGCTCTGATGTTTTAAAAGGAAAAAAATAAAAATAAAATAAATTATCTCCTTAAAATCTTACATGTTAACTGTTTGTACCTTGATGACATCATTGGTGTTCCAATAGCCACACATATTTCCAGTGATGTCATACTGTTCTTATGATGTCACCGACCAAGCCTAAACATACTTTGAACAGGGAAGGTCTTACCAATACTTGTGTTTAGTCTATGCTTGAGTCAAAACACACACATGCACAATTCTGAGAGAATGAGAATGAGGGATACAATGTTAAACTTTGCACCTTCAAAAAACTTGAAATTGGGGGGCGGGGCCGGACCGCCGAGCTGGACGGTCGAACGCAGAAGAAGCTCCTGCTGTTTCAGCACAAAATATGCAGAAAACGACCTAAATTCAGCCCAAAAAATGACCGACCACCATAATGCCCAACGCAGAAGGCCTGCTGGAGCCAGGGAGAGGCTGGCTTGTCAAGCTACAGTCCCCTGGAGGAGAAAACTGCGATGCCCCAACCGGGGCCTTCTCCGGCGGTAAGTGGAGCGGACGGCCGATGCACCACTGCCCCGCCACACAGCACCCGGCCTGGGGCTCGAACCTGGGCGGATCCGGCCCTGTTTCCCCCCCCTATGGACCGGGGGGGGTGATCCCGGTCCTCACCCGGAGGTGGGGCAGCCGGAGCACACAGGCGCCATAGACGCATGCAAGGGCCCGACCGCTCTGCACAAGATGGCGACTGCCACGTGCACTGAACATGGCGGAATGGAAGGCACAGCAGCGGAGCTGGGAGCACCCGGTGCAACCAACAAACAAGCAAGGGCCCAGGAAACAGGAAAAGAGGGTGGCCCGACTCTCTCACAGCTCCCCAAGCGACATCTTACCGGCCAGAGCGCCTAACCACGAGAAGACGAGCAGCGGTGGCGGAGACACCGATATGCGGGGAATCTGCTTCACATTCACGACCTTGCCGTCAACCGAAAAGTGTCTCACGCCAGAACATGAAACGCACAACGACGACCTCGGAGATCACTCCTCCCAACAGAGGCAAGACCGAGCGACGCATCTGGAGGGATACCCCAGCTCACCAGAACTCTACCACCGGGCCGTGCCGACATGCTGAGGAAGGCACTGGCTGACTCTATTTCCACTACAACCCATGAGGCAGCGGACCCAGCGTGGCGGTGATTCCTGCAGTGTATGAAGCCTAACGAACTCTTACTCGGACTGGGTGATAATATATTATATTTTACCTGTAGATGGCTACCCAGCCTTAACATACCCAAGTCTACACGCTGTACCTCTGACCATAGCATACCGCTTGCAATCTTCCCATAGTACAACATACCAAGTTAGCACTCATGGCACCCTAGCACTGCAGAAACCATTATTCAACATACACTCTTACCCAGCTTGCAACAGTCATGTCTTAGGCCATAGTGTTTAACATATGTTCCCACACGCTGCCTGTAATTGTATCATGCGCCCTGCCTTCCCGGGTGAGACACCTAGGAGCAATCCTGGTTAAGCAACATCACCACACATAAATAGTGTCTGCACACGTGTAATGTATGTAACCATATGTGATATATATATATATCATGCCTGCATAACCTACATCGCTATGTCACTAAATACCTAAACAATGCTGGATGTGCAATAGAAATGTTCATCATAATCTACTCTTACGAAGCGAAGATGTAACTCATATAATTAATGTGAAGAACCTACGTATGACTAGCCTGCTTTACTAATATAAAAAATGTGTATGTCCCATCAAAATGCTATATAACGGTTACCAAATCTGTATGTACAAAATGTTGGATTATGCTGTTGTGGCATTGCTGACAAGCGGTTGTTCTTCATGCACAGTAAAAATAAAGAATTAAAAAAAAAAAAACTTGAAATTTTGCAGTAGTAACACAGGAATTTTGACTCTATATCTAAAATAGACACGGTAAAAAATAAATAAATAATAATTTGGAGACTTTTTTTAATGTGCCTGTTTTGGCGCAGCATGTAAACTTATCTACTTTATTACATTTGTGTTCTTTCTGGACAGCACACCCCGTGGATGTAAAAAGAATTGTCTTATTTTGTCCTATATACTATTATCACCTAATTGCCAGTGGCAGTTGATGAAGTTTCATTATGATGGGGCACTAGACTCTGTCCCTTAAATTTAACTCCACCTCATCTAGTTAAACTGCTCATCACATCTTAAACCAGCATATCATAAGTTAAATAGCCCAAACCATTAATAACCATTAATTAAAATAAAAATATTCCTACACAGCAAAACGTAAGCAAACACAAATATTTGAGAAATAACGTTTTCAATTTTATACTTGTAAATTGACAAATATAGGTAAACTATAATAGCAGTTACTGAATTTAAGTTAAGTCTACAACAAGCAATGCGCATAAGTGTATTACAAAATGCCATAGTGATGAAATGCACAGTAACTCATAGTCCTGCCCAGGGACCACCCAATACTACTAACCCCCGCTACCCAGCCATACGTCTACCCTCCCTCTCCCATACGTTGCCCCCCCACACATGCAGACGAACACATAGACACACACATATACAGATCTTTAGTAGTGTGTGTGTGGAACTGCACTCATTCCCATAAATCTGAGCCAGGGTGCTTGCTGAATCAAACACTAGATTTCCAAAAAATAATAAAGTAATAGAGGTCCAGGCACTCCTTGGTTCAAGACAGGTACTTTATTAGGAACCACAACAGCTGTTGTGGTTCCTAATAAAGTACCTGTCTTGAACCAAGGAGTGCCTGGATCTCTATTACTTTACACACATATACAGAGACACACACATACACACATATACAAGCATGCATACATACAGGCACACATACATACACAGACACAGAAAAACACACAGACATACAAACACACATACATACAGACTGTCACGACTACTAATGTGATCCAACACGCAAAACTAGGTAACATCTACATAGAATCTAAAAATAGACAGAATGTAAACCAGTCCTTAGAATGGAAGAATAAATATGCTGAAAGACAGAGAATGGTCAAGGGAAAGCCGAGGTCAAGGAAGCCAGAAATACACAAGATCGATAAGAAAGCCAAGTCAGGGAAACCAGAGATCAGAATAGCCAAAGTCAGAATACTGGGAATATCAATAACAAGGACAAGAAAACACACTCTCGGGAACCAGGAGAGTGTTGCGGTTCTCTCGCGTGGGACAGGGACGCAACACATGGTAGTTCTGCCACTGCTCACAGTGTGTGTATGACAGCACAAGCCAGAAAACTCAATTGTGGCAGAACCTCTGTACGGAGGTCCACCATTGTGGCTTTGGAAATATGTATTCTCCCAGCTCAATGCATTGGCCTCTAAATCCATATTAGAGATATAGAGTACAATTTAATTTACTTCAAGGCTCTGCTGCTCTATGCTCCTTGCATCACATTGAATGGTATAGTTAGTGTGATAGCAGTTATGTGCCCTCTGGGAACTGACTGCATTATTTCCAATAGATAACATAATACACAAACCACCACTGCAGTTTCACTTCACCAGTGCATGCTAATTGTTATCCAAACCCTAATATGTTGTTTTCACATCTTCCTTAATAACATAACTTGCTTTGTGAGCCACACACATACATTGCAGCCTAAAAGAGGAGCTAGTACCACATTTCTGATGTCCCTCTGTGACTCAATGCGCCTCTGTTGTTAGTGCTGCAGTCAGTGCAACCCTTGGTCCACCTGCCACTCTGAGGCCATGGTCTCTTTGGCCTTATGGCCTTATGGCCTGGTCCTACCATTTCAATCTTTCAAACAGAAAGATGAGGAATGTGCTATAGTTTTGTATATTGTCTGTCTATCTATCTGTCTATCTATCTATTTTAATTTTTTTCTTACATTTTATTTACTCACTTGCTCATATTTTTTATCAAACCAGAGGACCTGCACCTATAATATCCTAGCACCATAACCTCTATAATATATTGTTAGCTACAATAAGCTAATATGATATTCATCATATTTGGGTCAAACAGCTTTGACTACCTCACCTGAATCATTTTTTGTTTGGTGTTTGCCATGTTGCAATTATAACAACAATAAAAGTAAGAGCAATCTTGCCATCTTGTGGCCGCTGTGTAGCGTAACCTCTTTTCTTAAATAAAAAATGCAGCATGTCTCTGTTCTCATTACAGCATCTCTTGAGAAAATATTTATAAATGTTCACAATGTAACATTAATGGTTTAACCCCTTAAGGACCAAACTTCTGGAATAAAAGGGAATCATGACATGTCACACATGTCATGTCTCCTTAAGGGGTTAATGCAATACCTTTTGTTATTAAAGAGAGCATTTACATCTAGAGACTTTCTAAAGTAAATAAGGAAAGCATTACACATTCCTATTTTTACTTTTATTGTGCCAGAAACTCTGCTCTTCATTAAATACTTGGCATGCCTTTAGTTTATACTAATGTATAAATAATTTGATAACAAACAGATTTTAATTTCATCTGTAGTCTGCCATAAGCAGCCAGTCAACACACTGAATACCCTTTTGATTTCAAATCAATCAATGCTTTTTTCATTTAATATCTCTTATTACCTTCAGTGACACATAGGGTCTCTAGGTTTAGTGAAAAAAAGCAAATTCTATAATTCGTACCTATATGTCTGAAGTTGTCTTTGCACTAAATTTCTATTAAAAGCTATTTCATACAAGTATTTACAACTCTTCCAAATGATATATAGTGGAAGTGGTTTTAACAGATAGTGCACTAATTTGGGGGGCAACAGCAGGGCCAACATGTTTATAAGGCAGCACACAGTGTAGCGTGGCCGAGCAGAGAAGTGCACACCGCAGTACAGGAACGTCTGTTTCCTGTACCCAGCAGGACTGAAAGGAAGTGCTCACTTAGACAGCACTTCCTGTCAGTCCGTCTGGGTACAGAAAACTGAAGCTCCTGCACCACGGTGTGCACTGCTCTGCTTGGCCACGCTACCAGAAAGGTAGCAGACACAACGGGGACCAGAGGGGGGAGAGAGGGGAACTAAGGGACAGGGGGAAGGAACACTATTGGATGGGGGCGGGGGGGGGGAACTATGGGACGGGGATAGGGGGGGGAATACTATGGGACAGGGAAGGGGGGAAAGGGGCTGGAGAATAGGAAAAAGATACACAGAGGGGCTGGGGAGAGAGAAGGGCTGGTGGTGAAAGAGACACACATAAAGGAGCTGGTAAGAGTAAAAGACACAAAAGGGCTGGGAGAGAAAGAGGCACACAAAGGGGCTGGGGGAAGTAGGACACACACATAGGAGTCATAAGAGATACACAAGGTAGGTGTAAGACACACAATGGTGAAAAATAGGGGATAAGATACACTAAAAGGGATAAGACAGTTAAAGAAGGACATACGAAACAAAAGACGGTTAAGAGGAACACAGGTGAAGATGCTTTTTTGGAGGTAGGGGAGGACGCCAAAATCATCTTTGCCTGTGTACCCAAAAATCCTTGCACCGGCCCTGCTGATCCAAGAAGAAATTTGATTGCCATCGTGGAGACAAGAATGATTTTGTTTTCCATTTTGTGACACAATTGGAAATCACTTCAAACTGGGTTTTTCACCTTTTGGCTCTGCAAAAGAAACAATGTTGTGTGAAAGGCCATGCCCACATTTTGCCTTTCATTAACTAGGGTGGCATTCGCATTTCAGTCCATATTCGCTCCTCTTTCGGATATGGTGAATTTCACTACTAATACAAATACGACTTATTTCAATCACAGCATCACACTGTTAAATTCAGTTCATGCATTCGAACATATCGTATTTTATCATATGCAATTCAGTTAGTCACCCTATGTTTTATTGTATAAATAATGTTATGCCATATTCAGTTTTCATATTTGCAGCATATTATTGTCCGCCCACACAGCCTCAGTTTTACTTGTCAGAATTATTTACTTATGTTCACCAGGTCTCTTCAAGCCTCAGTACCTATATGCATTCTTTATGACTGCCCTCTGGGCATTCAGGCATTCAGGCATTCATTGTTTCAGTGGGCCTGCATTGTTTAGTAATTATATGGCTAAGTGTTGCTGACTGTCTAAACTTGTGTCAGGCCCAAACTTGGTCATGTGGTCAGCATTCATGGTACTGCCTATTAATAATCTGTTTTATTTCACTGTCTGTCAATACTTTGTTTAAGCCCTTTCTGGGCACGGGTCTAGTCAATTGTACTTTAAAATAAATGTTTGTCATTATTCTGTCTGTTTTATGGTTATATGGCCATATACATGGCCCTCATCTAAATATGTTATAGTCGTACTTCAATCAAGACATGCCAGGAACCAGGTCCGCCACTTGGGTGTCACTAGTAACCATACTTAAAGATACTCCGCTGCTCAAATAAATAAAAAGTAAAAAAAAACTGCTTAGTAGATATATCCCAATTGAAAACATGCATTTAATAATTTTTTTAAATTGTTTTTTTTTGTGGGATTATAATTACTAGTGTGTCTTAACAAGCCCTATGGGTCCTCTAACACATGGTAGTGACATTCGATTCAACCGTCACTAGCCTTGCATTAATGCATGTTATGCCAGGTTATTCTAGAATTTGCTTTTGCTCTCAACCCTATTCTTCCATACCAATTGTGTATGCAGAAGTGTTAATCATCCTCCTAAGCATTCCACGAATACATAATTTCACAAGCTTGACATTTTATAAATGTATGTCTAATACATTCTGTCTCCTCCTACGCTTAGCATACATACTGAAACAGACACACACACACATATATACAGACACATACAGGCACACACGCATAAGGAGATACAGATACACACACGCACATACTTACAGTCATACATACATACTGACACACACACATACATACTGACAAACAGACATACATACAAACTGACATACAGAAATACAAACACACATACATAATGGCATACATACACATACATACTGATAGATATATGCATATATACAGGCATACACACACAGACATACATACATACACAAACAGACATACATACATAGATACACATACATACACACATACTGACATACACACATACATACATACATACATAGATATATACACACATACATACTGAGAAACAGACACACATACATGCAGACAGATACATACATTCACCTCATTTTTCAGCCACCCTACTATTCCTTACCTTTAAGTTGTAGGAGTTGCAGAATTTGCGGTGCAGACACATTTTTTTTTTTTAAAGGGGCCCGGTCGCGCTATTACAGCGCTGACTGGGCCCCTGAAGATATAGGGCTCATCGGGTGGCCCTAAATGCTTGGGCCACCAGATGGGCCCTGGTGCAGATGCACCTGTGGCAGTTTTGCCGCTCCACGTGGGGCCCTGATGGCGGTCATGTGTGTATAGTGAATGCTGTGTGTGTGTTTGTGTGGTGGATGCTGTATGTGTTTGTGGATGATGTGTGTGTTTGTTTAGTGGATGCTGTTTGTGTGTTTATGTGGTGGATGGTGTGTGTTTATGTGTGTAATGGATGATGTGTTTGTGTAGTGGATGCTGTGTGTGTTTGTGTGGTGATGCAGTTTATGTGTTTGTGCAGTGGATGCATTTTGTCTGTCTGATGTGTCGTGGATGCAATTTATGTGTTTATATGACAGATGGTGTGTGTGTGTCTAGTGGATGATGTGTGTTTATGTGATGGATGCAGTTAGTGTGTTTAGTGGATGCATTCTGTCTGTTTGATGTGTGTGTGTGTGCTGGGGGGTATTTTATTGCTGTAAAAAATGTATTCCACCCTCCCTTCCTCTTACCTGCACTCATGGAGGGGGAACAGTGGATTCCCTCGTGGTCCGGTGGCTCAGCTGGGCTGGTTAGGCCAGCAAAAAAGGGGTCAGCAGTCTGCATCTTCCCTCTCCGGGCTCTAGTTCTGTAGTACTCGCTATATACATATGCACATTGGAGGGCAGGAGTCCGGACACGCAAAGGATTACCAGTGCAGTCCAGGCCCCCCCAGGACCGCTGGGCCTGTGACAAGCGTGCAATGTCCGTTTCACGCAACCTTCAGTGGGCAACATACGATGTCTCTATTTCAGCACTTCATTGGGCTTTTCATTCGCATAACATCCACCTACAGGGGTTGCATACTACCCCACCATGCTACACAATATCGATAAACTACTCATACCTTACTATACGTCTTTCACTAGGTCATTCTTTATTACATACATTGTCCCTACCCCATGTCAAACACTCTGACACAGCATTATAAATTAGGCTGGTTCATCATCACCTACATAGGACACAGACAAAATATACTCACATAATGCAAATGATTGAGTGTCATCAATACAATCCAGATCTTGATTCATGGAATACCTTTAACCCCTTAAGGACCAAACTTCTGGAATAAAATGGAATAATGACGTGTCACACACGTCATGTGTCCTTAAGGGGTTAAACACGGTCTTCACTTAACCTTTACTACATTCGCTTCACAAGTCCCTCTATGGGAAACCCAATACAACATAATCTTGGCCCCTCATTTGGGCTTGAAACAAGTATACCTTATATACTGCTTATCTTACTTTGCATCAATTACACACTTGGCCCTCTCAGAGCCTAAGAAATCCCAGGAAACCTTTATCCTTCATCCGGTAAGTTTTATCCTTACTCTGCATATTAATCCAAATTAGCATGGTATCTCTGCTGTAAGGACAGCACCCCAAAAAGCCCTTTAGGGCTAGAACATCAGTCTGCTTTTTTTTTTTTTTTTTTTAAATCTAATTGCAGTTACCTACCTGCCTGCCTGCCAGCTTCTGTGTCAGGCTCACAGTGGATACTGTGCCCACTTGCCCAGTGCCACCACTCATATCTGGTGTCACAATAGCTTGCATTTAAAAACAAAAACATTTTTTTCACTGTAATAGATTAATTAGCAGTTAGTTGTCTGCAAGCGTCTGTGTGTCAGGCCAACAGCGTGTACTCTGCCAACCTCTGCCAGTGCACATTGCCACTCATATCTGTTCTCACAGTAGCTTGCACGCATAGTACCACTAATCAAAAAAAAAATGACAGGCAGAGGCAGGCCACGCCACAGGGGCCGTCGTGGTCGTGGTGCTGTGATTCCCTTTTGCCCTAGAATATTGCCCAATTTTCAGAGGCCACGTACCCTGAACTTGAAAAGTTCTGAGGACATAGTTGACTGGCTAACACAGGACACCCAATCTTCTACAGCTTCCGCTCGGAACCTTGACGCACCATCCTCCTCCAGCTCAGCTTCGGGCATCTCTCAAGATACCACTCACCCACCTGCCGCCACCACCAACACTAGCACCACATCCGCTTCACTTTATCTGTCAGAGGAGTTATTTACACATCCGTTTGAAGAAATGAGTGATGCGCAACCATTATTGCCAGAGGATGTAGATAACAGATATATGTCTCAGTCAGGCAGCATTACACACATGGACGTACGGTGTGATGATGATGATGTTGTACCCGCTGCTGCTTCCTTTGCTGAGTTGTCAGATACAAGGGAAGCGGTTGATGATGACGATGCGTCCATGGATGTCACGTGGGGGCCCGCTCGGCAAGAAGAAGAACAGGGCGAAAGTTCAGATGGGGAGACAGAGAGGAGGAGACGAGTTGGAAGCAGGGGGAGGTCATCACAAGGAGCTAGTGGCACAGTCAGACAGCATGCATCGGCACCCGGGGTCAGCCGACAGCACGCCAATCAACGCATGCTGTGTCCACCACCAGAATGCCGTCATTGCAGAGCTCAGTAGTGTGGCATTTTTTTTGTGTGTCTGCCTCTGACAACAGCGATGCCATTTGCAACCTGTGCCAAAAGAAACTGAGTCGTGGGAAGTCCAACACCCACCTAGGTACAACTGCTTTGCGTAGGCACATGATCGCACATCACAATCACCTATGAGATCAACACATGAGTACAAGCAGCACACAAACTCAAAGCCGCCATCCTCCTCCTGGTCCAGCATTTGTGGCTATTGGGATACCGCAGTGGAAGGTACCGGGACGAAATTTCTTGGTACAAAAGGCAATCCCCAACCTGTACTCGATTGTGCAAAAGGAAGTAATGGCATGTCTGGCACACAGTGTTGGGGCAAGGGTCCATCTGACCACTGATACCTGGTCTGCAAAGCATGGTCAGGGCAGGTATATCACCTACACTGCGCATTGGGTAAACCTGCTGACGGCTGCCAAGCATGGAATGAGTGGCTCTGCAGAGGAGTTGGTGACACCGCCACGACTTGCAGGCAGGCCTGCTGCCACCTCCTCTACTCCTCCTACTCCATCCTCTTCCATAACCTCCTCGGCTGAGTCCTCTTCTGCTGCTGCATCTTGCTCCACATCAACGGCACCCCCCCAGCTCCCCAGGTACTATTCCACATCCCGGATACGGCAGTGTCACGCCATCTTAAGATGAATGAGGGATGGATCCCGAAGGGACTGACAGTGGGCGATACATTCGACTAAAAAAGGCCTTGATGAGATGAGCTGCCTTGGGCTAAAAATGATGACCCTATGTAGGAGGAACAGTCCCTATTCTGCTCTGTGTCAGTGTGCATCAGGGATCATTAGGATAGGTGTCAATCCATATCTGCCAAGTGACCCTATGTAGGGGGAACAGTCCCTATTCTACTCTGTGTCAGTGTGCATCAGGGATCATTAGGATAGGTGTCAATCCATATCTGCCAATTGACCCTATGTAGGGGGAACAGTCCCTATTCTGCTCTGTATCAGTGTGTATCAGGGTCCCTGAGGACAGGTGTCAATCCATATCTGCCAAGTGACCCTATGTAGGGGGAACAGTCCCTATTCTGCTCTGTGCCAGTGTGTATCAGGGTCTCTGAGGACAGGTGTCAATCCATATGTCAGGGTGTCAATCCATATGTCAAGGTGTCAATATGTCATATGTCAGGTGTCAATCCATATCCATTGTGATTTAGGAATGTTAGGTGATTTATGCCCTTGAGGGATTAAAACCAGACTCTGCATCAACTGTGTAATTTTCCATGGGAGTTTTGCCATGGATCCCCCTCCGGCATGCCACAGTCCAGGTGTTAGTCCCCTTGAAACAACTTTTCCATCACTATTGTGGCCAGAAAGAGTCCCTGTGGGTTTTAAAATTCGCCTGCCCATTGAAGTCTATGGCGGTTCGCCCAGTTTGCGAACGTTTGCGGAAGTTCGCAAACCGAAAATTTTATGTTCGCGACATCACTACAGGACATGAGACTGACGCCCTGTAACATAAAATGTATAGCTCTGTATGTCTAGGGGAATAAGGAAGACAACTAACATTTTTACCTTGCAAATTTTCTAAAAAAAAAAAAAAGAAAATATACAACTTTAGAAGAAATGTATTGTATATGTTTCTAATGGATAACGCCTATAACCTGAATCAGCCTGTATCCTTCTTCCTTTACTTACAAAGAGCCCACACTAACTTGAGCTGTTGAGAGCATGTCAACATCAGGGGAGTTGCTAAATTAAAAGGGACTTAAGCCCAAAACTAAAATTAATGAACCCTCAAATCCACCACCTGTTTTTTTCCACAAATTCCATCCTTTAACAACTACAATATATGACTTTCAACACACTCACATATCCATAAATAAAGACACACATTCACGACTAGATACTTACAGATAAACACATTAAGAAACACACATTCACAGCTGGATACTTACAGACAAACAAATTAAGACACATTCACAGATGAATACATGAAGACATAGATATCATACATTAAGACATAGAAACACAGGCACTAACAGACACAGGTGAAAAAACACAGACATAATCACACAGACAGGCACATACAGGCATACATAGACACAGTAAACTAATAAACTAAATAAAAGGAGAATCAGGTGTGCCATATATGGAGAAAAACTGAAAATACCAATAGTGAGTATGTGAAATGGTAAAAAATAGCCACTTACATTTAATAGAGCTTTATACAAGCTCTAGTATGTACGGCATATTATGGAGCAATGGCAAAAAATCCTTTAGTGACTTCATATGTGGAATATGGAATAAGAGTAAACAGATACAGGTAGACCTCTGATAGTGTATAAATCAGTTTAAATTGCATAATAGGGCAAAGAAAAAGAAACACAGCGTAGAGCTTCCAGAGGAAACAGCATGTAGTGTGATTTTCACCCACTTCAGGAATTACAAAATTACAGATTACAGATGTAATAATGTACACATGCAGAGCAAGCAATGTATGGAAGTATAGTCTTGGCTGTAGGTGAGTAGAAGACCTTGCTGACAATATGCAATAAAACCATCTTAAAATGAATAAAAATGGTGCTAGATAGTTTCGTTAATAACTTATAAAGGGCAAGTAACAACACCCAAATCAAGTGTGAACTTTTAGACACATGCAGCCAGGGCTGCCATCAGAAATTTTGGGGCCCCTGACAAAGCACAAGGTCTGGGCCCCCCCCTCCCTCCCTCCCGGGCCCGCCCACGCCCTACCTAGTTCGCTGACAATGATGCAGGACTGAATGTGGTGTGTATGGTGGAAGTAAATTAGAATGTGTGTAATGGATGTAGTGTTTGTGTGTATTAGATACTGTTTGTGCAGTGAATGCAGAGTGTGTGTTTGTGTAGCGGATGCAGTGTGTATAGTGAACATAGAGTGTGTTTGAGTAGTGGATGTAGTGTGTGTTTGTGTAGTGGATGTAGTGTTTGTATGTACTATATGAAATGTGTTTAGTGGATGCAGTGTCTGTAGTGGATGTAGTGTGTGTATTAGACGCAGCGTCTGTGTACAGTGAATGCAGAGTGTTTCAATTTATGGTGGATGTAGTGTGTGTACAGAGTGTGTGTTAGGGTGTAATAAATGCAGAGTGTGTGTTAGGGTGTAGTGAATGCAGAGTGTGTCAGTGTAATGAATGTAGTGTGTGTAAATTTGTAGTGAATGCAGTGTGTGTTAATGTGTAGCGGATGCAGAGTGTGTGTTAATGTGTAGCGGATGCAGAGTGTGTGTTAGTGTAGTGAATGCAGAGTGTTAATGTGTAGTGAATGCAGAGAGTGTGTTAGTGTGTAGCGGATGCAGAGTGTGTGTTAGTGTAGTGAATGCAGAGTGTGTCAGTATAGTGGATGCAGTGAGTGTGTTAGTGTGTAGTGTATGCAGAGTGCATGTTGTATTAGTGAATGCAGTGTGTGTGTATTGTATTAGTGTATGCAGTGTGTGTTGTGTCAGTGTTTGCAGAGTGTGTCTTGTGTCAGTGTATGCAGAGTGTGTTGTGTCAGTGTATGCAGAGTGTGTTGTGTTAGTGTATGCAGTGTGTGTGTGCAGGGCCGTCTTTAATAACGACTGGACCCGCTTGCTTGGGCCCCCTGGGCCCTGCCGCCGTCGCCCCTCACTCCCTGGTATGCAATCACGGCATCCATCCCAATGCAGTGGCTGCATTAAATAGAATGAATTTTATTGGGACACCCAATTGCAAGATTGGACTAAAGGTAGAACCCCATCTGTCGTGCAACTCTAACAATGCTTTGACAGGTGGGGCTCTACCAATTTCCCATGCTTGCAGGGTTGTATTTAGCACTGTTTTGTGTGTTTGAATGTAAGCATGTGTTTGTATGAAGTATGTTTGTGTTAATGTGTTTGTATGTGGTACTGGAGTTTGAATGAAAGTGTGCATTTATGTGTAGTGTTTGTTTTTGAATGTAGGAGTGTGCTTGTATGTAGTGTTGAAGTTTGAATGGAGGGGTGTATTTGTATATAAAGCTGCGGCTCAGATGCACAGGTACATACTCTGACACACAAGCAGATACACAGATACATACACTGACTACATACAGATAAGCAGGCACATACACTGACAGACATACTGACACACAGGTACATATATTGACACACACAGACACATACACTGGTAGACGTACTGACAGACACACACAGGCTTATATACAGACATACTGACACACACACTGATCAACATACTGACACACATACACTGACAGAAATACTGACACCCACACACAGGCACATACACTGACCGAGATACTGACACACACACACACACACACAGACACACTGACACCCATATACACTGAGAAATACTGACACACATCCAGGCACATATACTGACACACACACAGACACATACAGAGACTGACACATGCATGCACATGCACTGACAGACATACTGACACACACACACACACACACACACACACTGACACCCATATACACTGAGAAATACTGACACACATCCAGGCACATATACTGACACACACAGACACATACAGAGACTGACACATGCATGCACATGCACTGACAGACATACTGACACACACACACACACACACTGACACCCATATACACTGAGAAATACTGACACACATCCAGGCACATATACTGACACACACAGACACATACAGAGACTGACACATGCATGCACATGCACTGACAGACATACTGACACACACACACACACACTGACAGACACACTGACACCCATATACACTGAGAAATACTGACACACATCCAGGCACATATACTGACACACACAGACACATACAGAGACTGACACATGCATGCACATGCACTGACAGACATACTGACACACACACAGACATACTGACACACACACAGACATACTGACACACACACAAATATTTTGACACACAGACAGACCTACTGACACACACAGATATATTGACACACAGACAAACAGACATACTGACACACAGACAAACAGACATACTGACACACAGACAAACAGACATATACAGACACACAGACAGATATATTGACACACAGACAAACACATGTAAAATGTACATTTTTAAACCCACCCTCCAGTTTCCTACCTTTTGCTGGAGGGTGGATTCTATGGGGTTCCAGTGTGGTGCCTGAGGATGATGGGAGTGAGGATCCCCCATCCTCACTCCCTCCCAGCCGGCTGCCGGAAAGCAAGGGGCCCGGTCGTGGGGGGAAAGAGCGCCCGACCGGGCCCCTGCTGATACAAGCCCTCCGGGTGGCCCTAAGTGCATGGGCCACCCGGTGGGACTCAGAGGACGGGGGGAAATTTTTTACATCATTTAAAAAAAAAAAAAAAAAAATCTAATTACATGTTTCTCCCCCCTCCCTGCTTACCTTGTCCAGGGAGGGGGGAGATTCCATGATCCCTGGTGGTCCGGTGGGGGGGCCCCGGCTCCCCTTTACCGCAGAGGGGGCCCAGGCAGCACACAGCTTCTCTTCTCTCCTCTGTTCCAATAACTCTCGCGAGACCCGCGGAGCGTTGCCATGGCAACCGGGTCTCGCGAGAGTTATTACAAGAGAGGAGAAGCTGTGTGCTGCCTGGGCCCCCTCTGCGGTAACAGGGAGCCGGGGGCCCGCGGCTGCACACATAGATAGCGATATTCGCTATCTATGTGTGCAGGGAGGGAAAGTGGGGCCCAGGACTGCCAGAGCAGTCCGGGCCCCCCAGGGCCGCCGGGCCCGTGACAACCGTCATGGTTGTCACCCCCTGATGGCGGCCCTGCATGCAGCAACCTATATTGAACCCGGATTTTAAAATTCCCAACAACAAATAAATCTAATATATAGGTGCGTAATCGAAATTTAAACCCCACAGTTGAGTGTAGATTAAAAAGTCAATACACTAGTTTAGTTTCCAACTAAAAAGCAAACAATCCTGCTACCTATGAGTGTCACAAAACACACTTATATAGTGAGTAGTATAAAATATACTTGCAGAGATAGATATGATGATCTTAATGATCTAAAATACATAAAAACAGAGGAGTGCAGCATTGTTTTACACAGATATTATATACAGGTGATACTTGAAAAATTTGAATATAGTGCAAAAGTTAATTTATTTCAGTAATGCAACGTAAAAGGGGAATATATGAGATAGACGCATTACATGCAAAGCAATATAGTTCAAGCCGTGATTTGTCATAAGTGCGATGATTACGGCTTACAGCTCATGAAAACCCCCAAACCACAATCTCAGTAAATTAGAATATTACATGCAATCAATAAAACAAGGATAAAAAACAAAGAGTGTACATAGAACAATATCGGACCTCTGAAAAGTATAAGCATGCGTATGGACTCAGTACTCGGCTTGGGCCCTTTTTGCAGCAATTACTGCCTCAATGCGGCATGGCATGGAAGCTATCAGCCTGTGGCACTGCTGAGGTGGAAGACCAGGATGCTTCAATAGCGGCCTTCAGCTCTTTTGCTTTGTTCGGTCTCATGTCTCTCATCTTTCTCTTGGCAATGCCCCATAGATTCTATATGGGGTTCAGGTCAGGCGAGTATGCTGGCCAATCAAGCACAGTAATCCCATGGTCACTGAACCAGGCTTTGGTGCTTTTGGCAGTGTGGGCAGGTGCCAAGTCCTGCTGGAAAATTAAGTCAGCATCCCCATAAAGCTTGTCTGCGGAAGGAAGCATGAAGTGCTCCAAAATCTTCTGGTAGACGGCTGTGTTGACCCTGGACTTAATGAAAAACAGTGGACCAACACCAGCAGATAACATGGCTCCCCAAATCAACACAGACTGTGGAAACGTCACACTGGACTTCAAGCATCTTGCAGTGTGTGCCTCTCCATTCTTCCTCCAGCCTCTGGGTACTTGGTTTCCAAATGAGATACAAACGTTGCTCTCATCAGAAAAGAGGACTTTGGACCACTGAGCAACAAACCAGGTATGTTTTTCTTTAGCCCAGGTAAGACGCTTCTGACGTTGTTTGTTGTTCAAGAGTGGCTTGACAAGAGGAATACGATATCTGAAGCCCATGTCCAGGATCCGTCTATGTGTGTTGAGGACTCCAGCCTCAGTCCACTCCTTGTAAAAGTCCCCAACACTTTTGAATGGCCTTTTCCTGACAATCCTCTCAAGGCTGCGGTCATCCCTGCTGCTTGTGCACCTTTTTCTTCCACACTCTTCCCTTCCACATAACAGCACTTTGGGAACATCTAACTTCCTTCACAATTACCTTTTGAGGCTTTCCCTCCTTATGGAGAGTGTCAATTATGGTTTTCTGCACAACTGTCGGGTCAGCAGTCTTCCCCATGATTGTGATTCCTACTGAACCAGAGAGAAAATTTTAAAGCTCATAAACCCTTTGCAGGTGCTATGGCTTACTTAGCTGATTTCAGTGGGACACTGTAAGCCTAGAATATTGCACCTTTTCACACTATTCTAATTTACTGAGATTGTGGATTTGGGGTTTTCATGAGCTGTAAGCCATAATCATCGTACTAATAACAAATCACGGCTTGAACTATCTTGCTTTGCATGTAATGTGTCTATCTCATATATTAGTTTCCCTTTTTACGTTGCATTACTGAAATAAATGAACTTTTGCACGATATTCTAATTTTTCGAGTATCACCTGTACACTGAACAAAATTATAAACACTTTTGTTTTTGCTCCCATTTTTTATGAGCTGAACTAAAAGATCTAAGACTTTTTCTATGTATACAAAAGGCCTATTTCTCTCAAATATTGTTCACAAACAGGGGCGGGCTGGGCCGGGGGGCAGGGGGGCAATTGCCCCCCAGGCCGCCCGAAATTATTTTAGGACCGGCCGCGGTGGGCCGGCCCTTTAAATGCTGCAGCCGCCGAGCGCTCTGTAAAGAGCGCTCAGACGGCTGCAGCTGCTTTTCCCTCCCTCCCCTCCCCTGTAGGTGGCCGAGCTGCACTCCGGTCCGCGGTCCCAGCTGGAGTGATGGGAAGGTGCACACTGAGTGTGCACTTCCTGTCAGTCCGGCCGGGTACAGGAAACCGAAACTCCTGTTCCGCGCGGAACAGGAGTTTCTGTTTCCTGTACCCGGCCGGACTGACAGGAAGTGCACACTGAGCACCTTCCTATCACTCCGGCCGGGACCGCGGACCGGAGTGCAGCTCGGCCACCTACAGGGGAGGGGGTAAGAAGAAGGGGAGGGGAGGGGGTAAGAAGAAGGGGGGGGAGGGGGTAAGAAGAAGGGGGGGGGAGGGGGTAAGAAGAAGGGGGGGAGGGGGTAAGAAGAAGGGGGGGGGAGGGGGTAAGAAGAAGGGGGGAGGGGGTAAGAAGAAGGGGGGGAGGGGGGGTAAGAAGAAGGGGGGGAGGGGGGGTAAGAAGAAGGGGGGGAGGGGGTAAGAAGAAGGGGGGGGGAGGGGGTAAGAAGAAGGGGGGGAGGGGGTAAGAAGAAGGGGGGGAGGGGGTAAGAAGAAGGGGGGAGGGGGTAAGAAGAAGGGGGGGAGGGGGTAAGAAGAAGGTGGGGAGGGGGTAAGAAGAAGGGGGGGAGGGGGTAAGAAGGGGGGGAGGGGGGAAGAAGAAGGGGGGGAGGGGGTAAGAAGAAGGGGGGAGGGGGTAAGAAGAAGGGGGGAGGGGGTAAGAAGAAGGGGGGGAGTAAGAAGAAGGGGGGGAAGTAAGAAGGGGGGGAAGTAAGAAAAAGGGGGGGAAGTAAGAAGAAGGGAGGAGTAAGAAGAAGGGGGGGGAAGTAAGAAGAGGGGGGGGGAGTAAGAAGAGGGGAGGGGGGAGAGTAAAAAGAGGGGAGGGGGAGAGTAAGAAGAGGGGAGGGAGGGGAGGGGGGAGTAAGAAGAGGGGAGGGGGGGAGAGTAAGAAGAGGGGAGGGGGGAGAGTAAGAAGAGGGGAGGGAAGGAGTAAAAATAGGGGAGGGGGGAGTAAAAAGAGGGGGGAGTAAAAAGAGGTGAGGGGGGGAGTAAAAAGAGGGGAGAGGGGGAGAGTAAGAAGAGGGGAGGGGGGAGTAAGAAGAGGGGAGGGGGGAGAAGAAAAGGGGGGGAGGGGGTAAGAAGAAGGGGGGGAGGGGGTAAGAAGAAGGGGGGGAGGGGGTAAGAAGAAGGGGGGGAGGGGTAAGAAGAAGGGGGGGAAGGGGTAAGAAGAAGGTGGGGAGGGGGTAAGAAGAAGGGGGGGAGGGGGTAAGAAGGGGGGGAGGGGGTAAGAAGAAGGGGGAGGGGGTAAGAAGAAGGGGGGGAGGGGGTAAGAAGAAGGGGGGGTAAGAAGAAGGGGGGAGTAAGAAGAAGGGGGGGAAGTAAGAAGGGGGGGAAGTAAGAAGAAGGGGGGGAAGTAAGAAGAAGGGGGGAGTAAGAAGAAGGGGGGGAAGTAAGAAGAGGGGAGGGGGGGTAAGAAGAGGGGAGGGGGGAGAGTAAAAAGAGGGGAGGGGGGAGAGTAAGAAGAGGGGAGGGAGGGGAGGGGGAGAGTAAGAAGAGGGGAGGGAGGGGAGGGGGGGAGTAAGAAGAGGGGAGGGGGGGAGAGTAAGAAGAGGGGAGGGGGGAGAGTAAGAAGAGGGGAGGGGGGGAGAGTAAAAAGAGGGGGGGAGTAAAAAGAGGTGAGGGGGGAGTAAAAAGAGGGGAGAGGGGGAGAGTAAGAAGAGGGGAGGGAGGGGAGGGGGGAGTAAGAAGAGGGGAGGGGGGGAGAGTAAGAAGAGGGGAGGGGGGGAGAGTAAGAAGAGGGGAGGGGGGGAGAGTAAGAAGAGGGGAGGGGGGAGTAAAAGAGGGGAGGGGGGAGTAAAAAGAGGGGAGGGGGGGAGTAAGAAGAGGGGAGGGGGGAGAGTAAGAAGAAGGGGAGGGGGGAGTAAGAAGAAGGGGAGGGGGGAGTAAGAAGAGGGGAGGGGGGAGTAAGAAGAGGGGGGAGTAAGAAGAGGGAAGAGAGGGAGTAAGAAGAGGGGAGGGGGATAATAAGAGGGGGGAGTAAGAAGAAGGGGGAAGTAAGAAGGAGGGGAGATAAGAAAAAGAGGGGGGTACGAAGAAGAAGGGGGGGAGTAAGAACAAGAGTGGGGAGTAATTAGAAGAAGGGGGGTAAGAAGAAGAGGGGGGTAAGAAGAAGGGGAGGAAGAAGAGGGGGGAGTAAGAAGAAAAAGGGGGAGTAAGAAGAAAAAGGGGGTAAGAAGAAGAAGGAAGGGGTAAGAAGAAGAAGGAAGGGGTAAGAAGAAGAAGGAAGGGGTAAGAAGAAGAAGGAGGGGGTAAGAAGAAGAAGAGGGGATAAGAAGAAGTAGGAGGGTTAAGAAGAAGAAGGGGGGTAAGAAGAAGGGGGGAGTAATAAGAAGAAGGGGAAAGAAGAACAAGGGGGGAGTAAGAAGAACACAGGGAGGAGGGGGGTAAGAAGAACACAGGGGGGTGAGAACACACAGAGGGAGGAGTGAGAAGAACACAGGGAGGGTGGAGGGGGGGTGAGAAGAGCACAGGGAGGGTGGGTGAGTGTGAGAAGAGACCGCTAGGGGAGGGCGGGGGAGAGGAGAGACCACTAAGGGGCAGGGGAGAGCTCTAAGGGACAGAAGGGACAGCTCTATAGGACAGGGGGCAAGACAGGGAGCTCTTTAACACTACGCGCACACACACACACACAATGCATCCCTATACATACACAGAAACACACAATGCACCCCTATACATACACAGAAACACACAATGCACCCCTATACATACACAGAAACACACAATGCATCCCTATACATACACAGAAACAGAACATGCTTCCCTTACACACAGAGAAACACACAATGCATCCATTACACACACACACAATGCAACCCTTACACACAAAGACAATGCATCATTTGCACACATACACAGAAACATACAATGCAAACCCTTACACACACATGCAAACACACACACTGTTTTTCTTACATACACACAGAAACACAATGCATCTCTTACACTCAATGCACACACATACAGACACACACCTTGCATCCCTTATGCATACAAACACAGATTCACACAATGCATCCCTCACACACAACCAGAAACACATAATACATACCTTATACACAAATACACACTGCTTCCACTACACACAAACACACTGCATCACCTGCACAAACTGGTATCCCTATACACTACATACCATAACCACACATATTAGATAACACATAACACATCCCCTACACACTCCACTCCCTGTGAGCGAGCTCATGGGTGGGTGGAACATATAAGTGGACTTATGAGTGGGCCTTATGGGCATACCCACCGTCAGGCCCTGGGGCCCAGACCTTGAGCTGTGTAAGAGGCCCCCAAAAAATGGAGCTGCTTCCAATTCTCCCAGAACGTTGAATTTTGTGACCACAGTTGCAAACAGCCTCCAGAGGTCCTGTTCTACACCAGACCAGTGGACCCAAACTGCAGCCCATCATCATCCTCATCTAATTGTAAGTAAGCAATCTAGTATATTATTAGTGACACTAATCTATAATTTACCTCACATTAAAGGGACACTATAGCTTAATGAAGTGGTTCTGGTGTCTATAGCTGGTCCCTGCAGGCTTTTTAATGTAAACACACACTGTGTGCAGCACTGGCGTTAGTTCATATGGCAGATCATATGGGTGGGGCATTGTGATGTCACATGGGGGGGGGGGAATTTATATTTTGTCTAGGGCGGCAAAAATCCTTGCACCGGCTCTGATCCTGGGCAGGTGCACCAGTCTACTGGTGACCCACAGGAGGGGAGTGCACTGATTGCACTGCACTCTCCTCCTGCCCAGACCCGTCTTGACCGCAGTGCAAGTGCCCTCTGCCCCTAATTTACAGTGGCTCACACTCACAACAAGCAGTGCCTGGAGCCCTTTGCAGAGACGGAAACAAAGAGGTTCTGCGGCAGCTGGCCGTCCTGCAAGCATTACATTAAACAGCTGTTCCCCATGCAGCCACAGGTGGCGTTGTGCTGGGAGACTGTGATTACTCTTCACTTCCTCCCAGCCTACAGAGCAGCGCATGGGGGAGAGAGGAGGAGGCATGATTTAATCTTGAATAAATCCTCTAAGCAAACCTTTATAAATTTGGGGGGATCAGCTCTGTTTCCACAGTTTATTGGTGTTTACTCTCATCTCTGTATTAATATTGAGGGATGTCTAAGTAGTAACATCAGTGTGTGTCAGCAGGGCCAGCCGTTGGGGTGGGCAAGCTGTGCGGTCACGCAGGGTGCCATGACAACAGAGGCGCCCGGCGGCCAACACAGCTCACAAGTTGGGTACACCAGCATATTTAATTTAAACGATTCGCTGGTGGTCCACTGGTGCGCACCAGCAGTAGGTGCAGTCAGATCATATCCTCTCCCCTCCTGTTTCCGGCGCTCAGTTAGTGAGTCAGCATAGGCTCAGATTCTCAGCCTGTGCTCTGACAACATTGAAAGTCAGAGCCGTGAAGGAGCTACTGATTAGCATAACATCAATATCCGTTATAAAACCAGGAAAAGGTGGGCATGGATGGTGAACTGATTTGGTGGCGCAATGGGCCACTTGACTGGTTTTGCCCCCCAGGCCTAAGGCTGCCAGCCCTCCCCTGTTCACAAATCTGTCTAAATCTGTGTTAGTGAGCACTTCTCTTTTGCCGAGATAATCCATCCACCTCACAGGTGTTGCATATCAAGATGCCGGATATCTCTCTCCTCCCGGACCTCTCCCCTGCTGTCCTGCAACGTGTCACTGCTTGCCTTTCTTCCATCTCTGACTGGATGTCCTCCAGCTTTATGAAACTCAATCTTTCTAAAACTTAACTCCTTGTCTTTCCTCCTCTAATAATACCGATCCTCCTCTTTCGTTCTCCCTCAAAGTTAGTGGTACCCACATCAGTCCATTCTTGCAAGCACGCTGTCTTTGCGTTTTACTTGGTTCTGGCCTCACATTTGAGTCTTACATCCAGTCTGTTTCCAAATCCTGTAGATTCCACCTTAAAAACATAGCCCACATCTACCCCTTTCTTACACAAGATACTAGTAAGGACCTTGTCCATGCTCTAGTAATCTCTTGCATGGATTATTTTAACCCTCTCCTAATTGCTCTTCCCAAAATCTGTATTGCCCCGCTACAGTCTGTAATGAATGCTGCCGCCAGACTGATTTTCCTCTCCAGTTGGTCCTCTCAGACCTCACCCCTCTGTCATTCCTTACATTGGATTCCTGTATCCTATAGGAGTCAATTAAAAATACTAATCCATACCTATAAAGCATTGAACAATCCTAGCCCCTTCTTGGTGTCTACGCCATGCCCGTGACCTTCTCCTGTCCGCTGCTTGCACATTTACTGCCAACTCACGCTTGCACGACTTCTCGTGGACAGCTCCCTTCCTATGGAATAGCCTGCCTACCACCATCAGACTCTCCCCTAGTCTTCAATCTTTTAAGAAGTGCCTTAAAACCTCTCTCATCAGGAAAGTTTATGGCATCCCAGAGTAACCTCTACCTCACATCCCTGTCCCTTGCTCTCTCCTAAAGGCAGCACTCTACCCTCTCCTCCAGCTCTGCTTCACTTCCAGCCTTTTTGATTGCTTTCTCCTGTCCTATTGTGTTTTTTACCCCACCTCCTATAGACTATAGTTTTTTGTAATTGTCTTATTTATTATTAAATCTCCCCCTTTTATAATATTGCAAAGCGCTACGGAGTATGTTGGCACTATAAAAATGCCAATAATAATAATAATAACAATAAAACAGCTTTGTTTTTTGCTTATCTGTATGAGCGCTCTTTTCTGTGAAATCTCCCTCTCATGCTGCAACTCCAGCATGCTGTCCCTGATGATCGCATTCGCACAGTGATCGGTTGTGTGACACAGCCCAGTGTTGTTTACTATTTACTATGAGCTGGACTGCAGTCGTACTGCCACAGTGATGAAAGAGGATGTACTCAGATCTCACTTTGAGCACTGCACACTGCTCATTAGCCAGTTACTAAACATGGCCCCAGCTAGCTGACATTTAACCATCATTTAAAGCCCACTGCTTTTAGGACACCATGAAAAGTCCAAACATCAGGATTAGTTTGTGGGTGTTATAAGGATACCTCTTTCTGTCTCATTATGTATAAATATATAGAGACTTAAAATAATGTTCATGAAACATTTTTGGATTTATTTATATATGATGCATACATGCATCAGATTAGTCCTTTAACCCCTTAAGGACCAAACTTCTGGAATAAAAGGGAATCATGACATGTCACACGTCATGTGTCATTGAGGGGTTAAAAACAACATTTAATATGCATAATAAGATGGCGTCTGCTGTTAATCAGTAACAGTCTTATAAATGTAATACAATTTTTACTCACGGCATTCTATGATGAAATAAAAATGTTATGCTTTTTCCTGTACTTAAAAACCTCAATAAGGAGGAAATGGAGCCACTCTCTCTTCCAGGGTAATGTGCTTCATTTTAAAATTAAGACTCAAATAATTTCTTTTACCATCACTTTGATTGTAGCACACATAAACTGTAAATAAAAAGTTCTAAAAGCATAAAATGTAGACAAAACTGTCACTATTAATTGTCCATTGATGGAATGCAATTGTTGATAAGCACTCAATCAAAATAAAAACTGTAATTTCTGCCTTGATGCAATTATCCAAAACAAATGCAATGTAATTTTATGAAATCTGTAATCCTGCATGAAAACATACAATTATAAACCACAATCTTCTCCTCAGAAATGAAACATATTTGATTATCAAAGTTTACTTAAAATGACTTGAGCTGTAAGAAATATTAGTGTAATTATATTTTCCATCAACTTTTAATATATTCGGTTGGGTGAAACTTGACCTTTTATTTTCTTTCTGTTATTATTTATTTTTACTAGATGGATGCAAAGATATCCTTTATCAGGCATGTAGGGCCTTTTTACTAACACAAGCCTTGGCATGAGTTGATAAAAAAAAAAATAAGGGCAGTTAATTTACAAAATATTGTCAACGCAGCCTAAATTTTGCAGGTCAGCTATCTATTCATGACTCAGTCATGTTGATTTACTAAGATGCCTAAAGAATGGTGTAGCTGCAGAAATCAGTTACCCTTGGTAGTGTGTTTAAAGCTCTGTGATATTTATTACCATGGCACGTGGACCTCTCAAAGTGAAAGTGCTCAGATATGGATCTATTTTCCGAATATAAGTGCCAGTTTAAATTGTGTTTAATTATTTTATTACCGCTAAAAGCCACAGTTTTTCCCTGTTTGCAAGAAATATTTAAAATATAATTACATGCTGGGGTCTATAAGTCAAAGCATGTATATAAATGCATAGAGCAACATATGTACTGTTGTCTCCCATGGCACTAAAAGTTAAACTACCATTAAAAATACAGTTTTTCAGAAAAGGAAATTTAGTTTGAGACCTCTTTCACTCATTCAGTTGATGGTTAGGAGCCACCCTAAATTATTTTAAAACCGGCCGCAGGCGGCTCTCTAGTTAAGTGTTTTAGGCGGCCGCGAGTGCAGACTGTATCAGGTCCTCAGTCAGTGACCCGACACCAGGAGGGGGCCCGATGGCTTGGTCAGTATGCCCCCGGGTGCGAGGCCCCTCCAGGCTGCCCAAGAACGCCTGTGGCCGCTGGTATGCAGCTCCGCAGTGTGCAGAGCTGCAGACCATGTGTCTCGCGAGATCTGGCCAATCAGAGCGTTGCCGTGGGTTACCACAGCAATGCTCTGACCGGGTCTCACGAGATATGGTCTGCAGTTCTGAACACTGTGGAGCTGCAGACCGGATATCACCACCGGACCACCAGGGAGTCCACACTGGACCACCAGGGAATGACAGAAGGTATGTAGTCCCCCCTCCCTCTCACAATAACCCCCCACACACATTATTACCCCTGTCCCTCTCACCATCACATCAACAAACACCCCCTCTCACCATCAACCCCTCCTTTGCACCACCAGCCTCCTCACTCACACAAACACCCCCTCCTTCACATCATCACCTCCTCTCCTTTACACCATCACCCCCCTCCTTTACACCATCACCCCCTCCTTTACACCATCACCCCCTCACTCAGACCATCACCCCCTCACTCAGACCATCACCCACCCTCCCCCTCACCATCACCTACATCCCCACATAAACCACATTGTATCATATTTGCCTTGCTTCATAACATCAGTATCCTTTATAAAACCAGGAAAAGGTGGGCATGGATGGCGAGCTGATTCAGTGGTGCAATAGATCAGTTGACTGGATTTGCCCCCCAGGCATTAGACTGCCAGCCCTCCCCTGGTTTGGAGACATCTAAATGATGCCAATCAAAAATGTTTTGCAGGATTTGGGCTAGGCCCTTTGTTCCAGTGAAGGTTAATTTGTTTTTTGTCATTCACTATTTCATTGAGGTAAGAAGGTGACACATGACATTAGAATAGGATTCAGAGCCATCAAACACATAAGAAACATGCTAAACAAATTTGTGTGCAAGAGTTAACAAAGGCTTTCTAAATGGCTTGACCTTTCAGACAGAGAGATTACTATACAAGTATAAACATAGATTAAACATGCTATATCAGTAGAAAACTGTAAGGCTGTGTATGTGTGCTAGTGTGTGACTGTATCTATATGTCTGTGTATCTGTATATGTTTGTGTGTATCTCTGTATCTATATGTGTATCTGTATCTGTGTGTGTGTCAAGAATGAACATGTGGTCGGTGCGTGTATGTGGGTGCAACGTATATTTGTGTAGCTTGCAAGCTGGTGGGTACAAGCGTGGCCCATGATCTTCTATTGCCTAGGGGCCCCATGAGTTGTCAGTCAGCCCCTGATCACACCTATCTGGGATGCATGGTTTAATCTGACACTCCAGGTAGGCCACAGGCTACATTTTGTCACTTCGCCAGGCATGATGACATCTCTCTCCCACTTGCAGGCTGGTAAAAGTTGTCGGACTGCATGCTCAAGATCTCCAATACCATATGTAGGCCATAATGGAAAGTTCATCCTCTTGCTACCTGTGGTAGGATTGTAGGCCCTCGTGGGTTTCAAATTCTGGAAACCCTCTTGAGTGTATGGATGATGTGTTGGAAGTACTTCCAAATAGGCCCCTGGACCAGAAAAACAGTTGACAGTCTCAGCATCAGGTTGGGTTTGTTTTGCAGCAGTGTAGGTTGGAGTTTTTTGGAATTTTCCAATGCTGTGTAATTTAACTCATAACACTGTGATTGGTTGTTTTTTTTAAATTCCAAAGAACTTTCCCACGCTGTGTAAAATGACAGAGCACTCTAATTGGTTGGATTTCAAGCCAACCAATCAGAGTGTTGTGACAGGTAAATGTAGAGACTTACCTGTTAGGCACTCTGATTGATTGGCTTAAACCAACCGATCAAAGCGCTCTGAGCCTAATTGCAGGGCGTAGGAAGACTTTATAAGCCTTTTTCGGCCCTGCAGAGCTAATTATGCTCCGTGCCTCCATGGGGAAGAATCATTTTTTTGCCGTCAGGATTTTTTTTTTTTTCGGTGCTTAGGTTTTTTTTTTACATTTTAACAGTTGCGTCGCGTAATATGGATTTTTATTTGGCCCTTTTTGGGGCTGAAGAAAGAAAACAAAAGAAGAAATCTAATGGTTAGTAGGAAATTTTATTTTACAAGGTCAGTTTATTGCCCCCTGTAACGGACCGTTTCAGCAGACAAGGGGTTAAAATCCTTTTAGGCGATATTCCCCTTTCAGATATAAAGGCAGCTACTGTAGAACACCAAACTCCCGAATTGGATACAAGGGAATGCACCAAACTCCCGAACTGCATACAAAGGAAAAAGGTAGCACTCCAAACTCCCGAACTGGAACCTCACGAATAGCTGCTAGCAGACGAACAGGAAAAGCTCCCAAGCGGCTTACACTCCTGGCAATCAGTCTCTAACAGCATACAGTAAATCCCCCCAAAGACGAGACAGAACTCCGTGTTAAGGGTCAAGCAGTGGTCTGTTTTATTTAGGGCTACCTGCCCACTATTTATGCAGGTCTCCCACCTGGTGGACACTCCCCTAGGGGACCAGATGGAAGACTGTAACACAGACAGACATGTATCACATTTCAGATACACAGAAGTAAAACATCCCCACAATGCATCCTAATTTCTCCCCTCTATCCTGGAGATAATTGAGAAGTAATTCAATTATCTCCCAGGACAGAGGCAAACTCCATTATACACGTGGGGACCCAAATACAGTAAAATACATTAAAACATATAATATTAAATTTTATACATAAAACACAGACATGTCACATATCCCCAGATAGTTGGGATCTGAGCACACATAACTACCGAATAGCGCTCAGATCCTATTCACACAGTTCAATTGTCATGGAGCCAGAGTCTTTAATTACACGAATTGGCTCCATGGCATAGCTATCAGGGTTAACACATTCACATATACAAACTACCGAATTAACTGGTGTTCGGCTAAATCGCATGAATAGGAACCAGGGGGCTGGAGGCTCAGTGGTGCCTGCACGTAAAAGTGTCCGCTTTTAGTGCACTGATTCTGGGCTGAGCACCGCTGGCCGTCCGGGGAGCTCCATAACACCGCAACCTAGCGGCCGCTAAGTGTAATCGTGGCCACCCAGTAACAGTCAATTAAGCTGCGGTTAACCGCAGCTACTGGGTGGTCAATTGACTGCACACGCTCGTTAAGCCGCGGCTTCAGGGAGGTAGATTGAAGGCACACGCCAGCTTCTGGGTGGCCAACTAACAGCGCTTGCTGGCTCCCCACGGCTCTGGGGAGGCTAACAGAAGGCGGTTCGTGCGGTAGACAGAATCTACTGAACGGCTGTGCAGAAAGGCATGAATAAACCTTTCTGCACAGTAAAATTAACCGTTTAACTGCCGGTCCATAGTCCAAAGGCAGCAGGCGGGCAACCAGGCTTCTCCAATGCAATGTGGCGAGATTGCTCTTGTCACACCCCCCTCACTATTATTAGGGTGAAGGGGTAGGTAGGTTGTTTTTATTGGGGGGTGACTAGGGGCTTGGAGACCCCTAGTCACTTTATTATTTGTGATCCCCACCCACCAGTCTTTGGTGGGGGACATTAGGTCCCCCCTTTAATTAATTAGGGTCCCCACCTGCCGCTCATGGGTGGGGGCCAGGGGGGACATTAGGTCCCCCCATTATTTATTTTATTAGGGTCCTCACCTGCCGCTCATGGGTGGTGACCTGGGGGGCATTAGGTCCCCCACATTAAATAAAGGGGGACTTAATGTCCCCCACCCAAGACTGGGGGACATTAGGTCCCCCTTTAATTAATTAGGGTCCCCACCCACTGCTCATGGCTGAAGACATGGGGGAACATTAGGTCTTCCCTTTAATTAGTGTCCCCACCCGCCAGTCACATTAGGTCCCCCATTTATATTAATAGCCCCTCCCTTTTATTAATATGGGGGTCATAGTTATCCCCATAGTTTTTAATTCAGGGGGCGGGGTAGGAATAGTTATTTATTACAAGGAGGGAGCTGGTAGCGCTGCCGCCTTCCTCATTGTTTGTTTTTGTTGCGCACTCGCACTGCTATTTCTCCGTGCTGTGGGGGTTAATTTCCCTGCAGCATGGAGTCTATTAAATAACAAAACAAAATGAAAAGGTAATGCATTCGGCATTTGTCCTTTCGTTTTGTTTATATTTCGTTTGTAGGGCTAAAACGTAAACGAATAAGAAAAAACACAAATTTGCGGACGAAATCGTACTCGGACGAAAACGAATGCACATGTCTAGTGATTATATCTTTGGCCTAGAAGTCCTCGCAAAGAGAGTGCGAATTATACTTCTCTATTCTTAGGACGCATAGTGTGCTTACATGAGAGGGTCTTGCAGGTGCTACAAGAGAAAGCTCTTACAAATCTGAAGAGGCGCCTGTCTTGATTGGCCAATGTACAGCACTAATCATCACAGTGATAGGTCACTCTTTGGACTTGCGTGCATTCACTCCTGGAGGGCAGAGCTTCCAAGTCTCCCCATGACAGCAATACTGTACTGTCTCATGAGAACTAGGATCACTAACTTTCTGATTTACACATGCGTGGTGGAGTCCATTTTCAAGTATGTTTTTTTTTTTTACAATGAAATACAAATAAATAATAATGCACAGTGGTCTAGTGGCTGAAGTGGTTAAAATGCCTAGCCTTTCTCTTTAATTTCGAATCTGGGACTCAGGTGCCTGGTGACTGCAAATATAATTTTTGGTTTTTAGATTATGTAGGAAGTAGGTATTGACTACATATAGGTAAGGCTATCAATGGCTGCAATTTTTTTTCTTTTTTTAATGTTAATCTTATACTTTTAGCATTGTGCCAAGTCATCACCAGAATAATGTCCCATTATATAGTGTAAACTGTTTGTGTTCACATGCAGCCTGGAAAAAGGTAAACAAAGTAAAATTCGGGGCGTGGCCGACTGAGAGACTGAGCGGACGTCTCTGTGTGAGGCTCCGTGCTAAGAAAAATTTAGCAGACTTTGGCCGCCACAATGCAGAGACCTAACGGACCATAATCTCACCCCCCACCTTAGGAAGATATGGGGCGAAAAAATAAAAAGGTTCATACGTCGCCTACCCGATATCCGACTCTCCTTTGATAGGCCTGTGCCGCGGCCGCTAACAAAGATGGCACCGGAAGACACTTCAGAACAGTAGATGTCGGATGACTCCCCCGAGGAGGAAGAACCCCTCACACCACAGTCGGGCAGGGAGTCCAACTCATCTGAGTCAGACGAGGACTCAGCCCCCGCCACGAAAGGGGACATAAAGAAGCTCCTGCTGGACCTTAGAAAGGTATGGAAGAAAGACCTGCAAGAGGTCCAGGCAGAGGTGGGGATAGTGCACAATAAAGTCAGAGCTATGGAGGCGAAAGAAACGACCAGGGACAGCCAGTTGCAGGAGACCAGGTCACAAATGGAGGGCCTGGCCTCGCAGGTGCAGAGGCTGAACCGTACAGTAACAATGCTAGAAATGCGCCACAGACGAAGGAATATACGTCTCAGGGGAATCCCAGAGGAGATTGACACAGAGAAGCTGCTACACTATACACAATGCCTCATAGACACGCTAGGAATCAGAGAGGGGTATACCTTACCACTAATCACCTCGGCGTTCAGAGTCCGGAAATCCCCAGCAGCACCAGAGGGAACCACCAGAGATGTCATCGCGGTAACACGTGATGTAGCGATCAGGAACGCGATCATGACCCTCTCTAGAACACAGGGGAACATAACCTTTGAGGGAAGCAAAGGGGCAGTTTATGGCGACATCCCGTTCCCGGTGCTGGTGGAGAAACGTAAACTAGCACCGGTAGCAAAGAAACTAAGAGACTGCTCCATAAAATACCGCTGGGGAGTGGAAGGGACCCTGGAGGTAATGATTGGTGATACGCTCCATATCTTGACATCGACAGAGGACCCCGAAGAGCTATACAAACACTTAGACATGTATCCTCAAACTCTGACAGGCACACCCTCCAAGCAACATCGATCCGGCGGAATAGTGACCGACACCAACACGGCACAGAGGCCGACCAGGCCGCTAGGGGGAATACCCCCCGGCATTGATCTATGGACTGCATCTCACACCCCCATTTCCAAGCAGTGACCCACCCAGCCCTAGAGCCTAGAGATTAGTACGTACCAGGGCCAAGTTGAAACTCGACAGATCTCCAGTTCTTAAAGTGGTCTATCAGGGACTAACAGCCAATGTCAGAGCACCACAGCAATACCCCTCACTATATGCCCTTTGATAGTAGTAGTTAAGAGTACACAAAGGCTCATTATTATATAAACACTGTTATAGTTTATGCCTGCTATACTTATGTTAACCATACATAAAATGGAAAAGTTATGCTTTATTCATGATAACTCAATAAAAAATACAAATTGAAAAAAAAAAGTAAAATTCTGTTTTGTGGAAAAGAAATTAAAAAAACACCACCAGTTTTAACAAGTCACATTCCATCTACTCTCTTGACTCTTAAACACATGTCTATGTGTATATAACTCTATTTCACATTTTTTTCCCATTTATCTTTACTTATTTTTAATGCATGCACATTGACTAAGACATATTTTACCCCAAACTATAAAAAATGCATTTCAATTTCAAATACACCACAAATTGCCCAACTACGTTAAATTAAATTAACAGTTCTCAACAAGCTAGTTTAGTTACTTTGGAAAGTTCTAATCAAATGGAGTGCATCTCTGATTTTTAAAGCAGTGACTTTAGTGTTTCTAACTACCAGCAGTGTCTTACTGTTTTTTTTTAAAAGTACATTAAATTATTTACACCTTCAAGGCATCTGATTGAACTGCAGCATTAGTCAATTAGTAGATCAAAAAATTGTATGATTCCAATTTAGCACAGAGCTCTACTTTCTCTCATATATTTTTTTTTTAGATTTTATCCTGACAGTGACAAATTACTCTACTGCGGCTGAGATGGGAAATTATAAGCATTTAGAATTTCTCATGCATTTATGCTAATGAGAACTTCTGATATGATTTGCATGCAAAAGAGGCCAATCTGAAAGCTCATCATTTTTTCTTGCTGCTGTTATTTTCATTTTTCATACTAAAGATTGAGGTTTGTTTTTAAAAAAAAAAAAAGAGAGAAAAAAAAACGATGTTATACAATTTTCTAGTGAGGTGATACCACCGAACTATACATTTGGTTATAAAATGTTTTTAAGATAATGTAAGATTTGTAAATCTGATATTTGCAATACTGACGACCACTTAACTTTGCAATGCTAATCCAACTGTAAGAAATACGATCTATGAATTTAATGCACTAGAATTGTGACATACAACTGCTTAAAGGATCACTATAGTTTCAGGAAAACAATCTTGTTTTCCTGACACTATATAACCCTTAGGGCCCCCCCATATTTTAAATAAATTAGAATGCTTTTTACAATTACAAATAATGTACATTTTTTATTTTATTTGTATTTTATTGAATTTCTGGCATAATAGCAGAGAGTAATGCGAGGGTATGGTAATTGAAAAGATATAACGTAATATAATACAGCATATTATAACATAACATATTTTATCATAGTTGTTGTCTTTGGGGGATGGCTCCGTGTATGTTGTCACATCTTAGGGTGAGTGCTATTGTAAGTGCTATGCGGTGTGTGGCTGATGCATGTTGTCACCTCTATCTAAGGCAAGGGGCACTAACCTCTCTGTGTGTGGGTATGTATGCTTGGTGGGCAAGGGTACAGACAAGCTGTCATGGGTGGCAGCTGTGGTTTGGGAGGCTGGGAGGCCGTATGGTCTGGGCCTATGCTACTTGTGTGTGTGAAAGGTGCCCCACTCGGCAGTTCAGAGTCTTCGAACTCCAAGTTTGGCAATTTTGTACCTGGCCCATGATTTGCCATCTCCTGAGGTCTCCTGCACCGTCTTTCTGGTGTGGCTGCTCGATCGGGCTTCAGTTGGTGGGTCTCCCCGGCCCTGATTGCAGAACAGTATCTTGGGGTCTTCGTCGGAGGTGAGGGTGGTAGTCAGGTTGCCAGCTGTCACAATCAGGGCTCCATCTGCTCCCCAGCAGTATTGCATTGTGTGGTCTCTTAATCTCTTGGCGACCGGTGACAGTTTTCATTTTTGCATAAGTGCGGCCAATGGGATGTCGCTGAAGAAAGTGATGGTGGTGCCTTCAAACCTCACGTTCCCCAGCTCCCTACAGTGGGTCATGATAGCCGATCACACGGCAACATCTCTGGTCAGGGCCGGATTAACATAGGGGCTGATGGAGCTGCAGCTCCAGACCCAGGCCCAGGCCCAGGCAATACCAGCACCAGCCAGTAGGGGTCACTGTGTGTGGAGAGAGGCAGGGATAGGAAGTTACAGCATATCCCTCCATGCCTCTCTCTACTCACTAATCCACGGGGGAGCAGCTACACAGCACAGAGCGTTCAGACAGCAGCTCCCAGCCTGCAGAGACAGACTACAGCTCAGGGAAGTGAGGGATGAGGGGAAAAGCAGCAGGGAAACATGGGGACACTGAGACAATAGGGGACACATGGGGACACTGAGAGACATGGGGATGCTGTGAGACACATGGGAACACTGAGACACTAGGGGACACTGTGAGACATGGGGACCCCAAGAGACATGGGGATGCTGTGAAAAATAGGGACATTGGGAAGCATATTGGGACATGGAAAAATGCCTGGGACAAATTTTTTTCCAAGTCCGGCCCTGCCCTGTCAGTGTCCCGATGTCTATGTCTTCCAGTGTCCCCTAGTCTCCCAGTGTCCCCTAGTCTCCCAGTGTCTCTCAGTGTCCCTTGTGTCTTAGTGTCCCCATGTCTGTGTCCCTAGTGTCCCCAAATTTTTCAGTGTCCCCATGTCTGTGTCCCAATGTCTATGTCTCCCAGTGTCCCCTAGTCTCCCAGTGTCTGTGTTCCCATGTCTCTGTGTCCCATGTCTCCCAGTGTCCCCATGTCTCCCAGTATCTCCAAGTGTCTCAGTGTGACACGGAAAACACTGAGACATGGGGTTACTGGGAGAAATGAGGACACTGAGACACTGGGCGACATGGGGACATTGACACTGATACATAGGGACACTGATGCCAGGCTGGCCTTCCAATTCTTTGGACAGACATGCCCCCTTTTTGGGCATGTTCGCCCTTTTGGCAGTTCTGGTCACGTGATTCGCGTCAGTGGCCCACCCTCTTACCCCGCCCATTGACTTCCTGCTTCACTGGACACTGCAGTTAGGGGGTATGGATTTACTTGAAAGATGAAAGCATAAATTAGAGAAAGATTAGCATAGAGTATGTGTTTCCCTCCAACACCAACTCCATCAGATACATGACGCTTGGGAGGTATGATTGTTTTAATGTTTTTGGTTGATAAATTCTGTAATTAGGCCCCATCATAATTGTCAGCACCAGGCCCACTGGGCTCTTAATCTGGCCCTGTCTCTGGTATCTATGATAGTGTCCCTTTGGGCTGCCTCTGGGGCTGTGCTCGCTCTCCTGACTCAGAACACAGTAGTTATCATGCAAAGGTAGGATCTCACTTTTAAGCCTGCAATTAGCTGATGGGTTTAGGATAGGAGCATTTCCCCCGATTCCCCATAAGCGCATGTTGCGGCGTCTGTGTCGGGACCTTAGGGCTGCCACCATGTGGTTCAGTCTCTGGACCTGCATTGCAATCCCTGCTACAGTGGTTTCTGTAGTTTGCAACATTGTTTCTTTCGCCTTGTCTTGCTCTTCCACCTGTTAGAGCTGTGTCGTCATTTCCCCCACTTCACGTTTTATCTACAGGAGGTCGGACTTCCAGATTTGGCGCATCTCCAGGAGTATCTGCTTAATGTCCCCTTTTGTTGCAGGCGACGAGTCATCGGACTCCGCTACCTGGTGCAATTCGCCTTGTCTGGGAGAAGTAGGTACTTCCTCATCATCTTCCAATGATTCTTCCGAGATGTCGTCAATGTGGCTCATTGCGGGCGCCATCTTGGGAGGCACGGGTGGCATGGGCTGCTCAAACGTATATCTCGCTGCTTAGGGGGTTCTGGTCTGTGAGTTTTCCGGTGTTTGAGCTCCATAGTGTCTCTGGTCGGGTGAGGCAGGGGAGAGGCTCCTTCGGCTATGTTTAGCTGTGTTTTATGTATAAAGTCTCTGGGTTTAAGTGGAGCTCGTCTAGTCCATTGCTTGGTCGCCCCCCCCCCCCCCCCCCCCATGTACATATTTTGAAGAATGTGTGCAAATATGTGTTAAAGGGACACTATGGTCACCTGAACAACTTCAGCTTAATTAGGTTGTTCAGGTGAGAACTATAGCTCCCTGCAGCCTCTACATTGAAAGCTAGGAACACCTCCAGTTGCAGTCACTCACAGTGAACATAATATGCCTCCATCCACTCAGATCTACTGTGCACAAGCATCCTGTGATTCAGTATCTGCTCCCACTGCATGCATTGATTCATTAATTGATTCAATTCATCTCTATGAGGAGATGCTGATTGGCCAGGGCTGTGTTTGAATCATGCTGGCTCTGCCCCGATCTGCCTCCTTGTCAGTTTCAGCCAAACCTATGGGGAAGCATTGTAATTGGATCAGGCTACCACTTCTGATAATGTCAGCAGACTGCTTGTTTTTGTTTGTTTTTTGAGTCACAGCATGCAGAGTTACAGCTTCTGGCTTGAATACAGTAAGGTTTTTACTATATTTATGGAGGCATGAGGGGCCCAGGGGGGCTAGATAGTGGTGTTAACACTATAGGGTCAGGAATACATGTAGTTGCACTGGTGACTATAGTGTCCCTTTAAGACTACATAATCACAAATCAGTTTTTTTATGTTTTCAAAGAATTAAGCATCAATAAATTGATGTATTCAAGAATTCAGGAATACTTTAGTTTATTGGTAGTTTTGGATCATCCTCTACAATGCACATAACAAGACATATTTCAAGCAATATGTCAGAGTGCTCTATTCTGAGTTGCTCTAATTTTAAAGTTGCCATTTTCAAGGGTAACTTATTAATGTGCAGTGTTTGTATTCCTACAGATAAAGTCTACAATTTGTTTATGTTATATTTTCCTTGTGATTTGGTTATTTGTTTCAATATGAGTTTTTGAAATGAACAAACCCTAATGCTATGGATTAAAAAACATATTTGATATTAATGTTATACGGACCCATCTTTCGATATGTTATCAACATAACTGTAACTGAATGACACCAGAGGGCAGTAAGTAACTAAAAATGGAACATTGCCATTAGACTGTCAGGATCGGGACAGGGATCCAACACGCAAAGTACAAACAGGTACAGGGTACGTATACCGGACCTTAGAATGGCCGGACTAACGTACGGAGAGTATAGAGAATGGTCAGAGACAAGCCGAGGTCGAGGGAACGAGAGGACAGGTAAGCGAGGAACAAGCCGGGTCAAGGATAACAGAGGTAAACAGAGTAAGTCAAACGAGCCGGGTCGGAACCAAAAGGATAACTGAAAAACACCAGAGCACTGTGTGACTAGACAGGCTAGAACCACGACAGGGCAATGAGCAATAGGGCGAAGTATGTTTAAATACCCTGGCTAGAGAGGATAGACACGCCTCCGACGAGTCCTGATTAGTCTCCAACGGATTGAGTGACAGGTCGTTCCGGGTTGGCGTCATGACGTCGGTCTCCGGGCGCCATGCTACATAAGGAAGTGACTCCCTCGCGGCCGGCGTTTATGTGACCGGGTCGACCGCGAGGAACAGAGGAAACATGGCGTCCGGACGGATAAACGTCTAAGTCTCTACCTTTCTCGGAGGTAGAGACTTCAGGTACCCTGACATAGACAAGCGTTCAGTCCAATTTGACATGTATATTAGACTTATAGAACCCATACATTTTCTTAGCATACAGTAGGAGTATATCCCACGATCTAACAATGTTGCTCATCTAACTTTTTTTTTAAAACAAATCTCATGAGATTTGTGCAGGAACAGTGCTAATAAAATAAGAGTTTTAAAGTATTATCATACACAATTTAAAGAGCTTTATCAGACACTGTTATGTTGAAAATACACTGCTCGTGTGAATGTGATCCTGCATACCAGCATTGAATGTCTTGTTCAGTTATTATCAAATGTATTATCAATAACTCAATAAAGTTCTGCTATGTCTAAATGCATAATAAGCTTCCCTCTGGCTTGTGATTGTATTGTAACTAATTTTATGAAGAGCCAACCAATCACAAAGCAGGACTGAACAATCCATGTGCTGCAGAATATGATGTAGCTATACAAATGCCAATAATTATAACAAAAAAAACCCAATAAATTAAACTGTTTTACAGTGGGCTAAAGTGTAGTTGGTTGAGGTAGAGAGACAGCACTGTTGTATGGAGTGTCACATGAATATAAAACCTTTTTTAGATATATACTTAAAAAATGTTTTTTTAAAGAAGTGTACTTTACAAAAAGTGTATTTTATTTATACAGAGCAACAGTGTATTAGATAAATTTAAAAGAAAATTGTAATTAATTAGTAGATAAGTGAAATGATCTCCAGTTACTAGTGGGTATAGTATGAAAGATGGTATGGCCAAAAATATATGCGATTTTGCCATTTAAAAGTCAACAGATAAGCATTCAATCAATTACCTAGATAATGGAAATTTTCCAATGCAAATTATTTTGACATTGAAGCCAAGAGAAGGCAGTAAGAAAAGATAGCAATACAGGTAAAGGAATCTTTATTGGGAAACAGGACTAAATCACAAAGAAAATAGTGAAAAGTCAATCTTAATAATGACTAATATTTACAACTCTGTATGCTTGGACAAATGCACTCTCAAAACACCCCATCAAAATCCCATAGTGCATTTAAATGTCCTAGAAAATCCAGAGGGAAGAATAGAAAATGAGGGCCCTAACATATATACTAAGATGCCTAAAAATGAAACTTAAAAAGTAAATAAAACCCTCCCTGGTCACATGTATGTCCTAAACTATATGATACAAGTAACAGTATCCTAATAGGTCTCCAATATATATGTAAAGGCAGGGTCTTGTACCTGGGTCCCTACCAAGTCCTGTCTGCTCCGTAATGTTTAACAGGTAAAGTAGGACTCCAGGTATACAGAGAGAAAAAGGAAGGATGAGGTGTGGGGTGTAATGAAAATGTTAATTTCAATATTGATCACTGTTTCTTATGTTGTAAAGTTCTCGTAGTGACTTTTTTATTATTGTGTAGTTTCTTATGTTCTGATAGCAACATTCAGGCAATTAATATTTTGTGTAGCAGTCTTATAATGCATGACTTCTGTGTCATGCATGTCCTTGTCTGGTCAATGCTTTAAGATTAAGCAACATCATGTTCTTACCAGAAGCTTCACATCTGTTCTCATACTACTGCGCATGACTCTAGTTATGTAAGCTGTTACTAAAAATCCTAGGGTGTATCGAAATTCAGGAAGACTTGCCAGAAGCTCACATGTAAGCAGAAGTGCTGTGCAGAAGATTTCCCAACTAAAACTCCTGGCAAGGCTTGTTAAAGTGGGGACCTGGATGTAGACTTCTATTTATTAATTGGTGATGTATTCTTCCTTAATTATTGTTAATATTCTTTAATAATAGGTGTTACAAATTGCTATTTGTAACTGGCCCTTTAAATGAGAAATTGCCCTGCTTCCCTGGATTGTGGAGAAGCCTGTTTGCCAGCCTCCTTCCTCATGACTATGGCCCTGGGAGATTGGGCCCTTTAAAAACAGTATTCGGCCCTAACAGAGTGCATGCCACTCATTCTGGCCCTTTAAATACAGTGGGGTCATTCGGTACTTGCCCTGTGTGAGCGGTGATACCCCAGATAGCTATGCCATGGAGCCTATTCATATAATGAAAGACTATGGGAAAGACTTTAGCTCCATGGCAATTGAACTGTGTGAATAGGATCTGCGCGCTATTCGGTAGTTTTGTGCGCTCAGATCCCAGCTATCTGGGGATATGTGAAATGTCTGTGTGTTATGTGTAAAAGGTGACTTTATGTATTTTAAAGTGTTTTACTGTCTTTGTGTCCCCATGTGCATAATGGAGTCTTGTCTGTGTCCTGGAAGGTAATTGGATTACTTCTCCATTGTCTCCAGGAGAGAGGGCTCTGTAAAACCAGTCTGAGCCGGAAAGCCATGCTGGCAGGGGTTTTTAAAAGATACTTTACTAACTTTTGTACCCCTGGTCTGATTCATGCCATATTTCATATGTTGTTCCCCTGAATGGATTGATTGTGGATATGTATTTTTATGTGAATGTGATGTATGGTTTTAGAGTTATGAAAGTTGGGTAGAAAGTATGTTTTAACTGTATGCATAATTGAGTTTCCTCTAAGGATAAGGGGAGGGAATATGTGGGATGTAACTGATGTGTGAGTGGTTGTTTTATACCTCCCTGTGGGCGGACCTGTATTTGTAACAACTGCAATAAAAACCAGGCTGGGTGTGCCAGCACCTCAGACCTCTTCTGACCCTCAATACGTAGCCTTGTCTCGTTATTGGAGGGAACTGCTATATCACACCGGGGATTGCTATGCCCTGCATACTCCCCTGAGCTTTAATCACTTAGCTCTTTTAAGAGCTGGTTCCGGATACGCTCTCCTGGAGGAGAGGTCTTCCCCACACGGTCCTGGAGGACAGAAGCCGATCCAGGGTGGAAGGAAGACGGCGAGGCTCCAGTTAAGCTTCGGCGGTTGTGGTGTCTGCGGTGGCTGTGGTGTCCGGTGCGGTGCTTGTGGTCCTCCGCGCAAGCTAGGAAGCGTCCATCAACGGAGGGTACTCGGTCGGAGTACACGGAGCTCCGTTACAATAGGATTGATGTATTCTTTAACAATACTATTGATCTATTCTTTAATAATACTATTGATCTATGCAATAAAGTTGGTTTCATTTATATTGGTGTGATTCTTTATATCCCAGATATAGCAAAACAGGGGGCTATGATAGTAACTCAACCTATATGGTATAGATGTAACAGATAAGATAATGTAAATACCCTGTGTCTATCATTATATATGGACATAAAAAACATCAACTGGCCAAAAGGGAAGGAAAGCCTTGAGACTATCTCTGTACACACTAGGCTGTGTGTCTACAATGCCTAACAGGAGATAGGGACCAACGTCCAAGTACAGACCAACAAAAAAGAAATTGACATAGATTATTTTAAGCAAACAAATATGTTTGAATGACTATCTGTTCCTGTCCAAATCTGAGATGATTAAATTGCGTATACGCAGAAGTAAATTCACACTGACACATGGAGTTCAGGTTAAAAAGAACTTCAGAAAATTTAATGGCATCTGGTTAAAAAGCGGATATGCAGACCCTTTTAAAGGCAATATTACATCATCATAGAATATCAAGATAACAACAAATAAACATCATTAATTGGTCTATGTGCTAAGTGGTAAGTTAAATGCCCTCCCATCTATATTAGTAATTGGCTTAAAGGTTAAGTGGCTAGTGGGGCATCCTCCCATCATGGGATGTCGTCATTTCTGACAGGGATGGGACATAAGATCCAGGCGCCATTGTGTTTAGCACGAGGCTCGCTCGATGGGAGGGGGGATCTGGCAGCCAGCCATTTTGAGTACTTGGCACCGTTTAGCTTCGAGGTTAGTTTCAAGGCTTTTTAGTAAATGAACATTTCATTAGTGCAGTTTCTCGTGGCATACATTGTTACATATTACAGGAACTTGATAATTCCGGTGTTAGTCATATTCTTCTAGAAAATACATTCTCTGTCTAATATTCTAAATGCTGTTAGGAAAATCTGTCATATAATGAAGTTAGATGGAGTTAATGGAGAAATTTAATACAGGTTTTAATAATTCTACAACAGTCCCCCCTATGAAATGTTAGACACTAAAAAGATAAACTCTATTTGTTAGTTCCAGAAGACATGTTAGCCCAGAGGCACAAAACCCTATGAAGTAACGGTTCTTAAAGTCTTCTTAGTTCTTCAGAGGGACATCATAAAATAGACAAGCTTACATTATCATATGGACCTGTGTTATCTGGAGTATAGGCACAACAAGTCATGGTGACAGGTAGTATTTTACATACACCCCCCTTCTCAGCTAGGATCATGTCTAAGGCCATTCTGTTCTGGAAGGTCATCTGGGATGTGGCCTGCAACTGTTCGGCCAAGCCCTGGAGGGCATCTCTGGTGTAGTTGACAAAACGTTGTTGGTTGCAATAAATATAATAAATGCAAATCAAAATATTATTATTAGCAGTGACGGTTGGGAAAATGGACTCAAACTTTTCTTTAACTGCAAAATCCTCTGGTACCCCCTTGGCACACCTATGGCATCAATATATATGTATATATGTGTCAAACTTCCCTTTAGAGGGGTGCTCCTCTTTGTGTTCTGAAACATGAATGTGGTGTGTCAAGAGTACCTTGTCATGTATTATGTGTATGGACATAATAACCTTGGCTAGGGCTCATTTGCTTATTCATCATAGTATTAAACCTGTCCCACGCTACATCAGTGTAGGTGGACTCGGACCATTTAGTCAATAATAATATCACCACAAACTCAGGATGGGCAGATAATCCTGAAGAAGCTTGGCGTTTGAATCTCTTTAGCTTCACGAGGTCTCCTTTTGGGGTCCTCGGCTTTCCATCGATGGCAGGTGGTCAGGCATTATTATGGCCATCAAACACCTACTTGTTGGTATCTTTTTGTTTTCTAGCAAGTCATTTTTCCTTTAGAGTCAAAGGTTTGTCAAAATCAACAAATGTTACTTCCCATGTTGCAGAGAGAGTCTTGAATCTGGAACAGTGAATCCACTGAGTGATCTCTGCAACTTTCACAATGCACTATTGGGTATATGGTCTTGGTTGTCACATTGATGACCGGCTAGGCTTCTGGTCATCCTGACAAAATGTCTATTATAACTAGTGCATATTTGAACCGGCAGCTCTTTGGCACCTGGATATAGTCACTTGGATTCTTGAAAGGGATAGTGAGAGTTAGCTAGATGCTTAGGACTTTCCTCCTTTTCTGCCTGAGCTGTCCTTGGCACAAATGACACTGGATCGGCAGTAACTGATGATTAGAGGAGTAATTCTAGGTGCTTCAGAGTATTTAGAGATCAAAGAGTTCATGAGGGTCTTGGATAGGTATAAAGTTCCATGGGCCCACTGCCCAGTACATGTTTTTGGGTAAACAGAACTTGAGAGTGTTGGAGTACAGCCCGTCTTCAAGGGTTGCCCCTTTCTGTTTTCCAGCTTTGTATTTCTTCAGGGTCAGCAGCTGCTTGTCATTCTTTCAGGAACTTGAGATCTGTGGATAGGATCTACATGGTGAGTATAGAAGTTTCTTCAGCGGACACCCTTCTGTCCACTTCCCTTGGTGCACTTGTGGCTTGGTTGGCAGCTTGGTCAGCTGAGTGGTGCTTCTTGTCTTCCAGATTGATCCAAAATCATGTGCCGCACCCAGGGCATATCTTGAGTCAGTGTAGGTATTGGCATGTCTTCCTTCAGGCATTTTGCATGCCACTGAGAAGGCTGTCAATTCAGCGTCTTGAGCAGATGTGGGTGAGGAAAGTGAAGATGCTTGACGTACCTGATCTTCTGCAGCAACAGCAAATCCAGTATGGTACCTTTCCTCTTTATCCGCAAACAGAGTGGAGTCAGGATCTGGAAAAGCTACTGCATGCCCTGTTGAGAGGTGTCTTGTTTCTTCTTTCATCTGTTCAAAGCAACCATGAGGAGCAGTAGAAGAGGTTTCCTCACCTATTTCTGTGTGAGATTGGGGGTATTTGTCTTTCTATTTACAGTTATCTTGCTGACCCCCCTCTGTAGAGAGCTGATATTGATTTTTAGTGTTTCATGTTTTTGTTCTAATGAGTCAGGTTCCTTTCATGAGATTTCTGGGGACTTAGTGAAGAAAACATGAGGGACAGCCACCTCCCAGTGATGATACAGGTGTCTTACTTCCATGGGTATCTGGGTGAGAACCGCACTATTTCCTTGAGAGTGCCCAAAACAGGTCTTTCATGATGAAGTGTACCTCCACCAATCTGAATAATTTTTCGTAGTGTGGTATTCCCCCCTGGGAAGTGGCGGAAGAGTGGCCGGAGCAACTTTTCTTCAAAATATAATGTTGTCAGGTAGAGGCAGAGTTGTCTGTGGGCGGAAATGTCTTAGAGAAGTAAGGTGCTTTGGCTGGATACAGTAGATAATAGAATTAATATCATGAGGAGCAGGAATTATTAGGACCGGCACTAGAGGTGCCACACCACTGGGGGCTGCCATATTGGAAGTGGCAAGTGGCTGAATAGGGCGGAGTTGCATGGTAAGGGTAGGAAAATGGCCAGGCCATTTGGGCAGGTGTCAGGGCGGGGCACGGGTAGGGCGGAGGAGATGGGTAGGGATTAAGAAGAGAGGAAGCATATAAAGGATATAGATCTGGTGGTGGGTAGATGGAGGAATGAGTAGCGGATGGAGCGAGAGGGGGAGAAGGTGGAGTAGGAAGGACAGGAGAAGTAGGAGGAGGAGAAGGTGGAGTAGAGGGAGGAGTAGCAGGAGGAGGGAGGAGTAGGAGGAGTAGAAGGTGGAGTAGGAGAGAGGAGTAGGAGGAGGAGAAGAGGAGAAGGTGGAGTAGAGAGAGGAGTAGGAGGAGGAGAAGAGGAGAAGGTGGAGCAGAAGGAGGAGAAGGTGGAGTAGAGAGAGGAGTAGGAGGAGGAGAAGAGGAGAAGGTGGAGCAGAAGGAGGAGAAGGTGGAGTAGAGGGAGGAGAAGGTGGAGTAGAGAGAGGAGTAGGAGGAGGAGAAGAGGAGAAGGTGGAGCAGAAGGAGGAGTAGAGAGAGGAGTAGAAGGTGGAGCAGAAGGAGGAGAAGGTGGAGTAGAGAGAGGAGTAGGAGGAGGAGAAGAGGAGAAGGTGGAGCAGAAGGAGGAGAAGGTGGAGTAGAGGGGAGTGTAGATGAAGGGGAGGTATCGGTGGAAGGAGTAAGCGGGGGTGGGCAGGTAAGGGAGCAGACAGGTGATGTAGCAGTGGAGGTGGGCAGGGTTGTGAATGGGTTTGAAGGGAGGAAGAGTAGATGGGAGAAATGGGTTGGAGGGGAGGGTGGTAAAGAAGAGGATGAGGGTGACGAGATCTATAGGACGGTTGGGGGGGGGGAAATGAGGATACATTAGAATTCAAGACTAGGTAGAAATGAGGAGGCAGGTAGGATTCTCTTCCGCTATGGAGGCCGCAAATAGCCCATGTACAACAACTGTTAACTGATCCGATGCTTTCCCTAGAGAAAAATAATAAAAGGCTAACATGCTCATCTTGTCTGAACAGACCTCGAACGCTTCACTACGTGGGTGTCCCGCAGTGGCTAACCCACTACTTCTCCCACACCAGACTTGTGCCCGTGGAGACAGATGCTATCCCTGACTCTCCGTTCTTTATTTTATTTATTTCTAACATCTCAAAATATAATTCTTACATACATCACAAATATACATTATCACAATTTTATGTCTCGCAAAAGGGATAAAACTTTGTAACGGACCGTTTCACTTACAAGAGCATAAAACCCAGTTTAGGCGATAATCCCCTTTTTGAGAGACAGGCACAGCTACTGCAGAACACCAAACTCCCGAACTGGATACAAGATAACACTCCGAACTGGAACAGCTGAACAAGAAAAGCATACAATCCGCTTACACTCCTGGCAGTCAGCTTACAATCCAATTCCCCCCAAGAACGAGACGACACTTCATTTTGAGGGTTAAACAGGAACTCTGGACTGGCTCATCCAGCCTGGCTTTTATTTCCAACTCACACATACAGGCCACACCCAGGGGGAGGCATAAAAGAACCAATGACATAGATGTTACCTCCCACACATCCCCTCCCCTTAGTGTGACACATAATCCCATTATGCATACAGTGTAAAATATACTTTTACACAACTTTCATAACTTTAAAACCATACATCACATTAACATAAAAATACATATCCACAATCAATCCATTCAGGGGAACAACATATTAAAAAAATGGCATGAATCCGACCAGGGGTTCAAAAGTTACTAAAAGTATCTTTTGTCCCTCCTGGCTGGCAGAAAAACATCCCCACAATGCACCCTGGTTTCCTCCCTTCTGCCCTGGAGTTAATTGGAGAAGTAATCCAATTATCCAGGACTAGAGGCAGACTCCATTAACCACATGGTTGCAAAACGACATAAAACACTTTAAAATACATAAAGTCACATTTACACATAACACACAGACATTTCACCTATCCCCAGATAGCTGGGATCTGCGCGCACAAAACTACCGAATAGCGCGCAGATCCTACTCACACAGTACAATTGCCATGGAGCTAAAGTCTTTCCCATAGTCTTTCATTATATGAATAGGCTCCATGGTATGGCTATCTGGGGTATTACATTCCCATAAAGTCTGGTCCATAGTCCAAAGGCAAGAGGCGGGCAATCAGCCCCCTCCAAGGACACGTGGCGAGGTCGGTTTCGCCACACTTCTCCCCTTTACCCCCCAGACTAACAGGGTACTTGACCTCCTGCCGGTCAGTGCCCTTGTTAGTCCAGCCGCCCACCCACAAGACAGAAACAGCAGTACAGCCCACCCACAATAAACCATTACTACACCTGGGTAAGGGAGAATCTTGTCCATGTCCAGGTGCCTTACCACGGCTGTGTGGGGGACTGGTAGGCTGCCTTGGTGGGTTGCTGAGGGTGCAGAGACCAGCGGTACTCTGTCCTGGTGCCAGCACTACCCCGGGAGTAGCCTGGTTGGAGCCTGGTTGCTGGAGATTGACTGTCTCCACTTTGGATATATCGCTCTGTGGCTGGGGGACAGGACCGACCGTCCCTACCCCTGGTGCTGTAAGTGCAGAGACTACGGTCCCATCTGCACGGATGTGGGGCTTAACATCTCCCCTTGGTGGGTTAGGCTGCCGCTGGAGAGAGGGTGTAACAAGCTCCTCTCTCTGGACGGTAAACTGCCGCTGGGGAGAGAGGCTAGCAGGCTCCTCTCCCTGCCATTCTCTCTGCTGGTGGAAAGGGAGACCAGCTGTCTCCCCTTTCCTTCTCTTGTCCTGCTGCTGGGGTGCGAGACTGACTGTCTCTGCTCCCTGCAGGACACACTGCCGCTGGGGAGGATGGACGACACCATCAGCTCCCTGGGACACCCACTGCCGCTGGGGAGGGAGGACGCTGCTCTCCTCTCCCTTCACTTCACACTGCCTTCCTGGCATATCACTTTGCTGCTGGGGGGTAGGACCAACTACCTCTGCCCCCTGTAACTCAGCCTGCCGCTGGGGAATGGAGACTGGGCTCCCAATTCCCTGCAGGACCGGTGGAGAGACCTCGGTCCCATCTCTACCGGCCACCTGGGGTTCTTCCCAGTAAATCTCCACAATATCTTCCCAGCGGAATGGGTCTGTCACTTTACTGTCCTGCTGAGCCTTCCCAATGGAGTGGAAGAGATCTCGGTAGTCCTGCTCCAGTTCCCACTCCGTGGTTGCTAGGTGAAGCAGGTCTTGCCCTACCTCATGGGGGTCATCCCAGTCATGCCTAGCCTCCCTTGTGTAGAAAATATCCTGAAGTCTGGCCTGCGCAGGGCTCCCGAAGTCCGTCTCTGCAAAGGACTCCCATAACAAGCCAGGACCATCAAACTCCTCTCCCTCTGGCTTGTCATGCTCGGCTGTCCAGGGTATATACTGTGCCATATACCACCAGAGTGCCTGGTAGGCATCTTCCAGCCAAATCTCCTGCCATACTCGGAGCTCCAATTCCTTCACCCATTCCTCAAGGGGCTGCTCTCCCAGGAAGGGCATCCGCAGGGCCACTTGCTTCTGCAACCGCTGCTCTTCACTGGGGAGACTCTCACCCCGCTGGTATTGTACATCCAGGGCCTGGTACCAGATGCTTTTCCTTAATGCATCCCGGCGATCCAGGTCTTCCTCCTCGTATAACACTGCTGGTTCCATTCTGTTGCTTTTAGAGTCGCTGTACTGGGACATGCGTTGCCCCCACTTCTAAATCCAAAGAAATGGTGTTTCCTGTAGCTGTCCTTCTGGCTGTAGGAACGATCCCACCGCTGCCACCAATTGTAACGGACCGTTTCACTTACAAGAGGATAAAACCCAGTTTAGGCGATAATCCCCTTTTTGAGAGACAGGCACAGCTACTGCAGAACACCAAACTCCCGAACTGGATACAAGATAACACTCCGAACTGGAACAGCTGAACAAGAAAAGCATACAATCCGCTTACACTCCTGGCAGCCAGCTTACAATCTAATTCCCCCCAAGAACGAGACGACACTTCATTTTGAGGGTTAAATAGGAACTCTGGACTGGCTCATCCAGCCTGGCTTTTATTTCCAACTCACACATACAGGCCACACCCAGGGGGAGGCATAAAAGAACCAATGATATAGATGTTACCTCCCACACATCCCCTCCCCTTAGTGTGACACATAATCCCATTATGCATACAGTGTAAAATATACTTTTACACAACTTTCATAACTTTAAAACCATACATCACATTAACATAAAAATACATGTGTTATAGTATAATTTAGAAATAAACAAAGATGTTTAAATGTCTATCTGTTCCTGTCCAAATTTGAGATGATTATATTGCGTATATGCAGAAGTAATTCAGACTGACACACGGAGTTCAAGTTAAAATAACTTCGAGGAAATTTATTGGCATCTGGGGAAAGAGCGGGCTCGCAGGCCCTTATAAGGGGGGTTTTGCATCATCATTGATTATCAAGATATCAGTAAATAAACATCATTAATTGGTTTAATTGTTAAGTGTCTGTGTCAATGTCCACCCATCAATATGATTAATTGGCTCAAAAACTAAGTGGTTAGCTAGGTGTCCTCCCACCGAGAGGTGGTATTGTTCTGGACACGGGTGTGGACAGATGGCTCAAGCGCCATCTTTCAGAGCATGAGGTTTACTCGGTGGAAAGGGGGGCTTGAGCGTCATTTTACGTAGTTAGTGATGTCAGTCGTGTGGTCAGGTGCAAGGTTCTTTTATGAATAGAACATTTCATTAGTACAGTGTTCTCATGGCCTTCAGATTATACTATGTTGCAAATTACAGGAGATTCAGCAATTCCGGGGTGTCAGGATCGGGACAGGGATCCAACACGCAGAGTACAAAGAGTGGAAAGGTACGTATACCGGGCCTTAGAATGGCCGGACTAACGTACCGAGAGTAAAGAATAGTCAGAGACAAGCCGAGGTCGAGGGAACGAGAAGACAGATAAGCGAGAGACAAGCCGGGTCAAAGGATAACAGAGAAACAGGGTAGTACAACGAGCCGAGTCAAAACCAAAAGAGCAAACTAGAATACCAGAGCACTGAGTGACTAGACAAGCTAGAACCACGACAGGGCAAAGAGCTGAAGTAAGGAGTAAGCTTAAATACCCTGGCTCTGGATGGAAATCACGCCTCTGACAAGTACCGATTGGATATCGGACACTTGAGTGACAGATTGCTCGTGCTAGCGTCATGACGTCACGTATTGAGCGTCCTGCTAGAAAAGGACGTGGATTCCTCGCGGCCGGTGTTTAAGTGACTGGATGAACCGCGAGGAACGGAGGAAACAGCTCGCCTGGACGGATACACCACCAAGTCTCTACCTCCCTTAGAGGTAGAGGCCTCAGGTACCCTGACAGTACCCCCCCTCTCAGATACGCCCACCGGGCGGAATGAACCGGGGCGAGATGGGAAGCGAAGGTGAAATGCTCTGCGAAGGCGAGAAGCATGGACGTCCTCCTGAGGTACCCAACTCCTCTCCTCAGGACCATATCCCTTCCAGTTGACCAGATATTGCAATTTTCCCCTTGAAATTCTGGAGTCAATGATGGAGTTGACCTCGTACTCCTCCCGACCCTCCACCTGAACAGGACGAGGCGAGGAGACCTTAGAGGAGAATTTGTTGCAAATGAGGGGTTTCAACAAGGAGACATGAAAAGAGTTAGGAATGCGTAAGGCAGGTGGCAGAGCAAGGCGATACGCAACCGGATTGATACGAGTGAGAACCCTGTAAGGGCCTATGTAACGAGGAGCAAATTTCATGGACGGAACTTTTAGGCGAATATTCTTAGTACTCAACCATACCCTATCCCCAGGAACAAAAACAGGAGCCGCTCTTCTATGTTTGTCAGCGTGTTTCTTGAACAGCGAGGAACTATGTAATAGAATTTGTCGAGTCTGGTCCCATAATTTCTTCAGGTTGGCGACATGATCATCAACCGACGGTATCCCCTGAGAAGAGGAAACCGAAGGAAAAATCGAAGGATGAAAGCCATAGTTCATGAAGAAAGGGCTAGAGCGAGTTGAATCGCAAACAAGGTTATTGTGTGCGAACTCCGCCCAAGGAATCAGACCGACCCAATCGTCCTGGTGTTCGGAAACAAAGCAACGCAGATACTGTTCGATCTTTTGATTAGTACGTTCAGCAGCTCCGTTAGACTGAGGGTGATAGGCAGAGGAAAAGTTCAATTTGATGCCCATTTGAGAACAAAAGGATCTCCAGAAACGTGAGACAAATTGAGAACCTCTATCAGAAACAATCTCTGAAGGGATCCCATGTAGACGAAAAACTTCTCTCGCAAAAATCTCCGCCAATTCAGGAGAAGTCGGAAGTTTAGGTAGTGGCACGAAATGGGCCATCTTGGTAAATCTATCCACCACCGTGAGGATAACAGTCTGTCTTTTGGAAGCAGGCAAATCAACGATAAAGTCAATGGACAAACAGGACCAAGGTTTCTCAGGAATGTCCAAGGGGTGTAACAGGCCACATGGGGATGCATGAGATAGTTTAGTCTTGGCACAAGTCTCACAAGCTGCAACGAACTCCTCAATATCCTTACGAAGTGAAGGCCACCAGAAATCCTTGGATATCAGAGAGTACGTCTTGCGAATACCAGGATGACCAGCTATTTTACTTTCATGAAAACATTGTAAGAGCTCCAGTTGAAGTTCAGGGGGAACAAAGTTTCTTCCCTCAGGAGTGTTTCCGGGAGCTAGATGTTGTGACTTCAAGATCTGGTCAAGTAGCGGGGAATGAATTTTGAGACTGGTATTAGCAATAATATTGCATTTGGGTACAATGGAAGACAAAAGTGGTTCAACTGAAGCAGAGGGTTCATATTGGCGAGATAGCGCATCGGCTTTAGAATTCTTTGACCCAGGTCTGTAAGTCAGAACGTAATTGAAATGGGTAAGAAACAACGACCAACGAGCCTGCCTGGAGGACAGACGCTTGGCCTCTCCGATATAGGACAAGTTTTTGTGGTCTGTCAGGATGGTAACAGGATGTAATGTACCTTCCAATAAATGTCTCCATTCTTTCAAAGCCTTGATAACCGCTAGTAATTCTCTGTCACCAATGTCATACCTGCTTTCAGTACCGGTCAATTTTTTAGAGAAAAATCCACATGGATGTAATGGTTTATCAACACCCAACCTTTGAGATAGAACAGCACCTAAACCAGTCTCTGATGCGTCTACCTCGAGCAAAAATGGCAGAGAAGTGTCAGGGTGAACTAAAATTGGAGCGGAAGCGAAAAGCTCCTTGAGAGTCTTGAACGCAAGGAGAGCTTCAGTAGTCCAATTCTTAGTGTCAGCCCCCTGTTTGGTCATGTTAGTGATGGGTGCAATAATGGAAGAATAGCCCTTAATAAAGCGCCTATAATAATTGGAAAAACCAATAAATCTCTGTATGGCTTTAAGACCTGTGGGTAAAGGCCACTCTAGAATGGATTGGAGCTTATCCGGATCCATCTTAAATCCCTCCCCAGAGATCACATAGCCGAGAAAGGTTACCTGGGTTTGATCAAAGCTACATTTCTCCAACTTGCAGTACAAGCCATGCTGGAGAAGCTTGTGCAAAACCCTCCTGACTTGTTTGTGATGAATCTCAATGTCACTAGAATGAATGAGTATATCATCTAGGTATACAATGACGCACTCTTGCTGAAATTCCCTAAGAACCTCATTAATCAGATCTTGGAATACTGCTGGCGCATTGCATAACCCAAAAGGCATGACAGTATATTCATAGTGGCCATATCGAGTATTGAATGCCGTCATCCACTCATGTCCCTGCTGGATTCTCACCAAGTTATATGCCCCTCTGAGGTCTAACTTGGTGAAAATTGTAGAGCCCTTCAAACGATCGAAGAGTTCGGTGATCAAGGGAATCGGGTAGGCATTTTTAATGGTTATCTTATTCAAGCCTCGATAATCAATACAAGGTCTCAAAGAACCATCTTTCTTTTTAACAAAAAAAAATCCAGCCCCGGCAGGGGAGGAGGACCTCCTGATGAATCCCTTGTCTAAATTTTCGTGAATATATTCCTCTAGGACTGAGTTCTCCTTTATAGATAATGGGTATACATGACCTCTGGGAGGCATGGTACCAGGGAGTAGGTTAATTTTGCAATCAAAAGACCTGTGTGGGGGTAAGGTATCGGCTTTCTTTTTGTCAAAGACTGCTTTTAAATCTAGATACTGAGGCGGAATTTGTGTCTCCGTAGGATTGTCAGAGGTATTCGATGTATTAGTTAATCCAAGAGGTAAGACCTTCCGCAAGCATTTTTCTTGACAATTCTCTCCCCACGAAACTATCTCCCCTGATTCCCAATTAATAATAGGGTTGTGTCTCCTCAGCCAGGAGTACCCCAGGACTATGGGAATAGACGGAGAAGAAATGAGCATTAAGGATATATCCTCTTTATGCAGGATGCCAACAGTCAAGTTAATCGGTATGGTCTCATGGAAAATAACAGGCTCAAGTAACGGTCTACCATCGATGGCCTCGACAGCCAGAGGTGTCTCTTTTAACTGGGATGGAATAGCATGCTTGGCAGCAAAACCCTGATCTATAAAGCTCTCAGCAGCTCCAGAATCGATTAGTGCCATAGTCTTAACTACTCCCTTCTCCCATTTTAAAGAAACGGGTAACACAAGCCTGAGCTCCTTATAGTTGTGAATAGAGGACAAAGTAGAAACACCCAAGGCCTGTCCTCTAGAGGAACTTAGGTGCGAGCGTTTCCCGAACGATTGGGACAATTTAGGCGTAAATGACCCCTGACTCCACAATACATACATAAACCCTCCCTTCTCCTGTACTGTCTCTCCCTTTCAGTGAGATGAGTACTGCCTATCTGCATAGGTTCAGGAATACGTAAGTCTTCGAACTCAGAGATTTGAAAGGTAGGCGCTAGTTTAAAGGAGGGTCTACGGGTCCTATCTCGAGTGTTCTGCCTCTCTCTTAAGCGTTCATCAATACGAGATATAAAAGAAATTAAATCCTCCAAATTTTCAGGGAGTTCTCTAGTAGCGACCTCGTCAAGAATTACATCTGATAACCCATTCAGAAACACATCTATATAAGCCTGTTCGTTCCACTTAACTTCTGCCGCCAAGGATCTGAACTCTAGTGCATAATCCACAAGTGTTCGATTGTCCTGTTTAAGGCGCAACATTAATCTAGCTGCATTGACCTTTCTGCCAGGAGGGTCAAAAGTTCTTCTAAACGCAGCTACAAAGGCATTATAATTATAGACTAGTGGATTATCATTCTCCCATAAAGGATTGGCCCATCTCAAAGCTTTTTCAATGAGCAGAGTAATAATAAATCCAACCTTTGCTCTATCTGTAGGATAAGAGCGGGGTTGTAATTCGAAATGGATGCTAATCTGGTTTAGAAAGCCACGACACTTCTCCGGTGACCCGCCATAACGTACTGGTGGGGTAATACGGGAAGAAGCACCTACAGTGGCTACCTCTAGACCTGAGACTGCAGGAGAGATAGAAGGAGTACGTGTCTCCTCAGGTGGATTACTAGCACGAGACAAAAGTGCCTGTAGTGCCAAAGCCATCTGATCCATCCTATGTTCCATGGCGTCAAACCTGGGATCCGAAGAACCAAGCTGACTGTTTGTACCTGCAGGATCCATTGGCCCTGTCGTAATGTCAGGATCGGGACAGGGATCCAACACGCAGAGTACAAAGAGTGGAAAGGTACGTATACCGGGCCTTAGAATGGCCGGACTAACGTACCGAGAGTAAAGAATAGTCAGAGACAAGCCGAGGTCGAGGGAACGAGAAGACAGATAAGCGAGAGACAAGCCGGGTCAAAGGATAACAGAGAAACAGGGTAGTACAACGAGCCGAGTCAAAACCAAAAGAGCAAACTAGAATACCAGAGCACTGAGTGACTAGACAAGCTAGAACCACGACAGGGCAAAGAGCTGAAGTAAGGAGTAAGCTTAAATACCCTGGCTCTGGATGGAAATCACGCCTCTGACAAGTACCGATTGGATATCGGACACTTGAGTGACAGATTGCTCGTGCTAGCGTCATGACGTCACGTATTGAGCGTCCTGCTAGAAAAGGACGTGGATTCCTCGCGGCCGGTGTTTAAGTGACTGGATGAACCGCGAGGAACGGAGGAAACAGCTCGCCTGGACGGATACACCACCAAGTCTCTACCTCCCTTAGAGGTAGAGGCCTCAGGTACCCTGACACGGGGTTAGTCATGTCTTTATAGAAAATACAGTCTCTGTTCATTGTACTAAATGTTGTTGGGAAATTCTGTCATGTAATGTAGTTTAAAATGGAGGATCTGTCAGGTAATGTGGACAAAATGGAGGGTCTGTCATCGTGTGAGATTAAAATGGAGTTAGTACAATAATTCAATACAGGTTCAATAAAGATTTTTAATAATTCTACATCAGTCCCCCCTATGAAATGTTAGATTCTAAAAGATAAACTTTATTAGTTAGTATCAGAAGACGTGTTAGCCCAAAGGCACAGAAACCCCGTGGCCGCTAGCTAGGTGTTATTGCAAAGTGCAATTCTGTCCCTTCATCTGACCCTAGTAGGCTAACTCATCCGTCTGCAGGGCACTCGAACGCTTCACTACCATGGGTGGCCCACGATGGCTAACCCACCACTTCTCCACACGGTTAGTCTTTCCCATACAGACAAATGCTGTCCCTAAACTGGTCCCTGCCTAGAATTCTCGCACTTTATCAATAAAAGGGATAGTTTGCAGCGGTATACAGGGTGAGTTGAGATCTTGGAAATCTTGGTCATCAACTTCGAGATGTGCGAAAGTGGGTGCCGCTTGGTCTACAGTCTTCATGAGGGATTTTCTCAGACAAGGGAGGACACAACAAACGAGAAGAGCAAAGATAAAAAGAAAAATTAGTATTGCTATACCAATATGCATTAAAGCTCTTTGCCATCCTGTCATCCAACCAAACCATCTTTCCCAGGGATCTTTTATCCCAGAATTCCTTTTTAACTCTTCAGAGAGCTCATTTAATTTTTCTATGGCTAAGGTAACTTTACCATTAGGGCCTGTGTTTCCTGGGATGTAAGTACAACATGTCATGGTGTCGGGCAAGATTTTACATACTCCTCCTTTTTCGGCTAGAATCATGTCTAAGGCCATTCTATTCTGGAAGGACATTTGAGATGTAGCCTGCAACTGTTCGGCTAATCCCTGGAGGGCATCCCTAGTGTAATTAACAAAGCGTTGTTGGTTGTAATAAATGTAATTTATCCAATTTAAATTCTTGTTTGCAGTAACTAAGGTGAAAAGTGATTCAAATCCTGCAGCAACTTCATCTCTTGCTTTAAATTCATTGGGCACCCCCCTAGGCACCAAAATGGCATCAATGTAAATGTGAGGGTCAAAACTTCCTTTTACTGGGGCTTCGCGCTTAACCTTGGCTGGTGTGTGTTTGGACTCATGTGTGTCAGAAATAATATGTATAGGCATAATGGCTTTAGCCAAAGTACACTCCCCCCACCATTCCTTGTCCATTCTGGATCTTAGCTGTAAATCCCCACACAACCAGTAAATATCCCCCAATGACCTAGTATGGAACTGCAACAAGTTCATGGAGACATTTCTGTAGGTGGCACAATACCCTTTAGAGAAGTTACCTAAGAATTTACCAATTCCATCATAATTGGCATAACAGGTGTAGTTACCTCTATAGACTGTAACACCATCTGGGGGTTTGACATCCTTGGTTAGAAGAGGATACTCTACTGTCCATGCTCTACATATGGACCTGTTGAAATCGTAGTGATAGGCAAAGACACTCAAAACACATTCTTCTATGTCTACTGGCAAGGTTAAAGGCACGGTGCCCAGGTGAGGCCGGGCACCGCCACACACATAGCATGCGGTTTTGTTATGCTTGTTGGCATTATATTTCATCCATTCTAACCATAGATTAACATCATTAAAACCTGTTTCAGCGGCCATGGTATCTTCAAAGGTGGGGTTAGCAATGGCCATCATGTCCTTGAAGGACTGGATGTGTGGTTTTAATGGATTTGAGACCATATGGGTGGTCCCTTGCCACTCGGAAGAGTTGCACATATCTTTAAGGTAGAAATGCCCTAATTTGTTATAGGAACCTTTTTTCCAATACATTCCCATTACATACTGGTCTGCATCTGTTGGACTTGGATGCTCAATATTTAGGATTAATTTCATTGGTATACCTCCTCCAGGCTTTCTCAGAGTCATTCTTTGGAGAAGGGATCTACCATGATCATCTACTTTAGATAAGGCACTTTTTGGTTTGTAACCCCAGGCAGGCCCGGCATTCCATCCCGCCACCCCCCAATGGTTACAATTGTGCCCCCATTGTTTGTCAACTACACAAACGTAGGGGTCCTTTGAATGAGGGATATCTCTATAGATATTCTGAATCTGTGATGTAGGGAATGGGCATTCTACAATGTCACAGTAATCAAAGGTGTAAGTAGCCACACGGGTACATGATGAATTATACCAGAAGGTGTACCCACTGGCATCTTGGGTGATGGCTACTTGTTGGGCCTTAATTAAATTAATTAAGGAGATAATGTACCAGAGGTACATGGTTGTGCGGTATCTGCTTCCTCTGGGGCAGGAGTCTTGCAATGGGAAGCGTGGATCCAGAGTGGCCTGCCGGCCAATTTGACGGAGGTTGCGGTGATCAGGAGAACTTGGAATGGTCCGTCAAATCTTGGTTCCAGGGTATGTTTCCGCACAAATTTCTTGACCAGAACCCAATCTCCGGGAAGCAGGTCGTGGGTACCTGTATCCAAATCGGGATCTGGAATTGAAGAGAAAACTTGGGCATGTATTTTGTTTAAGGCACTTGCAAGTTCAGTTACATAGTCTACTAAAACATCAGATTGAAGCTGCAACTGTTGCGGATAATAACAACCTAGTCTGGGTGCAGTCCCAAATAGAATCTCATGGGGATAGTGAGTGCTTCCCTCTAGGTGTGTGCCTAACGCTGAATAAAGCTATTGACAGGCTTTCTGGCCAGGGCATCTTTGTTTCTTGTGACATTTTTAACATTCTGGCTTTTAGAGTGCCGTTCATGCGTTCCACTTTGCCACTACTTTGTGGGTGATAAGGCTAGGGTCACTCCCAGAGCAGTCCAAATTTCTTTAGTCACTGTTGCTGTAAAAGCTGGGCCCTGATCACTTTCAATGACTTCTGGAAGTCCAAATCTACATACAATATCTGCAAGTAGACGTTTTGCTGTTGTCTTGGCAGTGATATTGGCCACTGGGTATGCTTCTGGCCAGCCTGAGAACATGTCCACTATTACTAGTGCATATTCATGGGGCCCACTCTTGGGCATTTGTATGTGATCAATCTGAATTCTCTGGAATGGGTACATGGGCTTAGCCAGGTGTTTCAAGGGCACCTTGGTTGGTTTCCCTGATTTGCATTTTGCACAAATGACACAGGCCCTACAGAAGCTGTTGATCAATGTTGTGATTCCAGGTGCTTCATAATACTTTTGTATGAGGGCGGCCATTAAGTCTTTTGACAGATGTGCAGGTCCATGTGCCCATTGGACAACTGCTGGATATCAATTTTTTGGAAGGCAGAATTTAAAGTTGTTGTAATATATTCCGTCCTTTAGGACAGCTCCTTTCTTCTTCCATTTCTGGATTTCTTCGGGGGTAATTGCAGCTTGCTGTTCCCACAAAATTCTTAGGTCAGTAGGAAGGGTTTGTAAGGTAAAAATAGGAACTTCTTCTTCTTGTCCGGACACTTCTTCATCCACTTCCTGCAAATTTCTTGCTGCTTGCTTAGCAGCCTGATCAGCCAAATGGTTGCCCTTTGCTTCATCTGTATCCAACTTCCCATGTGCCTTGACTTTCAAGACGGACACTTCTTCAGGGAGTAGGAGGGCATCCATTAGTTCCTTGATTGCAGAGCTGTGTTTGACTGGTGTACCGGCAGTGGTAAGAAATCCTCTTGTCTTCCAAATGAGGCCGAAGTCATGTGCCACACCCAGAGCGTATCTTGAATCCGTGTAGATGTTGGCACGTTTTCCTTCGGAAATTTTGCATGCTGAAGTCAGGGCTTGTAATTCAGCTTCTTGTGCAGACATTGCTGGTGGTAAAGATGATGATTTGATAACTTCATCTGTTGTGGTTACGGCATATCCTGTGTGGTATTTTCCTTCTTCATCAGCATACCTTGAACCGTCCACAAACAGGGTGAAATCAGGATTTGGTAATGGATTCTCATGCACAGTTGGTAAGTGTATTGTCTCCATTTCCATCTGTTCAAAACAGTCATGAGGTGTCTCTGGGTCATAATTATTCACTATGACCAGATCTTGAAATTCTTTTTCCAGGAAATGGCGTGGCCATGCTTCAAGAAGATCAGTTGTTGGGTACTTGGCAATGCCATTTTCTTGTAGCTGTGATTCATCCATGGTGGCCCATAATTTTGCCATGGGCCCAAGATCATTCCATGATCTTGTTTTCAACTTGGTAACAGGGACATGTGGAATAGCAGTATCCCAATGACGGTACAAGTAATTGAGTTCTGGAGGTAGGTGGATCAGAACCATGCTATTGCCTTCAGAATCACAATAGAAGTCTTGAGCAGTGAGCTTCACCCCCACCCAGTGATAAAGCTCATCTTCATAACAAGGTTCAGGAGTGATGTTTGGCTTGTACCACGTGGTACAGAAGGCATAATCAGGGCCTTCACAGAGAGGTGTCTGTTCTTCATAAAATGTTAAATCTGGATGCATTCTCTTGATGCATCCAGCGAGAAGGTAGATGTAGGTTTCATCCATGATAAACTCATAGTAAATACCCCCCTCAGGGAGTGGAAGAAGAGTGGATGGATTAAGAACTTGACATCTTTGTATGGTAATGTTGTCAGGTAGTAGAAGGTGACACTGTAGACGCAGGTGTCTGGCAGGAGACACATGCTTGAGCTGGACTTGGTTGATGATGGCAGAAATGTCATGAGGGGCCAAGACAACCAGAGGGTGGCCCAGGACCAGGTCTGCAGTTCTTTCAATAAGTTCTCTTGCAGCAAACACAGCCCTAAGGCAGGAAGGGGTCCGTCTAGCCACGATATCCAGCTGGCAGGAGAAATATCCAATAAGCCTCTGGCGGCCTCTTAAGTCATTTGTTTGGGTAAGGACTCCTGTAGCATGGCCTTGTCTTTCAGAGACAAATAATTTGAAGGGTTTGGTATAGTCTGGCAGGCCCAAAGCAGGAGCAGATGCAATGGCACGTTTTAGAGTGTGGAAATTGTCCAGTGCTTCATTGGTCAGGCAGAATGGGTCTGACTTGAGTGCATCATAGAGAGGTTGCATGAGCAGAGAGGCTTCTGGGATCCATGCTCGGCAGTATGAAATGAGGCCTAAGAAGGCATGTAGAGATTTTGAAGTCCTTGGAGGTGGAATATCCAGTACTGCTCTAACTCGGTCCCGAGTGAGATGTCTGGTGCCTTGGGATAGGCAATGTCCAAGGAAGATTACTGAAGGTTGACAGAATTGCAGCTTGAGAAGTGATGCTTTGCATCCTTGTTCTGCCAAATAGCAAAGGAGACTAATTGAACATTCTTCAGTTGTTGGTGTCAGGGTACCTGAAGTCTCTACCTCCGAGAGAGGTAGAGACTTAGACGTCTATCCGTCCGGACGGGCTGTTTCCTCTGTTCCTCGCGGTCCACCCGTTCACATAAACGCCGGCCGCGAGGGAGTCACTTCCTTTTATAGCAGGACGTCCGGAAACCGACGTCATGACGCCAACCCGGAACGACCTGTCACTCAATCCTTTAGAGACCAATCAGGACTCGTCGGAGGCGCGTCTATCCTTCCGAGCCAGGGTATTTAAACTTGCTTCTCCCATTTGCTCATTGCCCTGTCGTGGTTCTAGTCTGCCTAGTCACACAGTGCTCTTGTATTTCAGTTATCCCTTTGGTTCCGACCCGGCTTGTTTGACTTACTCTGTTTTCCTCTGTTACCCTTGACCCGGCTTGTTCCTCGCTTACCTGTCTTCTCGTTCCCTCGACCTCGGCTTGTCTCTGACTATTCTCTATTATCTCCGTACGTTAGTCCGGCCATTCTAAGGTCCGGTATACGTATCCTGTACCTGTTTGTACTCTGCGTGTTGGATCCCTGTCCTGATCCTGACATTACGACAGGGCCAATGGATCCTGCAAGTACAAACAGTCAGCTTGGTCCTTCTGATCCTAGGTTCGAAGCCATGGAGCACAGAATGGATCAGATGGCCCTAGCACTACAGGCGTTATTGTCTCGTGCTAATAACCCGCCAGAGGAGACGCGTACTACTTCTATTTCTCCTGTGAGCTCAGGCCTAGAGGTAGCCACTGTAGGTGCCTCTTCCCGTATTACACCACCAGTACGTTATGGTGGCTCACCTGAGAAGTGTCGTGGTTTCCTAAACCAGATCAGTATTCACTTTGAATTACAACCTCGCTCCTATCCTACAGATAGGGCGAAGGTTGGATTTATTATCACCTTACTCATTGAGAAAGCTCTGAGATGGGCCAACCCTTTATGGGAGAATGATAACCCATTGGTATATAATTATAATGCCTTTGTAGCTGCCTTTAGAAGAACTTTTGACCCTCCTGGTAGAAAGGTCAATGCAGCTAGATTATTGTTGCGCCTGAGACAAGAGAACCGAACTCTTGTGGATTATGCACTAGAGTTCAGGTCTTTGGCGGCAGAAGTTAAGTGGAACGAGCAGGCATATATAGATGTATTTTTGAATGGGCTATCAGATGTAATCCTCGACGAAGTTGCTACTAGAGAGCTTCCTGAAAATTTGGAGGATTTAATTTCATTCATTTCTCGTATTGATGAGCGTTTAAGAGAGAGACAGAACACTCGAGAGAGGAACCTTAGACCTTCATTTAAATTAGCTCCCGCATTTCAAAGTCCTGATTCCACTACCTCACTATGTCCTGAACCTATGCAGATAGGCAATACTCGCCTCTCAGAGGAGGAGAGACAGTACAGGAGAAGGGAGGGATTATGTATGTATTGTGGAGTCAGAGGTCACTTACGCCTGAATTGTCCTAATCGTTCGGGAAACGCTCGCACCTAAGTTTCTCTAGAGGACAGGCCTTGGGTGTTTCTATTTTGTCCTCTACGCATAATTATAAAGATCACAGGCTTCTGCTACCAGTTTCTTTAACTTGGGAAAGGGGAGTACTAAGGACCATGGCTTTGATAGATTCCGGAGCTGCTGAGAATTTTATCGATCAAGCCTTTGCTACTAAACACACTATCCCATCCCAGTTAAGGGACTCACCCTTGGCCGTTGAGGCCATAGATGGTAGACCTTTACTTGAGCCTGTTATCTTTTGTGAGACCATTCCAGTTAACTTAACTGTTGGTATCTTACACGAGGAGAACTTATCGCTTATGCTTATTTCATCCCCTTCTGTTCCCATAGTCCTGGGCTACCCATGGTTAAAGAGACATAACCCTATTATTGATTGGGAGTTAGGGGAAATACTCTCATGGGGTCAGGGTTTCCAGGAGAATTGTTTACGGAGGGTTTCCCCATTGGGTGTAATTAACACACCAGGTAGTTCTACCCAGTCTACAGAGAAACAGATACCGCCTCTGTACCTAGACTTAAAAGCAGTATTCGACAAGAAGAATGCTGATACTCTACCTCCACACAGGACCTTTGATTGTAAAATTAATTTACTACCTGGTACCATGCCTCCGAGGGGCAATGTATATCCCCTATCCACTAAGGAGAATTCAGTTCTAGAGGAGTATATTCGGGAGAATCTAGACAAAGGATTCATTAGGAGATCCTCTTCCCCTGCCGGGGCTGGGTTTTTTTTTGTTAAAAAGAAGGATGGTTCGCTAAGACCTTGCATTGATTACCGAGGTCTGAATAAGATAACCATCAGAAATGCCTATCCGATTCCCTTGATTACCGAGCTGTTTGACGTGCTGACGTGTAGACGCGATCACGTGTCCGCGTGCGGTGTCGTCATGACGGAAGAGGAGGGGCACCTGCCGGCGAGGGTGATGGCGGGTTCTGAAGCGGCCGCTCTCGTGTGAGGCGTCTGCATTCCCGCGCCAGCCTTGATGGATCACTCTAGGCGGGATATACACAGTTCCCCTTCCCCTTAACTCAGCACGCAATACGGTAGTTTGTTTTCGCTTTAGCTTTGCCGGGTGGGAGATTCTGTTTCTATAACCACTAAATTCAAGTGAAGGTAACCTTTGACTTTGCACGAGGATGCCTTTGTTGCCTTGCCATAACTTGGTGTGATACTCTAAACAACGCAGCTGGGGCTTTCAATACTGCTACAGCCTGTGGGGTATATATACATCTTACAATCCTATACCTTTTATACCTTCTAATCGTATTTATCCTCTATATTTATTATTTTTTGCCTATCTACCTCACATTAATTGAGGCATTGGCAATATAATACAATTGAATATGGCTTCAAAGAAATCTAATGATACTAAATCCTTATCAAGAAAGGATAAGAAAGAGGTCTCACAAGACAAGTCACTGAATACCTATTTTTCCCCCCAACATCATAAAAATTTGAAATCGAAAGATAATGTTAATGACTCTACTCTTGAGTCATTTGAAGCTGAGGGGTTAATTACTACTGAAAAAGATCAAATTACGCCTACCATACTACGCAATACTTTAAGATCGCATCTGGAAGAAATAAAGAATGAATTGGCTGTGACTGCAGCAGCAATTAAGACAGAATTTAAACAAGAGATAAATCTCCTTTCGGTTAATATTCAGAGGATGGAGGACCAATTTAAAGCAATCGATTTTCAACTTAAATCTCTTACAGATGATAACAAGAAGGCCCAAAGTAAGATCTTGGCTCTTGAACATAAACTAACTGATTTGGAAGATCGCAGTCGTCGTAAGAATTTACGTTTTAGGAATATACCGGAGAATGACAGACAAGAAGACACTAAACAAATTCTGTTGGACTTTGTTGCAACACTGGGAATTAAGTTCGATCCACACAATCAAATAATAGAGAGGTGTCACAGGATATTTAAACCCCAATCTATTCAGAAAGATTTACCAAGGGACATTATTGCCTGTTTTTTTTCCTATGAATTTAAAGAATCAATTCTAAACACTGTCAGAACTGGGCAAATTAACTCTGGTCGCTTCCAAAACATTCAGGTCTTTCGGGACTTATCGTTTGAAACTCGTCAAAATAGGAAACTATTCAGTTCTGCAACTCAAATTCTCAGAGCTCATAACATAAGATATAGGTGGCTATATCCCCTAAAGTTGTCTCTGATACATGAAGATAAAAGAGAGACTTTTGACTCAAATTCTGATTTACTTGAATGGCCGAGGGGCAAGAAACTACTATAGCGGATCCAAGGGCTGGGTGGGGTCTGAGGGAGGGGGGGGGGGGGTGAATCATGCGGATTAATAGATAGGGAAGACGATTAATAAGTTGAGTCAGTTCTGTTTTTTTCTTTTTATTATAATTGGATGGGACAGATTTTTGGGCTGGTTTATACTCAGTCTTTTGATATGCGGTGATGATAATGATAAAACACATGTAATAGCATTACTATAGAATCATTTAACCAACTAGTGTGGTATAAATTAGGGGGCAAATAACAGATACAATGTATATAGGGTGTGTGTTGCAATCCTTTTTTTTGGTTTCTGTTTGTAATCTACACTAATTATCAGACATTGCTTAATGTCTATTAGCCTAATCAAACTATTATAGATGATATGGAAAAAATATTTTTTGGGGTCTATGCACAGCTAGGGCGATAAAATATAACAATGATTGATATTTATAGGTTTTTTAATTAATAATTTTATATGGGGCTGATTATTGGATAATATATGTAAAGGCACTTATACAAAACAATTTAGCTCACTTGGATGATTTAAATGATGTGATAAATATATAACGGGTCTGATGTAGGGTTAAGATTTGCTAATTGAGAAATATTACATAATCACTATTTTAGTCAACTCAACATCACTATAAAGAATTTGGGATAGGTCTGTGTGGAGATACCCGGATAGGATGTAAATATAATGACACATGGGTTTGATATAACTGTCATGCCTTAACTATGGTATCCTCTTACTTCCTGGTTCCACGGAGCCTAGCCACACCCCTTTATGACACGGTCTGCCTATTTAATCTGACTGCACCAGCTGATCAGGGCTGGATTATTGAACTACGTTCCGTACTCACGAACCGGCTACAACTTCGTTGTGAAAACCTCTGTTACCAGACCGGACTGAAAGACTCTGCAAGTTCCCTTCACCTCTCCTCATCCACAACTAAAAGCTTAACACTCTCCATCCAGGATAAACGCCTCTGAGGAGATCTCGGGAACCAGTGTTCTATGTGCCGGAAGCTAAGTAAAACCTCTGTGATAAGCATTGCATCTCAAGCTGTTATTTCCTGTCTCCAAAATCCTTCGATAATACAAAACCGTTACAGCTAACTTCAACTCATACTTTATCTCAGTTAGCTGCATCTGTCTTGCTTCGGTTAAAGTCTATGGAACAGCTATTGTGACTGCTTATCACCTAAACCGTTGATTCTACTAAGAGACTCTTTATTGATTCAGTGTCTGCAATTTACTATCGTTTACTCCTTAAAGCTACAGTGCCTGTAATTGTGGACTTCAGTTATCATTTACTACTTAAAGCTACAGTGCCTGTAATTGTGGACTTCAGTTATCGTTTACTCCTTAAAGCTACAGTGCCTGTAATTGTGGACTTCAGTTATCATTTACTACTTAAAGCTACAGTGCCTGTAATTGTGGACTTCAGTTATCATTTACTACTTAAAGCTACAGTGCTTATAATTGTGGACTTCAGTTATCGTTTATTACTTAAAACTACAGTACCTGTAAATTGGAATTAAAGTCAATACCTTTTACTTTTTATAATAAATATTCAAACTATACGAAATCTGCAGTTGTGTTCCTTCATAACAAATGTTTAGACGTGACAGAATAATCCAGCCATTGTAATGGATCCAGCAGATTTCGATTCTACTATAACTACGCTGAATCAAAGAGTTAATGCACTAGCCCAAAGTGTGCAAGACCTGCAAGTTACTAATGAAAGACTTCTCACTTATATCAGAGATTTACAAACTCATACTCCTCATACTACTCTGCACTCGGCTAGTGATCCTGCTGTGTGTAACCCTGAAAAGTTCTATGGAGATCGTTCCAGATACAGGGAGTTCCTCAACTCTTGCAAACTTTTAATTGCTTTGAAACCTAGATCCTATCCTACAGAAAGAACTAAAGTTTGTTCGGTTATTTCCTTTCTAAGAGGTGAACCTATGTCATGGGCTCATTCCTTTCTGGAAAACGATGACCCCATTTTAGATTCACTAGATGAATTTTTTGAAGCCATGTCACTTCTCTATGAAGATCCTAACAAACAAGCTACAGCTGATTTAACAATCAGAACACTACAGCAAAGAAATAGACCCGTTGAAGATTACATTGCTGAATTCAAAAGATGGGCTATAGAAACGCAATGGAATGACATCACATTGCGCAACCAGTTTCGAATTGGTTTATCGGAAGCTGTAAAAGATGAATTATCTAGAACAGAACTCCCTACTAATTTGAACGCTCTAATTCGCCTATCAATCAGCATTGACAGAAGATTAAGAGAAAGAAAGGCCGAAAAAGCCCTTTCACATTCAAAAGACCGCAAACCTTTCACTCCCTCAAAAGCTCCAGATAAGAATTCCATACCAAGTGAACCTATGGAAATAGGGGCTCCAAAGCCTCCTGACAACCCATCTGAACCAATCAAACCTATGGAAATAGGGATAATAAGAAGTCCCCTCACTCCTGAAGAGAAAAATCGAAGACGTATGTTAAACCTCTGCATGTATTGTGCCTCTCAAGTTCATTTAGTCTCTGATTGTCCTTCATTAAAACGGATAAAAGGCAGAAGGCAGTCTCATGCCTCTTCCATCCTAAGCGTACTTCCCTCTACAGCAAATACTCAAATGTCCCCTATCGTTCTTGTATTACAGTGGGACAATAAAAGAATCATAACCAAGGCTGTTATCGATTCCGGTGCAAATGGAGTATTCATCGACTCAGCCTTTGTAACAAAGAATAAAATTCCTTGTGTTCGTAAAAGAACTTCTGTACCTGTTAAAGTGATTGACGGGTCCCTCATCTCATCGGGACCAATACTTCATGAATCCGTCCCTCTAAAAGTAACCATCAATCATACTCATACGGAAAGTCTTATATTTGATGTTATCTCATCACCATTTTTTCCTATTATATTAGGGATCAACTGGTTAAGGAACCACAACCCTCAAATCTCATGGTTTCCTTTCTCTCTCACCTTTAACTCACATTATTGTAAAGAAACATGTTTACAGCAAATTCCAATTCTTCAGTCTACGAAAGAACCAGCTAAAACCTCATGTTGTTCTGACACCGAACTGGAGTCTCCTCCTCCTACAGTCATTGGTGAATTAAAGAGAAAGTTTACAACAGCTCCTATCCTTCAACTTCCAAATCCTTCATATCCTTATGTCCTTGAAACGGATGCTTCGGAATTTGCAATTGGAGCTGTCCTTTCTCAACACAAAACTCCTCAAGAACCTCCTTTGCCTAAAGTCATTGGAATCTTATCTTCTCTTATTGACGACATTAAAGGTCTCAGTGAAGATGCTCTTGAACTTCCTAAATCAATGAAATTATCCAAGAAAAACGGTCTCTACTATTTTAAAGACCGGATTTATGTACCTCCCTCTTTCAGAATTAAAGTACTTGAATTTATTCATGATTCTCCTCTGGCAGGTCATCCAGGTATGAAAAGGACCCTTGAATTGTCTAAAAGATACTGTTGGTGGCCTCGTCAAGACCAAACTATCGAATCTTATGTCAAATCTTGTTCTGTATGCCAAAGATCCAATCAATTGTCCTTGTTGAAGCCTCATCATCCTGACCCTTTCCAAAGAAATGTCACTACTTCTCCTGATCCCATATTGGTCCAGGGTGAAGAAGAATACGTAATTCAAAGTATACTGGATTCAAGGATCCATCGTGGCTCCTTACAATACCTCATCAGATGGAAAGGATATGGAATTGATGAAGATACATGGGAAAACTCCTCTGTCGTTCATGCTGACAAATTGATTTCCAAATTTCACAAGCGTAACCCTTCTAAGCCAACTCAATAGCACCCAGAGGTTGCTCATTAAAGAGGGGGTACTGTCATGCCTTAACTATGGTATCCTCTTACTTCCTGTTTCCACGGAGCCTAGCCACACCCCTTTATGACACGGTCTGCCTATTTAATCTGACTGCACCAGCTGATCAGGGCTGGATTATTGAACTACGTTCCGTACTCACGAACCGGCTACAACTTCGTTGTGAAAACCTCTGTTACCAGACCGGACTGAAAGACTCTGCAAGTTCCCTTCACCTCTCCTCATCCACAACTAAAAGCTTAACACTCTCCATCCAGGATAAACGCCTCTGAGGAGATCTCGGGAACCAGTGTTCTATGTGCCGGAAGCTAAGTAAAACCTCTGTGATAAGCATTGCATCTCAAGCTGTTATTTCCTGTCTCCAAAATCCTTCGATAATACAAAACCGTTACAGCTAACTTCAACTCATACTTTATCTCAGTTAGCTGCATCTGTCTTGCTTCGGTTAAAGTCTATGGAACAGCTATTGTGACTGCTTATCACCTAAACCGTTGATTCTACTAAGAGACTCTTTATTGATTCAGTGTCTGCAATTTACTATCGTTTACTCCTTAAAGCTACAGTGCCTGTAATTGTGGACTTCAGTTATCATTTACTACTTAAAGCTACAGTGCCTGTAATTGTGGACTTCAGTTATCGTTTACTCCTTAAAGCTACAGTGCCTGTAATTGTGGACTTCAGTTATCATTTACTACTTAAAGCTACAGTGCCTGTAATTGTGGACTTCAGTTATCATTTACTACTTAAAGCTACAGTGCTTATAATTGTGGACTTCAGTTATCGTTTATTACTTAAAACTACAGTACCTGTAAATTGGAATTAAAGTCAATACCTTTTACTTTTTATAATAAATATTCAAACTATACGAAATCTGCAGTTGTGTTCCTTCATAACAAATGTTTAGACGTGACAATAACTTTGTAGATGCATAGTGTTTGATATTTTTGCACGGTGTTAAATATGACATAGTATGTGCAATGGGGTCACCACAGAACAATTTAATTATTATGGTGGATTTATTGATGGGTCTACACAATGTGCATATTGTGCTCCAATGAGGATATGTGGATTATGCACAGATATTCTGATAAAAGATAATATAAGGACACACTGATATTTAAGGATTTTACAGATCTATATTAATGGATATTGTTATGTGGTGAGGACTATAATATAATATATCCAATAGCACTATTATAGAACAATTTGAGCAATGGCTATGGTCTAGATGGCGGGACACTCTAGATAATGTGTCTGATGCTATGTGCTATGGTCTAGATGTGGGCACACTCTAGTAATCGCTATGGTCTAGATGTGGGGACACTCTAGATAATGTGTCTGATGCAATGTGGTGGTTATTTATCTATGTTCTATTTATTTATTTATTTATTTATTCAATTCTCAAAATTTTGCAAGGTCCTGCCTAATTACTCCCGAGTGGCTTGCGTAAACAGACAATTCAGAATTCAGTACCCATATACTATGCCACTCGGATGTAAAGGGGCATAAACTATAAGCTGATAAGTATCTCGTTTATGCCCCTTGAAATTAATTGAAACAAAAGGAATCTTGTTTATGGGATATGAGATGAGGTTATTTTGCTATCTTCATCTCTTAGAAACAGCATGATCCTAAGAGGCTGGTTTTTTTTTTTTTTCTTCTCCCTCCTCCTGCCTTTTGATGGGTTGCCCCTCTTGGTGTAGTACTACTGCATTGTTTCCGTTGATTTCTATTACAATCAGAAATTAACGGTCTAAAAAAGAGAAGAAAGAACTATGTTCTTCTTAAGTTTGTTCTATGTGGTTTGTTGACGCTGGATCTACTACGATTTTATTCGGTGAGATTAGGCGCATTATGTTTGTTTCTGTGTTTTTTCAGGGGTGTTCTTTTTTTCTTTTTTCTTTGTTTTTTTTTTCTGTATGTCTCCTTTTTTTAGAGCACATGATACTTTCGATAAAGTTATCACAATTAAGGATACTAAAGCTTGTCTGCTTCCAGACGCCGGGGTTTCGAATATTAGATCATATAATGAACCCCCGATAACTCCAGATGCTTAGGTTCCTATCTCTGAATGTGCAGGGTATGAATACTAACAAAAAAAGGAGAAGACTGTATAATACTCTTAATGAGCACAATGTACAGGTGGCATTCATACAAGAAACTCACTGGCTCAAAGATAGCAAACAAAGATGGGGAGGGCATAAATATCCTAATATTGTTCATGCTTCATTAAGAGATAACAAAAAAAGAGGAGTTGCAGTTGTGTTTAACTGTAATTTAGATTTGGAAATTAAATATATCGAACTAGATCCAGAAGCTAGATTCATAATTATTGTCTGCACTATTGATAAATTGACCTATACTTTTGTTAATGTCTATCTCCCGAACGTTGATCCTATGACTAAATTTGCGAACATAATGGATCGAGTCGATAAAGTATCCAAGGGACATTTAATCATAGCGGGCGATTTTAATTGTATATGTGATCCTAAAATGGATAAGACGTATCTCTTTAGAAATCCTTGTGATAAAAGAACTATTAAGCAGTCTAAAAGACTATATAACATCTCTAAACAGTATAATATCCATGATATATGGAGACTACTACATCCTACTGATAAAGATTATTCTCATCAATCTTGTGTGCATGGTACGTATGCACGCATTGATTTCTGTCTCCTGGATGCAAATTCGATATCTTTGTGCAACTCAATTGAAATCAGAGAGAGTTTATGGTCAGACCATAGCCTCATACTAATGGACCTTGGAAACAAATCCCCTATGGCCCGTACCACATGGAGACTAAATGATGCTCTTATTAATGATCTAAAGAATAAAGAGGAATTAACTCAATTATTAAAAAATTTCTGGTTAGAAAATAGTTCCTCTGATACATCACCGGCAAACAATTGGTGTACACATAAAGCCGTTATGCGTGGTTATTTAATTAAATTAGCCCATAAAATGAGGGTTCTCAATGGTAAGACCCTGACTGATTTATATATTGAGTTTTATAATATATCTAAACTAAATAAACAGAAGCCATCTATAGTATTAAAAACCAAGCTAAATACTTTAAAAAAACAGATCAATTTGAAGGTTGAACAAAAAATCAAATTAAATATTCACAAACTAAAATTAAACAATTATTATACTGGAAACAGGGCAAATAAAAATTTGACAAAAAGACTGCAAAATCACTACGCAAAAAATAGAGTCGAACAATTGACTGATGGACAAAAGATCTATTCGACACCTTCTGCAATTGGGGAGAGATTTAATCAATTTTATGAAGATCTATACAATCTCAAATTGTCTCCTAATTTAAACAATATTCAAAATTATCTAGCCTGTACCCAGATTCCTAAAGTTACATCTCAAGATCTAATAATTCTAAATAGGACCATTTCGGTGGATGAAGTCAAATTTCAAATAAATAGACTTCCTACTAATAAAACTCCGGGACCAGATGGTTTTTTGAATATGTATTATAGACAGATGCAGCCTCTATTAATTAATCCCTTAACAGAAATGTTCAATCAAATAGTCCTAAATAAATCTTTTCCATCTGAATTGTTGCAGGCGAACATTATTCCAATACTGAAACAAAATAAATTAAGTTCTGATCCCAGTAATTATAGACCCATTGCGTTAATCAACACGGACATGAAGCTATATGCGGCAATAATTGCCGAAAGAATTAAGAAAATCATTTCGTCACTGATTCATCCTGATCAAATTGGATTTGTTCCCGGTAGGTTAGCGTCCAACAATACTAGGAGAATAATTGACATTATAGATTGGGCCAATAGAAATAAGCTTCCCCTCCTGGCCCTGTCATTAGATGCCGAGAAAGCATTTGACACGGGGTGGGTGGGGCTATCTTAGTGAAGCCCTTAATGCTTTTGGCCTCACGGGCTGGATACACGACGCCATTATGGCTCTCTACTCTTCTCCTTCTGCCAGAACTGTGGGTCCGAACATTACAGCAGGGTGGTTTGCACTCAAAAATGGCACGCGACAGGGATGCCCTCTTTCGCCTCTGTTGTATGTCTTGTCTATTGAGCCATTGGCTATTAACATTAGGAACAATGCATTGATAAAAGGTGTACAAATCAATTCGTTGAATGCTAAAATATCTCTTTATGCGGACGACGCGTTACTTACGCTATCAGCTCCTGAGTCGTCTTTAAAATTTTTAATGTTTGAGATCGATAGATACTCTGCTATCTCAAATTTCAAGCTAAATATAAATAAATCTACGGCAATGTTTATGAACTTGAATAATGAGATAGTAAATAGTTTAGCCTTAAGCTATAAATTTATATGGACTGATTCACAAATAAACTATCTGGCATTAGTTATAACATCTAAAGTGTCAGAAATAATGGAGTGGAATATTTCGACTCTTATGAGAAATATGAACCTTAAACTTAGAAAATGGAGAAACCTAGAAACTTCCTGGCAAGGCAAAATTAACATCATTAATTCGTATATTTTGCCCAGATGGCTATATTTGTTTTCCATGATTCCGCTTAGGGTTCCCAGACCTTGGTTGGCGATGATCCAAACATACTTCAACAATTTTATCTGGAATAGCAAAAAAACAAGAATTGCCCAAAAGATCTTAACCAAAAAATTGACAAATGGAGGCCTACATTTCCCTAGTATTGTTTATAGTTATCACGCTAGCATTATTAGGCATATATATCTCCTTCAGGACCCTAAACAGGTCTTGGAACCATGGTACATTATGGAGGCTGAAGTGGCTTATGTAGACAAATTACAATATTTGATGTGGACAGCTACAAGTAACAATTCAATAAACTCGCCTATAAATAATTCAGCGATATTATCCCAAATATTAGAAGAGTGGATACTAATTAAAAAAAAATTAGGCCTAATAAATATGATACCTAAGACATGTGCCTTGGATATATTGCAACTACTTATACAAGACTTTTCGTTAAAGAATTGGGTCAACGCGGATAAATTAAGAATTGCAGAAATTATGCAGGGAGACAATATCCTACCCTTCCAGAATATTATTGACACTTTGCATATCCCACGCAGAGAAATTTTTACTTATCTCTGCATAAAAAACTTTATTCACAAAAATGTGATTAAATCATCTTCCATCTTTGTTAAAAAGTTAGAAGTCATATTTAATTTCCAATCTATTAATAAGATTATGTCTGTTGCCGCATCAATGTTGGAAGCTCTTAAGGAGTCTCCCCACAGCTTGATTAAGACGTGGGAACAAGAATTAGAACTGCAAATTTCTCTGGATGACTGGAACGTCTCTTTGAGCCTGGTGAATAAATATATTCACTGTTTGAACCTGTCTGAATGCCACTTTAAAGTCCTCTATAGATGGTACTATACTCCGGCTAGACTGGCGAGAATGTTCCATACTTCCGATCCAACTTGCTGGAGATGTGGTACTCACCCAGGTACTTACATACATATTTGGTGGGCCTGCCCAGCTGTCAAATATCTATGGTCTTGGGCCTTTAACATTTTTACAACTGTGACTATTAATAGAATTATGGAAAATGCTGCTTCTGCCCTTTTACATTTAAATGTGTCATTTGATTCAAACAAATACATTTGTTTTGCTATTCATTGTTTAGTCGCTGTCAAAATTATTATAGCGAGACAATGGAAATCATCTAAGCCGTTTAACAAACGATTATTGATTGATCAGGTCTTGTTCCAAATATCTATGGAACACGAGATGATCAATAATGAGACTTCGAAGAAAAAACAATGGTATGGTGATTGGTTGCATAAATATAAGATACTATTTTGATAATCCTCTTCTAATAGTCTTTCTTAATTATACCATTATTCGAAATTTAGTAGTTGGTATATGGAAAGAGATTAATATAGATAAGAGACGATATAATACACATAACCGAGTATTGAAATTAATTGATCCTGTGCTCTAGATTTGGTGTGGGGCTCTATTGTTTTTTTTTTTTTTTTTTCTTTGTGTTTGTAGACCACGTTCGTATGTGATATATACTGAGCTTTAACTGATCACAAGACAAATCTCGATGATATATAATTTAATGGAATGCTATGTGATTCTTTATTTGTCTGCTAAACAAAATGTATGATTTGTGAGACCAGTATATTGTTGTATATGTAGAGAAAAAACTCTTTAATAAAAATATATTTAAAAAAAAAAATAAAAGGCTCTAAAATTTTCACCAAGTTGGACCTCAGAGGGGCATATAACTTGGTGAGAATCCAGCAAGGACACGAGTGGATGACAGCGTTCAATACCCGTTATGGGCATTATGAATACACGGTCATGCCTTTTGGTCTTTGTAACGCACCTGCAGTATTTCAGGATTTAATTAATGAAGTTCTTAGGGAATTTCAACATGATTGTGTTATTGTATACCTGGATGACATACTGATACACTCTAGAGAGGTTGAGGCCCACCACAGACAGGTCAGAAAGGTATTACACAAACTCCTGCAACATGGCTTATACTGTAAATTGGAGAAATGTAGCTTTGACCAGTCTCAGATAGACTTTCTTGGATACGTGATTTCTGGGAAAGGCTTTAAGATGGACCCTGACAAACTCCAGTCCATTTTAGAGTGGCCTTTGCCTAAGGGACTCAAGGCTATTCAGAGGTTTATTGGTTTCTCCAATTATTATAGGCGCTTCATTAAGGGATACTCTTCTATTATTGCACCTATTACCAATATGACCAGACAGGGGGCTGACACTAAGACTTGGTCTAATGAAGCTCTCGCTGCTTTCAAGACTCTCAAGGATCTTTTTGCTTCTGCTCCAATTCTAGTCCATCCTGATACGACTCTGCCGTTCCTACTCGAGGTCGATGCCTCTGAGACAGGCGTAGGGGCTGTTCTGTCGCAAAGGTTAGGGGTGGATAAACCACTACACCCTTGTGGTTTTTTTTCTAAAAAACTGTCTGGCCCTGAAAGTAGATATGACATTGGCGACAGGGAACTCTTAGCGGTCATTATGGCCTTAAAGGAGTGGAGACATTTATTGGAGGGGACCTTACATCCTGTTACTATTTTAACGGATCACAAAAACTTGTCTTATATTGGGGAAGCTAAGCGACTGTCCGCCAGACAAGCTCGTTGGTCCTTATTCCTGACCCACTTCAATTATGTGCTTACTTATAGACCTGGTTCTAAGAACTCCAAAGCCGATGCTTTGTCTCGCCAATATGAACCTTCTACTATATCTGAACCGGTTCTTTCCTCTATAGTTCCGAAATGCAATATTATCGCCAACACGAATCTCAGGATTCACTCTCCGTTACTTGCCGAGATCATAAAACTACAACATCTAGCTCCTAAACAGACTCCTGATGGTCGACGTTTCGTTCCTCCTGCTCTTCAACTGGAACTGTTGCAATGTTTCCACAACAGCAAGGTGGCTGGACATCCTGGCATTCGCAAGACATGTGCTTTGATCTCTAAGGACTTCTGGTGGCCTGATTTACGGAAGGATATTAAAGATTTCATCGGTGCATGTGAGGTTTGTACTAAGACCAAGCAACCTCATACGCTTCCATGTGGATTTCTGCATCCCTTAGAGGTTCCAGAGAAGCCATGGTCCTGTTTGGCTATGGACTTTATTGTCGATTTACCTATCTCTAAAAAACAGACTGTTATCCTCACCGTGGTTGACAGATTCACCAAGATGGCTCACTTCGTTCCTCTGCCTAAACTCCCGTCTTCTCCCGAATTGGCAGAGATATTCGCAAGGGAGATTTTTCGTTTACATGGGATACCCTCCCAAATTGTATCTGACAGAGGTTCCCAATTTGTTTCCCGTTTTTGGAGGTCCTTCTGCTCTCAACTGGGTATCAAATTGAATTTCTTTTTTGCCTATCATCCTCAGTCTAACGGAGCAAAAGATTGAACAATATTTACGTTGTTTTGTTTCCGAACACCAGGACGATTGGGTTGGTTTGATTCCTTGGGCGGAGTTTGCACACAACAATCTCGTTTGTGATTCTACTCGTTCAAGCCCCTTCTTCATGAATTATGGCTTTCATCCATCTATTCTTCCCTCGGCTTCTCCTTCCCAGGGGGTGCCGTCGGTTGATGTTCATGTTGCCAATTTGAGGAAGTTGTGGGATCAAACTCGACAAATTCTTCTGCACAATTCTATGCTGGTTAAGAAACACGCTGATAAACGTAGAAGGGCGGCTCCGGTGTTTGTTCCAGGTGATAGGGTATGGCTGAGTACAAGAAACATCCGTTTAAAAGTGCCTTCCATGAAGTTCGCTCCTCGTTATATTGGACCTTACAGGGTCCTGACTCGAATTAACCCAGTTGCGTATCGTCTAGCTCTTCCAACTGCCTTACGCATCCCTAACTCATTTCATGTTTCATTGCTGAAACCACTAGTCTGTAACAGATTTTCCTCCACAACGTCCTCTCCTCGCTCTGTTCAGGTGGAGGGTCAGGAGGAGTATGAGGTTAACTCTATTATCGATTCTCGAATCTCCCGGGGGAGAGTACAATATCTGGTCGATTGGAAGGGATATGGTCCTGAGGAGAGGAGTTTGGTACCTCAAGAGGATGTTCATGCTCCTTGTCTCCGCAGGGCGTTTCACTCCCGCTTCCCATCTCGTCCCGGTTCCTTCCGCCCGGTGGGCGTATCTGAGAGGGGGGGTACTGTCAGGGTACCTGAAGTCTCTACCTCCGAGAGAGGTAGAGACTTAGACGTCTATCCGTCCGGACGGGCTGTTTCCTCTGTTCCTCGCGGTCCACCCGTTCACATAAACGCCGGCCGCGAGGGAGTCACTTCCTTTTATAGCAGGACGTCCGGAAACCATCGTCATGACGCCAACCCGGAACGACCTGTCACTCAATCCTTTAGAGACCAATCAGGACTCGTCGGAGGCGTGTCTATCCTTCCGAGCCAGGGTATTTAAACTTGCTTCTCCCATTTGCTCATTGCCCTGTCGTGGTTCTAGTCTGCCTAGTCACACAGTGCTCTTGTATTTCAGTTATCCCTTTGGTTCCGACCCGGCTTGTTTGACTTACTCTGTTTTCCTCTGTTACCCTTGACCCGGCTTGTTCCTCGCTTACCTGTCTTCTCGTTCCCTCGACCTCGGCTTGTCTCTGACTATTCTCTATTATCTCCGTACGTTAGTCCGGCCATTCTAAGGTCCGGTATACGTATCCTGTACCTGTTTGTACTCTGCGTGTTGGATCCCTGTCCTGATCCTGACAGTTGGTATGTCATCTCCACAGAGTAATAAATCATCCACATACTGGAGCAGGACAACTTCTGGGTGGTCTGCTTGCCATGGATCAAGGATAGAGCACATGGCCTTTGCAAACTGACTTGGAGAGTTTTGTGCCCCTTGGGGCATGACAGTCCATGTGTACTGTTGCATTTCATGTGTGAAAGCAAACAGGTATTGGCAAATTGGATCCAGTGGTACACTGAAGAAGGCATTGGCCAAATCAATGACTGTGAAGTATTTTGCTGAAGGTGGGACCCCAGAGAGCAGAGTGTGCGGGTTAGGCACAATAGGGGTGTCCAGGACTGTTGTCATTAATTGCACGGAGATCCTGAACCATTCTATACTTCTCTGGTTCACCTTTTGGAGTTTTCTTCTTCACAGGAAATAATGGGGTGTTGCATTTTGATTCACATTTCACAAGAGCACCCTTCTCCAAGAGTGCTTTGATTTGAATTGAAATAGCTGCAGCTTGAGCTGGCTTTAAAGGATATTGTGGTTTTCTTGGTAACTTTGCTCCTGGAATGAGCTTTACCACCACAGGTGGAACTTTTAGGTGACCTATGTCCTCTGGGCCTGAGGACCATAATTTTGCAGGTACCTTGGTTTTTAGTTCATCTGGAAAATTGGACCTCTGTTCCTTTGCTTCCCCATGGGGTTCTTCCAAATGCAGCATCAGAGGCAGGGAGCACAAGGCTGAGGTGTCTGATTCAGATAGAGGAGTAGACAGTTCTACATGTCCATCTGGAGTGAAGGTGATAGATGCCTGCAGGCGTGAGAGGACATCAGCGCCTAACAGGTTAATTGGGCATGTGGAGGATACCACAAAACGAGCAAGCAGGCTAGGATAATTGCCAACTCGTAATGAAGTTGTTAAAGGACTGTGTCTTGGTTGGCCATCCACTCCAACACAAGAGACATCAATATTTGACAGAAAAGATGGGTCTGGCAGATCTTGTTCTCGTAGAACACTGCGGGCTGCACCTGTGTCAACAAGAAATGTGGTAGGTTGACCTTCAATGGGTAGAGTCACAGTGGCAAGTGGCCCCCCCTTATCCCCTGAAGACACTGCCATGACAGGGGTTAATGACACAGGCTTGCCAATTTCCTAATACTCAGGTTCCTCAACAATTGGAACTGTTATTGTGGCCTTGGGGGCAGGCTTGGACATCTTCTTGGGTTCTCTCTTAGGTTCTGGGCAATCGTTTTTGAAGTGTCCTTTAGCTTTGCAATTAAAACAATAACCATCCTCAGGTTTAGTGCCTTTGGGAACTGGTGCAGGGCGAGACACCATGAGAGGAGCTGAACTGGGCCTTCTAGGAGTCTGGGCAGATTCCAGTCCTCTAGCAACTAAGAGTAAGGTATCCAGAGGGACTACCTTATATTCAGGGCGTGCAGCAATGATTCCCTTGCGTATGGAGTCTTTAACACCTTGGACAAATGCACCAGACAGCATTTGTGAATGAATCTTGTCAGTAAGATCAAAACCCAAATCTGTAAACATTTGGAACAGTCTTGCATGAAACCTTTCCACTGATTCTCCTTTGTCTTGTATAATATCAGTAAGGCCAGCAGCCTGATCTGCAAGTTTGTCCTTAGCCCATTCTTTCAGCTGGTTGCAAAAAGTTACTCCGGAGGGGTAATCAATATCACTTACAAGCAGATCTGTACTGAGGTGGCGGGCCATGCTGGGCCAATATGCATCCCCGGCTTTAATAGCACAAATGCTCAGTAAATCACGCCATGCTGCGGAATAAGTCTTTTGAATCTGAACTATCCCTCGGTAAAAAGGCATAGGCTGTTTTTCTGGGTCAGGGAGTGATTTCATTAGAGCACTAGCTTGGGTAGGATTAAAAGCAACATATTTAGGAGGGGCCCGTTCTCCCCGACCTTTATGTCCAAAAGGATCATCGATGGAACGGCGGGCCGAGGGCCCCGCAGCCTCCAATGAGTCCTGGGATACCTCGTCATCCTCATCCTCATCTGTGGTCTGGGCCCTTCTGCGTAAGGGGACCACCTGAGGTGTCAGAACCGGGGGAAATGAGGGATTCCCAGATGCTGGGGTGGCTAGTGGGTTATGAGCTTGGGGTGAATAATCATCGGGAAGTACCGGCATCAGGGGTGCCGGAGGACTGGGGGCCGCCATATTGGAGGCGTGAAAGGAAGCTGCGTTAGGGTTAAGGGAGGAAGTGGCGGCCATGTTGGATATGGGCACATCCGGGGCAGACTGTGCCGGACTGGGCATGACCGGGGTCTGGGGAGTGGTTTGGGGAAGGAGGTATGGATAATTTGGATAGGGCAGGGACATGGGGTATGGGAAGGGGTATGGCCAGGCCATCTGGGTGGGGGCTGGGGCGGAACTTGGGGAGGGCGGGATAGTTGGGTAGGGATTAGGGAAGGAGGTGGGAACCTGGGCTGTGGGAGGAGTGAGTAAGGGAGAGGACGGAGAGGGATTAGTAGAGGTGGGTGTAGAAGGAGGAGCCGGAGCGGGTGCAGTAGGATTGACAGTAGCAAGGGAGGAGGGGTTAGTGAATTGGGAAGCAGATGGGAGGGTAGGATTATCAATGGAGAGAGAGCGTAGGGAAGGAATGGTAGATTAAATATTTGGATTAGACACAGAAGGTAGTGCAGGGATGGATGAGGATGATGGGAATGTTAGGGATGGTGAAGGAGAAAATAAAGATCCATCAGAATTCAGGACCGGGCAAACAGGGGAAGTGACGGGATGGGTGTTGGGAGGATTGGGAGTGAGGAACATGGTCAGCTGGCTATCACCTATTGCTGACTGAACCTTGGGAATGAACATCCCCTGGGCGCCATTTTGGGGTGCTGGCTGAGGGAATGCCCCAGCAACACAATTATTATGATATACATACAGTTTTACACCTTTGTGATTTATCTCTTCCTCAACCCAACCTTCCTGCTGAATAGCCTTCGCTACTCTGTACCACGCTTCAGCAGTGCGCAATAGATCATTATCTGTAAGCTTGCCTTTCTTCTCAGTCAGTAATCTACGCCAGCTTTCTGGCTGCAATCTACCACATGAAGGCACAGCAATTTTACACACTTTAGCAATCTTTTCAACACCTTTAACCATCTCCTCACCCTCTCTGTCTTCAACTAAATCACATGCGAGCCAGCCCCTACCGGGCTTACTCAATTCCTGTCCCATATCCCCCCTATACAGGCGTCCCAGATATAGGGAAAGAAAAATGAAACAGAACGTCTACAATGCTCGACTGCCACTCAAGAAGGGTGGGTCCCCCTCAAGTGCGTCTTCCCAAAACGTAGACCAGTCACTAAATCCGCCTACCCGAGGTGGTAGTCACGGATTGGAGCGGGGTGAGAAGTGTGTGACCAATCACTTCTCTATCAAGAGAAATAGGAGTGGATAGAGTAAATAATACAGGAAGTATAGGAAAAGTAAAAGGTAAGGTGAAATTTGAGAGACAGACACAGGAGTTTGAATGACTCCTAATTAAACAAAAAAAACACAACAATGCAATTGAAATACAGTGCATGCATCACAGTTCAAATAAAATCAACAGTAATCCCTTTCCTTTACTCGTGTGACCAAAGTCACCTCCCTCAACCTCGTAGTGTCCCCGCTCGGAGAACGACTTTCGTAAGTCTCACTACCAGCGGCCACGGAAAACAACTAACACCGGTCCGAGATCCGTAAGCCTCCCTCGTTACAGCAGTCCACTAAGTGTGGCCACCTCTATCCTCACCCCCGTAGCGCCCCTATGAACCCACTCATAAGTCTCACTACCCCGTGGTGATGGAGACAGCAATGCCTGCCCGAATCCACACACCACAAATAACAATTGGAATGCCACCAGCCTCAGCGCTCGAAGCTGGAGGGTACCACCTCTCTGCAAGCAGAGTTATGTGCACAATGAGGCTAGCTAGGCTATCAAAGTGACACCAGAAGGACCCCCAGGAAACTATGAGTCTACACAATCTCCGCAGATCCAACACCCCTCTTTTTCCTTACAGCCACAGCCACGAGGCTCCTAAAAGAGGTAAACAGGCAAAGAAGACCCCCAGGAAAACTTCCACAGGTCCACCCCCCTTTTTCCCTACAGCCACAGCCACGTGGCTCCTAAAAGGAGTAAACAGGCAACAGAGGACCCCAGGCAAACACCCCCAGGTCCACCCCCCCTTTATCCCAAAAAGGGGACACAAATAAACACTCAACCCGGGCACTTAAACTAAAACAGGCCAATACAAACACACCCAGGCAACAGATAGACTAAATGCAGGTAAACAAGTGAGTAACAAGACACCGGGCAAGATATTACCTGTCTTTGATGTCCTCCCGGGAAGCAGTCACAGACACGTGGACGGGTCAATCAAAGGGGCCGGAACATACCGGTGGCTCTGCAGAAGTCTCTACCGTGTAATCGGAGGTGATCAGTCTCCCTTTCCTTCCCCCCGGATTCCTCCGTCCAACAGCGTCTTCCTTAGGACGGCTTACCGGCCAGAGGCCATAGCCCGATGCCCCACGTTGGGCGCCAAATTGTTATAGTATAATTTAGAAATAAACAAAGATGTTTAAATGTCTATCTGTTCCTGTCCAAATTTGAGATGATTATATTGCGTATACGCAGAAGTAATTCAGACTGACACACGGAGTTCAGGTTAAAATAACTTCGAGGAAATTTATTGGCATCTGGGGAAAGAGCGGGCTCGCAGGCCCTTATAAGGGGGGTTTTGCATCATCATTGATTATCAAGACATCAGTAAATAAACATCATTAATTGGTTTAATTGTTAAGTGTCTGTGTCAATGTCCACCCATCAATATGATTAATTGGCTCAAAAACTAAGTGGTTAGCTAGGTGTCCTCCCACCGAGAGGTGGTATTGTTCTGGACACGGGTGTGGACGGATGGCTCAAGCGCCATCTTTCAGAGCATGAGGTTTACTCGGTGGAAAGGGGGGCTTGAGCGTCATTTTACGTAGTTAGTGATGTCAGTCGTGTGGTCAGGTGCAAGGTTCTTTTATGAATAGAACATTTCATTAGTACAGTGTTCTCATGGCCTTCAGATTATACTATGTTGCAAATTACAGGAGATTCAGCAATTCCGGGGTTAGTCATGTCTTTATAGAAAATACAGTCTCTGTTCATTGTACTAAATGTTGTTGGGAAATTCTGTCATGTAATGTAGTTTAAAATGGAGGATCTGTCAGGTAATGTGGACAAAATGGAGGGTCTGTCATCGTGTGAGATTAAAATGGAGTTAGTACAATAATTCAATACAGGTTCAATAAAGATTTTTAATAATTCTACATCACATATCCACAATCAATCCATTCAGGGGAACAACATATTAAAAAATGGCATGAATCCGACCAGGGGTTCAAAAGTTACTAAAAGTATCTTTTCACACAAACTTTTAAGGTGAAATGGCGCTAGGCAATATGCACATAAAATCCCAGTGCGTCTAAAAACCAAACCCGTGTTTTAGTCACCTAAAAACACTTACATATGAAATTTTGGACAAAAGAAAAGGGGTTTCTGCGCACACTTTGGATGTTTGGATATTTGATGTATTGGTTTGAGAGTCCCTGAGGCACCAAATGTGATGCTGACCGGAAAGAAAGCCACTGGATTAACGGAAAGCCCTGCAGCAGGATTCCTGGACACAGCTTGGAGTATGAGACCTCATGGAGCAAAGGTGAAATCAAAATGGCGTCTTGTATGACCTGGAAGTGCTGACCTTTGTGGGTCAGATGAATAGCACTTCCAGGTCATACAAGACGCCATTTTGATTTCACCTTTGCTCCATGAGGTCTCATACTCCAAGCTGTGTCCAGGAATCCTGCTGCAGGGCTTTCCGTTAATCCAGTGGCTTTCTTTCCGGTCAGCATCACATTTGGTGCCTCAGGGACTCTCAAACCAATACATCAAATATCCAAACATCCAAAGTGTGCGCAGAAACCCCTTTTCTTTTGTCTAAAAGTATCTTTTGTCCCTCCTGGCTGGCAGAAAAACATCCCCACAATGCACCCTGGTTTCCTCCCTTCTGCCCTGGAGTTAATTGGAGAAGTAATCCAATTATCCAGGACTAGAGGCAGACTCCATTAACCACATGGTTGCAAAACAACATAAAACACTTTAAAATACATAAAGTCACATTTACACATAACACACAGACATTTCACCTATCCCCAGATAGCTGGGATCTGCGCGCACAAAACTACCGAATAGCGCGCAGATCCTACTCACACAGTACAATTGCCATGGAGCTAAAGTCTTTCCCATAGTCTTTCATTATATGAATAGGCTCCATGGTATGGCTATCTGGGGTATTACATTCCCATAAAGTCTGGTCCATAGTCCAAAGGCAAGAGGCAGGCAATCAGCCCCCTCCAAGGACACGTGGCGAGGTCGCTTTCGCCACAAACTTATTCTACTCTTCACTGATAATGTATTAAAACATACAAAATAGACAAATAACATTGTCTTCTGCGAAATAAATGAAAAAGACAATGAAGATTTTGTTAAGCTTTATAAACAGCTATACATTAATTCACCTTTCTTGTTTTCCAGTTTCTGGCTGTTAATGACAATGTACAATGTAATAGAGCAGCAGGAAATGCTAGCAGAATGCTTGGTTGTATAGGGAGAGGTATTAGCAGTAGAAAGAGGGAAGTGCTCATGCCATTGTACAGAACACTGGTGAGACCTCACTTGGAGTATTGTACACAGTACTGGAGACCATATCCTCAGAAGGATATGGATACCTTAGAGAGAGTTCAAAGAAGGGCTGCTAAACTGGTTCATGGATTGTAGGATAAAACCTACCAGGAAAGGTTAAAGGATCTTAACATGTATAGCTTGGTGGAAAGACGAGACAGGGGAAATATGATAAAAGCATTTAAATTCATAAAGAGGGAATCAACACAGTAAAGGCGGAGACTTTATTTAAAAGAAGAAAAACTACCACAACAAGAGGACATAATCTTAAATAAGAGGGACAAAGGTTTCAAAATATATCAGGAAGTATTACTTTACTGAGAGGGTAGTGGATGCATGGAATAGCCTTCCAGCTGAAGTGATAGAGGTTAACACAGTAAAAGAGATTAAGCATGCGTGGGATAGGCATAAGGCTATCCTAACTATAAGATAATGCCAGGGACTAATGAAAGTATTTAGAATACTGGGCAGACTAGATGGGCCGAATGGTTCCCATCTGCCGTCACATTCTATGTCTCTATGTAATGCACTTGCTGCTAGTAACAGATCTGGAATCAATACATTATAATGCCCAAAGTCTCGACTTATATGCATATGCAATAATAAAATATCTGGGCTTACATCAAAAATTATGTTAGTATCTAAGTCCTTATTCCATTTGTTAATAGTTAGGCTCATAATGTGTTCTGGTTCCTTTTCAATTAGATCAAAACATCTTGAGACCAATCTTTAATTGTATTACCATTTGTTCAAGAAATCTTTGTTTATTAGAAATTTCTTTTAGTAAATATTCTTTAAGATAACCCTTTTCCAGCATGTTATAAATTTTTGTACACAAAGTTAAAACACATTTGTTACTTACACGTGAATCGATATATATATATATATATATATATATATTTTCTATCTACATATTAACCATTCACTTGTCACAGACAACTTTCTGATATAGGGAAACAAATAGCAGGATTATTTTAGTAATTGTAACTTTCCTGTTCATAATATATTGGATTCAAGGAAAACAGCATGTCTTAAGATAGGATGAGCATGATAGGAGTAGGTCTTATGATCGAGGCGGCCATGACAGAGGCTGGGCAGGAAGTGACACGATATAAGGGTGGAAATGACTTCACTGATATGGTAAGGGCAGAAGAAAGGGCAGAAGTGATGTCACCTTAGGGCCAACCTTCTTTTGTACTAGACTGACGTATTTTCTTTTAGGGCGTTTCAACATTACACTATATTATAGCTTAATAAAATAAATCAGAGAAGCAACCTTCTGTTCAGCAAAAAGAAATACCAAACTATGGACAGACTTGACGGATTAAATAAGACAGTTGTGAATATTATACATCTAACAGCCCGTAAAGCTGTCTCTATACTTTGAAATAACATGATGCAAAATAAACTCACGGAATGCAACCAATCTCCCCCATTATTCACCAGCCATTAATCACTTAACACGTCCAAATATTCCTCTATTCTTGTAGCTAGTCTCCCCCACGATTCTCACTGCCTTATCACAAAACACAATATATATATATCTAACGCTACGGAATCTGTTGGCGTCATACAAATGGCAACAACAATAATAATATACAAACCCTAGAAACCTCTTATACAACACATCACTCCTATGTAAATAACAAAATACACAGTTAGAATATTTTCTAGCAAAAAATCCATTTCTAACTCTCATCGGTAGCTTCTGAATAACCTTCACTGAAGAAACAAATCTGAATCGCAAAAATGCCACCCACCCACTCACTCCTCCCCCCCCCGAACCTCTGCACGGAGACCAGAAGCAAGAGAGAGAGAGAGAAGGAGGAGGGAGGGAGGGGGAGAGAGACAGACGAGAGAATCTACAGGCAAAAGATTTAACCATGTCACTGCTGTACAGTAACAAGACAGAAGGATAGTTGCATTACAATTATTGCAAGTAAAGGGACACAAAAACACAAAACACAAAAACACAAAATACAAAAACACAAAATACAAAAACACAAAATACAAAAACACAAAATACAAAAACACAAAATACAAAAACACAAAATACAAAACACAAAATACCAGGGATGGTGACCGTCATTACTGACGGGATGATGGGAGTGGTCACCTCCTGGACGCCATGACAGGGCTCTGGCTGGGAGAGCTTCCCAGTAACACAATTATTATGATATACATACATTCTTAACCCTTTGTGATCAATTTTTTCCTCAACCCAACCTTCCTGCTGAATAGCTCTTGCTACTATGCACCAGGCTTCTGCTTGTATGAAGCAAATCATTATCTGTAAGCTTGCCTTTCTTCTCTGTTAGTAATCTGCGCCAGCTCTCTGGCTGTAATCTACCACATGAAGGTACAGCAATCCTACACACCTTAGCAATCTTTTCAACTCCTTTAACCATCTCTTCACCCTCTCCGTCTTCAACTAGATCACACGCTAACCAGCCCTTACTGGGCTTATCTAACCCCTGTCCCATTCCCCCCTATAAAAGGCGTCCCAGATATAGAGGAAGAAAATTAAACAGAGTGTCTACAATGCTCGACTGCCACTTGAGGGTGGGTCCCCACGTGTGTCTTCCCAAAACGTAGACTAGTCACTTATTCCGCCTACCCGAGGTAGCCACGGATTGGAGCGAGGTGAGAAGTGTGTGACCAATCACTTCTCTCACAAGAGAAATAGGAGGGGAAAGTGTAAATAACACAGGAAGTAGAGTAAAAGTAAAAGTAAAGTGAAAGTAGAGACAGACACAGGAGTTTGAATGACTCACAATTAAGACAACAATTCAATTGAAATACAGTGCATGCATCACAGTTCAAATAAATTCAACAGTAATCCCTTTCCTTTACTCATGTGGCCAAAACCACCTCCCTCAACCTCGTAGTGTCCCCGCTCGGAGAATGACTTCCTCAAGTCTCACTACCAGCGGCCACGGAAAACGGCTAACACCGGCCCAAGATCCGTATGCCTCCCCCGTTACAGCGGTCCGATAAACGTGACCACCACTTCCCTCACTCTCGTAGCGCCCCTACGGACCCACCCGTAAGTCTCACTACCACGTGGTGATGGAGACAGCAATGCCTGCTCGAATCCACGCACCACAAATAAAATTGGAATGCCACCAGCCTCAGCGCTCGAGGCTGGAGGATACCACCTCTCTGCAAGCAGAGCAATGTACACAATGAGGCTAGCTAGGCTATCAAAGTGACACCATGGGGAATCCCCAGGAAGCAATGAGTCTACACCCTTCCACAGACTCCCCCCACCTCTTTTTCCATACTGCTGCAGCTACCCAGCACCTAAAAGAGGTAAACAGGCAAAGAAGACCCCCAGGAAAACTTCCACAGGTCCACCCCCCTTTTTCCCTGCAGCCACAGCCACGTGGCTCCTAAAAGGGGTAAACAGGCAACAGAGGACCCCCAGGCAAACTCCCACAGGTCCACCCCCCTTTATCCCAAAAGGGGTAAACAGGCAAACAAAGGACCCCAAGGCAAACTACCACAGGTCCACCCCCCTTTACCCCAAAAAGTGGTAAACAGACAAACACTCTACCCGGTCACTTAAGCTAAAGACAGACCAATACAAACACACCCAGGCAACAGATAGTCAAAATGCAGGTAAAAAGTATTAACAAATAAGGTATAGGTTCTCTGGGCAAGATATTACCTGTCTTTGATGTCCTCTTGGCAGCAGTCACAGACACTGGGACAGATAAATCAAAGGGGAAAAGGAACATACTGGGGCTGCTGCAGTCTCCACTGTGTACTGAGAGGTGATCAATCTCCTTCCTTCCCCCAGAATTCATCCACCCAGGTCTTCTTGGACGGCTGCCAGGTAGGTCATAACCCAAAGCCCCACGTTGGATGCGCCAAATTGACATAGATTATTTTAAGCAAACAAATATGTTTGAATGACTATCTGTTCCTGTCCAAATCTGAGATGATTAAATTGTGTATACGCAGAAGTAAATTCACACTGACACATGGAGTTCAGGTTAAAAAGAACTTCAGAAAATATAATGGCATCTGGTTAAAAAGCGGGTATGCAGACCCTTTTAAAGGCAATATTACATCATCATAGAATATCAAGATAACAACAAATAAACATCATTAATTGGTCTATGTGCTAAGTGGTAAGTTAAATGCCCTCCCATCTATATTAGTAATTGGCTTAAGGGTTAAGTGGCTAGTGGGGCATCCTCCCATCATGGGATGTCGTCATTTCTGACAGGGATGGGACATAAGATCCAGGCGCCATTGTGTTTAGCACGAGGCTCGCTCGATGGGAGGGGGGATCTGGCAGCCAGCCATTTTGAGTACTTGGCACCGTTTAGCTTCGAGGTTAGTTTCAAGGCTTTTTAGTAAATGAACATTTCATTAGTGCAGTTTCTCGTGGCATACATTGTTACATATTACAGGAACTTGATAATTCCGGTGTTAGTCATATTCTTCTAGAAAATACATTCTCTGTCTAATATTCTAAATGCTGTTAGGAAAATCTGTCATATAATGAAGTTAGATGGAGTTAATGGAGAAATTTAATACAGGTTTTAATAATTCTACAACAAAAGTATTAAAGTATATTAAATTGTGCCACTCATAGTTGAAAAGCACAAGTGGAGGAAAAAGCCTGGGGCTTTTTAAACCTAATTTTCTGTCCCAGGTAGCCTTAAAGTAGAAAATACCTCAAAAAGTTTGAAAATGTACTTGCTCGTGCCTCAATGTAGACCCATGACCCAAACTCTCTTTTGTGCTGAAACAAGCTCCACAGAAGATCAAGAATAATACTGAAATGATTATTAAAGCAGCTGATAAGGGTGGGGTGCTGGCAGTGTGATAGAATGTATCTTGATTCCAAGGCTCAAGCTTATAGGTGTCATATAATGATATCCTATATTAAAATTGGCTAACTTGGAATTAGGATTGATTGCTTGATGCTTGAACAACACTTAAGACCATATATGTCTAAGTCCCGGGAGCAGAGAGCCCCCACCTAAGATGTCTCTACTCTAATCTTGTTGTTCTCTCTTACCCAGAAACATATTTGTTATGTATACATGGCGCTCATCCCTATGTCTTATCTGTATTCCCTTACTATTTTTGTTCTAAGAGTATTTGCACGTAAGCACTTACTTTTTTCTCATTTGTCTTTTTATTGAAACAAAAATATAGTTCAGACATTGTGCAGCGCAGTGCAACGTTTAACTCCTATACCAGCACAGTCGCAGCTGTGGGCTCAACTCCTGCATGAGGCTTGGTTGGCATCCTAACATATGAGTTATAGACCCTTCGACATTTTTCCACCGGTTTTACTCTCGGATTTCACATATACACTTGGACATAGTAAATGGTATGCTACATATTCTACCTGTGTTACATGCGTTACAATCTATCACAATGCAATGGTAACCTCTCGTATCCTGGTGCACGTCTGATAAACATTTGTATTGCTATTAAATTTTAAACATTTAACTGATGAGACGGGAAGGGTACAGAAAGAAAAGGGGGAAGGGAGGGAAGGGGCGGGGCGGGGGTACCCTAGACAACACATTTTACCTTGGTGAATTTGACTTGGTAGATTTGACTCTCTTCATGCCACTGGCATGATTACCTCTGTTTCACCCTAAACCTTTTGCTGTGTAACACCTATGACATCATGATCTCCGTGTACCTGTCTAACACACAGCTGGCCAGCTGCCCCAATCTTTTTCGTATCTCTCACTGCAACCGTTTACCCTGCTTGCCATCCTTTCGTATGCGCTAATAGTGTCCATTTTGTTAGTGATGATATCTATGGTTGGAATTTTGTTGCTCTTCCAACAACCTGCCAGCACGATTTTCGCTACTGTGAGTACATTAATAATCACCTTCTTATGAGGGTGGGTGGCAATATCGGGTATGAGGTGGAGAATGTAGTGTTCTGGTTTCACAGGTAGAGTTGTACCCGTCCTGCACAATAGGAGGGAGGATATCTTTTCCCAAAATTTTACTAGCGAGGGGCATGCCCAGAAGATGTGATGTATAGTCCCTTCATCGGTTTTGCACCTCCAGCATTTCCCGGATGTCCCCGGGTACATACGTACCAAGTACCACCTCATTAGGACTTTGCAGTAAGCTTCCCAAAGGGCGAGGCTTTGCGATGCTCTTTTCGTGGTTGCTAGGGCCATATGCCAGTCTGTTGTGGGAAATTGGAGTCCCAGGTCCTCCTCCCATTGAATCATGTATGCCGGCTTATCATGTGCTATCTTGGTGACAAGCGCGTTATAACATGCTGACATCGGTTTCATGTGCCCGTGGGATAGTGCCTGCTTTAGCATTAGATGGGGTTCGATAGGGAGGGCACTGCTACGTTGGATGTGTGAATGTACTATGTTTTTTATGCGGAGATATAGGAAGATATCTTTCGTCGGAAGCCTTAGATCGTTGTGCAGGACGGGGAACCAGGGCCGCCATCAGGGGGTGACAACCATAACGGTTGTCACGGGCCCGGCGGCCCTGGGGGGCCCGGCCGCCCGGGCCCCACGTGTAGCGCATGCTGATGGGGCCCATCGGGTGGCCCACTCACTTAGGGCCACCCCATGGGCCCTGTATCTTCAGGGGCCCGGTCAGCGCTGCGGCCGTGCAATAGCGCGACCGGGCCCCTTAAAAAAAATCCCAACCCCAAAGTACTGCTGGGAGGAAGTGGCCGTCACTTCCTCCTAGCTCCCTCCCCTCCCCTCAGCACCGCGCGGGAGGCAAGAAGGACAGGCCTGCAGCCCGCAGGAGCCACGCCGACTCCCATCAGCCACAGCCTTCCACCTGCAAAAAAAGGTAAGAAAAATTAGCTGTATTTGTGTATGTATGTCTGTGTGTATGTCAGAATGTCTGTATGTATGTCAGAATGTCTGTGTGTATGTTAGAATGTCTGTGTGTATGTTAGAATGTCTGTGTGTATGTTAGAATGTCTGTATGTATGTTAGAATGTCTGTGTGTATGTTAGAATGTCTGTGTGTATGTTAGAATGTCTGTATGTATGTTAGAATGTCTGTATGTATGTTAGAATGTCTGTGTGTATGTTAGAATGTCTGTGTGTATGTTAGAATGTCTGTGTGTATGTTAGAATGTCTGTATGTATGTTAGAATGTCTGTATGTATGTTAGAATGTCTGTGTGTATGTTAGAATGTCTGTGTGTATGTTAGAATGTCTGTACGTATGTCAGTATGTCTGTGTGTATGTTAGTATGTCTGTGTGTATGTTAGTATGTCTGTGTGTATGTCAGAATGTCTGTATGTATGTTAGAATGTCTGTGTGTATGTTAGAATGTCTGTATGTATGTTAGAATGTCTGTATGTATGTTAGAATGTCTGTACGTATGTCAGAATGTCTGTGTGTATGCCAGAATGTCTGTATGTATGTCAGTAAGTCTGTGTGTATGTCAGAATGTCTGTGTGTATGTCAGTATGTCTGTACGTATGTCAGTATGTCTGTACGTATGTCAGTATGTCTGTACGTATGTCAGTATGTATGTAAGAATGTCTGTATGTCTGTATGTCAGTATGTCTGTACGTATGTCAGTATGTCTGTGTGTATGTCAGAATGTCTGTACGTATGTCTGTGTGTATGTTAGTATGTCTGTATGTATGTCAGAATGTCTGTGTGTATGTCAGAATGTCTGTGACTGTCTGTGTGTGTATGTCAGTATGTCTATATGTATGTATGCCAGTATGAATTAATGTATGTCTGTGTGTACGTATGTGATGTCGGTGTATGTGTGTGTAAGTCCTCATGCATGTGTGTCTGTATATGTGTGTATGTCTCAGTATGTGTGTGTCAGTACGTATGCCTATATGCGTGTATTTCTGTTTCAGTATGTGTGTCTGTTAGTATGTATTTTTTTGTGTGTGTGTGTGTGTCTGTGTCCTTTTGTATCAGTGTGTGTTTTTGTGTCTGTGTGTATTCCTGTGGGCGGGATTTGGAGGCGGACCCTGTGGGCGGGATTGGAGGCGGGCCCCAGGGGGCCCAGACCCTGAGCTGAGTTAGGGGCCCCAAAATTTCTGGTGGCGGCCCTGCGGGGAACTGCTTTACCTTTTCCCCCTCTAGTATATCCTGGACCTTGCCCGCTCCTCCCTCCCTCCCTCCAACAATTCACCTGCAGGTCAGGAGAGAAAATTTCTAGTGTTTCCAGAGGGGCTGCTTAAACGAGTGATTTGGTGTCTACTATATGTGGGCTCCAGTTTTTCCAGGCCTCTAGCAAAAATTTCGAACATTGCAGCATCTTTCCTGTTGCAACTTGGGAGTATCCCCCTGCCCACAGGTGCCTCGTCATATCTTGTGTACCTAGGCATGCACTTTCCATCGCTAACCAGATGGGTTTTTGTTGCGCATTTGTGGGGCGTAATAGCCTTAGTCCTTGCGCCAGGGCTGATGCCTTGTAGTATGCATTAATGTCAGGCATACCCAGTCCCCCACTAGTGCATGGGAGCCCCAGAGTACCCCTTGCTACTCTTGGGAGTTTCCTTTTCCACACATGTGCGTTTATTGTATTCTGTAGCAGTTTGATTAGTTTGTTAGGGAGGGCAATAGGCAAGGTTCTGAACAGGTACAGTATATGCGGCAGTGCCATCATCTTCACTAGGTTGATGCGGCCTAGCCAGGACACCTCTAATCGTTCCCATTTCTCGAGTGTGACCTTGAGTTTGTGTATAACCGGGTAGTGGTTTTCCTGTGGTAGGGACTGGATAGACTTTGTGAGCTTGATCCCCAGATACTGCAGGGAGGTTTTCCGCCAGTCAAAGGCATGTTGTGCTTGTAGTGTTGTGACAGTAGAACTAGGTAGATTGATAGGCAGTGCCTGTGTTTTCAGGGAGTTATTCCTGTAATAGGATACCTGCCTATATGTATCCAGTCTATGAAGTAGGTGTGGGAGTGATGTTTCCGGATGCGTTATAAATAACAGAACATCATCCGCAAATAATGCTAGTTTTTTTGTGCCCCCTGGTGTTTGGAGTCCCTGTATGGTTGGGTCATGTTTGATAAGGCGTATAAGGGGTTCCAGACCTAGAATGAATATGAGGGGTGAAAGGGGACATACCTGCCGTGTACCATTCCTGATCTCTATCTGGTCAGAGATGAAACCCGTGCTGAATACCCTGGCAGTTGGTTTCCGGTAAAGGGCTAGGATGCTTGACAGTATTGCTGGGGAGAATCCCATTTTGGCTAGCGTTTGTGTCATATAACCCCAATGCAGGCGATCAAAAGCCTTTTCGGCGTCTAGAGCCAAAATCAGGCCATTTTGGGACGATGTTGTCGCCCAGTCTATTAGGTTCAAGAAGTGTCTGGTATTGTCCCCCACCTGTCTCCCTGGAACGAAACCTGCCTGTTCTTCGGAAATGAGATCCAGGAGTATTGTTTTGAGTCTTGTTGCTATCAGTTTGGCGTATAGCTTAGTATCCGCGTTAAGAAGGGATATTGGTCATAGATTGGCACAATGGGTGGGGGGTTTGTTAGGCTTGGGCAACGTCACAATGAATGCTTCCAGCATTTCCTTGGGCATTTCCCCTGATGTTTTAATGTTGTTAAAAAGTTTGGTTAAGGGAGCGATCAAGTAATTTGACAGCCCATCCGGGCCAGGAGCTTTATGTTTGGGAAGGGACTTGATGGCCTTCTCTATTTCCTCCTCTGAGAAGCGTTCCTCTAAGTAGGAGCATTGTGTGTGGGACAAGCGTGGCATGTCTACCTGCTCAATAAACTGTGCTATCTCCTGTTTAGTCGGTTGGTGAGTCCCCATGTCCCCGTCTAGTTGGTATAGGGACGCATAGTACCGTGCTAGCTCGTTGACTATGTCCTGGGGGTTGTACAGTTTCACCCCTTGGTCCGAGGTGATATAGGGTAATTTCGATTGTAGTTTTGTTTGGTGGACCTTCTTAGCTAGGAGCTTACCCGCCTTGTTTCCCATGGAGTAATATGATTGTTTGAGGAATCGCAACTTTTTTTCTGTTTCTATTAGTTGTAGGGACCTAAGTTTTGACCTGAGTTCTACTAATTTTTCGTGCATGCTGTCTTTGGGTTTGCGTTTGTGTGCCTCTTCATGTCTGATTATGTCTTGTTCTAATCGTATTTTCTCGGAGGTGAACTGTTTTTTAGCCCTCGCTCCTATCTGGATTATATCTCCCCTTATAACTGCCTTGTGGGCTAACCATTGGGTAGTTATTGATGTCTGGCAATTAGCGTGATTCTCGAAATAGTTTTTTACCTGGGTTTGTATTTGCCGTAGATGTCCCGGGGTGTCTAAGAGGCCCTCATTGAGGCGCCATGTGCCTCGCCCTCTAGCTGGGTATGGAATTGTGATCGTTATCAGTTGTGGGGCATGGTCGGACCACGTGATTGGTCCTATGCGGATGCTTAATGCAAATGGCAGAGTTCTGGTGTCAAGGAGGCATAAATCTATTCTGGTGTAGGTCATGTGCATGGGCGAGTAATAGGTGAAGTCCCTCTCTTGGGGGTACAGGTTCCTCCACGTGTCGTAGTAGTCATGCTCATTCATGAGAGTACTCAAATGGTGACCCAAGGCCAGGGAGGCCGACTTTGGCGATTCATCGTTCGCCCTGCGGATATCAAGGGAGGGGTCGGGAGTACAATTAAAGTCCCCACATATTATAGTGTGACCCTGTTTATGTTGTGATATTGTACGGAAGGCCATACTTAAAAAAGATTTTTGTGAGTCATTTGGGGCATATAGTGACACTACTGTCACTTGTAGGCCATTTAATGAACCCACCAAAATCAGTAGCCTCCCATCCCGCCTGGCGTATTGTTTGGAGAGGGAGAACGCCCAATCATTATGAAAGTATATGGCAACGCCCCTGGATTTAGTTGGAGCAAAGGCATGAAAGTTCTGGGCTTATTGTTTTACTGTAAATTTAGGAGGGTTCCGGATACAGAAGTGGGTCTCCTGCAGGCAGACTATTGCGGCTCTAGCCCTGACCATTTCTTGCGCTACCAGTCTACGCTTATGGGGGCTGTTGAGGCCTTAGGATTTTTAGTGTGTCATCCATTCTGTCCTGTTCGGATTTGCTTATGTGGAGCGTATATGTGTGGATGGTTAGGTAATGCAAGTAAGGTCGGTGCTGTCCAAGTGGAATAGGTTGTGGGAGAAAATTGGGGAAATAACACTAAAAACAATAATAACAATAATAACATTAGGTATATGCATAGCGCCATATCCAACTTCAGCGCTCTTCCGAAGGTATGCAGGAGTCGGGAGATTGTCCCCTTCCTCGCGCACACCCTAGGGGTCTGACTGACGATGAGAACCGTGTTTATGACCTCATATGCAGTTATTGTACCGCCCCTTATCCCTGAGTGCCCTGCCCCGGAGGGAGTTGGCAACCTGTCTACAGAGCCCTGTAGGTAGGTGTGAACACCTGCATAAACTGCGCACCTTGCCTGTGCTCGGTGCTGCTTTGTATCTCGTATAGCCTTACAAACCGGGGATCAAGGTCTCCCCCCGCCCTTAAATCCCCGGCCCCCATTTGTTACTCATCCCATACTTCTGGATTTTCTCTTTTTTTTGTTTGTTTGTTTGTTTTGTTTATCTTTTGTTACTAGTCTCTCAACGAGTCCCTGCCGTTAATGTATGGTGCTTAGGTTGTGATGTACAATCTTGTGCAAATGTGCATATGCATACATACTCACAACATTTATCAGTTAATTTGTCTGACGGTAATCAGAACAGTCTCTGTGCGTCATATGGCAATGCCTGGTTGAGAGGGTCCATTCAGAAGCATTATTTCAAGGTGGGTGAGCCTGCCATCTGCCACTCTCTCTGCGGGCGTTTCGGCGACTCTGCCGGTGCTTTATCCGGAGACCCCACTGGGAATAGACCCCTTTCTTTTAGTAGCCGCATGCCCACCTCCGGTTTGTGTACTGTATGTGCTCTTCCATTTCTCCAGACGATGATCTTGGTTGGGTAACCCGATCTATATTGGAGGTTGTTGTTTCTGAGCGTCTTCGTGACTGTCACAAATTCTCGCCTCCTGCTCATGGTCAGAGCCGAAAGATCTGCAAACAGTTGGACTGTTTCATAGGGTGCAGGCAGGGTCGACGCTTTCCTGGCCGCTGCTAGAACAGCATATTTAGCTTTAAAGTAATGGAATCGCACCACAGTGTCACGTGGCGTATCCTGCGCAAGTCTCTGGGGCCTTGGCAAGCGATGCGCCCGGTCCATAAGCCACTCCTGTGCTGGTATTGTCGGCACCAGGGTCTTGCATAGTGACAATATGTATTCCACGAGGCTGTCATTTGACACGGATTCCGTGATCCAGCGGAATCTGACGTTATTCCGCCTTGAGCGGTCCTCCATATCAGCCAGCTTTGTTTTTAGGGACTTGTGCTCTTCACTTAGTTGCTGTACAGTCGCTAACAGCATATCATGCGCTGAGCACATGTCATCCTGCCTGACTTCCAAGCTGTTCGTCCTCTCCCCCAGCTCTGCTATTTCCCTTTTGATGTCATTAGTAGCCTGGCGAAGGTCTTTCTGCAGAGTGACTCTGAAGTCCTGCAGCATTGTGAAGAGCTTCCTTTCTGTGACCGGGGCATCTGTATAGGGGTTTACCTCAGTCTCAGGTTCTTGTGCTGAATCCGAGGTTTGTGAAAGCGCGGGCCCTTCGGCGCCATCTTGGGCGGCCCGTGTCCTGTCCTTTTTTTGCGGGCGGATCGGGTCCGTGAGCTTCGTTTGCTTGGCAGGGGCCATGGCGACAGGTCGGTAGGGGTATTACCCACTTTAGGTTATATTAGGGACGGTTTGCTTCGTGGTTTCTAGCTTTGAGGTCCTGTACGGCCGGGAGCTCTCACACCATACGACCGCTCTCCTCGGCCGCTAGCCACGCCCCCCAGCACTTACTTTTTAATGTATAAAACCCAGCTGATGAATAAAACGTCAGAGGCTTATTTTGAATACCAACAGGTGTCTGGTGTCTAATTCTCGCTTCTCCAAGTGCACTTGTAACAACAATTTGGGTTTCTCTGAATATAACAAAGATCATGATGATGGCGGTTGTCATTTGATCTTTAAAATACCGTTTGCCTAGACAAAATCCCTTTGTCTAACTAATATTCAGGCAAAAACATTTCCCTAGGCAAACTTCTTTTGCACAATTTCAATGAGTGCCCAGGCACCTATTGACTAATAGGGACCACTTTCTCAGGGTGACTGTGATCCTATTGATTGGTCAACTTATGGTGAGCAGGAGCCTGTTGGTGGGTATATATGTGGGAACAAATTGGATTGTGGTGCCAAATTTAAGGATGACTGGGTGTGTATTGGCAAGCAGGGGCCACTTTCCCATGGTTCTTGGGTGTGTGTTTTAGTGAGCAGGGTCCACTTTCCTTGGTTCGAATGTGCACCAATTGACTAGCAGGGCCAATTTCCTGGAGTGCCTGGAGGACAATAAACAAGCTGGGGATGCTTTCCAACAGCTTGTCTGGGTGCCTGTTAACAAGCAGGGGACACTTACTAGTGGTGCTTAGGAGCATATTGGTGAGAATGTGCCACCTGAAGGATCTTAGGTGGCTATTGGCAACCAAGGGCAACTTTCCAGGTTTGTTTAGGCACCTATTGGCAAGAAAGAGCCACCTCCCTGTGGTTTCTTTGAGGGGTTACTAGGTTACTAGGTGTTTATTGACAAGTTACGGATCACTTTTCAAGGATGCCAAAGTTATTACTGATTGTAATGATAAATTAAGTAATTTCTTTATATTTATGAAGTTCTGAATTTCATAAATATGAAATAATACCACAAATAAAATAATAAAAGGTATACTGGTCAATCACATAAATATTAGTGAATATCTTGAATGAACAGACAAGAGGCAAAGTTTTGATGAAAGTATAAACAAAACTTTACTGGGAATACAATTATCAAGCACACACAAAAACATACTTTAAAAACACACACTGCTATAAACAATACATTCAGGTAAGAAATCTACTTAGCTCTATTCATGGAGATTCAGCAGCTTACACAGGATAATTGAATCAGCATAACACACAGAACAATGAGGTGAGTTCCTTGCCACATGTTAAATGGATTTACATGGGCACCTCTAAAGACACCTGGCTTCTTCCGACCCAGTCATGAAACTGCTCTCTAGTTTCTTTTTTTTTTATTTCTTTATTTTTCGCTTTGCAAGACAGCTGATACATAGTATACAAATAAACAGAACCAGAAATACGGCACACAACTATACATCCAAGAATTGGTACTTTGTGACGTCGACATCCGTGCAAACGTGCTTTTCGAGTGTGTCGCGATACATAATCCGTGCTCGTATAGTGTGATGTTGCCAGTAATTTCCAGTCTTGCTGACACAGTTTCGAGTATCGCATTACATCCCACAAAGTGTTTTTAAATGATCAAATATAACAAAGAACCATCATGTGTCAATCTGTAATTCCGAGCTACTAGGGGAGCCATGAACAATCGCATTCGCTTCTACAACGGTACAGCAGACCCCCCATATCCCTGGTAATTGCGAGTGATCCCTTATAATCGTCTATGAGAGATAGTTCACGATATGTAAGAATTCAGGAACAAGAAAAAGGGGGAGATACCTCGAAGGTTCGAGAAAGAATAGGGAAGTAGAGAGAAAGAGAAGATGGAGGGAGAAGGAAGGGCTTATATCGGGAGGGAGGACGGTCCGATGAGTGCCTCTATGCCGGTAGTGCTACCAGGGGAGGGGAGAAGCCCCCCTCCATCATCCATCCACTCCATGCGCCCCTGTTCTCGAACCCCCTGTGGAAGGAGGGACCAGTGGGGCGGCGGAGGACCAGTCCCCTCAATGTCTTTAGTGAGGTTAGGTTAGGTCTGGTATGGATGTGTCAGGTCGTGTCTCAGGCGCTGGCTATGCTATTAACCCACGGATCCCAGATCTTTTCGAACTTCCTAGTAGTCCCCCTGACCTGAGCCGTCAATGTGTCCATCAAAAAAGTATCCTTTATTTTCTGTTTTGTGAATGCCATGGTAGGGGCATCACACTGTAGCCACTGTTGCGCTAAGGCACGGCTTGCGGCAAGGGTTATTTTGTGGAGGAGGGTTTGTTCAGATCGCGACCAATCCTCTATGGATCTCGATAGTAGGAACACCCACGGATCCAGCTCCACTACCCGGTCGAATACCTCTCCTAACAATGCTGCGATCATCTTCCAGAATGACTGCGCTATCGGGCATTCCCACCACATATGAATATACGTACCCTTCTGGCCGCAACCCCTCCAGCACAGGTCCGTCGGAGTTTTACCCATGCGGAAAAGTGTCACCGGGGTGGTATACCATTGAAAAAGGGTCTTATACGATTGTTCCTGCTGGGTCACGCACACCGAAGAGGTTGCGGCCGCCTCCCCTATTTCCTGCCACTCGACCCCCTCCAACACCTCCTTCAAGTCTGCTTCCCACTGATCGGTGTATTTAACAGTCCCCCATTCCGAAGGTGTGCGTACTCAGGTGTGCGTACAAACAAGAGATGAGGCCAGTCGGAAACTGTTCCTTGGAGCACATCCTCTCAAAGAACGTAAGAGGTGCCTGTGCCGCCTGTTTGATCCTGGCCGCTCGGGCGTAGTCCCGAAGTTGAAGATAACGGAAGTAATCGAAAGGCCTCAGTGGGGTCCTGTTGCTCAATTCCTCGAAGGAGACTATGAAATTGTTGTCATATAAGTGATGCAGTCTCTGTAGTCCCGCGGTTTCCAAACCTCTAAAATCACAAGCTTGCAAACCTGGAGGGAAATCTCTATTTCTCAAGTACGGAGTCATCGGGGACAAAGCGGAAGTCAGACCATATTTAAGAGCAACCGAGTCCCAGACCTTTAAAGAGGTCTGAACCGCTTGGCATGGGACCCTATCCGGAGATCTAAATTCTCTAGGGGTCCACAGGAGGAACTGGGGGAGGTCCGGGCCCAACAAAGCGGACCCTAGGTCCACCCATCGCCTCTCTTCAGGAGGTGTATGCCACAATGCTATCTGGGCCAGTTGTGCCGCCACGTAGTAATAGTAAAGATTTGGCAGCCCCAGACCCCCCCTCTCTTTCGCCCTGTAGAGTATATTCCGTGATGTCCTATGTTTCCTATTCTGCCAGATGAACCTGCCGATGGCCTGTTGGAGCGTCCCCAAGCTGGATTTGGTCAAGTGGATCGGGAGGGGTTGAAAGAGGAAGAGTATCCGTGGTAGAATATTCATTTTTACCGAATGAATCCTCCCGATCCACGAAATCGGTTTATCTACCCACTCCTCCAAATTGCTCTCAAGTTTCTGGTAACCCCTTGAATAACCTCCCATCTAGTATCCACCCACAGAGGTAACATAACCAATACCTAATGGTCATCTCTAGGAGGCGGATACTACATGTGGTCATTTGTGAAAGGAAGTGACTTAAGAATTCTCAATACCTTCCTAAAGCACATGTCTCATTGACTATGCGGCAGCCATCTTTATTCACTCAACGTCACAGTGCTCACTAGGCCACCTATAGGTCACTTCCTCCCTAAAGCACATGTCTCATTAAATATGCAGCAGCCATCTTCTTGCTCTTAATGTCACATAGCTCACTACACCCCCTATAGGTATCATAAGTTATTGCACATGAATGGGAACGCAATGATAGAACATTTATCATTGCCCATAACCAATACACTGATGATCAGGGCCCAGTTTCTGAGGTTACCTGAGCGGCTATTGGTATGAAGGGGCCACTTTACTAGGTTGCCTGTTTCTTGGGAAAAGGGATTTGAAATCTAAAACAATAGAAAACTATAAGAAAACTATTTGCATGAATACTAATTAGTAATTTTGTAGGCAAATGGTATTTGAAAGCTAAACTAACTATTATAACTATTATAGCTACTTTTTGCATATTACAATTTATTATAGGGGATCATAGCTGGCATATAGACATATAATAAAACAGCAATGTTGTGTATAAAATGCCTTCCGACAAATGTAATATATATTTGAGGAAAGAAATGCTATACGCAGGTACCTTGTCCTATATCTTGCAGTATTTTACAAAGGGTGTAACATGTTAGAATAGGAGCAAAATACTATTTTTTTTTCACATGCAGTATGTGTGACAAAAATAGATAAAAATGGTGAAATATCCTGGCAATAGTACTAAAATAGCAACAGAATGAAAACGTCAACATTTGAGCATTATGCCCACATACAGTGAATACGGATAAATCATGCATATTGTCATACCCACCTGGAGAGCCGTGGAGCTTATGGAACTCAATTGCAGTGGAACAGCACTCCCTTACTATCACGACCCTTAGGAGCACCTGGAAGTGGAGACAGGGTCCCAAAGGATCTGTGGTGGCGTGGAGGTCTTTAACCCCTTAAGACCGCAGCCAAATGTACAAGTTGTGATCCAAAAAAAACATAAACAAAACCTGGCATTTGCGCTACATGTCTGTCCAACCGTAATTCACCTCTTTCATATTAAATGCACCCACACTTATTATATATCATTTTATTCAGGGGAAACAGGGCTTTCGTTTAACATCAAATATTTAGGTATGGAAGATAATTTAATATGAAAAAAATATTTAAAAAATGGGAGAAAATAAGATTTTTTTAAATTTTTTTAGTTCTACGTGACATTCTAACTGTGAATGTCATAATACTGTTTGCTTTTACTGCAATACAATACACATATTTGTATTCAGCGATGTCTCACGTGTAAAACAGTACCCCCTATGTACAGGTTTTATGGTGTTTTGAGAAGTTACAGGGTCAAATATAGCATGTTACATATTTCATTTTTTTCACATTGAAATTCGCCAGATTGGTTACGTTGCCTTTGAGACCATATGGTAGCCCAGAAATAAGAATTACCCCCATGATGGCATACCATTTGCAAAAGTAGACAACCCAAGGTATTGCAAATGGAGTATGTCCAGTCTATTTTAGTAGCCACTTGGTCACAAACACTGGCCAAAGTTAGTGTTAATATTTGAAAATGCAAAAAACTAATTTGAACGCAAATTTTGGCCAGTGTTTGTGACTAAGTGGCTACTCTAAAAAAAAAAAAACATACCCTATTTGCAATACCCTGGGTTGACTACTATTGCAAATGGTATGCCATCATGGGGATAATTTTCATTCCTGGGCTACCATACGGTCTCAAAGGCAACCTGGCGAATTTTAATGTGAAAAAACTGAAACGCAAACCTTATATTTGACTCTGTAACTTTTGAAAACACCATAAAACCTGTACATGAGGGGTACTGTTATACTCAGGAGACTTCGCTGAACACAAATATTAGTGTTTCAAAACAGTAAAACGTATCACAACAATTATATCGTCAGTGTAAGTGCCATTTGTGTGTGAAAAATGCAAAAAATGTCACTGTCACTGACGATATCGTCGCTTGGCATGGGGTTTCTGAGGTTACCTGAGCGGCTATTGGTATGAAGGGGCCACTTTACTAGGTTGCCTGTTTCTTGGGAAAAGGGATTTGAAATCTAAAACAATAGAAAACTATAAGAAAACTATTTGCATGAATACTAATTAGTAATTTTGTAGGCAAATGGTATTTGAAAGCTAAACTAACTATTATAACTATTATAGCTACTTTTTGCATATTACAATTTATTATAGGGGATCATAGCTGGCATATAGACATATAATAAAACAGCAATGTTGTGTATAAAATGCCTTCCGACAAATGTAATATATATTTGAGGAAAGAAATGCTATACGCAGGTACCTTGTCCTATATCTTGCAGTATTTTACAAAGGGTGTAACATGTTAGAATAGGAGCAAAATACTATTTTTTTTTCACATGCAGTATGTGTGACAAAAATAGATAAAAATGGTGAAATATCCTGGCAATAGTACTAAAATAGCAACAGAATGAAAACGTCAACATTTGAGCATTATGCCCACATACAGTGAATACGGATAAATCATGCATATTGTCATACCCACCTGGAGAGCCGTGGAGCTTATGGAACTCAATTGCAGTGGAACAGCACTCCCTTACTATCACGACCCTTAGGAGCACCTGGAAGTGGAGACAGGGTCCCAAAGGATCTGTGGTGGCGTGGAGGTCTTTAACCCCTTAAGACCGCAGCCAAATGTACAAGTTGTGATCCAAAAAAAACATAAACAAAACCTGGCATTTGCGCTACATGTCTGTCCAACCGTAATTCACCTCTTTCATATTAAATGCACCCACACTTATTATATATCATTTTATTCAGGGGAAACAGGGCTTTCGTTTAACATCAAATATTTAGGTATGGAAGATAATTTAATATGAAAAAAATATTTAAAAAATGGGAGAAAATAAGATTTTTTTAAATTTTTTTAGTTCTACGTGACATTCTAACTGTGAATGTCATAATACTGTTTGCTTTTACTGCAATACAATACACATATTTGTATTCAGCGATGTCTCACGTGTAAAACAGTACCCCCTATGTACAGGTTTTATGGTGTTTTGAGAAGTTACAGGGTCAAATATAGCATGTTACATATTTCATTTTTTTCACATTGAAATTCGCCAGATTGGTTACGTTGCCTTTGAGACCATATGGTAGCCCAGAAATAAGAATTACCCCCATGATGGCATACCATTTGCAAAAGTAGACAACCCAAGGTATTGCAAATGGAGTATGTCCAGTCTATTTTAGTAGCCACTTGGTCACAAACACTGGCCAAAGTTAGTGTTAATATTTGAAAATGCAAAAAACTAATTTGAACGCAAATTTTGGCCAGTGTTTGTGACTAAGTGGCTACTAAAAAAAAAAAAAAACATACCCTATTTGCAATACCCTGGGTTGACTACTATTGCAAATGGTATGCCATCATGGGGATAATTTTCATTCCTGGGCTACCATACGGTCTCAAAGGCAACCTGGCGAATTTTAATGTGAAAAAACTGAAACGCAAACCTTATATTTGACTCTGTAACTTTTGAAAACACCATAAAACCTGTACATGAGGGGTACTGTTATACTCAGGAGACTTCGCTGAACACAAATATTAGTGTTTCAAAACAGTAAAACGTATCACAACAATTATATCGTCAGTGTAAGTGCCATTTGTGTGTGAAAAATGCAAAAAATGTCACTGTCACTGACGATATCGTCGTTGTAATATATTTTACTGTTTTGAAACACTAATATTTGTGTTCAGCGAAGTCTTCCGAGTAAAACAGTACCCCCCATGTACGGGTTTTATGGTGTCTTGGAAAGTTACAGGGTTAAATATAGTGCTAGCAAATTAAATTCCCTATAGTTTCAGCATGGGTTGTCAGGCAGGTCCCGCTAATTGTAATTAATAAAATGACCTAATTATGTAAAATTATTACATAAATATATGCGTAGAATTATTATATATATAGGTGTATATATATATATATATATATATATATATATATATGTGTATATATATGTATATAATTTTTTTTATTATTTTTATTTATATATAGGTATATATTTAGTGATATATACGTATATACTTACGTATATAGATATATATATTATTTCGTTCTACATGTATTTTGATATCAATATATATATATTAATTTTAAAATACAGTTAGAACGAAATTACGCATGTTTATATATTTTTATCTATTTATTTTGTATTATTTTTTTTATTTTTATTTTTAACGTATTTATATATTTATTTATTTTTATTATAATATAAATATATATATAATAAAAATTATATATATATTTAATCAATATCATTGCACGTGTATTTTGATATTAATATATATATATATAATTATGTATATATTAATATTAAAATACATGTAGACAGTGTATGTATATTTATGTGTATATGTGTATATACATACTTAGATCATATATATAATAAATATATATATGATCTAAGTATATATAATCTTATTTTTACACTGTTTTAACTGATTTTATTTGAATTTAGTACTTGTATGGGAGACCAACTAGGAACCTCAGGTGCCGTAAGCTTTTGTTTATTTCTTTTTTGCATTATGATGTCATCATCAGACCACTTTTTTCCCTATCCAGAAGCGTCTTGTCTTTTGTCGCAACCAGAGTTTGATATTCTACCAACATTAGCGAGATCGCATTCTCTTAATTTCACTTATGGCCATACTAGTCTGAAAATGCCTGATCTCGTCAGATCTCGGAAGCCATCCAGACTCGGGCCTGGTTAGTACTTGTATGGGAGACCAACTAGGAACCTCAGGTGCCGTAAGCTTTTGTTTATTTCTTTTTTGCATTATGATGCCATAATCAGACCACTTTTTTCCCTATCCAGAAGCGTCTTGTATTTTGTCGCAACCAGTGTTTTTTTTTTTTTTTTTTTTAATTCTTTATTTTTGAAGTGCGCACAGTGATAACAATTGCTTATGAGGTACCCCAAAGGCAATCCTCTAGCTCGTTAGGTACAATTCGAACATAGGGGTAGACATGAGATCTTGCACACCATTTTTTAAAAGTAAGGAGATAAACCGTAATGATGAACTTTGCTTAGAGAGTTAGAAAAGCACAACAATTGAACAACGTTTAGATTTTAGGCTAGTACATTTTAGAGTTAATCTTACGTGCCAGGTAAACGTTTTAGCATATGAGGCACTAACACGGAGTCACAAACTGCATTTTTTGTGGGGTGAGAATTCCTAGGCTTGGCTAAAATAGAAGTTGTGGGAGTTTAGGTGAGGCCTGTGTGATAACAGATTTGCGACTCCGCTTGTGCATAAGTTGCTGATTTACATGCTTTCCTATGTGTTGTAGTTACAGTATGAGTGAGCATGGAGCGTTAATAGGGCATGCATGGCTATCTATGATTAAACTAAACAAAAATACAAAAAAGAATCAGACAGATAAGAACTTGCTGATACGACTTGGTTGAGCTCGGGGGTCATGGCAACTTGTAAGCTGTCAGACATATAGGCTATTAGACACACGGTTGGCCAGTAGTAGGCTAACAAAACGCTCATAAGGCATTAATATTAACATGCAGTTATCAATGATATATGCAGTGATCATAAGCGTTTGAACAGTACCAAGAAGTAGAGTTCAGTATTAAACAACTAGCACAGTTTAAAGAGTTGCAGAATGGACCCGCCAGGTTTTAGTGCGGCAGAGGTACCAAACCGTGTCCCCTGTGCGTTCTTGCGATGTGAGTCCTTCTTTAACCAATTCCCCGCAGGGGAGATGATGTAGGAGACGCGTGGGGGATCGAGATGTCGGAGCTGCAGTCGTGGTGTGAGGGTCCCCTCCAGCCCCAGGCCTGTGTTGAGGGTGGCATCTTCTTGCCACTGGCTCGAGAGCTTGGTGAGTAAGAGGCAGTCCCTGTGTGGGTGTAGCGGTCGCTGCCGGTGTTCCGTCGCCGTCTTCGGCGGGCAGTCTTCCCGCAGGGTGGCTGATGCTTTGGAGGCTCTCTCCGTGCGGCCCTCAGCCTGGGCGGGCTATTTGTGTTTGCGGTCAGCGTGGGGTAAATCGTTCTGCCCGGAATAGGGCACCTCTTTCCTCCAACCACAACCCCAGTTTTACGTGCAAGTGGTGAAGTCGCGCTTTGAGCCGTCGTGTTCTCTCGAGTGTGGGGGCCCTTGTATGTGCCCATGCGGTATGGCGTTGCTTCCCGCCCTTGGGCTTGACAGCTTTTGCGGGGTCTGGTTGCCTGTCTGGGTGCTTGGAGAAGATACCTGTAATGGCGCCGCCTGGTCGTTGGACGGATCCATTTGGACACTAATTTCACTGCCAGATGGAAAGCCATTCCGCGATCGCTCAGCAGTGACCAGAAGGTCGCACAAAGACGATCAAAGTCCCCGAGAGGGTTTAGGGTCGATTGGGCTTGTGTGCTTCGCTGAGCAGCCATCTTAGCTGCTTCTCTGAGCCCTGGCGATTGCTGGTGCCGTGCTGGCTCAGGACAGTTACTTCTGTGCTTTGGTCGTCGCTTTAGGTGCCGGGATATCCCTCTCCGGCAGGGGGGGGGGGGGGGAAGATGTACTCCGGGGAGACTTCCAGGTGAGAGGCTGCAGTCCCTTGCTTTATCTGGGTAGGCCTCTGATAGGCCTCAGGTCTATCCCCGGGTAGGAGCCTCCGATTATGGTCTGGTTTCTTGGCTCTTGACTTTTAGGGCTAGGTCTCCCTTCTCCGGGTCGCCCCGACGTCGTTTTGATCCCGTTTTGCGCTGATTTTGACGGTTTACTAGCGATTTAAGAGCGATTTTGTACAGAGCCCATGTTCAGTGCGACCACTCGGCATGGCCGCTTAGCTCCGCCCCCCGCAACCAGTGTTTGATATTCTACCAACATTAGCGAGATCGCATTCACTTAATTTCAGTTATGGCCATACCAGTCTGAAAATGTCAGATCTCGGAAGCGATCCAGACTCGGGCCTGGTTAGTACTTGTATGGGAGACCAACTAGGAACCTCAGGTGCCGTAAGCTTTTGTTTATTTCTTTTTTGCATTATGATGTCATAATCAGACCACTTTTTTCCCTATCCAGAAGCGTCTTGTCTTTTGTCGCAACCAGTGTTTGATATTCTACCAACATTAGCGAGATCGCTTTCTCTTAATTTCACTTACGGCCATACCAGTCTGAAAATGACAGATCTCAGAAGCCATCCAGACTCGGGCCTGGTTAGTACTTGTATGGGAGACCAACTAGGAACCTCAGGTGCCGTAAGCGTTTGTTTATTTCTTTTTTGCATTATGATGTCATAATCAGACCACTTTTTGCCCTATCCAGAAGCGTCTTGTCTTTTGTTGCAACCAGAGTTTGATATTCTACCAACATTAGCGAGATCGCATTCTCTTAATTTCACTTACGGCCATACTAGTCTGAAAATGCCTGATCTCATCAGATCTCGGAAGCCATCCAGACTCGGGCCTGGTTAGTACGTGTATGGGAGACCAACTAGGAACCTCAGGTGCCGTAAGCTTTTGTTTATTTCTTTTTTGCATTATGATGCCATAATCAGACCACTTTTTTCCCTATCCAGAAGCGTCTTGTCTTTTGTCGCAACCAGTGTTTGATATTCTACCAACATTAGCGAGATCGCATTCTTTTAATTTCAGTTATGGCCATACCAGTCTGAAAATGTCAGATCTCGGAAGACATCCAGACTCGGGCCTGGTTAGTACTTGTATGGGAGACCAACTAGGAACCTCAGGTGCCGTAAGCTTTTGTTTATTTATTTTTTGCATTATGATGTCATAATCAGACCACTTTTTTCCCTATCCAGAAGCGTCTTGTCTTTTGTCGCAACCAGAGTTTGATATTCTACCAACATTAGCGAGATCGCATTCTCTTAATTTCACTTACGGCCATACCAGTCTGAAAATGCCTGATCTCGTCAGTTCTCGGAAGCCGTCCAGACTCGGACCTGGTTAGTACTTGTATGGGAGACCAACTAGGAATCTCAGGTGCTGTAAGCTTTTGTTTATTTCTTTTTTTGCATTATGATGTCATAATCAGACATCACTTTTTTCCCTATCCAGAAGCGTCTTGTCTTTTGTCTCAACCAGAGTTTGATATTCTACCAACATTAGCGAGATCGCATTCTCTTAATTTCACTTACGGCCATACTCGTCTGAAAATGCCTGATCTCATCAGATCTCGGAAGCCATCCAGACTCGGGCCTGGTTAGTACGTGTATGGGAGACCAACTAGGAACCTCAGGTGCCGTAAGCTTTTGTTTATTTCTTTTTTGCATTATGATGCCATAATCAGACCACTTTTTTCCCTATCCAGAAGCGTCTTGTCTTTTGTCGCAACCAGTGTTTGATATTCTACCAACATTAGCGAGATCGCATTCTCTTAATTTCAGTTATGGCCATACCAGTCTGAAAATGTCAGATCTCGGAAGACATCCAGACTCGGGCCTGGTTAGTACTTGTATGGGAGACCAACTAGGAACCTCAGGTGCCGTAAGCTTTTGTTTATTTATTTTTTGCATTATGATGTCATAATCAGACCACTTTTTTCCCTATCCAGAAGCGTCTTGTCTTTTGTCGCAACCAGAGTTTGATATTCTACCAACATTAGCGAGATCGCATTCTCTTAATTTCACTTACGGCCATACCAGTCTGAAAATGCCTGATCTCGTCAGTTCTCGGAAGCCGTCCAGACTCGGACCTGGTTAGTACTTGTATGGGAGACCAACTAGGAACCTCAGGTGCTGTAATCTTTTGTTTATTTCTTTTTTTGCATTATGATGTCATAATCAGACATCACTTTTTTCCCTATCCAGAAGCGTCTTGTCTTTTGTCGCAACCAGGGTTTGATATTCTACCAACATTAGCGAGATCACATTCTTGTAGTTTCACTTACGGCCATACTAGTCTGAAAATGCCTTATCTCGTCAGATCTCAGAAGCCATCCACATTCGGGCCTGGTTAGTATTTGTATGGGAGACCAACTAGGAACCTCAGGTGCCGTAAGCTTTTGTTTATTTCTTTTTTGCATTATGATGTCATAATCAGACCACTTTTTCCCCTATCCAGAAGCGTCTTGTCTTTTGTCGCAACCAGAGTTTGATATTCTACCAACATTAGCGAGATCGCTTTCTCTTAATTTCACTTATGGCCATACCAGTGTCAAAATGCCTGATCTCGTCAGATCTCAGAAGCCATCCAGACTCGGGCCTGGTTAGTACTTGTGTGGGAGACCAACTAGGAACCTCAGGTGCCGTAAGCTTTTGTTTATTTCTTTTTTGCATTATGATGTCATAATCAGACCACTTTTTTCCCTAACCAGAAGCGTCTTGTCTTTTGTCGCAACCAGGGTTTGATATTCTACCAACATTAGCGAGATCACATTCTTGTAGTTTCACTTACGGCCATACTAGTCTGAAAATGCCTTATCTCGTCAGATCTCAGAAGCCATCCAGACTCGGGCCTGGTTAGTACTTGTATGGGAGACCAACTAGGAACCTCAGGTGCCGTAAGCTTTTGTTTATTTCTTTTTTGCATTATGATGTCATAATCAGACCACTTTTTTCCCTAACCAGAAGCGTCTTGTCTTTTGTCGCAACCAGTGTTTGATATTCGACCAACATTAGCGAGATCACATTCTTGTAATGTCACTTACGCCCATACTAGTCTGAAAATGCCTTATCTCGTCAGATCTCAGAAGCTATCCAGACTCGGGCCTGGTTAGTACTTGTATGGGAGACCAACTAGGAACCTCAGGTGCCGTAAGCTTTTGTTTATTTCTTTTTTGCATTATGATGTCATAATCAGACCACTTTTTTCCCTATCCAGAAGCGTCTTGTCTTTTGTCGCAACCAGAGTTTGATATTCTACCAACATTAGCGAGATTGCATTCTCTTAATTTCACTTACGGCCATACTAGTCTGAAAATGCCTGATCTCATCAGATCTCGGAAACCATCCAGACTCGGGCCTGGTTAGTACTTGTATGGGAGACCAACTAGGAACCTCAGGTGCCGTAAGCTTTTGTTTATTTCTTTTTTGCATTATGATGTCATAATCAGACCACTTTTTTCCCTATCCAGAAGCGTCTTGTCTTTTGTCGCAACCAGAGTTTGATATTCTACCAACATTAGCGAGATTGCATTCTCTTAATTTCACTTACGGCCATACCAGTCTGAAAATGCCAGATCTCGGAAGCCATCCACACTCGGGCCTGGTTAGTACTTGTATGGGAGACCAACTAGGAACCTCAGGTGCCGTAAGCTTTTGTTTATTTATTTTTTGCATTATGATGTCATAATCAGACCACTTTTTTCCCTATCCAGAAGCGTCTTGTCTTTTGTCGCAACCAGAGTTTGATATTCTACCAACATTAGCGAGATCGCATTCTTTTAATTTCACTTACGGCCATACCAGTCTGAAAATGCCTGATCTCGTCAGTTCTCGGAAACCATCCAGACTCGGGCCTGGTTAGTACTTGTATGGGAGACCAACTAGGAACCTCAGGTGCCGTAAGCTTTTGTTTATTTCTTTTTTGCATTATGATGTCATAATCAGACCACTTTTTTCCCTATCCAGAAGCGTCTTGTCTTTTGTCGCAACCAGAGTTTGATATTCTACCAACATTAGCGAGATCGCATTCTCTTAATTTTGCTTACGGCCATTCCAGTCTGAAAATGCCTGATCTCGTCAGATCTTGGAAGCTATCCAGACTCGGGCCTGGTTAGTACTTGTATGGGAGACCAACTAGGAACCTCAGGTGCAGTAAGCTTTTGTTTATTTCTTTTTTGCATTATGATGTCATAATCAGACCACTTTTTTCCCTATCCAGAAACGTCTTGTCTTTTGTCGCAACCAGAGTTTGATATTCTACCAACATTAGCGAGATTGCATTCTCTTAATTTCACTTACGGCCATACCAGTCTGAAAATGCCAGATCTCGGAAGCCATCCACACTCGGGCCTGGTTAGTACTTGTATGGGAGACCAACTAGGAACCTCAGGTGCCGTAAGCTTTTGTTTATTTATTTTTTGCATTATGATGTCATAATCAGACCACTTTTTTCCCTATCCAGAAGCGTCTTGTCTTTTGTCGCAACCAGAGTTTGATATTCTACCAACATTAGCGAGATCGCATTCTCTTAATTTCACTTACGGCCATACCAGTCTGAAAATGCCTGATCTCGTCAGTTCTCGGAAGCCGTCCAGACTCGGACCTGGTTAGTACTTGTATGGGAGACCAACTAGGAACCTCAGGTGCTGTAAGCTTTTGTTTATTTCTTTTTTTGCATTATGATGTCATAATCAGACATCACTTTTTTCCCTATCCAGAAGCGTCTTGTCTTTTGTCGCAACCAGAGTTTGATATTCTACCAACATTAGCGAGATCGCATTCTCTTAATTCTCTTAATTTTGCTTACGGCCATACCAGTCTGAAAATGCCTGATCTCGTCAGATCTTGGAAGCTATCCAGACTCGGGCCTGGTTAGTACTTGTATGGGAGACCAACTAGGAACCTCAGGTGCCGTAAGCTTTTGTTTATTTCTTTTTTGCATTATGATATCATAATCAGACCACTTTTTTCCCTATCCAGAAGCGTCTTGTCTTTTGTCGCAACCAGAGTTTGATATTCTACCAACATTAGCGAGATCGCATTCTCTTAATTTTGCTTACGGCCATACCAGTCTGAAAATGCCTGATCTCGTCAGATCTTGGAAGCTATACGGACTCGGATCTGGTTAGTACTTGTATGGGAGACCAACTAGGAACCTCAGGTGCCGTAAGCTTTTGTTTATTTCTTTTTTGCATTATGATGTCATAATCAGACCACTTTTTTCCCTATCCAGAAACGTCTTGTCTTTTGTCGCAACCAGAGTTTGATATTCTACCAACATTAGCGAGATTGCATTCTCTTAATTTCACTTACGGCCATACCAGTCTGAAAATGCATGATCTCGTCAGATCTCGGAAGGCATCCAGACTCGGGCCTGGTTAGTACTTGTATGGGGGACCAACTAGGAACCTCGGGTGACTTAAGCTTTTGTTTATTTCTTTTTTGCATTATGATGTCATAATCAGACCACTTTTTTTCCCTATCCAGAAGCGTCTTGTCTTTTGTCGCAACCAGAGTTTGATATTCTACCAACATTAGCGAGATCGCATTCTCTTAATTTCACTTACGGTCATACCAGTCTTAAAATGCCTGATCTCGGCAGCCATCCAGACTCGGGCCTGGTTAGTACTTGTATGGGAGACCAACTAGGAACCTCAGGTGCCGTAAACTTTTGTTTATTTCTTTTTTGCATTATGATGTCATAATCAGACCACTTTTTTCCCTATGGGAGACCAACTAGGAACCTCAGGTGCCGTAAGCTTTTGTTTATTTCTTTTTTGCATTATGATGTCATAATCAGACCACTTTTTTCCCTATCCAGAAGCGTCTTGTCTTTTGTCGCAACCAGAGTTTGATATTCTACCAACATTAGCGAGATCGCCTTCTCTTAAGTTCACTTACGGCCATACCAGTCTGAAAATGCCTGATCTCGTCAGATCTCGGAAGCCCTCCAGACTCGGGCCTGGTTAGTACTTGTATGGGAGACCAACTAGGAACCTCATTTGCCGTAAGCTTTTGTTTATTTATTTTTTGCCTTATGATGTCATAATCAGACCACTTTTTTCCCTATGGGAGACCAACTAGGAACCTCAGGTGCCGTAAGCTTTTGTTTATTTCTTTTTTGCATTATGATGTCATAATCAGACCACTTTTTTCCCTATCCAGAAGCGTCTTGTCTTTTGTCGCAACCAGAGTTTGATATTCTACCAACATTAGCGAGATCGCATTCTCTTATTTTCACTTACGGCCATACCAGTCTGAAAATGCCTGATCTCGTCAGATCTCGGAAGCCATCCAGACTCGGGCCTGGTTAGTACTTGTATGGGAGACCAACTAGGAACCTCAGGTGCCGTAAGCTTTTGTTTATTTCTTTTTTGCATTATGATGTCATAATCAGACCACTTTTTTCCCTATGGGAGACCAACTAGAAACCTCAGGTGCCGTAAGCTTTTGTTTATTTCTTTTTTGCATTATAATGTCATAATCAGACCACTTTTTTCCCTATCCAGAAGCGTCTTGTCTTTTGTTGTAACCAGAGTTTGATATTCTACCAACATTAGCGAGATCGCATTCTCTTAATTTCACTTACGGCCATACCAGTCTGAAAATGCCTGATCTCGTCAGATCTCGGAAGCCATCCAGACTCGGGCCTGGTTAGTACTTGTATGGGAGACCAACTAGTAACCTCAGGTGCCGTAAGCTTTTGTTTATTTCTTTTTTGCATTATGATGTCATAATCAGACCACTTTTTTCCCTATCCAGAAGCGTCTTGTCTTTTGTCGCAACCAGAGTTTGATATTCTACCAACATTAGCGAGATCGCATTCTCTTAATTTCACTTACGGCCATGCCAGTCTGAAAATGTCAGCTCTTGAAAGCCATCCAGACTCGGGCCTGGTTAGTACTTGTATGGGAGACCAACTAGGAACCCAGGTGCCGTAAGCTTTTGTTTATTTCTTTTTTGCATTATGATGTCATAATCAGACCACTTTTTTCCCTATGGGAGACCAACTAGGAACCTCAGGTGCCGTAAGCTTTTGTTTATTTCTTTTTTGCATTATGATGTCATAATCAGACCACTTTTTTCCCTATCCAGAAGCGTCTTGTCTTTTGTCGCAACCAGAGTTTGATATTCTACCAACATTAGCGAGATCGCATTCTCTTAATTTCACTTACGGGCATACCAGCCTGAAAATGCCTGATCTCATCAGATCTCGGAAGCCATCCAGACTCGTGCCTGGTTAGTACTTGTATGGGAGACGATCTAGGAACCTCAGGTGCCGTAAGCTTTTGTTTATTTCTTTTTTGCATTATGATGTCATAATCAGACCACCTTTTTCCCTATCCAGAAGCGTCTTGTCTTTTGTCGTAACTAGAGTTTGATATTCTACCAACATTAGCGAGATCGCATTCTCTTAATTTAACTTATGGCCATACCAGTCTGAAAATGCCTGATCTCGTCAGATCTCGGAAGCCATCCAGACTCGGGCCTGGTTAGTACTTGTATGGGAGACCAACTAGGAACCTCAGGTGCCGTAAGCTTTTGTTTATTTCTTTTTTGCATTATGATGTCATAATCAGACCACTTTTTTCCCTATCCAGAAGCGTCTTGTCTTTTGTCGCAACCAGAGTTTGATATTCTACCAACATTAGCGAGATCGCATTCTCTTAATTTCACTTACGGCCATACCAGTCTGAAAATGCCTGATCTCGTCAGATCTCGGAAGCCATCCAGACTCGGGCCTGGTTAGTACTTGTATGGGAGACCAACTAGGAACCTCAGGTGCCGTAAGCTTTTGTTTATTTCTTTTTTGCATTATGATGTCATAATCAGACCACTTTTTTCCCTATCCAGAAGCGTCTTGTCTTTTGTCGCAACCAGAGTTTGATATTCTACCAACATTAGCGAGATCGCTTTCTCTTAATTTCACTTACGGCCATACCAGTCTGAAAATGCCAGATCTCGGAAGCCATCCAGACTCGGGCCTGGTTAATACTTGTATGGGAGACCAACTTGGAACCTCAGGTGCCATAAGCTTTTGTTTATTTCTTTTTTGCATTATGATGTCATAATCAGACCACTTTTTTCCCTATCCAGAAGCGTCTTGTCTTTTGTCGCAACCAGAGTTTGATATTCTACCAACATTAGCGAGATTGCATTCTCTTAATTTAACTTAAGGCCATACCAGTCTGAAAATGCCTGATCTTGTCAGATCTCGGAAGCCATTCAGACTCGGGCCTGGTTAGTACTTGTATGGGAGACCAACTAGGAACCTCAGGTGCCGTAAGATTTTGTTTATTTCTTTTTTGCATTATGATGTCATAATCAGACCACTTTTTTCCCTATCCAGAAGCGTCTTGTCTTTTGTCGCAACCAGAGTTTGATATTCTACCAACATTAGCGAGATCGCATTCTCTTAATTTCACTTACGGCCATACCCGTCTGAAAATGCATGATCTCGTCAGATCTCGGAAGCCATCCAGACTCGGGCCTGGTTAGTACTTGTATGGGGGACCAACTAGGAACCTCGGGTGACTTAAGCTTTTGTTTATTTTTTTTTTGCATTATGATGTCATAATCAGTCCACTTTTTTCCCTATCCAGAAGCGTCTTGTCTTTTGTCGCAACCAGAGTTTGATATTCTACCAACATTAGCGAGATCGCATTCTCTTAATTTCACTTACGGGCATACCAGCCTGAAAATGCCTGATCTCATCAGATCTCGGAAGCCATCCAGACTCGTGCCTGGTTAGTACTTGTATGGGAGACGATCTAGGAACCTCAGGTGCCGTGAGCTTTTGTTTATTTCTTTTTTGCATTATGATGTCATAATCAGACCACCTTTTTCCCTATCCAGAAGCGTCTTGTCTTTTGTCGTAACTAGAGTTTGATATTCTACCAACATTAGCGAGATCGCATTCTCTTAATTTCACTTATGGCCATACCAGTCTGAAAATGCCTGATCTCGTCAGATCTCGGAAGCCATCCAGACTCGGGCCTGGTTAGTACTTGTATGGGAGACCAACTAGGAACCTCAGGTGCCGTAAGCTTTTGTTTATTTCTTTTTTGCATTATGATGTCATAATCAGACCACTTTTTTCCCTATCCAGAAGCGTCTTGTCTTTTGTCGCAACCAGAGTTTGATATTCTACCAACATTAGCGAGATCGCATTCTCTTAATTTTGCTTACGGCCATACCAGTCTGAAAATGCCTGATCTCGTCAGATCTTGGAAGCTATCCAGACTCGGGCCTGGTTAGTACTTGTATGGGAGACCAACTAGGAACCTCAGGTGCAGTAAGCTTTTGTTTATTTCTTTTTTGCATTATGATGTCATAATCAGACCACTTTTTTCCCTATCCAGAAACGTCTTGTCTTTTGTCGCAACCAGAGTTTGATATTCTACCAACATTAGCGAGATTGCATTCTCTTAATTTCACTTACGGCCATACCAGTCTGAAAATGCCAGATCTCGGAAGCCATCCACACTCGGGCCTGGTTAGTACTTGTATGGGAGACCAACTAGGAACCTCAGGTGCCGTAAGCTTTTGTTTATTTATTTTTTGCATTATGATGTCATAATCAGACCACTTTTTTCCCTATCCAGAAGCGTCTTGTCTTTTGTCGCAACCAGAGTTTGATATTCTACCAACATTAGCGAGATCGCATTCTCTTAATTTCACTTACGGCCATACCAGTCTGAAAATGCCTGATCTCGTCAGTTCTCGGAAGCCGTCCAGACTCGGACCTGGTTAGTACTTGTATGGGAGACCAACTAGGAACCTCAGGTGCTGTAAGCTTTTGTTTATTTCTTTTTTTGCATTATGATGTCATAATCAGACATCACTTTTTTCCCTATCCAGAAGCGTCTTGTCTTTTGTCGCAACCAGAGTTTGATATTCTACCAACATTAGCGAGATCGCATTCTCTTAATTTTGCTTACGGCCATACCAGTCTGAAAATGCCTGATCTCGTCAGATCTCGGAAGCCTTCCAGGCTCGGGCCTGGTTAGTACTTGTATGGGAGACCAACTAGGAACCTCAGGTGCCGTAAGCTTTTGTTTATTTCTTTTTTGCATTATGATATCATAATCAGACCACTTTTTTCCCTATCCAGAAGCGTCTTGTCTTTTGTCGCAACCAGAGTTTGATATTCTACCAACATTAGCGAGATCGCATTCTCTTAATTTTGCTTACGGCCATACCAGTCTGAAAATGCCTGATCTCGTCAGATCTTGGAAGCTATCCGGACTCGGACCTGGTTAGTACTTGTATGGGAGACCAACTAGGAACCTCAGGTGCCGTAAGCTTTTGTTTATTTCTTTTTTGCATTATGATGTCATAATCAGACCACTTTTTTCCCTATCCAGAAACGTCTTGTCTTTTGTCGCAACCAGAGTTTGATATTCTACCAACATTAGCGAGATTGCATTCTCTTAATATCACTTACGGCCATACCAGTCTGAAAATGCATGATCTCGTCAGATCTCGGAAGCCATCCAGACTCGGGCCTGGTTAGTACTTGTATGGGGGACCAACTAGGAACCTCGGGTGACTTAAGCTTTTGTTTATTTCTTTTTTGCATTATGATGTCATAATCAGACCACTTTTTTCCCTATGGGAGACCAACTAGGAACCTCAGGTGCCGTAAGCTTTTGTTTATTTCTTTTTTGCATTATGATGTCATAATCAGACCACTTTTTTCCCTATCCAGAAGCGTCTTGTCTTTTGTCGCAACCAGAGTTTGATATTCTACCAACATTAGCGAGATCGCATTCTCTTAATTTCACTTACGGCCATACCAGTCTGAAAATGCCTGATCTCGTCAGATCTCGGAAGCCATCCAGACTCGGGCCTGGTTAGTACTTGTATGGGAGACCAACTAGGAACCTCAGGTGCCGTAAGCTTTTGTTTATTTCTTTTTTGCATTATGATGTCATAATCAGACCACTTTTTTCCCTATCCAGAAGCGTCTTGTCTTTTGTCGCAACCAGAGTTTGATATTCTACCAACATTAGCGAGATCGCTTTCTCTTAATTTCACTTACGGCCATACCAGTCTGAAAATGCCAGATCTCGGAAGCCATCCAGACTCGGGCCTGGTTAATACTTGTATGGGAGACCAACTTGGAACCTCAGGTGCCATAAGCTTTTGTTTATTTCTTTTTTGCATTATGATGTCATAATCAGACCACTTTTTTCCCTATCCAGAAGCGTCTTGTCTTTTGTCGCAACCAGAGTTTGATATTCTACCAACATTAGCGAGATTGCATTCTCGTAATTTAACTTAAGGCCATACCAGTCTGAAAATGCCTGATCTTGTCAGATCTCGGAAGCCATTCAGACTCGGGCCTGGTTAGTACTTGTATGGGAGACCAACTAGGAACCTCAGGTGCCGTAAGATTTTGTTTATTTCTTTTTTGCATTATGATGTCATAATCAGACCACTTTTTTCCCTATCCAGAAGCGTCTTGTCTTTTGTCGCAACCAGAGTTTGATATTCTACCAACATTAGCGAGATCGCATTCTCTTAATTTCACTTACGGCCATACCAGTCTGAAAATGCATGATCTCGTCAGATCTCGGAAGCCATCCAGACTCGGGCCTGGTTAGTACTTGTATGGGGGACCAACTAGGAACCTCGGGTGACTTAAGCTTTTGTTTATTTTTTTTTTGCATTATGATGTCATAATCAGTCCACTTTTTTCCCTATCCAGAAGCGTCTTGTCTTTTGTCGCAACCAGAGTTTGATATTCTACCAACATTAGCGAGATCGCATTCTCTTAATTTCACTTACGGGCATACCAGCCTGAAAATGCCTGATCTCATCAGATCTCGGAAGCCATCCAGACTCGTGCCTGGTTAGTACTTGTATGGGAGACGATCTAGGAACCTCAGGTGCCGTGAGCTTTTGTTTATTTCTTTTTTGCATTATGATGTCATAATCAGACCACCTTTTTCCCTATCCAGAAGCGTCTTGTCTTTTGTCGTAACTAGAGTTTGATATTCTACCAACATTAGCGAGATCGCATTCTCTTAATTTCACTTATGGCCATACCAGTCTGAAAATGCCTGATCTCGTCAGATCTCGGAAGCCATCCAGACTCGGGCCTGGTTAGTACTTGTATGGGAGACCAACTAGGAACCTCAGGTGCCGTAAGCTTTTGTTTATTTCTTTTTTGCATTATGATGTCATAATCAGACCACTTTTTTCCCTATCCAGAAGCGTCTTGTCTTTTGTCGCAACCAGAGTTTGATATTCTACCAACATTAGCGAGATCGCATTCTCTTAATTTTGCTTACGGCCATACCAGTCTGAAAATGCCTGATCTCGTCAGATCTTGGAAGCTATCCAGACTCGGGCCTGGTTAGTACTTGTATGGGAGACCAACTAGGAACCTCAGGTGCAGTAAGCTTTTGTTTATTTCTTTTTTGCATTATGATGTCATAATCAGACCACTTTTTTCCCTATCCAGAAACGTCTTGTCTTTTGTCGCAACCAGAGTTTGATATTCTACCAACATTAGCGAGATTGCATTCTCTTAATTTCACTTATGGCCATACCAGTCTGAAAATGCCAGATCTCGGAAGCCATCCACACTCGGGCCTGGTTAGTACTTGTATGGGAGACCAACTAGGAACCTCAGGTGCCGTAAGCTTTTGTTTATTTATTTTTTGCATTATGATGTCATAATCAGACCACTTTTTTCCCTATCCAGAAGCGTCTTGTCTTTTGTCGCAACCAGAGTTTGATATTCTACCAACATTAGCGAGATCGCATTCTCTTAATTTCACTTACGGCCATACCAGTCTGAAAATGCCTGATCTCGTCAGTTCTCGGAAGCCGTCCAGACTCGGACCTGGTTAGTACTTGTATGGGAGACCAACTAGGAACCTCAGGTGCTGTAAGCTTTTGTTTATTTCTTTTTTTGCATTATGATGTCATAATCAGACATCACTTTTTTCCCTATCCAGAAGCGTCTTGTCTTTTGTCGCAACCAGAGTTTGATATTCTACCAACATTAGCGAGATCGTATTCTCTTAATTTTGCTTACGGCCATACCAGTCTGAAAATGCCTGATCTCGTCAGATCTCGGAAGCCTTCCAGGCTCGGGCCTGGTTAGTACTTGTATGGGAGACCAACTAGGAACCTCAGGTGCCGTAAGCTTTTGTTTATTTCTTTTTTGCATTATGATATCATAATCAGACCACTTTTTTCCCTATCCAGAAGCGTCTTGTCTTTTGTCGCAACCAGAGTTTGATATTCTACCAACATTAGCGAGATCGCATTCTCTTAATTTTGCTTACGGCCATACCAGTCTGAAAATGCCTGATCTCGTCAGATCTTGGAAGCTATCCGGACTCGGACCTGGTTAGTACTTGTATGGGAGACCAACTAGGAACCTCAGGTGCCGTAAGCTTTTGTTTATTTCTTTTTTGCATTATGATGTCATAATCAGACCACTTTTTTCCCTATCCAGAAACGTCTTGTCTTTTGTCGCAACCAGAGTTTGATATTCTACCAACATTAGCGAGATTGCATTCTCTTAATATCACTTACGGCCATACCAGTCTGAAAATGCATGATCTCGTCAGATCTCGGAAGCCATCCAGACTCGGGCCTGGTTAGTACTTGTATGGGGGACCAACTAGGAACCTCGGGTGACTTAAGCTTTTGTTTATTTCTTTTTTGCATTATGATGTCATAATCAGACCACTTTTTTCCCTATCCAGAAGCGTCTTGTCTTTTGTCGCAACCAGAGTTTGATATTCTACCAACATTAGCGAGATCGCATTCTCTTAATTTCACTTACGGTCATACCAGTCTTAAAATGCCTGATCTCGTCAGATCTCGGCAGCCATCCAGACTCGGGCCTGGTTAGTACTTGTATGGGAGACCAACTAGGAACCTCAGGTGCCGTAAACTTTTGTTTATTTCTTTTTTGCATTATGATGTCATAATCAGACCACTTTTTTCCCTATGGGAGACCAACTAGGAACCTCAGGTGCCGTAAGCTTTTGTTTATTTCTTTTTTGCATTATGATGTCATAATCAGACCACTTTTTTCCCTATCCAGAAGCGTCTTGTCTTTTGTCGCAACCAGAGTTTGATATTCTACCAACATTAGCGAGATCGCCTTCTCTTAAGTTCACTTACGGCCATACCAGTCTGAAAATGCCTGATCTCGTCAGATCTCGGAAGCCATCCAGACTCGGGCCTGGTTAGTACTTGTATGGGAGACCAACTAGGAACCACATTTGCCGTAAGCTTTTGTTTATTTATTTTTTGCCTTATGATGTCATAATCAGACCACTTTTTTCCCTATGGGAGACCAACTAGGAACCTCAGGTGCCGTAAGCTTTTGTTTATTTCTTTTTTGCATTATGATGTCATAATCAGACCACTTTTTTCCCTATCCAGAAGCGTCTTGTCTTTTGTCGCAACCAGATTTTGATATTCTACCAACATTAGCGAGATCGCATTCTCTTATTTTCACTTACGGCCATACCAGTCTGAAAATGCCTGATCTCGTCAGATCTCGGAAGCCATCCAGACTCGGGCCTGGTTAGTACTTGTATGGGAGACCAACTAGGAACCTCAGGTGCCGTAAGCTTTTGTTTATTTCTTTTTTGCATTATGATGTCATAATCAGACCACTTTTTTCCCTATGGGAGACCAACTAGAAACCTCAGGTGCCGTAAGCTTTTGTTTATTTCTTTTTTGCATTATAATGTCATAATCAGACCACTTTTTTCCCTATCCAGAAGCGTCTTGTCTTTTGTTGTAACCAGAGTTTGATATTCTACCAACATTAGCGAGATCGCATTCTCTTAATTTCACTTACGGCATACCAGTCTGAAAATGCCTGATCTCGTCAGATCTCGGAAGCCATCCAGACTCGGGCCTGGTTAGTACTTGTATGGGAGACCAACTAGTAACCTCAGGTGCCGTAAGCTTTTGTTTATTTCTTTTTTGCATTATGATGTCATAATCAGACCACTTTTTTCCCTATCCAGAAGCGTCTTGTCTTTTGTCGCAACCAGAGTTTGATATTCTACCAACATTAGCGAGATCGCATTCTCTTAATTTCACTTACGGCCATGCCAGTCTGAAAATGTCAGCTCTTGAAAGCCATCCAGACTCGGGCCTGGTTAGTACTTGTATGGGAGACCAACTAGGAACCCAGGTGCCGTAAGCTTTTGTTTATTTCTTTTTTGCATTATGATGTCATAATCAGACCACTTTTTTCCCTATGGGAGACCAACTAGGAACCTCAGGTGCCGTAAGCTTTTGTTTATTTCTTTTTTGCATTATGATGTCATAATCAGACCACTTTTTTCCCTACCCAGAAGCGTCTTGTCTTTTGTCGCAACCAGAGTTTGATATTCTACCAACATTAGCGAGATCGCATTCTCTTAATTTCACTTACGGGCATACCAGCCTGAAAATGCCTGATCTCATCAGATCTCGGAAGCCATCCAGACTCGTGCCTGGTTAGTACTTGTATGGGAGACGATCTAGGAACCTCAGGTGCCGTAAGCTTTTGTTTATTTCTTTTTTGCATTATGATGTCATAATCAGACCACCTTTTTCCCTATCCAGAAGCGTCTTGTCTTTTGTCGTAACTAGAGTTTGATATTCTACCAACATTAGCAAGATCGCATTCTCTTAATTTAACTTATGGCCATACCAGTCTGAAAATGCCTGATCTCGTCAGATCTCGGAAGCCATCCAGACTCGGGCATGGTTAGTACTTGTATGGGAGACCAACTAGGAACCTCAGGTGCCGTAAGCTTTTGTTTATTTCTTTTTTGCATTATGATGTCATAATCAGACCACTTTTTTCCCTATCCAGAAGCGTCTTGTCTTTTGTCGCAACCAGAGTTTGATATTCTACCAACATTAGCGAGATCGCATTCTCTTAATTTCACTTACGGCCATACCAGTCTGAAAATGCCTGATCTCGTCAGATCTCGGAAGCCATCCAGACTCGGGCCTGGTTAGTACTTGTATGGGAGACCAACTAGGAACCTCAGGTGCCGTAAGCTTTTGTTTATTTCTTTTTTGCATTATGATGTCATAATCAGACCACTTTTTTCCCTATCCAGAAGCGTCTTGTCTTTTGTCGCAACCAGAGTTTGATATTCTACCAACATTAGCGAGATCGCTTTCTCTTAATTTCACTTACGGCCATACCAGTCTGAAAATGCCAGATCTCGGAAGCCATCCAGACTCGGGCCTGGTTAATACTTGTATGGGAGACCAACTTGGAACCTCAGGTGCCATAAGCTTTTGTTTATTTCTTTTTTGCATTATGATGTCATAATCAGACCACTTTTTTCCCTATCCAGAAGCGTCTTGTCTTTTGTCGCAACCAGAGTTTGATATTCTACCAACATTAGCGAGATTGCATTCTCTTAATTTAACTTAAGGCCATACCAGTCTGAAAATGCCTGATCTTGTCAGATCTCGGAAGCCATTCAGACTCGGGCCTGGTTAGTACTTGTATGGGAGACCAACTAGGAACCTCAGGTGCCGTAAGATTTTGTTTATTTCTTTTTTGCATTATGATGTCATAATCAGACCACTTTTTTCCCTATCCAGAAGCGTCTTGTCTTTTGTCGCAACCAGAGTTTGATATTCTACCAACATTAGCGAGATCGCATTCTCTTAATTTCACTTACGGCCATACCAGTCTGAAAATGCATGATCTCGTCAGATCTCGGAAGCCATCCAGACTCGGGCCTGGTTAGTACTTGTATGGGGGACCAACTAGGAACCTCGGGTGACTTAAGCTTTTGTTTATTTTTTTTTTGCATTATGATGTCATAATCAGTCCACTTTTTTCCCTATCCAGAAGCGTCTTGTCTTTTGTCGCAACCAGAGTTTGATATTCTACCAACATTAGCGAGATCGCATTCTCTTAATTTCACTTACGGGCATACCAGCCTGAAAATGCCTGATCTCATCAGATCTCGGAAGCCATCCAGACTCGTGCCTGGTTAGTACTTGTATGGGAGACAATCTAGGAACCTCAGGTGCCGTGAGCTTTTGTTTATTTCTTTTTTGCATTATGATGTCATAATCAGACCACCTTTTTCCCTATCCAGAAGCGTCTTGTCTTTTGTCGTAACTAGAGTTTGATATTCTACCAACATTAGCGAGATCGCATTCTCTTAATTTCACTTATGGCCATACCAGTCTGAAAATGCCTGATCTCGTCAGATCTCGGAAGCCATCCAGACTCGGGCCTGGTTAGTACTTGTATGGGAGACCAACTAGGAACCTCAGGTGCCGTAAGCTTTTGTTTATTTCTTTTTTGCATTATGATGTCATAATCAGACCACTTTTTTCCCTATCCAGAAGCGTCTTGTCTTTTGTCGCAACCAGAGTTTGATATTCTACCAACATTAGCGAGATCGCCTTCTCTTAAGTTCACTTACGGCCATACCAGTCTGAAAATGCCTGATCTCGTCAGATCTCGGAAGCCATCCAGACTCGGGCCTGGTTAGTACTTGTATGGGAGACCAACTAGGAACCTCATTTGCCGTAAGCTTTTGTTTATTTATTTTTTGCCTTATGATGTCATAATCAGACCACTTTTTTCCCTATGGGAGACCAACTAGGAACCTCAGGTGCCGTAAGCTTTTGTTTATTTCTTTTTTGCATTATGATGTCATAATCAGACCACTTTTTTCCCTATCCAGAAGCGTCTTGTCTTTTGTCGCAACCAGAGTTTGATATTCTACCAACATTAGCGAGATCGCATTCTCTTATTTTCACTTACGGCCATACCAGTCTGAAAATGCCTGATCTCGTCAGATCTCGGAAGCCATCCAGACTCGGGCCTGGTTAGTACTTGTATGGGAGACCAACTAGGAACCTCAGGTGCCGTAAGCTTTTGTTTATTTCTTTTTTGCATTATGATGTCATAATCAGACCACTTTTTTCCCTATCCAGAAGCGTCTTGTCTTTTGTCGCAACCAGAGTTTGATATTCTACCAACATTAGCGAGATCGCATTCTCTTAATTTCACTTACGGGCATACCAGCCTGAAAATGCCTGATCTCATCAGATCTCGGAAGCCATCCAGACTCGTGCCTGGTTAGTACTTGTATGGGAGACGATCTAGGAACCTCAGGTGCCGTAAGCTTTTGTTTATTTCTTTTTTGCATTATGATGTCATAATCAGACCACCTTTTTCCCTATCCAGAAGCGTCTTGTCTTTTGTCGTAACTAGAGTTTGATATTCTACCAACATTAGCGAGATCGCATTCTCTTAATTTAACTTATGGCCATACCAGTCTGAAAATGCCTGATCTCGTCAGATCTCGGAAGCCATCCAGACTCGGGCCTGGTTAGTACTTGTATGGGAGACCAACTAGGAACCTCAGGTGCCGTAAGCTTTTGTTTATTTCTTTTTTGCATTATGATGTCATAATCAGACCACTTTTTTCCCTATCCAGAAGCGTCTTGTCTTTTGTCGCAACCAGAGTTTGATATTCTACCAACATTAGCGAGATCGCATTCTCTTAATTTCACTTACGGCCATACCAGTCTGAAAATGCCTGATCTCGTCAGATCTCGGAAGCCATCCAGACTCGGGCCTGGTTAGTACTTGTATGGGAGACCAACTAGGAACCTCAGGTGCCGTAAGCTTTTGTTTATTTCTTTTTTGCATTATGATGTCATAATCAGACCACTTTTTTCCCTATCCAGAAGCGTCTTGTCTTTTGTCGCAACCAGAGTTTGATATTCTACCAACATTAGCGAGATCGCTTTCTCTTAATTTCACTTACGGCCATACCAGTCTGAAAATGCCAGATCTCGGAAGCCATCCAGACTCGGGCCTGGTTAATACTTGTATGGGAGACCAACTTGGAACCTCAGGTGCCATAAGCTTTTGTTTATTTCTTTTTTGCATTATGATGTCATAATCAGACCACTTTTTTCCCTATCCAGAAGCGTCTTGTCTTTTGTCGCAACCAGAGTTTGATATTCTACCAACATTAGCGAGATTGCATTCGCTTAATTTAACTTAAGGCCATACCAGTCTGAAAATGCCTGATCTTGTCAGATCTCGGAAGCCATTCAGACTCGGGCCTGGTTAGTACTTGTATGGGAGACCAACTAGGAACCTCAGGTGCCGTAAGATTTTGTTTATTTCTTTTTTGCATTATGATGTCATAATCAGACCACTTTTTTCCCTATCCAGAAGCGTCTTGTCTTTTGTCGCAACCAGAGTTTGATATTCTACCAACATTAGCGAGATCGCATTCTCTTAATTTCACTTACGGCCATACCAGTCTGAAAATGCATGATCTCGTCAGATCTCGGAAGCCATCCAGACTCGGGCCTGGTTAGTACTTGTATGGGGGACCAACTAGGAACCTCGGGTGACTTAAGCTTTTGTTTATTTTTTTTTTGCATTATGATGTCATAATCAGTCCACTTTTTTCCCTATCCAGAAGCGTCTTGTCTTTTGTCGCATCCAGAGTTTGATATTCTACCAACATTAGCGAGATCGCATTCTCTTAATTTCACTTACGGGCATACCAGCCTGAAAATGCCTGATCTCATCAGATCTCGGAAGCCATCCAGACTCGTGCCTGGTTAGTACTTGTATGGGAGACGATCTAGGAACCTCAGGTGCCGTGAGCTTTTGTTTATTTCTTTTTTGCATTATGATGTCATAATCAGACCACTTTTTTCCCTATCCAGAAGCGTCTTGTCTTTTGTCGCAACCAGAGTTTGATATTCTACCAACATTAGCGAGATCGCCTTCTCTTAAGTTCACTTACGGCCATACCAGTCTGAAAATGCCTGATCTCGTCAGATCTCGGAAGCCATCCAGACTCGGGCCTGGTTAGTACTTGTATGGGAGACCAACTAGGAACCTCATTTGCCGTAAGCTTTTGTTTATTTATTTTTTGCCTTATGATGTCATAATCAGACCACTTTTTTCCCTATGGGAGACCAACTAGGAACCTCAGGTGCCGTAAGCTTTTGTTTATTTCTTTTTTGCATTATGATGTCATAATCAGACCACTTTTTTCCCTATCCAGAAGCGTCTTGTCTTTTGTCGCAACCAGAGTTTGATATTCTACCAACATTAGCGAGATCGCATTCTCTTATTTTCACTTACGGCCATACCAGTCTGAAAATGCCTGATCTCGTCAGATCTCGGAAGCCATCCAGACTCGGGCCTGGTTAGTACTTGTATGGGAGACCAACTAGGAACCTCAGGTGCCGTAAGCTTTTGTTTATTTCTTTTTTGCATTATGATGTCATAATCAGACCACTTTTTTCCCTATGGGAGACCAACTAGAAACCTCAGGTGCCGTAAGCTTTTGTTTATTTCTTTTTTGCATTATAATGTCATAATCAGACCACTTTTTTCCCTATCCAGAAGCGTCTTGTCTTTTGTTGTAACCAGAGTTTGATATTCTACCAACATTAGCGAGATCGCATTCTCTTAATTTCACTTACGGCCATACCAGTCTGAAAATGCCTGATCTCGTCAGATCTCGGAAGCCATCCAGACTCGGGCCTGGTTAGTACTTGTATGGGAGACCAACTAGTAACCTCAGGTGCCGTAAGCTTTTGTTTATTTCTTTTTTGCATTATGATGTCATAATCAGACCACTTTTTTCCCTATCCAGAAGCGTCTTGTCTTTTGTCGCAACCAGAGTTTGATATTCTACCAACATTAGCGAGATCGCATTCTCTTAATTTCACTTACGGCCATGCCAGTCTGAAAATGTCAGCTCTTGAAAGCCATCCAGACTCGGGCCTGGTTAGTACTTGTATGGGAGACCAACTAGGAACCCAGGTGCCGTAAGCTTTTGTTTATTTCTTTTTTGCATTATGATGTCATAATCAGACCACTTTTTTCCCTATGGGAGACCAACTAGGAACCTCAGGTGCCGTAAGCTTTTGTTTATTTCTTTTTTGCATTATGATGTCATAATCAGACCACTTTTTTCCCTATCCAGAAGCGTCTTGTCTTTTGTCGTAACTAGAGTTTGATATTCTACCAACATTAGCGAGATCGCATTCTCTTAATTTAACTTATGGCCATACCAGTCTGAAAATGCCTGATCTCGTCAGATCTCGGAAGCCATCCAGACTCGGGCCTGGTTAGTACTTGTATGGGAGACCAACTAGGAACCTCAGGTGCCGTAAGCTTTTGTTTATTTCTTTTTTGCATTATGATGTCATAATCAGACCACTTTTTTCCCTATCCAGAAGCGTCTTGTCTTTTGTCGCAACCAGAGTTTGATATTCTACCAACATTAGCGAGATCGCATTCTCTTAATTTCACTTACGGCCATACCAGTCTGAAAATGCCTGATCTCGTCAGATCTCGGAAGCCATCCAGACTCGGGCCTGGTTAGTACTTGTATGGGAGACCAACTAGGAACCTCAGGTGCCGTAAGCTTTTGTTTATTTCTTTTTTGCATTATGATGTCATAATCAGACCACTTTTTTCCCTATCCAGAAGCGTCTTGTCTTTTGTCGCAACCAGAGTTTGATATTCTACCAACATTAGCGAGATCGCATTCTCTTAATTTCATTTACGCACATTCCAGTCTGAAAATGCCTGATCTCGTCAGATCTCGGAAGTCATCCAGACTCAGGCCTGGTTAGTACTTGTATGGGAGACCAACTAGGAACCTCAGGTGCCGCAAGCTTTTGTTTATTTATTTTTTGCGTTATGATGTCATAATCAGACCACTTTTTTCCCTATGGGTGACCAACTAGGAACCTCAGGTGCCGTAAGCTTTTGTTTATTTCTTTTTTGCATTATGATGTCATAATCAGACCACTTTTTTCCCTATGGGAGACCAACTAGGAACCTCAGGTGCCGTAAGCTTTTGTTTATTTCTTTTTTGCATTATGATGTCATAATCAGACCACTTTTTTCCCTATCCAGAAGCGTCTTGTCTTTTGTCGCAACCAGAGTTTGATATTCTACCAACATTAGCGAGATCGCATTCTCTTAATTTCACTTACGGCCATACCAGTCTGAAAATGCCAGATCTCGGAAGCCATCCAGACTTGGTCCTGGTTAGTACTTGTATGGGAGACCAACTAGTAACCTCAGGTGTCGTAAGCTTTTGTTTATTTCTTTTTTGCATTATGATGTCATAATCAGACCACTTTTTTCCCTATCCAAAAGCGTCTTTTCTTTTGTCGCAACCAGAGTTTGATATTCTACCAACATTAGCGAGATCGCATTCTCTTAATTTCACTTACGGCCATACCAGTCTGAAAATGCCAGATCTTGGAAGCCATCCAGACTCGGGCCTGGTTAGTACTTGTATGGGAGACCAACTAGGAACCCCAGGTGCCGTAAGCTTTTGTTTATTTCTTTTTTGCATTATGATGTCATAATCAGACCACTTTTTCCCCTATGGGAGACCAACTAGGAACCTCAGGTGCCGTAAGCTTTTGTTTATTTCTTTTTTGCATTATGATGTCATAATCAGACCACTTTTTTCCCTTTCCAGAAGCGTCTTGTCTTTTGTCGCAACCAGAGTTTGATATTCTACCAACATTAGCGAGATCGCATTCTCTTAATTTCACTTACGGCCATACTAGTCTGAAAATGCCTGATCTCGTAAGATCTTGAAAGTCATCCAGACTCTGGCCTGGTTAGTACTTGTATGGGAGACCATCTAGGAACCTCAGGTGCCGTAAGCTTTTGTTTATTTCTTTTTTGCATTATGATGTCATAATCAGACCACTTTTTTCCATATCCAGAAGCGTCTTGTCTTTTGTCGCAACCAGAGTTTGATATTCTACCAACATTAGCGAGATCGCATTCTCTTAATTTCACTTACGGCCATACCAGTCTGAAAATGCATGATCTTGTCAGATCTCGGAAGCCATCCAGACTCTGGCCTGGTTAGTACTTGTATGGGAGACCATCTAGGAACCTCAGGTGCCGTAAGCTTTTGTTTATTTCTTTTTTGCATTATGATGTCATAATCAGACAACTTTTTTCCATATCCAGAAGCGTCTTGTCTTTTGTCGCAACCAGAGTTTGATATTCTACCAACATTAGCGAGATCGCATTCTCATAATTTCACTTACGGCCATACCAGTCTGAAAATGCCTGATCTCGTCAGATCTCGGAAGCCATCCAGACTCGGGCCTGGTTAGTACTTGTATGGGAGACCAACTAGGAACCTCAGGTGCTGTAAGCTTTTGTTTATTTATTTTTTGCCTTATGATGTCATAATCAGACCACTTTTTTCCCTATGGGAGATCAACTAGGAACCTCAGGTGCCGTAAGCTTTTGTTTATTTCTTTTTTGCATTATGATGTCATAATCAGACCACTTTTTTCCCTATCCAGAAGCGTCTTGTCTTTTGTCGCAACCAGAGTATGATATTCTACCAACATTAGCGAGATCGCATTCTCTTATTCTCTTATTCTCTTATTTTCACTTACGGCCATACCAGTCTGAAAATGCCTGATCTTGTCAGATCTCAGAAGCCATCTACACTCGGGCCTGGTTAGTATTTGTATGGGAGACCAACTAGGAACCTCAGGTGCCGTAAGCTTTTGTTTATATCTTTTTTGCATTATGATGTCATAATCAGACCACTTTTTTCCCTATCCAGAAGCGTCTTGTCTTTTGTTGCAACCAGAGTTTGATATTCTACCAACATTAGCGAGATCGCATTCTCTTAATTTCACTTACGGCCATACCAGTCTGAAAATGCCAGTTCTCGGAAGCCATCCAGACTCGGGCCTGGTTAGTACTTGTATGGGAGACCAACTAGGAACCTCAGGTGCCGTAAGCTTTTGTTTATTTCTTTTTTGCATTATGATGTCATAATCAGACCACTTTTTTCCCTATCCAGAAGCGTCTTGTCTTTTGTCGCAACCAGAGTTTGATATTCTACCAACATTAGCGAGATCGCATTCTCTTAATTTCACTTACGGCCATACCAGTCTGAAAATGCCTGATCTTGTCAGATCTCGGAAGCCATCCAGATTCGGGCCTGGTTAGTACTTGTATGGGAGACCAACTAGGAACCTCAGGTGCCGTAAGCTTTTGTTTATTTCTTTTTTGCATTATGATGTCATAATCAGACCACTTTTTTCCCTATGGGAGACCAACTAGGAACCTCAGGTGCCGTAAGCTTTTGTTTATTTCTTTTTTGCATTATAATGTCATAATCAGACCACTTTTTTCCCTATCCAGAAGCGGCTTGTCTTTTGTTGCAACCAGAGTTTGATATTCTACCAACATTAGCGAGATCGCATTCTCTTAATTTCACTTATGGCCATACCAGTCTGAAAATGCCTGATCTCGTCAGATCTCGGAAGCCATTCAGACTCGGGCCTGGTTAGTACTTGTATGGGAGACCAACTAGTAACCTCAAGTGCCGTAAGCTTTTGTTTATTTCTTTTTTGCATTATGATGTCATAATCAGACCACTTTTTTCCCTATCCAGAAGCGTCTTGTCTTTTGTCGCAACCAGAGTTTGATATTCTACCAACATTAGCGAGATCGCATTCTCTTAATTTCACTTACGGCCATACCAGTCTGAATATGTCAGATCTTGGAAGCCATCCAGACTCGGGCCTGGTTAGTTCTTGTATGGGAGACAAACTAGGAACCCCAGGTGCCGTAAGCTTTTGTTTATTTCTTTTTTGCATTATGATGTCATAATCAGACCACTTTTTTCCCTATGGGAGACCAACTAGGAACCTCAGGTGCCGTAAGCTTTTGTTTATTTCTTTTTTGCATTATGATGTCATAATCAGACCACTTTTTTCCCTATCCAGAAGCGTCTTGTCTTTTGTCGCAACCAGAGTTTGATATTCTACCAACATTAGCGAGATCGCATTCTCTTAATTTCATTTACGCCCATTCCAGTCTGAAAATGCCTGATCTCGTCAGATCTCGGAAGCCATCCAGACTCAGGCCTGGTTAGTACTTGTATGGGAGACCAACTAGGAACCTCAGGTGCCGCAAGCTTTTGTTTATTTATTTTTTGCGTTATGATGTCATAATCAGACCACTTTTTTCCCTATGGGAGACCAACTAGGAACCTCAGGTGCCGTAAGCTTTTGTTTATTTCTTTTTTGCATTATGATGTCATAATCAGACCACTTTTTTCCCTATCCAGAAGCGTCTTGTCTTTTGTCGCAACCAGAGTTTGATATTCTACCAACATTAGCGAGATCGCATTCTCTTAATTTCACTTACGGCCATACCAGTCTGACAATGCCAGATCTCGGAAGCCATCCAGACTCGGGCCTGGTTAGAACTTGTATGGGAGACCAACTAGGAACCTCAGGTGCCGTAAGCTTTTGTTTATTTCTTTTTTGCATTATGATGTCATAATCAGACCACTTTTTTCCCTATGGGAGACCAACTAGGAACCTCAGGTGCCGTAAGCTTTTGTTTATTTCTTTTTTGCATTATAATGTCATAATCAGACCACTTTTTTCCCTATCCAGAAGCGGCTTGTCTTTTGTTGCAACCAGAGTTTGATATTCTACCAACATTAGCGAGATCGCATTCTCTTAATTTCACTTAAGGCCATACCAGTCTGAAAATGCCAGTTCTCGGAAGCCATCCAGACTCGGGCCTGGTTAGTACTTGTATGGGAGACCAACTAGTAACCTCAGGTGCCGTAAGCTTTTGTTTATTTCTTTTTTGCATTATGATGTCATAATCAGACCACTTTTTTCCCTATCCAGAAGCGTCTTGTCTTTTGTCGCAACCAGAGTTTGATATTCTACCAACATTAGCGAGATCGCATTCTCTTAATTTCACTTACGGCCATACCAGTCTGAATATGTCAGATCTTGGAAGCCATCCAGACTCGGGCCTGGTTAGTACTTGTATGGGAGACAAACTAGGAACCCCAGGTGCCGTAAGCTTTTGTTTATTTCTTTTTTGCATTATGATGTCATAATCAGACCACTTTTTTCCCTATGGGAGACCAACTAGGAACCTCAGGTGCCGTATGCTTTTGTTTATTTCTTTTTTGCATTATGATGTCATAATCAGACCACTTTTTTCCCTATCCAGAAGCGTCTTGTCTTTTGTCGCAACTAGAGTTTGATATACTACCAACATTAACGAGATCGCATTCTCTTAATTTCACTTACGGCCATACCAGTCTGAAAATGCCTGATCTCGTCAGATCTCGGAAGACATACAGACTCGGGCCTGGTTAGTACTTGTATGGGAGACCAACTAGGAACCTCAGGTGCCGTAAGCTTTTGTTTATTTCTTTTTTGCATTATGATGTCATAATCAGACCACTTTTTTCCCTATCCAGAAGCGTCTTGTCTTTTGTCGCAACTAGAGTTTGATATACTACCAACATTAACGAGATCGCATTCTCTTAATTTCATTTACGGCCATACCAGTCTGAAAATGCCTGATCTCGTCAGATCTCGGAAGACATACAGACTCGGGCCTGGTTAGTACTTGTATGGGAGACCAACTAGGAACCTCAGGTGCCGTAAGCTTTTGTTTATTTCCTTTTTGCATTATGATGTCATAATCAGTCCACTTTTTTCCCTATCCAGAAGCGTCTTGTCTTTTGTCGCAACCAGAGTTTGATATTCTACCAACATTAGCGAGATCGCATTCTCTTAATTTCACTTACGGCCATACCAGTCTGAAAATGCCTGATCTCGTCAGATCTCGGAAGACATACAGACTCGGGCCTGGTTAGTACTTGTATGGGAGACCAACTAGGAACCTCAGGTGCCGTAAGCTTTTGTTTATTTCTTTTTTGCATTATGATATCATAATCAGACCACTTTTTTCCCTATCCAGAAGCGTCTTGTCTTTTGTCGCAACCAGAGTTTGATATTCTACCAACATTAGCGAGATCGCATTCTCTTAATTTCACTTACAGCCATACCAGTCTGAAAATGCCTAATCTCATCAGATCTCGGAAGCCATCCAGGCTCGGGCCTGGTTAGTACTTGTATGGGAGACCAACTAGGAACCTCCGGTGCCGTAAGCTTTTGTTTATTTCTTTTTTGCATTATGATGTCATAATCAGACCACTTTTTTCCCTATCCAGAAGCGTCTTGTCTTTTGTCGCAACCAGAGTTTGATATTCTACCAACATTAGTGAGATCGCATTCTCTCAATTTCACTTACGGTCATACCAGTCTGAAAATGCCTGATCTCGTCAGATCTCGGAAGACATACAGACTCGGGCCTGGTTAGTACTTGTATGGGAGACCAACTAGGAACCTCAGGTGCCGTAAGCTTTTGTTTATTTCTTTTTTGCATTATGATGTCATAATCAGACCACTTTTTTCCCTATGGGAGACCAACTAGGAACCTCAGGTGCCGTAAGCTTTTGTTTATTTCCTTTTTGCATTATGATGTCATAATCAGTCCACTTTTTTCCCTATCCAGAAGCGTCTTGTCTTTTGTCGCAACCAGAGTTTGATATTCTACCAACATTAGCGAGATCGCATTCTCTTAATTTCACTTACGGCCATACCAGTCTGAAAATGCCTGATCTCGTCAGATCTCGGAAGACATACAGACTCGGGCCTGGTTAGTACTTGTATGGGAGACCAACTAGGAACCTCAGGTGCGTAAGCATTTGTTTATTTCTTTTTTGCATTATGATATCATAATCAGTCCACTTTTTTCCCTATCCAGAAGCGTCTTGTCTTTTGTCGCAACCAGAGTTTGATATTCTACCAACATTAGTGAGATCGCATTCTCTTAATTTTACTTACGGTCATACCAGTCTGAAAATGCCTGATCTCGTCAGATCTCGGAAGCCATCCAGACTCGGGCCTGGTTAGTACTTGTATGGGAGACCAACTAGGAACCTCAAGTGCCGTAAGCTTTTGTTTATTTCTTTTTTGCATTATGATGTCATAATCAGACCACTTTTTTCCCTATCCAGAAGCGTCTTGTCTTTTGTCGAAACCAGAGTTTGATATTCTACCAACATTAGCGTGATCGTAATCTCTTAATTTCACTTACGGCCATACCAGTCTGAAAATGCCTGATCTCGTCAGGTCTCGGAAGCCATCCAGACTCGGGTCTGGTTAGTACTTGTATGGGAGACCAACTAGGAACCTCAGGTGCCGTAAGCTTTTGTTTATTTCTTTTTTGCATTATGATGTCATAATCAGACCACTTTTTTCCCTATCCAGAAGCGTCTTGTCTTTTGTCGCAACCAGAGTTTGATATTCTACCAACATTAGCGAGATCGCATTCTCTTAATTTCACTTACGGCCATACCAGTCTGAAAATGCCTGATCTCGGAAGCCATCCAGACTCGGGCCTGGTTAGTACTTGTATGGGAGACCAACTAGGAACCTCAGGTGCCGTAAGCTTTTGTTTATTTCTTTTTTGCATTATGATGTCATAATCAGACCACTTTTTTTCCCTATGGGAGACCAACTAGGAACCTCAGGTGCCGTAAGCTTTTGTTTATTTCTTTTTTGCATTATGATGTCATAATCAGACCACTTTTTTCCCTATCCAGAAGCGTCTTGTCTTTTGTCGCAACCAGAGTTCTATATTCTACCAACATTAGCGAGATCGCATTCTCTTAATTTCACTTACGGCCATACCAGTCTGAAAATGCCTCATCTCGTCAGATCTCGGAAGCCATCCAGACTCGGGCCTGGTTAGTACTTGTATGGGAGACCAACTAGGAACCTCAGGTGCCGTAAGCTTTTGTTTATTTCTTTTTTGCATTATGATGTCATAATCAGACCACTTTTTTCCCCTATCCAGAAGCATCTTGTCTTTTGTCGCAACCAGAGTTTGATATTCTACCAACATTAACGAGATCGCATTCTCTTAATTTCACTTACGGCCATACCAGTCTGAAAATGCCAGATCTCAGAAGCCATCCAGACTTGGGCCTGGTTAGTACTTGTATTGGAGACCAACTAGGAACCTCAGGTGCCGTAAGCTTTTGTTTATTTCTTTTTTGCATTATGATGTCATAATCAGACCACTTTTTTCCCTATCCAGAAGCGTCTTGTCTTTTGTCGCAACCAGAGTTTGATATTCTACCAACATTAGCGAGATCGCATTCTCTTAATCTCACTTACGGCCATACCAGTCTGAAAATGCCTGATCTCGTCAGATCTCGGAAGCCATCCAGACTCGTGCCTGGTTAGTACTTGTATAGGAGACCAACTAGGAACCTCAGGTGCCGTAAGCTTTTGTTTATTTCTTTTTTGCATTATGATGTCATAATCAGACCACTTTTTTCCCTATGGGAGACCAACTAGGAACCTCAGGTGCCGTAAGCTTTTGTTTATTTCTTTTTTGCATTATGATGTCATAATCAGACCACTTTTTTCCCTATCCAGAAGCGTCTTGTCTTTTGTCGCAACCAGAGTTTGATATTCTACCAACATTAGCGAGATCGCATTCTCTTAATTTCCCTTACGGCCATACCAGTCTGAAAATGCCTGATCTCGTCAGATCTCGGAAGCCATCCAGACTCGGGCCTGGTTAGTACTTGTATGGGAGACCAACTAGGAACCTCAGGTGCCGTAAGCTTTTGTTTATTTCTTTTTTGCATTATGATGTCATAATCAGACCACTTTTTTCCCTATCCAGAAGCGTCTTGTCTTTTGTCGCAACCAGAGTTTGATATTCTACCAACATTAGTGAGATCGCATTCTCATAATTTCACTTACGGCCATACCAGTCTGAAAATGCCTGATCTCGTCAGATCTCGGAAGCCATCCAGACTCGGGCCTGTTTAGTACTTGTATGGGAGACCAACTAGGAACCTCAGGTGCCGTAAACTCTTGTTTATTTCTTTTTTGCATTATGATGTCATAATCAGACCACTTTTTTCCCTATCCAGAAGTGTCTTGTCTTTTGTCGCAACCAGAGTTTGATATTCTACCAACATTAGCGAGATCGCATTCTATTAATCTTACTTACGGCCATACCAGTCTGAAAATGCCTGATCTCGTCAGATCTCGGAAGCCATCCAGACTTGGGCCTGGTTAGTACTTGTATGGGAGACCAACTAGGAACCTCAGGTGCCGTAAGCTTTTGTTTATTTCTTTTTTGCATTATGATGTCATAATCAGACCACTTTTTTCCCTATCCAGAAGCGTCTTGTCTTTTGTCGCAACCAGAGTTTGATATTCTACCAACATTAGCGAGATCGCATTCTCTTAATTTCATTTACGGCCATACCAGTCTGAAAATGCCTGATCTCGTCAGATCTCGGAAGCTTTTGTTTATTTCTTTTTTGCATTATGATGTCATAATCAGACCACTTTTTTCCCTATGGGAGACCAACTAGGAACCTCAGGTGCCGTAAGCTTTACTCTGGTTGCGACAAAAGACAAGACGCTTCTGGATAGGGAAAAAAGTGGTCTGATTATGACATCATAATGCAAAAAAGAAATAAACAAAAGCTTACGGCACCTGAGGTTCCTAGTTGGTCTCCCATACAAGTACTAACCAGGCCTGAGTCTGGATGGCTTCCGAGATCTGACGAGAACAGGCATTTTCAGACTGGTATGGCCGTAATTGAAATTAAGAGAATGCGATCTCGCTAATGTTGGTAGAATATCAAACTCTGGTTGCGACAAAAGACAAGACGCTTCTGGATAGGGAAAAAGTGGTCTGATTATGACATCATAATGCAAAAAAGAAATAAACAAAAGCTTACGGCACCTGAGGTTCCCAGTTGCTCTCCCATACAAGTACTAACCAGGCCCGAGTCTGGATGGCTTCCGAGATCTGGCATTTTCAGACTGGTATGGCCGTAAGTGAAATTAAGAGAATGTGATCTCGCTAATGTTGGTAGAATATCAAACTCTGGTTGCGACAAAAGACAAGACGCTTCTGGATAGGGAAAAAAGTGGTCTGATTATGACATCATAATGCAAAAAAGAAATAAACAAAAGCTTACGGCACCTGAGGTTCCTAGTTGGTCTCCCATACAAGTACTAACCAGGCCCGAGTCTGGATGGCTTCCGAGATCTGACGAGATCAGGCATTTTCAGACTGTTATGGCCGTAAGTGAAATTAATGGAATGCGATCTCGCTAATGTTGGTAGAATATCAAACTCTGGTTGCGACAAAAGACAAGACGCTTCTGGATAGGGAAAAAAGTGGTCTGATTATGACATCATAATGCAAAAAAGAAATAAACAAAAGCTTACGGCACCTGAGGTTCCTAGTTGGTCTCCCATACAAGTACTAACCAGGCACGAGTCTGGATGGCTCCCGAGATCTGACGAGATCAGGCATTTTCAGACTGGTATGGCCGTAAGTGAAATTAAGAGAATGCGATCTCGCTAATGTTGGTAGAATATCAAACTCTGGTTGCGACAAAAGACAAGACGCTTCTGGATAGGGAAAAAAATGGTCTGATTATGACATCATAATGCAAAAAATAAATAAACAAAAGCTTACGGCACCTGAGGTTCCTAGTTGGTCTCCCATACAAGTACTAACCAGACCCGAGTCGGATGGCTTCCGAGATCTGACGAGATCAGGCATTTTCAGACTGGTATGGCCGTAAGTGAAATTAAGAGAATGCGATCTCGCTAATGTTGATAGAATATCAAACTCTGGTTGCGACAAAAGACAAGACGCTTCTGGATAGGGAAAAAAGTGGTCTGATTATGACATCATAATGCAAAAAAGAAATAAACAAAAGCTTACGGCACCTGAGGTTCCTAGTTGGTCTCCCATACAAGTACTAACCAGGCCCGAGTCTGAATGGCTTCCGAGATCTGACGAGATCAGGCATTTTCAGACTGGTATAGCCGTAAGTGAAATTCAGAGAATGCGATCTCGCTAATGTTGGTAGAATATCAAACTCTGGTTGCTACAAAAGACAAGACGCTTCTGGATAGGGAAAAAAGTGGTCTGATTATGACATCATAATGCAAAAAAGAAATAAACAAAAGCTTACGGCACCTGAGGTTCCTAGTTGGTCTCCCATAGGGAAAAAAGTGGTCTGATTATGACATCATAATGCAAAAAAGAAATAAACAAAAGCTTACGGCACCTGAGGTTCCTAGTTGGTCTCCCATACAAGTACTAACCAGGCCTGAGTCTGGATGGCTTCCGAGATCTGACGAGAACAGGCATTTTCAGACTGGTATGGCCGTAATTGAAATTAAGAGAATGCGATCTCGCTAATGTTGGTAGAATATCAAACTCTGGTTGCGACAAAAGACAAGACGCTTCTGGATAGGGAAAAAGTGGTCTGATTATGACATCATAATGCAAAAAAGAAATAAACAAAAGCTTACGGCACCTGAGGTTCCCAGTTGGTCTCCCATACAAGTACTAACCAGGCCCGAGTCTGGATGGCTTCCGAGATCTGATGAGATCAGGCATTTTCAGACTGGTATGGCCGTAAGTGAAATTAAGAGAATGTGATCTCGCTAATGTTGGTAGAATATCAAACTCTGGTTGCGACAAAAGACAAGACGCTTCTGGATAGGGAATAAAGTGGTCTGATTATGACATCATAATGCAAAAAAGAAATAAACAAAAGCTTACGGCACCTGAGGTTCCTATTTGGTCTCCCATAGGGAAAAAAGTGGTCTGATTATGACATCATAATACAAAAAAGAAATAAACAAAAGCTTACAGCACCTGAGGTTCCTAGTTGGTCTCCCATACAAGTACTAACCAGGCCCGAGTCTGGATGGCTTCCGAGATCTGATGAGATCAGGCATTTTCAGACTGGTATGGCCGTAAGTGAAATTAAGAGAATGCGATCTCGCTAATGTTGGTAGAATATCAAACTCTGGTTGCGACAAAAGACAAGACGCTTCTGGATAGGGAATAAAGTGGTCTGATTATGACATCATAATGCAAAAAAGAAATAAACAAAAGCTTACGGCACCTGAGGTTCCTAGTTGGTCTCCCATAGGGAAAAAAGTGGTCTGATTATGACATCATAATGCAAAAAAGAAATAAACAAAAGCTTACGGCACCTGAGGTTCCTAGTTGGTCTCCCATACAAGTACTAACCAGGCCCAAGTCTGGATGGCTTCCGAGATCTGACGAGATCAGGCATTTTCAGACTGGTATGGCCGTAAGTGAAATTAAGAGAATGCGATCTCGCTAATGTTGGTAGAATATCAAACTCTGGTTGCGACAAAAGACAAGACGCTTCTGGATAGGGAAAAAAGTGGTCTGATTATGACATCATAATGCAAAAAAGAAATAAACAAATGCATACGGCACCTGAGGTTCCTAGTTGGTCTCCCATACAAGTACTAACCAGGCCCGAGTCTGGATGGCTTCCGAGATCTCACATTTTCAGACTGGTATGGCCGTAAGTGAAATTAAGAGAATGCGATCTCGCTAATGTTGGTAGAATATCAAACTCTGGTTGCGACAAAAGACAAGACGCTTCTGGATAGGGAAAAAAGTGGTCTGATTATGACATCATAATGCAAAAAAGAAATAAACAAAAGCTTACGGCACCTGACGTTCCTAGTTGGTCTCCCATAGGGAAAAAAGTGGTCTGATTATGACATCATAATGCAAAAAAGAAATAAACAAAAGCTTACGGCACCTGAGGTTCCTAGTTGGTCTCCCATACAAGTACTAACCAGGCCTGAGTCTGGATGGCTTCCGAGATCTGACGAGAACAGGCATTTTCAGACTGGTATGGCCGTAATTGAAATTAAGAGAATGCGATCTCGCTAATGTTGGTAGAATATCAAACTCTGGTTGCGACAAAAGACAAGACGCTTCTGGATAGGGAAAAAGTGGTCTGATTATGACATCATAATGCAAAAAAGAAATAAACAAAAGCTTACGGCACCTGAGGTTCCCAGTTGCTCTCCCATACAAGTACTAACCAGGCCCGAGTCTGGATGGCTTCCGAGATCTGGCATTTTCAGACTGGTATGGCCGTAAGTGAAATTAAGAGAATGTGATCTCGCTAATGTTGGTAGAATATCAAACTCTGGTTGCGACAAAAGACAAGACGCTTCTGGATAGGGAAAAAAGTGGTCTGATTATGACATCATAATGCAAAAAAGAAATAAACAAAAGCTTACGGCACCTGAGGTTCCTAGTTGGTCTCCCATACAAGTACTAACCAGGCCCGAGTCTGGATGGCTTCCGAGATCTGATGAGATCAGGAATTTTCAGACTGGTATGGCCGTAAGTGAAACTATGCGAATGCGATCTCGCTAATGTTGGTAGAATATCAAACTCTGGTTGCGACAAAAGACAAGACGCTTCTGGATAGGGAAAAAAGTGGTCTGATTATGACATCATAATGCAAAAAAGAAATAAACAAAAGCTTACGGCACCTGAGGTTCCTAGTTGGTCTCCCATACAAGTACTAACCAGGCACGAGTCTGGATGGCTCCCGAGATCTGACGAGATCAGGCATTTTCAGACTGGTATGGCCGTAAGTGAAATTAAGAGAATGCGATCTCGCTAATGTTGGTAGAATATCAAACTCTGGTTGCGACAAAAGACAAGACGCTTCTGGATAGGGAAAAAAATGGTCTGATTATGACATCATAATGCAAAAAATAAATAAACAAAAGCTTACGGCACCTGAGGTTCCTAGTTGGTCTCCCATACAAGTACTAACCAGACCCGAGTCTGGATGGCTTCCGAGATCTGACGAGATCAGGCATTTTCAGACTGGTATGGCCGTAAGTGAAATTAAGAGAATGCGATCTCGCTAATGTTGATAGAATATCAAACTCTGGTTGCGACAAAAGACAAGACGCTTCTGGATAGGGAAAAAAGTGGTCTGATTATGACATCATAATGCAAAAAAGAAATAAACAAAAGCTTACGGCACCTGAGGTTCCTAGTTGGTCTCCCATACAAGTACTAACCAGGCCCGAGTCTGAATGGCTTCCGAGATCTGACGAGATCAGGCATTTTCAGACTGGTATAGCCGTAAGTGAAATTCAGAGAATGCGATCTCGCTAATGTTGGTAGAATATCAAACTCTGGTTGCTACAAAAGACAAGACGCTTCTGGATAGGGAAAAAAGTGGTCTGATTATGACATCATAATGCAAAAAAGAAATAAACAAAAGCTTACGGCACCTGAGGTTCCTAGTTGGTCTCCCAAACAAGTACTAACCAGGCCGAGTCTGAATGGCTTCCGAGATCTGACGAGATCAGGCATTTTCAGACTGGTATAGCCGTAAGTGAAATTAAGAGAATGCGATCTCGCTAATGTTGGTAGAATATCAAACTCTGGTTGCGACAAAAGACAAGACGCTTCTGGATAGGGAAAAAAGTGGTCTGATTATGACATCATAATGCAAAAAAGAAATAAACAAAAGCTTACAGCACCTGAGGTTCCTAGTTGGTCTTCCAAACAAGTACTAACCAGCCCCGAGTCTGGATGGCTTCCGAGATCTGGCATTTTCAGACTGGTATGGCTGTAAGTGAAATTAAGAGAATGCGATCTCGCTAATGTTGGTAGAATATCAAACTCTGGTTGCGACAAAAGACAAGACGCTTCTGGATAGGGAATAAAGTGGTCTGATTATGACATCATAATGCAAAAAAGAAATAAACAAAAGCTTACGGCACCTGAGGTTCCTAGTTGGTCTCCCATAGGGAAAAAAGTGGTCTGATTATGACATCATAATGCAAAAAAGAAATAAACAAAAGCTTACGGCACCTGAGGTTCCTAGTTGGTCTCCCATACAAGTACTAACCAGACCCGAGTCTGGATGGCTTCCGAGATCTGACGAGATCAGGCATTTTCAGACTGGTATGGCCGTAAGTGAAATTAAGAGAATGCGATCTCGCTAATGTTGATAGAATATCAAACTCTGGTTGCGACAAAAGACAAGACGCTTCTGGATAGGGAAAAAAGTGGTCTGATTATGACATCATAATGCAAAAAAGAAATAAACAAAAGCTTACGGCACCTGAGGTTCCTAGTTGGTCTCCCATACAAGTACTAACCAGGCCCGAGTCTGAATGGCTTCCGAGATCTGTCGAGATCAGGCATTTTCAGACTAGTATAGCCGTAAGTGAAATTCAGAGAATGCGATCTCGCTAATGTTGGTAGAATATCAAACTCTGGTTGCTACAAAAGACAAGACGCTTCTGGATAGGGAAAAAAGTGGTCTGATTATGACATCATAATGCAAAAAAGAAATAAACAAAAGCTTACGGCACCTGAGGTTCCTAGTTGGTCTCCCAAACAAGTACTAACCAGGCCGAGTCTGAATGGCTTCCGAGATCTGACGAGATCAGGCATTTTCAGACTGGTATAGCCGTAAGTGAAATTAAGAGAATGCGATCTCGCTAATGTTGGTAGAATATCAAACTCTGGTTGCGACAAAAGACAAGACGCTTCTGGATAGGGAATAAAGTGGTCTGATTATGACATCATAATGCAAAAAAGAAATAAACAAAAGCTTACGGCACCTGAGGTTCCTAGTTGGTCTCCCATAGGGAAAAAAGTGGTCTGATTATGACATCATAATGCAAAAAAGAAATAAACAAAAGCTTACGGCACCTGAGGTTCCTAGTTGGTCTCCCATACAAGTACTAACCAGACCCAAGTCTGGATGGCTTCCGAGATCTGACGAGATCAGGCATTTTCAGACTGGTATAGCCGTAAGTGAAATTAAGAGAATGCGATCTCGCTAATGTTGGTAGAATATCAAACTCTGGTTGCGACAAAAGACAAGACGCTTCTGGATAGGGAAAAAAGTGGTCTGATTATGACATCATAATGCAAAAAAGAAATAAACAAAAGCTTACGGCACCTGAGGTTCCTAGTTGGTCTCCCATACAAGTACTAACCAGGCCCGAGTCTGAATGGCTTCCGAGATCTGACGAGATCAGGCATTTTCAGACTGGTATAGCCGTAAGTGAAATTAAGAGAATGCGATCTCGCTAATGTTGGTAGAATATCAAACTCTGGTTGCTACAAAAGACAAGACGCTTCTGGATAGGGAAAAAAGTGGTCTGATTATGACATCATAATGCAAAAAAGAAATAAACAAAAGCTTACGGCACCTGAGGTTCCTAGTTGGTCTCCCATAGGGAAAAAAGTGGTCTGATTATGACATCATAATGCAAAAAAGAAATAAACAAAAGCTTACGACACCTGAGGTTCCTAGTTGGTCTCCCATACAAGTACTAACCAGGCCCGAGTCTGGATGGCTTCCGAGATCTGATGAGATCAGGCATTTTCAGACTGGTATGGCCGTAAGTGAAATTAAGAGAATGCGATCTCGCTAATGTTGGTAGAATATCAAACTCTGGTTGCGACAAAAGACAAGACGCTTCTGGATAGGGAAAAAAGTGGTCTGATTATGACATCATAATGCAAAAAAGAAATATACAAAAGCTTACGGCACCTGAGGTTCCTAGTTGGTCTCCCATACAAGTACTAACCAGGCCGAGTCTGAATGGCTTCCGAGATCTGACGAGATCAGGCATTTTCAGACTGGTATAGCCGTAAGTGAAATTAAGAGAATGCGATCTCGCTAATGTTGGTAGAATATCAAACTCTGGTTGCGACAAAAGACAAGACGCTTCTGGATAGGGAATAAAGTGGTCTGATTATGACATCATAATGCAAAAAAGAAATAAACAAAAGCTTACGGCACCTGAGGTTCCTAGTTGGTCTCCCATAGGGAAAAAAGTGGTCTGATTATGACATCATAATGCAAAAAAGAAATAAACAAAAGCTTACGACACCTGAGGTTCCTAGTTGGTCTCCCATACAAGTACTAACCAGGCCCGAGTCTGGATGGCTTCCGAGATCTGACGAGATCAGGCATTTTCAGACTGGTATAGCCGTAAGTGAAATTAAGAGAATGCGATCTCGCTAATGTTGGTAGAATATCAAACTCTGGTTGCGACAAAAGACAAGACGCTTCTGGATAGGGAAAAAAGTGGTCTGATTATGACATCATAATGCAAAAAAGAAATAAACAAAAGCTTACGGCACCTGAGGTTCCTAGTTGGTCTCCCATACAAGTACTAACCAGGCCCGAGTCTGGATGGCTTCCGAGATCTGACGAGATCAGGCAGTTTCAGACTATTATGGCCGTAAGTGAAATTAAGAGTATGCGATCTCGCTAATGTTGGTAGAATATCAAACTCTGGTTGCGACAAAAGACAAGACGCTTCTGGATAGGGAAAAAAGTGGTCTGATTATGACATCATAATGCAAAAAAGAAATAAACAAAAGCTTACGGCACCTGAGGTTCCTAGTTGGTCTCCCATACAAGTACTAACCAGACCCGAGTCTGGATGGCTTCCGAGATCTGACGAGATCAGGCATTTTCAGACTGGTATGGCCGTAAGTGAAATTAAGCGAATGCGATCTCGCTAATGTTGGTAGAATATCAAACTCTGGTTGCGACAAAAGACAAGATGCTTCTGGATAGGGAAAAAAGTGGTCTGATTATGACATCATAATGCAAAAAAGAAATAAACAAAAGCTTACGGCACCTGAGGTTCCTAGTTGGTCTCCCATACAAGTACTAACCAGGCCCGAGTCTGGATGGCTTCCGAGATCTGACATTTTCAGACTGGTATTGCCGTAAGTGAAATTAAGAGAATGCGATCTCGCTAATGTTGGTAGAATATCAAACTCTGGTTGCGACAAAAGACAAGACGCTTCTGGATAGGGAAAAAAGTGGTCTGATTATGACATCATAATGCAAAAAAGAAATAAACAAAAGCTTACGGCACCTGAGGTTCCTTGTTGGTCTCCCATACAAGTACTAACCAGACCCGAGTCTGGATGGCTTCCGAGATCTGACGAGATCAGACATTTTCAGACTGGTATGGCCATAAGTGAAATTAAGAGAATGCGATCTCGCTAATGTTGGTAGAATATCAAACTCTGGTTGCGACAAAAGACAAGACGCTTCTGGATAGGGAAAAAAGTGGTCTGATTATGACATCATAATGCAAAAAAGAAATAAACAAAAGCTTACGGCACCTGAGGTTCCTAGTTGGTCTCCCATACAAGTACTAACCAGGCCCGAGTCTGGATGGCTTCCGAGATCTGACGAGATCAGGCATTTTCAGACTGGTATGGCCGTAAGTAAAATTAAGAGAATGCGATCTCGCTAATGTTGGTAGAATATCAAACTCTGGTTGCGACAAAAGACAAGACGCTTCTGGATAGGGAAAAAAGTGGTCTGATTATGACATCATAATGCAAAAAAGAAATATACAAAAGCTTACGGCACCTGAGGTTCCTAGTTGGTCTCCCATACAAGTACTAACCAGGCCGAGTCTGAATGGCTTCCGAGATCTGACGAGATCAGGCATTTTCAGACTGGTATAGCCGTAAGTGAAATTAAGAGAATGCGATCTCGCTAATGTTGGTAGAATATCAAACTCTGGTTGCGACAAAAGACAAGACGCTTCTGGATAGGGAATAAAGTGGTCTGATTATGACATCATAATGCAAAAAAGAAATAAACAAAAGCTTACGGCACCTGAGGTTCCTAGTTGGTCTCCCATAGGGAAAAAAGTGGTCTGATTATGACATCATAATGCAAAAAAGAAATAAACAAAAGCTTACGACACCTGAGGTTCCTAGTTGGTCTCCCATACAAGTACTAACCAGGCCCGAGTCTGGATGGCTTCCGAGATCAGGCATTTTCAGACTGGTATAGCCGTAAGTGAAATTAAGAGAATGCGATCTCGCTAATGTTGGTAGAATATCAAACTCTGGTTGCGACAAAAGACAAGACGCTTCTGGATAGGGAAAAAAGTGGTCTGATTATGACATCATAATGCAAAAAAGAAATAAACAAAAGCTTACGGCACCTGAGGTTCCTAGTTGGTCTCCCATACAAGTACTAACCAGGCCCGAGTCTGGATGGCTTCCGAGATCTGACGAGATCAGGCAGTTTCAGACTGTTATGGCCGTAAGTGAAATTAAGAGAATGCGATCTCGCTAATGTTGGTAGAATATCAAACTCTGGTTGCGACAAAAGACAAGACGCTTCTGGATAGGGAAAAAAGTGGTCTGATTATGACATCATAATGCAAAAAAGAAATAAACAAAAGCTTACGGCACCTGAGGTTCCTAGTTGGTCTCCCATACAAGTACTAACCAGACCCGAGTCTGGATGGCTTCCGAGATCTGACGAGATCAGGCATTTTCAGACTGGTATGGCCGTAAGTGAAATTAAGAGAATGCGATCTCGCTAATGTTGGTAGAATATCAAACTCTGGTTGCGACAAAAGACAAGATGCTTCTGGATAGGGAAAAAAGTGGTCTGATTATGACATCATAATGCAAAAAAGAAATAAACAAAAGCTTACGGCACCTGAGGTTCCTAGTTGGTCTCCCATACAAGTACTAACCAGGCCCGAGTCTGGATGGCTTCCGAGATCTGACATTTTCAGACTGGTATTGCCGTAAGTGAAATTAAGAGAATGCGATCTCGCTAATGTTGGTAGAATATCAAACTCTGGTTGCGACAAAAGACAAGACGCTTCTGGATAGGGAAAAAAGTGGTCTGATTATGACATCATAATGCAAAAAAGAAATAAACAAAAGCTTACGGCACCTGAGGTTCCTTGTTGGTCTCCCATACAAGTACTAACCAGACCCGAGTCTGGATGGCTTCCGAGATCTGACGAGATCAGACATTTTCAGACTGGTATGGCCATAAGTGAAATTAAGAGAATGCGATCTCGCTAATGTTGGTAGAATATCAAACTCTGGTTGCGACAAAAGACAAGACGCTTCTGGATAGGGAAAAAAGTGGTCTGATTATGACATCATAATGCAAAAAAGAAATAAACAAAAGCTTACGGCACCTGAGGTTCCTAGTTGGTCTCCCATACAAGTACTAACCAGGCCCGAGTCTGGATGGTTTCCGAGATCTGATGAGATCAGGCATTTTCAGACTGGTATGGCCGTAAGTGAAATTAAGAGAATGCGATCTCGCTAATGTTGGTAGAATATCAAACTCTGGTTGCGACAAAAGACAAGACGCTTCTGGATAGGGAAAAAAGTGGTCTGATTATGACATCATAATGCAAAAAAGAAATGAACAAAAGCTTACGGCACTTGAGGTTCCTAGTTGGTCTCCCATACAAGTACTAACCAGGCCCGAGTCTGGATGGCTTCCGAGATCTGACGAGATCAGGCATTTTCAGACTGGTATAGCCGTAAATGAAATTAAGAGAATGCGATCTCGCTAATGTTGGTAGAATATCAAACTCTGGTTGCGACAAAAGACAAGACGCTTCTGGATAGGGAAAAAAGTGGTCTGATTATGACATCATAATGCAAAAAATAAATAAACAAAAGCTTACGGCACCTGAGGTTCCTAGTTGGTCTCCCAAACAAGTACTAACCAGGCCCGAGTCTGGATGGCTTCCGAGATCTGACGAGATCAGGCATTTTCAGACTGGTATGGCCGTAAGTGAAATTAAGAGAATGCGATCTCGCTAATGTTGGTAGAATATCAAACTCTGGTTGCGACAAAAGACAAGACGCTTCTGGATAGGGAATAAAGTGGTCTGATTATGACATCATAATGCAAAAAAGAAATAAACAAAAGCTTACGGCACCTGAGGTTCCTAGTTGGTCTCCCATAGGGAAAAAAGTGGTCTGATTATGACATCATAATGCAAAAAAGAAATAAACAAAAGCTTACGGCACCTGAGGTTCCTTGTTGGTCTCCCATACAAGTACTAACCAGACCCGAGTCTGGATGGCTTCCGAGATCTGACGAGATCAGACATTTTCAGACTGGTATGGCCATAAGTGAAATTAAGAGAATGCGATCTCGCTAATGTTGGTAGAATATCAAACTCTGGTTGCGACAAAAGACAAGACGCTTCTGGATAGGGAAAAAAGTGGTCTGATTATGACATCATAATGCAAAAAAGAAATAAACAAAAGCTTACGGCACCTGAGGTTCCTAGTTGGTCTCCCATACAAGTACTAACCAGGCCTGAGTCTGGATGGTTTCCGAGATCTGATGAGATCAGGCATTTTCAGACTGGTATGGCCGTAAGTGAAATTAAGAGAATGCGATCTCGCTAATGTTGGTAGAATATCAAACTCTGGTTGCGACAAAAGACAAGACGCTTCTGGATAGGGAAAAAAGTGGTCTGATTATGACATCATAATGCAAAAAAGAAATGAACAAAAGCTTACGGCACTTGAGGTTCCTAGTTGGTCTCCCATACAAGTACTAACCAGGCCCGAGTCTGGATGGCTTCCGAGATCTGACGAGATCAGGCATTTTCAGACTGGTATAGCCGTAAATGAAATTAAGAGAATGCGATCTCGCTAATGTTGGTAGAATATCAAACTCTGGTTGCGACAAAAGACAAGACGCTTCTGGATAGGGAAAAAAGTGGTCTGATTATGACATCATAATGCAAAAAATAAATAAACAAAAGCTTACGGCACCTGAGGTTCCTAGTTGGTCTCCCAAACAAGTACTAACCAGGCCCGAGTCTGGATGGCTTCCGAGATCTGACGAGATCAGGCATTTTCAGACTGGTATGGCCGTAAGTGAAATTAAGAGAATGCGATCTCGCTAATGTTGGTAGAATATCAAACTCTGGTTGCGACAAAAGACAAGACGCTTCTGGATAGGGAATAAAGTGGTCTGATTATGACATCATAATGCAAAAAAGAAATAAACAAAAGCTTACGGCACCTGAGGTTCCTAGTTGGTCTCCCATAGGGAAAAAAGTGGTCTGATTATGACATCATAATGCAAAAAAGAAATAAACAAAAGCTTACGGCACCTGAGGTTCCTAGTTGGTCTCCCATACAAGTACTAACCAGGCCCAAGTCTGGATGGCTGCCAAGATCTGACGAAATCAGGCATTTTCAGACTGGTATGGCCGTAAGTGAAATTAAGAGAATGCGATCTCGCTAATGTTGGTAGAATATCAAACTCTGGTTGCGACAAAAGACAAGACGCTTCTGGATAGGGAAAAAAGTGGTCTGATTATGACATCATAATGCAAAAAAGAAATAAACAAAAGCTTACGGCACCTGAGGTTCCTAGTTGGTCTCCCATACAAGTACTAACCAGGCCCGAGTCTGGATGGCTTCCGAGATCTGATGAGATCAGGTATTTTCAGACTGGTATGGCCGTAAGTGAAATTAAGAGAATGCGATCTCGCTAATGTTGGTAGAATATCAAACTCTGGTTGCGACAAAAGACAAGACGCTTCTGGATAGGGAAAAAAGTGGTCTGATTATGACATCATAATGCAAAAAAGAAATAAACAAAAGCTTACGGCACCTGAGGTTCCTAGTTGGTCTCCCATACAAGTACTAACCAGGCCCGAGTCTGGATGGCTTCCGAGATCTGACAAGATCAGGCATTTTCAGACTGGTATGGCCGTAAGTGAAATTACGAGAATGCGATCTCGCTAATGTTGGTAGAATATCAAACTCTGGTTGCGACAAAAGACAAGACGCTTCTGGATAGGGAAAAAAGTGGTCTGATTATGACATCATAATGCAAAAAAGAAATAAACAAAAGCTTACGGCACCTGAGGTTCCTAGTTGGTCTCCCATACAAGTACTAACCAGGCCCGAGTCTGGATGGCTCCCGAGATCTGACCAGATCACGCATTTTCTGACTGGCATGGCCGTAAGTGAAATTACGAGAATGCGATCTCGCTAATGTTGGTAGAATATCAAACTCTGGTTGCGACAAAAGACAAGACGCTTCTGGATAGGGAAAAAAGTGGTCTGATTATGACATCATAATGCAAAAAAGAAATAAACAAAAGCTTACGGCACCTGAGGTTCCTAGTTGGTCTCCCATACAAGTACTAACCAGGCCCGAGTCTGGATGGCTTCCGAGATCTGATGAGATCAGGCATTTTCAGACTGGTATGGCCGTAAGTGAAACTACGCGAATGCGATCTCGCTAATGTTGGTAGAATATCAAACTCTGGTTGCGACAAAAGACAAGACGCTTCTGGATAGGGAAAAAAGTGGTCTGATTATGACATCATAATGCAAAAAAGAAATAAACAAAAGCTTACGGCACCTGAGGTTCCTAGTTGGTCTCCCATACAAGTACTAACCAGGCCCGAGCCTGGATGGCTCCCGAGATCTGACGAGATCAGGCATTTTCAGACTGGTATGGCCGTAAGTGAAATTAAGAGAATGCGATCTCGCTAATGTTGGTAGAATATCAAACTCTGGTTGCGACAAAAGACAAGACGCTTCTGGATAGGGAAAAAAGTGGTCTGATTATGACATCATAATGCAAAAAAGAAATAAACAAAAGCTTACGGCACTTGAGGTTCCTAGTTGGTCTCCCATACAAGTACTAACCAGGCCCGAGTCTGGATGGCTTCCGAGATCTGGCATTTTCAGACTGGTATGGCCATAAGTGAAATTAAGAGAATGCGATCTCGCTAATGTTGGTAGAATATCAAACTCTGGTTGCGACAAAAGACAAGACGCTTCTGGATAGGGAAAAAAATGGTCTGATTATGACATCATAATGCAAAAAATAAATAAACAAAAGCTTACGGCACCTGAGGTTCCTAGTTGGTCTCCCATACAAGTACTAACCAGACCCGAGTCGGATGGCTTCCGAGATCTGACGAGATCAGGCATTTTCAGACTGGTATGGCCGTAAGTGAAATTAAGAGAATGCGATCTCGCTAATGTTGATAGAATATCAAACTCTGGTTGCGACAAAAGACAAGACGCTTCTGGATAGGGAAAAAAGTGGTCTGATTATGACATCATAATGCAAAAAAGAAATAAACAAAAGCTTACGGCATCTGAGGTTCCTAGTTGGTCTCCCATACAAGTACTAACCAGGCCCGAGTCTGAATGGCTTCCGAGATCTGGCATTTTCAGACTGGTATAGCCGTAAGTGAAATTAAGAGAATGCGATCTCGCTAATGTTGGTAGAATATCAAACTCTGGTTGCTACAAAAGACAAGACGCTTCTGGATAGGGAAAAAAGTGGTCTGATTATGACATCATAATGCAAAAAAGAAATAAACAAAAGCTTACGGCACCTGAGGTTCCTAGTTGGTCTCCCATACGGAAAAAAGTGGTCTGATTATGACATCATAATGCAAAAAAGAAATAAACAAAAGCTTACGGCACCTGAGGTTCCTAGTTGGTCACCCATACAAGTACTAACCAGGCCCGAGTCTGGATGGCTTCCGAGATCTGATGAGATCAGGCATTTTCAGACTGGTATGGCCGTAAGTGAAATTAAGAGAATGCGATCTCGCTAATGTTGGTAGAATATCAAACTCTGGTTGCGACAAAAGACAAGACGCTTCTGGATAGGGAAAAAAGTGGTCTGATTATGACATCATAATGCAAAAAAGAAATAAACAAAAGCTTACGGCACCTGAGGTTCCTAGTTGGTCTCCCATACAAGTACTAACCAGGCCCGAGTCTGAATGGCTTCCGAGATCTGACGAGATCAGGCATTTTCAGACTGGTATGGCCGTAAGTGAAATTAAGAGAATGCGATCTCGCTAATGTTGGTAGAATATCAAACTCTGGTTGCGACAAAAGACAAGACGCTTCTGGATAGGGAATAAAGTGGTCTGATTATGACATCATAATGCAAAAAAGAAATAAACAAAAGCTTACGGCACCTGAGGTTCCTAGTTGGTCTCCCATAGGGAAAAAAGTGGTCTGATTATGACATCATAATGCAAAAAAGAAATAAAGAAAAGCTTACGGCACCTGAGGTTCCTAGTTGGTCTCCCATACAAGTACTAACCAGGCCCAAGTCTGGATGGCTTCCGAGATCTGACGAGATCAGGCATTTTCAGACTGGTATAGCCGTAAGTGAAATTAAGAGAATGCGATCTCGCTAATGTTGGTAGAATATCAAACTCTGGTTGCGACAAAAGACAAGACGCTTCTGGATAGGGAAAAAAGTGGTCTGATTATGACATCATAATGCAAAAAAGAAATAAACAAAAGCTTACGGCACCTGAGGTTCCTAGTTGGTCTCCCATACAAGTACTAACCAGGCCCGAGTCTGGATGGCTTCCGAGATCTGACGAGATCAGGCATTTTCAGACTGTTATGGCCGTAAGTGAAATTAAGGGAATGCGATCTCGCTAATGTTGGTAGAATATCAAACTCTGGTTGCGACAAAAGACAAGACGCTTCTGGATAGGGAAAAAAGTGGTCTGATTATGACATCATAATGCAAAAAAGAAATAAACAAAAGCTTACGGCACCTGAGGTTCCTAGTTGGTCTCCCATACAAGTACTAACCAGACCCGAGTCTGGATGGCTTCCGAGATCTGACGAGATCAGGCATTTTCAGACTGGTATGGCCGTAAGTGAAATTAAGAGAATGCGATCTCGCTAATGTTGGTAGAATATCAAACTCTGGTTGCGACAAAAGACAAGACGCTTCTGGATAGGGAAAAAAGTGGTCTGATTATGACATCATAATGCAAAAAAGAAATAAACAAAAGCTTACGGCACCTGAGGTTCCTAGTTGGTCTCCCATACAAGTACTAACCAGGCCCGAGTCTGGATGGCTTCCGAGATCTGACAAGATCAGGCATTTTCAGACTGGTATGGCCGTAAGTGAAATTACGAGAATGCGATCTCGCTAATGTTGGTAGAATATCAAACTCTGGTTGCGACAAAAGACAAGACGCTTCTGGATAGGGAAAAAAGTGGTCTGATTATGACATCATAATGCAAAAAAGAAATAAACAAAAGCTTACGGCACCTGAGGTTCCTAGTTGGTCTCCCATACAAGTACTAACCAGGCCCGAGTCTGGATGGCTCCCGAGATCTGACCAGATCACGCATTTTCTGACTGGTATGGCCGTAAGTGAAATTACGAGAATGCGATCTCGCTAATGTTGGTAGAATATCAAACTCTGGTTGCGATAAAAGACAAGACGCTTCTGGATAGGGAAAAAAGTGGTCTGATTATGACATCATAATGCAAAAAAGAAATAAACAAAAGCTTACGGCACCTGAGGTTCCTAGTTGGTCTCCCATACAAGTACTAACCAGGCCCGAGTCTGGATGGCTTCCGAGATCTGATGAGATCAGGCATTTTCAGACTGGTATGGCCGTAAGTGAAACTACGCGAATGCGATCTCGCTAATGTTGGTAGAATATCAAACTCTGGTTGCGACAAAAGACAAGACGCTTCTGGATAGGGAAAAAAGTGGTCTGATTATGACATCATAATGCAAAAAAGAAATAAACAAAAGCTTACGGCACCTGAGGTTCCTAGTTGGTCTCCCATACAAGTACTAACCAGGCCCGAGCCTGGATGGCTCCCGAGATCTGGCATTTTCAGACTGGTATGGCCGTAAGTGAAATTAAGAGAATGCGATCTCGCTAATGTTGGTAGAATATCAAACTCTGGTTGCGACAAAAGACAAGACGCTTCTGGATAGGGAAAAAAGTGGTCTGATTATGACATCATAATGTAAAAAAGAAATAAACAAAAGCTTACGGCACTTGAGGTTCCTAGTTGGTCTCCCATACAAGTACTAACCAGGCCCGAGTCTGGATGGCTTTCGAGATCTGGCATTTTCAGACTGGTATGGCCATAAGTGAAATTAAGAGAATGCGATCTCGCTAATGTTGGTAGAATATCACACTCTGGTTGCGACAAAAGACAAGACGCTTCTGGATAGGGAAAAAAATGGTCTGATTATGACATCATAATGCAAAAAATAAATAAACAAAAGCTTACGGCACCTGAGGTTCCTAGTTGGTCTCCCATACAAGTACTAACCAGACCCGAGTCGGATGGCTTCCGAGATCTGACGAGATCAGGCATTTTCAGACTGGTATGGCCGTAAGTAAAATTAAGAGAATGCGATCTCGCTAATGTTGATAGAATATCAAACTCTGGTTGCGACAAAAGACAAGACGCTTCTGGATAGGGAAAAAAGTGGTCTGATTATGACATCATAATGCAAAAAATAAATAAACAAAAGCTTACGGCACCTGAGGTTCCTAGTTGGTCTCCCATACAAGTACTAACCAGGCCCGAGTCTGAATGGCTTCCGAGATCTGGCATTTTCAGACTGGTATAGCCGTAAGTGAAATTAAGAGAATGCGATCTCGCTAATGTTGGTAGAATATCAAACTCTGGTTGCTACAAAAGACAAGACGCTTCTGGATAGGGAAAAAAGTGGTCTGATTATGACATCATAATGCAAAAAATAAATAAACAAAAGCTTACGGCACCTGAGGTTCCTAGTTGGTCTCCCATAGGGAAAAAAGTGGTCTGATTATGACATCATAATGCAAAAAAGAAATAAACAAAAGCTTACGGCACCTGAGGTTCCTAGTTGGTCTCCCATACAAGTACTAACCAGGCCCGAGTCTGGATGGCTTCCGAGATCTGATGAGATCAGGCATTTTCAGACTGGTATGGCCGTAAGTGAAATTAAGAGAATGCGATCTCGCTAATGTTGGTAGAATATCAAACTCTGGTTGCGACAAAAGACAAGACGCTTCTGGATAGGGAAAAAAGTGGTCTGATTATGACATCATAATGCAAAAAAGAAATAAACAAAAGCTTACGGCACCTGAGGTTCCTAGTTGGTCTCCCATACAAGTACTAACCAGGCCCGAGTCTGAATGGCTTCCGAGATCTGACGAGATCAGGCATTTTCAGACTGGTATGGCCGTAAGTGAAATTAAGAGAATGCGATCTCGCTAATGTTGGTAGAATATCAAACTCTGGTTGCGACAAAAGACAAGACGCTTCTGGATAGGGAATAAAGTGGTCTGATTATGACATCATAATGCAAAAAAGAAATAAACAAAAGCTTACGGCACCTGAGGTTCCTAGTTGGTCTCCCATAGGGAAAAAAGTGGTCTGATTATGACATCATAATGCAAAAAAGAAATAAAGAAAAGCTTACGGCACCTGAGGTTCCTAGTTGGTCTCCCATACAAGTACTAACCAGGCCCAAGTCTGGATGGCTTCCGAGATCTGACGAGATCAGGCATTTTCAGACTGGTATAGCCGTAAGTGAAATTAAGAGAATGCGATCTCGCTAATGTTGGTAGAATATCAAACTCTGGTTGCGACAAAAGACAAGACGCTTCTGGATAGGGAAAAAAGTGGTCTGATTATGACATCATAATGCAAAAAAGAAATAAACAAAAGCTTACGGCACCTGAGGTTCCTAGTTGGTCTCCCATACAAGTACTAACCAGGCCCGAGTCTGGATGGCTTCCGAGATCTGACGAGATCAGGCATTTTCAGACTGTTATGGCCGTAAGTGAAATTAAGGGAATGCGATCTCGCTAATGTTGGTAGAATATCAAACTCTGGTTGCGACAAAAGACAAGACGCTTCTGGATAGGGAAAAAAGTGGTCTGATTATGACATCATAATGCAAAAAAGAAATAAACAAAAGCTTACGGCACCTGAGGTTCCTAGTTGGTCTCCCATACAAGTACTAACCAGACCCGAGTCTGGATGGCTTCCGAGATCTGACGAGATCAGGCATTTTCAGACTGGTATGGCCGTAAGTGAAATTAAGAGAATGCGATCTCGCTAATGTTGGTAGAATATCAAACTCTGGTTGCGACAAAAGACAAGACGCTTCTGGATAGGGAAAAAAGTGGTCTGATTATGACATCATAATGCAAAAAAGAAATAAACAAAAGCTTACGGCACCTGAGGTTCCTAGTTGGTCTCCCATACAAGTACTAACCAGGCCCGAGTCTGGATGGCTTCCGAGATCTGACAAGATCAGGCATTTTCAGACTGGTATGGCCGTAAGTGAAATTACGAGAATGCGATCTCGCTAATGTTGGTAGAATATCAAACTCTGGTTGCGACAAAAGACAAGACGCTTCTGGATAGGGAAAAAAGTGGTCTGATTATGACATCATAATGCAAAAAAGAAATAAACAAAAGCTTACGGCACCTGAGGTTCCTAGTTGGTCTCCCATACAAGTACTAACCAGGCCCGAGTCTGGATGGCTCCCGAGATCTGACCAGATCACGCATTTTCTGACTGGTATGGCCGTAAGTGAAATTACGAGAATGCGATCTCGCTAATGTTGGTAGAATATCAAACTCTGGTTGCGATAAAAGACAAGACGCTTCTGGATAGGGAAAAAAGTGGTCTGATTATGACATCATAATGCAAAAAAGAAATAAACAAAAGCTTACGGCACCTGAGGTTCCTAGTTGGTCTCCCATACAAGTACTAACCAGGCCCGAGTCTGGATGACTTCCGAGATCTGATGAGATCAGGCATTTTCAGACTGGTATGGCCGTAAGTGAAACTACGCGAATGCGATCTCGCTAATGTTGGTAGAATATCAAACTCTGGTTGCGACAAAAGACAAGACGCTTCTGGATAGGGAAAAAAGTGGTCTGATTATGACATCATAATGCAAAAAAGAAATAAACAAAAGCTTACGGCACCTGAGGTTCCTAGTTGGTCTCCCATACAAGTACTAACCAGGCCCGAGCCTGGATGGCTCCCGAGATCTGGCATTTTCAGACTGGTATGGCCGTAAGTGAAATTAAGAGAATGCGATCTCGCTAATGTTGGTAGAATATCAAACTCTGGTTGCGACAAAAGACAAGACGCTTCTGGATAGGGAAAAAAGTGGTCTGATTATGACATCATAATGTAAAAAAGAAATAAACAAAAGCTTACGGCACTTGAGGTTCCTAGTTGGTCTCCCATACAAGTACTAACCAGGCCCGAGTCTGGATGGCTTTCGAGATCTGGCATTTTCAGACTGGTATGGCCATAAGTGAAATTAAGAGAATGCGATCTCGCTAATGTTGGTAGAATATCACACTCTGGTTGCGACAAAAGACAAGACGCTTCTGGATAGGGAAAAAAATGGTCTGATTATGACATCATAATGCAAAAAATAAATAAACAAAAGCTTACGGCACCTGAGGTTCCTAGTTGGTCTCCCATACAAGTACTAACCAGACCCGAGTCGGATGGCTTCCGAGATCTGACGAGATCAGGCATTTTCAGACTGGTATGGCCGTAAGTAAAATTAAGAGAATGCGATCTCGCTAATGTTGATAGAATATCAAACTCTGGTTGCGACAAAAGACAAGACGCTTCTGGATAGGGAAAAAAGTGGTCTGATTATGACATCATAATGCAAAAAATAAATAAACAAAAGCTTACGGCACCTGAGGTTCCTAGTTGGTCTCCCATACAAGTACTAACCAGGCCCGAGTCTGAATGGCTTCCGAGATCTGGCATTTTCAGACTGGTATAGCCGTAAGTGAAATTAAGAGAATGCGATCTCGCTAATGTTGGTAGAATATCAAACTCTGGTTGCTACAAAAGACAAGACGCTTCTGGATAGGGAAAAAAGTGGTCTGATTATGACATCATAATGCAAAAAATAAATAAACAAAAGCTTACGGCACCTGAGGTTCCTAGTTGGTCTCCCATAGGGAAAAAAGTGGTCTGATTATGACATCATAATGCAAAAAAGAAATAAACAAAAGCTTACGGCACCTGAGGTTCCTAGTTGGTCTCCCATACAAGTACTAACCAGGCCCGAGTCTGGATGGCTTCCGAGATCTGATGAGATCAGGCATTTTCAGACTGGTATGGCCGTAAGTGAAATTAAGAGAATGCGATCTCGCTAATGTTGGTAGAATATCAAACTCTGGTTGCGACAAAAGACAAGACGCTTCTGGATAGGGAAAAAAGTGGTCTGATTATGACATCATAATGCAAAAAAGAAATAAACAAAAGCTTACGGCACCTGAGGTTCCTAGTTGGTCTCCCATACAAGTACTAACCAGGCCCGAGTCTGAATGGCTTCCGAGATCTGACGAGATCAGGCATTTTCAGACTGGTATGGCCGTAAGTGAAATTAAGAGAATGCGATCTCGCTAATGTTGGTAGAATATCAAACTCTGGTTGCGACAAAAGACAAGACGCTTCTGGATAGGGAATAAAGTGGTCTGATTATGACATCATAATGCAAAAAAGAAATAAACAAAAGCTTACGGCACCTGAGGTTCCTAGTTGGTCTCCCATAGGGAAAAAAGTGGTCTGATTATGACATCATAATGCAAAAAAGAAATAAACAAAAGCTTACGGCACCTGAGGTTCCTAGTTGGTCTCCCATACAAGTACTAACCAGGCCCAAGTCTGGATGGCTTCCGAGATCTGACGAGATCAGGCATTTTCAGACTGGTATAGCCGTAAGTGAAATTAAGAGAATGCGATCTCGCTAATGTTGGTAGAATATCAAACTCTGGTTGCGACAAAAGACAAGACGCTTCTGGATAGGGAAAAAAGTGGTCTGATTATGACATCATAATGCAAAAAAGAAATAAACAAAAGCTTACGGCACCTGAGGTTCCTAGTTGGTCTCCCATACAAGTACTAACCAGGCCCGAGTCTGGATGGCTTCCGAGATCTGACGAGATCAGGCATTTTCAGACTGTTATGGCCGTAAGTGAAATTAATGGAATGCGATCTCGCTAATGTTGGTAGAATATCAAACTCTGGTTGCGACAAAAGACAAGACGCTTCTGGATAGGGAAAAAAGTGGTCTGATTATGACATCATAATGCAAAAAAGAAATAAACAAAAGCTTACGGCACCTGAGGTTCCTAGTTGGTCTCCCATACAAGTACTAACCAGACCCGAGTCTGGATGGCTTCCGAGATCTGACGAGATCAGGCATTTTCAGACTGGTATGGCCGTAAGTGAAATTAAGAGAATGCGATCTCGCTAATGTTGGTAGAATATCAAACTCTGGTTGCGACAAAAGACAAGATGCTTCTGGATAGGGAAAAAAGTGGTCTGATTATGACATCATAATGCAAAAAAGAAATAAACAAAAGCTTACGGCACCTGAGGTTCCTAGTTGGTCTCCCATACAAGTACTAACCAGGCCCGAGTCTGGATGACTTCCGAGATCTGACATTTTCAGACTGGTATGGCCGTAAGTGAAATTAAGAGAATGCGATCTCGCTAATGTTGGTAGAATATCAAACTCTGGTTGCGACAAAAGACAAGACGCTTCTGGATAGGGAAAAAAGTGGTCTGATTATGACATCATAATGCAAAAAAGAAATAAACAAAAGCTTACGGCACCTGAGGTTCCTTGTTGGTCTCCCATACAAGTACTAACCAGACCCGAGTCTGGATGGCTTCCGAGATCTGACGAGATCAGACATTTTCAGACTGGTATGGCCATAAGTGAAATAAAGAGAATGCGATCTCGCTAATGTTGGTAGAATATCAAACTCTGGTTGCGACAAAAGACAAGACGCTTCTGGATAGGGAAAAAAGTGGTCTGATTATGACATCATAATGCAAAAAAGAAATAAATAAAAGCTTACGGCACCTGAGGTTCCTAGTTGGTCTCCCATACAAGTACTAACCAGGCCCGAGTCTGGATGGTTTCCGAGATCTGATGAGATCAGGCATTTTCAGACTGGTATGGCCGTAAGTGAAATTAAGAGAATGCGATCTCGCTAATGTTGGTAGAATATCAAACTCTGGTTGCGACAAAAGACAAGACGCTTCTGGATAGGGAAAAAAGTGGTCTGATTATGACATCATAATGCAAAAAAGAAATGAACAAAAGCTTACGGCACTTGAGGTTCCTAGTTAGTCTCCCATACAAGTACTAACCAGGCCCGAGTCTGGATGACTTCCGAGATCTGACGAGATCAGGCATTTTCAGACTGGTATATCCGTAAATGAAATTAAGAGAATGCGATCTCACTAATGTTGGTAGAATATCAAACTCTGGTTGCGACAAAAGACAAGACGCTTCTGGATAGGGAAAAAAGTGGTCTGATTATGACATCATAATGCAAAAAAGAAATAAACAAAAGCTTACGTCACCTGAGGTTCCTAGTTGGTCTCCCAAACAAGTACTAACCAGGCCCGAGTCTGGATAGCTTCCGAGATCTGACGAGATCAGGCATTTTCAGACTGGTATGGCCGTAATTGAAATTAAGAGAATGCGATCTCGCTAATGTTGGTAGAATATCAAACTCTGGTTGCGACAAAAGACAAGACGCTTCTGGATAGGGAATAAAGTGGTCTGATTATGACATCATAATGCAAAAAAGAAATAAACAAAAGCTTACGGCACCTGAGGTTCCTAGTTGGTCTCCCATAGGGAAAAAAGTGGTCTGATTATGACATCATAATGCAAAAAAGAAATAAACAAAAGCTTACGGCACCTGAGGTTCCTAGTTGGTCTCCCATACAAGTACTAACCAGGCCCAAGTCTGGATGGCTTCTGAGATCTGACGAGATCAGGCATTTTCAGACTGGTATGGCCGTAAGTGAAATTAAGAGAATGCGATCTCGCTAATGTTGGTAGAATATCAAACTCTGGTTGCGACAAAAGACAAGACGCTTCTGGATAGGGAAAAAAGTGGTCTGATTATGACATCATAATGCAAAAAAGAAATAAACAAAAGCTTACGGCATCTGAGGTTCCTAGTTGGTCTCCCATACAAGTACTAACCAGGCCCGAGTCTGAATGGCTTCCGAGATCTGGCATTTTCAGACTGGTATAGCCGTAAGTGAAATTAAGAGAATGCGATCTCGCTAATGTTGGTAGAATATCAAACTCTGGTTGCTACAAAAGACAAGACGCTTCTGGATAGGGAAAAAAGTGGTCTGATTATGACATCATAATGCAAAAAAGAAATAAACAAAAGCTTACGGCACCTGAGGTTCCTAGTTGGTCTCCCATAGGGAAAAAAGTGGTCTGATTATGACATCATAATGCAAAAAAGAAATAAACAAAAGCTTACGGCACCTGAGGTTCCTAGTTGGTCACCCATACAAGTACTAACCAGGCCCGAGTCTGGATGGCTTCCGAGATCTGATGAGATCAGGCATTTTCAGACTGGTATGGCCGTAAGTGAAATTAAGAGAATGCGATCTCGCTAATGTTGGTAGAATATCAAACTCTGGTTGCGACAAAAGACAAGACGCTTCTGGATAGGGAAAAAAGTGGTCTGATTATGACATCATAATGCAAAAAAGAAATAAACAAAAGCTTACGGCACCTGAGGTTCCTAGTTGGTCTCCCATACAAGTACTAACCAGGCCCGTGTCTGAATGGCTTCCGAGATCTGACGAGATCAGGCATTTTCAGACTGGTATGGCCGTAAGTGAAATTAAGAGAATGCGATCTCGCTAATGTTGGTAGAATATCAAACTCTGGTTGCGACAAAAGACAAGACGCTTCTGGATAGGGAATAAAGTGGTCTGATTATGACATCATAATGCAAAAAAGAAATAAACAAAAGCTTACGGCACCTGAGGTTCCTAGTTGGTCTCCCATAGGGAAAAAAGTGGTCTGATTATGACATCATAATGCAAAAAAGAAATAAAGAAAAGCTTACGGCACCTGAGGTTCCTAGTTGGTCTCCCATACAAGTACTAACCAGGCCCAAGTCTGGATGGCTTCCGAGATCTGACGAGATCAGGCATTTTCAGACTGGTATAGCCGTAAGTGAAATTAAGAGAATGCGATCTCGCTAATGTTGGTAGAATATCAAACTCTGGTTGCGACAAAAGACAAGACGCTTCTGGATAGGGAAAAAAGTGGTCTGATTATGACATCATAATGCAAAAAAGAAATAAACAAAAGCTTACGGCACCTGAGGTTCCTAGTTGGTCTCCCATACAAGTACTAACCAGGCCCGAGTCTGGATGGCTTCCGAGATCTGACGAGATCAGGCATTTTCAGACTGTTATGGCCGTAAGTGAAATTAAGGGAATGCGATCTCGCTAATGTTGGTAGAATATCAAACTCTGGTTGCGACAAAAGACAAGACGCTTCTGGATAGGGAAAAAAGTGGTCTGATTATGACATCATAATGCAAAAAAGAAATAAACAAAAGCTTACGGCACCTGAGGTTCCTAGTTGGTCTCCCATACAAGTACTAACCAGACCCGAGTCTGGATGGCTTCCGAGATCTGACGAGATCAGGCATTTTCAGACTGGTATGGCCGTAAGTGAAATTAAGAGAATGCGATCTCGCTAATGTTGGTAGAATATCAAACTCTGGTTGCGACAAAAGACAAGACGCTTCTGGATAGGGAAAAAAGTGGTCTGATTATGACATCATAATGCAAAAAAGAAATAAACAAAAGCTTACGGCACCTGAGGTTCCTAGTTGGTCTCCCATACAAGTACTAACCAGGCCCGAGTCTGGATGGCTTCCGAGATCTGACAAGATCAGGCATTTTCAGACTGGTATGGCCGTAAGTGAAATTACGAGAATGCGATCTCGCTAATGTTGGTAGAATATCAAACTCTGGTTGCGACAAAAGACAAGACGCTTCTGGATAGGGAAAAAAGTGGTCTGATTATGACATCATAATGCAAAAAAGAAATAAACAAAAGCTTACGGCACCTGAGGTTCCTAGTTGGTCTCCCATACAAGTACTAACCAGGCCCGAGTCTGGATGGCTCCCGAGATCTGACCAGATCACGCATTTTCTGACTGGTATGGCCGTAAGTGAAATTACGAGAATGCGATCTCGCTAATGTTGGTAGAATATCAAACTCTGGTTGCGATAAAAGACAAGACGCTTCTGGATAGGGAAAAAAGTGGTCTGATTATGACATCATAATGCAAAAAAGAAATAAACAAAAGCTTACGGCACCTGAGGTTCCTAGTTGGTCTCCCATACAAGTACTAACCAGGCCCGAGTCTGGATGGCTTCCGAGATCTGATGAGATCAGGCATTTTCAGACTGGTATGGCCGTAAGTGAAACTACGCGAATGCGATCTCGCTAATGTTGGTAGAATATCAAACTCTGGTTGCGACAAAAGACAAGACGCTTCTGGATAGGGAAAAAAGTGGTCTGATTATGACATCATAATGCAAAAAAGAAATAAACAAAAGCTTACGGCACCTGAGGTTCCTAGTTGGTCTCCCATACAAGTACTAACCAGGCCCGAGCCTGGATGGCTCCCGAGATCTGGCATTTTCAGACTGGTATGGCCGTAAGTGAAATTAAGAGAATGCGATCTCGCTAATGTTGGTAGAATATCAAACTCTGGTTGCGACAAAAGACAAGACGCTTCTGGATAGGGAAAAAAGTGGTCTGATTATGACATCATAATGTAAAAAAGAAATAAACAAAAGCTTACGGCACTTGAGGTTCCTAGTTGGTCTCCCATACAAGTACTAACCAGGCCCGAGTCTGGATGGCTTTCGAGATCTGGCATTTTCAGACTGGTATGGCCATAAGTGAAATTAAGAGAATGCGATCTCGCTAATGTTGGTAGAATATCACACTCTGGTTGCGACAAAAGACAAGACGCTTCTGGATAGGGAAAAAAATGGTCTGATTATGACATCATAATGCAAAAAATAAATAAACAAAAGCTTACGGCACCTGAGGTTCCTAGTTGGTCTCCCATACAAGTACTAACCAGACCCGAGTCGGATGGCTTCCGAGATCTGACGAGATCAGGCATTTTCAGACTGGTATGGCCGTAAGTAAAATTAAGAGAATGCGATCTCGCTAATGTTGATAGAATATCAAACTCTGGTTGCGACAAAAGACAAGACGCTTCTGGATAGGGAAAAAAGTGGTCTGATTATGACATCATAATGCAAAAAATAAATAAACAAAAGCTTACGGCACCTGAGGTTCCTAGTTGGTCTCCCATACAAGTACTAACCAGGCCCGAGTCTGAATGGCTTCCGAGATCTGGCATTTTCAGACTGGTATAGCCGTAAGTGAAATTAAGAGAATGCGATCTCGCTAATGTTGGTAGAATATCAAACTCTGGTTGCTACAAAAGACAAGACGCTTCTGGATAGGGAAAAAAGTGGTCTGATTATGACATCATAATGCAAAAAATAAATAAACAAAAGCTTACGGCACCTGAGGTTCCTAGTTGGTCTCCCATAGGGAAAAAAGTGGTCTGATTATGACATCATAATGCAAAAAAGAAATAAACAAAAGCTTACGGCACCTGAGGTTCCTAGTTGGTCTCCCATACAAGTACTAACCAGGCCCGAGTCTGGATGGCTTCCGAGATCTGATGAGATCAGGCATTTTCAGACTGGTATGGCCGTAAGTGAAATTAAGAGAATGCGATCTCGCTAATGTTGGTAGAATATCAAACTCTGGTTGCGACAAAAGACAAGACGCTTCTGGATAGGGAAAAAAGTGGTCTGATTATGACATCATAATGCAAAAAAGAAATAAACAAAAGCTTACGGCACCTGAGGTTCCTAGTTGGTCTCCCATACAAGTACTAACCAGGCCCGAGTCTGAATGGCTTCCGAGATCTGACGAGATCAGGCATTTTCAGACTGGTATGGCCGTAAGTGAAATTAAGAGAATGCGATCTCGCTAATGTTGGTAGAATATCAAACTCTGGTTGCGACAAAAGACAAGACGCTTCTGGATAGGGAATAAAGTGGTCTGATTATGACATCATAATGCAAAAAAGAAATAAACAAAAGCTTACGGCACCTGAGGTTCCTAGTTGGTCTCCCATAGGGAAAAAAGTGGTCTGATTATGACATCATAATGCAAAAAAGAAATAAACAAAAGCTTACGGCACCTGAGGTTCCTAGTTGGTCTCCCATACAAGTACTAACCAGGCCCAAGTCTGGATGGCTTCCGAGATCTGACGAAATCAGGCATTTTCAGACTGGTATAGCCGTAAGTGAAATTAAGAGAATGCGATCTCGCTAATGTTGGTAGAATATCAAACTCTGGTTGCGACAAAAGACAAGACGCTTCTGGATAGGGAAAAAAGTGGTCTGATTATGACATCATAATGCAAAAAAGAAATAAACAAAAGCTTACGGCACCTGAGGTTCCTAGTTGGTCTCCCATACAAGTACTAACCAGGCCCGAGTCTGGATGGCTTCCGAGATCTGACGAGATCAGGCATTTTCAGACTGTTATGGCCGTAAGTGAAATTAATGGAATGCGATCTCGCTAATGTTGGTAGAATATCAAACTCTGGTTGCGACAAAAGACAAGACGCTTCTGGATAGGGAAAAAAGTGGTCTGATTATGACATCATAATGCAAAAAAGAAATAAACAAAAGCTTACGGCACCTGAGGTTCCTAGTTGGTCTCCCATACAAGTACTAACCAGACCCGAGTCTGGATGGCTTCCGAGATCTGACGAGATCAGGCATTTTCAGACTGGTATGGCCGTAAGTGAAATTAAGAGAATGCGATCTCGCTAATGTTGGTAGAATATCAAACTCTGGTTGCGACAAAAGACAAGATGCTTCTGGATAGGGAAAAAAGTGGTCTGATTATGACATCATAATGCAAAAAAGAAATAAACAAAAGCTTACGGCACCTGAGGTTCCTAGTTGGTCTCCCATACAAGTACTAACCAGGCCCGAGTCTGGATGACTTCCGAGATCTGACATTTTCAGACTGGTATGGCCGTAAGTGAAATTAAGAGAATGCGATCTCGCTAATGTTGGTAGAATATCAAACTCTGGTTGCGACAAAAGACAAGACGCTTCTGGATAGGGAAAAAAGTGGTCTGATTATGACATCATAATGCAAAAAAGAAATAAACAAAAGCTTACGGCACCTGAGGTTCCTTGTTGGTCTCCCATACAAGTACTAACCAGACCCGAGTCTGGATGGCTTCCGAGATCTGACGAGATCAGACATTTTCAGACTGGTATGGCCATAAGTGAAATAAAGAGAATGCGATCTCGCTAATGTTGGTAGAATATCAAACTCTGGTTGCGACAAAAGACAAGACGCTTCTGGATAGGGAAAAAAGTGGTCTGATTATGACATCATAATGCAAAAAAGAAATAAATAAAAGCTTACGGCACCTGAGGTTCCTAGTTGGTCTCCCATACAAGTACTAACCAGGCCCGAGTCTGGATGGTTTCCGAGATCTGATGAGATCAGGCATTTTCAGACTGGTATGGCCGTAAGTGAAATTAAGAGAATGCGATCTCGCTAATGTTGGTAGAATATCAAACTCTGGTTGCGACAAAAGACAAGACGCTTCTGGATAGGGAAAAAAGTGGTCTGATTATGACATCATAATGCAAAAAAGAAATGAACAAAAGCTTACGGCACTTGAGGTTCCTAGTTAGTCTCCCATACAAGTACTAACCAGGCCCGAGTCTGGATGACTTCCGAGATCTGACGAGATCAGGCATTTTCAGACTGGTATAGCCGTAAATGAAATTAAGAGAATGCGATCTCACTAATGTTGGTAGAATATCAAACTCTGGTTGCGACAAAAGACAAGACGCTTCTGGATAGGGAAAAAAGTGGTCTGATTATGACATCATAATGCAAAAAAGAAATAAACAAAAGCTTACGTCACCTGAGGTTCCTAGTTGGTCTCCCAAACAAGTACTAACCAGGCCCGAGTCTGGATAGCTTCCGAGATCTGACGAGATCAGGCATTTTCAGACTGGTATGGCCGTAAGTGAAATTAAGAGAATGCGATCTCGCTAATGTTGGTAGAATATCAAACTCTGGTTGCGACAAAAGACAAGACGCTTCTGGATAGGGAATAAAGTGGTCTGATTATGACATCATAATGCAAAAAAGAAATAAACAAAAGCTTACGGCACCTGAGGTTCCTAGTTGGTCTCCCATAGGGAAAAAAGTGGTCTGATTATGACATCATAATGCAAAAAAGAAATAAACAAAAGCTTACGGCACCTGAGGTTCCTAGTTGGTCTCCCATACAAGTACTAACCAGGCCCAAGTCTGGATGGCTTCTGAGATCTGACGAGATCAGGCATTTTCAGACTGGTATGGCCGTAAGTGAAATTAAGAGAATGCGATCTCGCTAATGTTGGTAGAATATCAAACTCTGGTTGCGACAAAAGACAAGACGCTTCTGGATAGGGAAAAAAGTGGTCTGATTATGACATCATAATGCAAAAAAGAAATAAACAAAAGCTTACGGCACCTGAGGTTCCTAGTTGGTCTCCCATACAAGTACTAACCAGGCCCGAGTCTGGATGGCTTCCGAGATCTGATGAGATCAGGTATTTTCAGACTGGTATGGCCGTAAGTGAAATTAAGAGAATGCGATCTCGCTAATGTTGGTAGAATATCAAACTCTGGTTGCGACAAAAGACAAGACGCTTCTGGATAGGGAAAAAAGTGGTCTGATTATGACATCATAATGCAAAAAAGAAATAAACAAAAGCTTACGGCACCTGAGGTTCCTAGTTGGTCTCCCATACAAGTACTAACCAGGCCCGAGTCTGGATGGCTTCCGAGATCTGATGAGATCAGGCATTTTCTGACTGGTATGGCCGTAAGTGAAATTACGAGAATGCGATCTCGCTAATGTTGGTAGAATATCAAACTCTGGTTGCGACAAAAGACAAGACGCTTCTGGATAGGGAAAAAAGTGGTCTGATTATGACATCATAATGCAAAAAAGAAATAAACAAAAGCTTACGGCACCTGAGGTTCCTAGTTGGTCTCCCATACAAGTACTAACCAGGCCCGAGTCTGGATGGCTCCCGAGATCTGACGAGATCAGGCATTTTCTGACTGGTATGGCCGTAAGTGAAATTACGAGAATGCGATCTCGCTAATGTTGGTAGAATATCAAACTCTGGTTGCGACAAAAGACAAGACGCTTCTGGATAGGGAATAAAGTGGTCTGATTATGACATCATAATGCAAAAAAGAAATAAACAAAAGCTTACGGCACCTGAGGTTCCTAGTTGGTCTCCCATAGGGAAAAAAGTGGTCTGATTATGACATCATAATGCAAAAAAGAAATAAACAAAAGCTTACGGCACCTGAGGTTCCTAGATGGTCTCCCATACAAGTACTAACCAGGCCCAAGTCTGGATGGCTTCCGAGATCTGACGAGATCAGGCATTTTCAGACTGGTATGGCCGTAAGTGAAATTAAGAGAATGCGATCTCGCTAATGTTGGTAGAATATCAAACTCTGGTTGCGACAAAAGACAAGACGCTTCTGGATAGGGAAAAAAGTGGTCTGATTATGACATCATAATGCAAAAAAGAAATAAACAAAAGCTTACGGCACCTGAGGTTCCTAGTTGGTCTCCCATACAAGTACAAACCAGGCCCGAGTCTGGATGGCTTCCGAGATCTGACGAGATCAGGCATTTTCAGACTGTTATGGCCGTAAGTGAAATTAATGGAATGCGATCTCGCTAATGTTGGTAGAATATCAAACTCTGGTTGCGACAAAAGACAAGACGCTTCTGGATAGGGAAAAAAGTGGTCTGATTATGACATCATAATGCAAAAAAGAAATAAACAAAAGCTTACGGCACCTGAGGTTCCTAGTTGGTCTCCCATACAAGTACTAACCAGACCCGAGTCTGGATGGCTTCCGAGATCTGATGAGATCAGGCATTTTCAGACTGGTATGGCCGTAAGTGAAATTAAGAGAATGCGATCTCGCTAATGTTGGTAGAATATCAAACTCTGGTTGCGACAAAAGACAAGATGCTTCTGGATAGGGAAAAAAGTGGTCTGATTATGACATCATAATGCAAAAAAGAAATAAACAAAAGCTTACGGCACCTGAGGTTCCTAGTTGGTCTCCCATACAAGTACTAACCAGGCCCGAGTCTGGATGGCTTCCGAGATCTGACATTTTCAGACTGGTATGGCCGTAAGTGAAATTAAGAGAATGCGATCTCGCTAATGTTGGTAGAATATCAAACTCTGGTTGCGACAAAAGACAAGACGCTTCTGGATAGGGAAAAAAGTGGTCTGATTATGACATCATAATGCAAAAAAGAAATAAACAAAAGCTTAAGGCAGCTGAGGTTCCTTGTTGGTCTCCCATACAAGTACTAACCAGAACCGAGTCTGGATGGCTTCCGAGATCTGACGAGATCAGACATTTTCAGACTGGTATGGCCATAAGTGAAATAAAGAGAATGCGATCTCGCTAATGTTGGTAGAATATCAAACTCTGGTTGCGACAAAAGACAAGACGCTTCTGGATAAGGAAAAAAGTGGTCTGATTATGACATCATAATGCAAAAAAGAAATAAATAAAAGCTTACGGCACCTGAGGTTCCTAGTTGGTCTCCCATACAAGTACTAACCAGGCCCGAGTCTGGATGGTTTCCGAGATCTGATGAGATCAGGCATTTTCAGACTGGTATGGCCGTAAGTGAAATTAAGAGAATGCGATCTCGCTAATGTTGGTAGAATATCAAACTCTGGTTGCGACAAAAGACAAGACGCTTCTGGATAGGGAAAAAAGTGGTCTGATTATGACATCATAATGCAAAAAATAAATAAACAAAAGCTTACGGCACCTGAGGTTCCTAGTTGGTCTCCCATACAAGTACTAACCAGGCCCGAGTCTGAATGGCTTCCGAGATCTGGCATTTTCAGACTGGTATAGCCGTAAGTGAAATTAAGAGAATGCGATCTCGCTAATGTTGGTAGAATATCAAACTCTGGTTGCTACAAAAGACAAGACGCTTCTGGATAGGGAAAAAAGTGGTCTGATTATGACATCATAATGCAAAAAATAAATAAACAAAAGCTTACGGCACCTGAGGTTCCTAGTTGGTCTCCCATAGGGAAAAAAGTGGTCTGATTATGACATCATAATGCAAAAAAGAAATAAACAAAAGCTTACGGCACCTGAGGTTCCTAGTTGGTCTCCCATACAAGTACTAACCAGGCCCGAGTCTGGATGGCTTCCGAGATCTGATGAGATCAGGCATTTTCAGACTGGTATGGCCGTAAGTGAAATTAAGAGAATGCGATCTCGCTAATGTTGGTAGAATATCAAACTCTGGTTGCGACAAAAGACAAGACGCTTCTGGATAGGGAAAAAAGTGGTCTGATTATGACATCATAATGCAAAAAAGAAATAAACAAAAGCTTACGGCACCTGAGGTTCCTAGTTGGTCTCCCATACAAGTACTAACCAGGCCCGAGTCTGAATGGCTTCCGAGATCTGACGAGATCAGGCATTTTCAGACTGGTATGGCCGTAAGTGAAATTAAGAGAATGCGATCTCGCTAATGTTGGTAGAATATCAAACTCTGGTTGCGACAAAAGACAAGACGCTTCTGGATAGGGAATAAAGTGGTCTGATTATGACATCATAATGCAAAAAAGAAATAAACAAAAGCTTACGGCACCTGAGGTTCCTAGTTGGTCTCCCATAGGGAAAAAAGTGGTCTGATTATGACATCATAATGCAAAAAAGAAATAAACAAAAGCTTACGGCACCTGAGGTTCCTAGTTGGTCTCCCATACAAGTACTAACCAGGCCCAAGTCTGGATGGCTTCCGAGATCTGACGAGATCAGGCATTTTCAGACTGGTATAGCCGTAAGTGAAATTAAGAGAATGCGATCTCGCTAATGTTGGTAGAATATCAAACTCTGGTTGCGACAAAAGACAAGACGCTTCTGGATAGGGAAAAAAGTGGTCTGATTATGACATCATAATGCAAAAAAGAAATAAACAAAAGCTTACGGCACCTGAGGTTCCTAGTTGGTCTCCCATACAAGTACTAACCAGGCCCGAGTCTGGATGGCTTCCGAGATCTGACGAGATCAGGCATTTTCAGACTGTTATGGCCGTAAGTGAAATTAATGGAATGCGATCTCGCTAATGTTGGTAGAATATCAAACTCTGGTTGCGACAAAAGACAAGACGCTTCTGGATAGGGAAAAAAGTGGTCTGATTATGACATCATAATGCAAAAAAGAAATAAACAAAAGCTTACGGCACCTGAGGTTCCTAGTTGGTCTCCCATACAAGTACTAACCAGACCCGAGTCTGGATGGCTTCCGAGATCTGACGAGATCAGGCATTTTCAGACTGGTATGGCCGTAAGTGAAATTAAGAGAATGCGATCTCGCTAATGTTGGTAGAATATCAAACTCTGGTTGCGACAAAAGACAAGATGCTTCTGGATAGGGAAAAAAGTGGTCTGATTATGACATCATAATGCAAAAAAGAAATAAACAAAAGCTTACGGCACCTGAGGTTCCTAGTTGGTCTCCCATACAAGTACTAACCAGGCCCGAGTCTGGATGACTTCCGAGATCTGACATTTTCAGACTGGTATGGCCGTAAGTGAAATTAAGAGAATGCGATCTCGCTAATGTTGGTAGAATATCAAACTCTGGTTGCGACAAAAGACAAGACGCTTCTGGATAGGGAAAAAAGTGGTCTGATTATGACATCATAATGCAAAAAAGAAATAAACAAAAGCTTACGGCACCTGAGGTTCCTTGTTGGTCTCCCATACAAGTACTAACCAGACCCGAGTCTGGATGGCTTCCGAGATCTGACGAGATCAGACATTTTCAGACTGGTATGGCCATAAGTGAAATAAAGAGAATGCGATCTCGCTAATGTTGGTAGAATATCAAACTCTGGTTGCGACAAAAGACAAGACGCTTCTGGATAGGGAAAAAAGTGGTCTGATTATGACATCATAATGCAAAAAAGAAATAAATAAAAGCTTACGGCACCTGAGGTTCCTAGTTGGTCTCCCATACAAGTACTAACCAGGCCCGAGTCTGGATGGTTTCCGAGATCTGATGAGATCAGGCATTTTCAGACTGGTATGGCCGTAAGTGAAATTAAGAGAATGCGATCTCGCTAATGTTGGTAGAATATCAAACTCTGGTTGCGACAAAAGACAAGACGCTTCTGGATAGGGAAAAAAGTGGTCTGATTATGACATCATAATGCAAAAAAGAAATGAACAAAAGCTTACGGCACTTGAGGTTCCTAGTTAGTCTCCCATACAAGTACTAACCAGGCCCGAGTCTGGATGACTTCCGAGATCTGACGAGATCAGGCATTTTCAGACTGGTATAGCCGTAAATGAAATTAAGAGAATGCGATCTCACTAATGTTGGTAGAATATCAAACTCTGGTTGCGACAAAAGACAAGACGCTTCTGGATAGGGAAAAAAGTGGTCTGATTATGACATCATAATGCAAAAAAGAAATAAACAAAAGCTTACGTCACCTGAGGTTCCTAGTTGGTCTCCCAAACAAGTACTAACCAGGCCCGAGTCTGGATAGCTTCCGAGATCTGACGAGATCAGGCATTTTCAGACTGGTATGGCCGTAAGTGAAATTAAGAGAATGCGATCTCGCTAATGTTGGTAGAATATCAAACTCTGGTTGCGACAAAAGACAAGACGCTTCTGGATAGGGAATAAAGTGGTCTGATTATGACATCATAATGCAAAAAAGAAATAAACAAAAGCTTACGGCACCTGAGGTTCCTAGTTGGTCTCCCATAGGGAAAAAAGTGGTCTGATTATGACATCATAATGCAAAAAAGAAATAAACAAAAGCTTACGGCACCTGAGGTTCCTAGTTGGTCTCCCATACAAGTACTAACCAGGCCCAAGTCTGGATGGCTTCTGAGATCTGACGAGATCAGGCATTTTCAGACTGGTATGGCCGTAAGTGAAATTAAGAGAATGCGATCTCGCTAATGTTGGTAGAATATCAAACTCTGGTTGCGACAAAAGACAAGACGCTTCTGGATAGGGAAAAAAGTGGTCTGATTATGACATCATAATGCAAAAAAGAAATAAACAAAAGCTTACGGCACCTTAGGTTCCTAGTTGGTCTCCCATACAAGTACTAACCAGGCCCGAGTCTGGATGGCTTCCGAGATCTGATGAGATCAGGCATTTTCTGACTGGTATGGCCGTAAGTGAAATTACGAGAATGCGATCTCGCTAATGTTGGTAGAATATCAAACTCTGGTTGCGACAAAAGACAAGACGCTTCTGGATAGGGAAAAAAGTGGTCTGATTATGACATCATAATGCAAAAAAGAAATAAACAAAAGCTTACGGCACCTGAGGTTCCTAGTTGGTCTCCCATACAAGTACTAACCAGGCCCGAGTCTGGATGGCTCCCGAGATCTGACGAGATCAGGCATTTTCTGACTGGTATGGCCGTAAGTGAAATTACGAGAATGCGATCTCGCTAATGTTGGTAGAATATCAAACTCTGGTTGCGACAAAAGACAAGACGCTTCTGGATAGGGAATAAAGTGGTCTGATTATGACATCATAATGCAAAAAAGAAATAAACAAAAGCTTACGGCACCTGAGGTTCCTAGTTGGTCTCCCATAGGGAAAAAAGTGGTCTGATTATGACATCATAATGCAAAAAAGAAATAAACAAAAGCTTACGGCACCTGAGGTTCCTAGATGGTCTCCCATACAAGTACTAACCAGGCCCAAGTCTGGATGGCTTCCGAGATCTGACGAGATCAGGCATTTTCAGACTGGTATGGCCGTAAGTGAAATTAAGAGAATGCGATCTCGCTAATGTTGGTAGAATATCAAACTCTGGTTGCGACAAAAGACAAGACGCTTCTGGATAGGGAAAAAAGTGGTCTGATTATGACATCATAATGCAAAAAAGAAATAAACAAAAGCTTACGGCACCTGAGGTTCCTAGTTGGTCTCCCATACAAGTACAAACCAGGCCCGAGTCTGGATGGCTTCCGAGATCTGACGAGATCAGGCATTTTCAGACTGTTATGGCCGTAAGTGAAATTAATGGAATGCGATCTCGCTAATGTTGGTAGAATATCAAACTCTGGTTGCGACAAAAGACAAGACGCTTCTGGATAGGGAAAAAAGTGGTCTGATTATGACATCATAATGCAAAAAAGAAATAAACAAAAGCTTACGGCACCTGAGGTTCCTAGTTGGTCTCCCATACAAGTACTAACCAGACCCGAGTCTGGATGGCTTCCGAGATCTGACGAGATCAGGCATTTTCAGACTGGTATGGCCGTAAGTGAAATTAAGAGAATGCGATCTCGCTAATGTTGGTAGAATATCAAACTCTGGTTGCGACAAAAGACAAGATGCTTCTGGATAGGGAAAAAAGTGGTCTGATTATGACATCATAATGCAAAAAAGAAATAAACAAAAGCTTACGGCACCTGAGGTTCCTAGTTGGTCTCCCATACAAGTACTAACCAGGCCCGAGTCTGGATGGCTTCCGAGATCTGACATTTTCAGACTGGTATGGCCGTAAGTGAAATTAAGAGAATGCGATCTCGCTAATGTTGGTAGAATATCAAACTCTGGTTGCGACAAAAGACAAGACGCTTCTGGATAGGGAAAAAAGTGGTCTGATTATGACATCATAATGCAAAAAAGAAATAAACAAAAGCTTAAGGCACCTGAGGTTCCTTGTTGGTCTCCCATACAAGTACTAACCAGAACCGAGTCTGGATGGCTTCCGAGATCTGACGAGATCAGACATTTTCAGACTGGTATGGCCATAAGTGAAATAAAGAGAATGCGATCTCGCTAATGTTGGTAGAATATCAAACTCTGGTTGCGACAAAAGACAAGACGCTTCTGGATAAGGAAAAAAGTGGTCTGATTATGACATCATAATGCAAAAAAGAAATAAATAAAAGCTTACGGCACCTGAGGTTCCTAGTTGGTCTCCCATACAAGTACTAACCAGGCCCGAGTCTGGATGGTTTCCGAGATCTGATGAGATCAGGCATTTTCAGACTGGTATGGCCGTAAGTGAAATTAAGAGAATGCGATCTCGCTAATGTTGGTAGAATATCAAACTCTGGTTGCGACAAAAGACAAGACGCTTCTGGATAGGGAAAAAAGTGGTCTGATTATGACATCATAATGCAAAAAAGAAATGAACAAAAGCTTACGGCCCTTGAGGTTCCTAGTTAGTCTCCCATACAAGTACTAACCAGGCCCGAGTCTGGATGACTTCCGAGATCTGACGAGATCAGGCATTTTCAGACTGGTATAGCCGTAAATGAAATTAAGAGAATGCGATCTCACTAATGTTGGTAGAATATCAAACTCTGGTTGCGACAAAAGACAAGACGCTTCTGGATAGGGAAAAAAGTGGTCTGATTATGACATCATAATGCAAAAAAGAAATGAACAAAAGCTTACGGCCCTTGAGGTTCCTAGTTAGTCTCCCATACAAGTACTAACCAGGCCCGAGTCTGGATGGCTTCCGAGATCTGATGAGATCAGGTATTTTCAGACTGGTATGGCCGTAAATGAAATTAAGAGAATGCGATCTCGCTAATGTTGGTAGAATATCAAACTCTGGTTGCGACAAAAGACAAGACGCTTCTGGATAGGGAAAAAAGTGGTCTGATTATGACATCATAATGCAAAAAAGAAATAAACAAAAGCTTACGGCACCTGAGGTTCCTAGTTGGTCTCCCATACAAGTACTAACCAGGCCCGAGTCTGGATGGCTTCCGAGATCTGATGAGATCAGGCATTTTCTGACTGGTATGGCCGTAAGTGAAATTACGAGAATGTGATCTCGCTAATGTTGGTAGAATATCAAACTCTGGTTGCGACAAAAGACAAGACGCTTCTGGATAGGGAAAAAAGTGGTCTGATTATGACATCATAATGCAAAAAAGAAATAAACAAAAGCTTACGGCACCTGAGGTTCCTAGTTGGTCTCCCATACAAGTACTAACCAGGCCCGAGTCTGGATGGCTCCCGAGATCTGACGAGATCAGGCATTTTCTGACTGGTATGGCCGTAAGTGAAATTACGAGAATGCGATCTCGCTAATGTTGGTAGAATATCAAACTCTGGTTGCGACAAAAGACAAGACGCTTCTGGATAGGGAATAAAGTGGTCTGATTATGACATCATAATGCAAAAAAGAAATAAACAAAAGCTTACGGCACCTGAGGTTCCTAGTTGGTCTCCCATAGGGAAAAAAGTGGTCTGATTATGACATCATAATGCAAAAAAGAAATAAACAAAAGCTTACGGCACCTGAGGTTCCTAGATGGTCTCCCATACAAGTACTAACCAGGCCCAAGTCTGGATGGCTTCCGAGATCTGACGAGATCAGGCATTTTCAGACTGGTATGGCCGTAAGTGAAATTAAGAGAATGCGATCTCGCTAATGTTGGTAGAATATCAAACTCTGGTTGCGACAAAAGACAAGACGCTTCTGGATAGGGAAAAAAGTGGTCTGATTATGACATCATAATGCAAAAAAGAAATAAACAAAAGCTTACGGCACCTGAGGTTCCTAGTTGGTCTCCCATACAAGTACTAACCAGGCCCGAGTCTGGATGGCTTCCGAGATCTGATGAGATCAGGCATTTTCAGACTGGTATGGCCGTAAGTGAAATTAAGAGAATGCGATCTCGCTAATGTTGGTAGAATATCAAACTCTGGTTGCGACAAAAGACAAGACGCTTCTGGATAGGGAAAAAACTGGTCTGATTATGACATCATAATGCAAAAAAGAAATAAACAAAAGCTTACGGCACCTGAGGTTCCTAGTTGGTCTCCCATACAAGTACTAACCAGGCCCGAGTCTGGATGGCTTCCGAGATCTGATGAGATCAGGCATTTTCTGACTGGTATGGCCGTAAGTGAAATTACTAGAATGCAATCTCGCTAATGTTGGTAGAATATCAAACTCTGGTTGCGACAAAAGACAAGACGCTTCTGGATAGGGAAAAAAGTGGTCTGATTATGACATCATAATGCAAAAAAGAAATAAACAAAAGCTTACGGCACCTGAGGTTCCTAGTTGGTCTCCCATACAAGTACTAAGCAGGCCCAAGTCTGGATGGCTCCCGAGATCTGACGAGATCAGGCATTTTCAGACTGGTATGGCCGTAAGGTAAATTAAGAGAATGCGATCTCGCTAATGTTGGTAGAATATCAAACTCTGGTTGCGACAAAAGACAAGACGCTTCTGGATAGGGAAAAAAGTGGTCTGATTATGACATCATAATGCAAAAAAGAAATAAACAAAAGCTTACGGCACCTGAGGTTCCTAGTTGGTCTCCCATAGGGAAAAAAGTGGTCTGATTATGACATCATAATGCAAAATAGAAATAAACAAAAGCTTACGGCACCTGAGGTTCCTAGTTGGTCTCCCATACAAGTACTAACCAGGCCCAAGTCTGGATGGCTTCCGAGATCTGACATTTTCAGACTGGTATGGCCGTAAGTTAAATTAAGAGAATGCGATCTCGCTAATGTTGGTAGAATATCAAACTCTGGTTGCGACAAAAGACAAGACGCTTCTGGATAGGGAAAAAAGTGGTCTGATTATGACATCATAATGCAAAAAAGAAATAAACAAAAGCTTACGGCACCTGAGGTTCCTAGTTGGTCTCCCATACAAGTACTAACCAGGCCCGAGTCTGCATGGCTTCCGAGATCTGACGAGATCAGGCATTTTCAGACTGGTATGGCCGTAAGTAAAATTAAGAGAATGCGATCTCGCTAATATTGGTAGAATATCAAACTCTGGTTGCGACAAAAGACAAGACGTTTCTGGATAGGGAAAAAAGTGGTCTGATTATGACATCATAATGGAAAAAAGAAATAAACAAAAGCTTACGGCACCTGAGGTTCCTAGTTGGTCTCCCATACAAGTACTAACCAGGCCCGTGTCTGGATGGCTTCCGAGATCTGATGAGATCAGGCATTTTCAGACTGGTATGGCCGTAAGTGAAATTAAGAGAATGCGATCTCACTAATGTTGGTAGAATATCAAACTCTGGTTGCGACAAAAGACAAGACGCTTCTGGATAGGGAAAAAAGTGGTCTGATTATGACATCATAATGCAAAAAAGAAATAAACAAAAGCTTACTGCACCTGAGGTTCCTAGTTGGTCTCCCATACAAATACTAACCAGGCCCGAGTCTGGATGGCTTCCGAGATCTGACGAGATCAGGCATTTTCAGACTGGTATGGCCGTAAGTAAAATTAAGAGAATGCGATCTCGCTAATGTTGGTAGAATATCAAACTCTGGTTGCGACAAAAGACAAGACGCTTCTGGATAGGGAAAAAAGTGGTCTGATTATGACATCATAATGCAAAAAAGAAATAAACAAAAGCTTACGGCACCTGAGGTTCCTAGTTGGTCTCCCATACAAGTACTAACCAGGTCAGAGTCTGGATGGCTTTCGAGATCTGACGAGATCAGGCATTTTCAGACTGGTATGGCCGTAAGTGAAATTAAGAGAATGCGATCTCGCTAATGTTGGTAGAATATCAAACTCTGGTTGCGACAAAAGACAAGACGCTTCTGGATAGGGAAAAAAGTGGTCTGGTTATGACATCATAATGCAAAAAAGAAATAAACAAAAGCTTACGGCAACTGAGGTTCCTAGTTGGTCTCCCATACAAGTACTAACCAGGACCAAGTCTGGATGGCATCCGAGATCTGACGAGATCAGGCATTTTCAGACTGGTATGGCCGTAAGTGAAATTAAGAGAATGCGATCTCGCTAATGTTGGTAGAATATCAAACTCTGGTTGCGACAAAAGACAAGACGCTTCTGGATAGGGAATAAAGTGGTCTGATTATGACATCATAATGCAAAAAAGAAATAAACAAAAGCTTACGGCACCTGAGGTTCCTAGTTGGTCTCCCATAGGGAAAAAAGTGGTCTGATTATGACATCATAATGCAAAAAAGAAATAAACAAAAGCTTACGGCACCTGAGGTTCCTAGTTGGTCTCCCATACAAGTACTAACCAGGCCCAAGTCTGGATGGCTTCCGAGATCTGACGAGATCAGGCATTTTCAGACTGGTATGGCCGTAAGTTAAATTAAGAGAATGCGATCTCGCTAATGTTGGTAGAATATCAAACTCTGGTTGCGACAAAAGACAAGACGCTTCTGGATAGGGAAAAAAGTGGTCTGATTATGACATCATAATGCAAAAAAGAAATAAACAAAAGCTTACGGCACCTGAGGTTCCTAGTTGGTCTCCCATACAAGTACTAACCAGGCCCGAGTCTGGATGGCTTCCGAGATCTGATGAGATCAGGTATTTTCAGACTGGTATGGCCGTAAGTGAAATTAAGAGAATGCGATCTCGCTAATGTTGGTAGAATATCAAACTCTGGTTGCGACAAAAGACAAGACGCTTCTGGATAGGGAAAAAAGTGGTCTGATTATGACATCATAATGCAAAAAAGAAATAAACAAAAGCTTACGGCACCTGAGGTTCCTAGTTGGTCTCCCATACAAGTACTAACCAGGCCCGAGACTGGATGGCTTCCGAGATCTGATGAGATCAGGCATTTTCTGACTGGTATGGCCGTAAGTGAAATTACGAGAATGCGATCTCGCTAATGTTGGTAGAATATCAAACTCTGGTTGCGACAAAAGACAAGACGCTTCTGGATAGGGAAAAAAGTGGTCTGATTATGACATCATAATGCAAAAAAGAAATAAACAAAAGCTTACGGCACCTGAGGTTCCTAGTTGGTCTCCCATACAAGTACTAACCAGGCCCGAGTCTGGATGGCTCCCGAGATCTGACGAGATCAGGCATTTTCTGACTGGTATGGCCGTAAGTGAAATTACGAGAATGCGATCTCGCTAATGTTGGTAGAATATCAAACTCTGGTTGCGACAAAAGACAAGACGCTTCTGGATAGGGAATAAAGTGGTCTGATTATGACATCATAATGCAAAAAAGAAATAAACAAAAGCTTACGGCACCTGAGGTTCCTAGTTGGTCTCCCATAGGGAAAAAAGTGGTCTGATTATGACATCATAATGCAAAAAAGAAATAAACAAAAGCTTACGGCACCTGAGGTTCCTAGATGGTCTCCCATACAAGTACTAACCAGGCCCAAGTCTGGATGGCTTCCGAGATCTGACGAGATCAGGCATTTTCAGACTGGTATAGCCGTAAGTGAAATTAAGAGAATGCGATCTCGCTAATGTTGGTAGAATATCAAACTCTGGTTGCGACAAAAGACAAGACGCTTCTGGATAGGGAAAAAAGTGGTCTGATTATGACATCATAATACAAAAAAGAAATAAACAAAAGCTTACGGCACCTGAGGTTCCTAGTTGGTCTCCCATAGGGAAAAAAGTGGTCTGATTATGACATCATAATGCAAAATAGAAATAAACAAAAGCTTACGGCACCTGAGGTTCCTAGTTGGTCTCCCATACAAGTACTAACCAGGCCCAAGTCTGGATGGCTTCCGAGATCTGACATTTTCAGACTGGTATGGCCGTAAGTTAAATTAAGAGAATGCGATCTCGCTAATGTTGGTAGAATATCAAACTCTGGTTGCGACAAAAGACAAGACGCTTCTGGATAGGGAAAAAAGTGGTCTGATTATGACATCATAATGCAAAAAAGAAATAAACAAAAGCTTACGGCACCTGAGGTTCCTAGTTGGTCTCCCATACAAGTACTAACCAGGCCCGAGTCTGGATGGCTTCCGAGATCTGACGAGATCAGGCATTTTCAGACTGGTATGGCCGTAAGTAAAATTAAGAGAATGCGATCTCGCTAATATTGGTAGAATATCAAACTCTGGTTGCGACAAAAGACAAGACGTTTCTGGATAGGGAAAAAAGTGGTCTGATTATGACATCATAATGGAAAAAAGAAATAAACAAAAGCTTACGGCACCTGAGGTTCCTAGTTGGTCTCCCATACAAGTACTAACCAGGCCCGTGTCTGGATGGCTTCCGAGATCTGATGAGATCAGGCATTTTCAGACTGGTATGGCCGTAAGTGAAATTAAGAGAATGCGATCTCACTAATGTTGGTAGAATATCAAACTCTGGTTGCGACAAAAGACAAGACGCTTCTGGATAGGGAAAAAAGTGGTCTGATTATGACATCATAATGCAAAAAAGAAATAAACAAAAGCTTACTGCACCTGAGGTTCCTAGTTGGTCTCCCATACAAATACTAACCAGGCCCGAGTCTGGATGGCTTCCGAGATCTGACGAGATCAGGCATTTTCAGACTGGTATGGCCGTAAGTAAAATTAAGAGAATGCGATCTCGCTAATGTTGGTAGAATATCAAACTCTGGTTGCGACAAAAGACAAGACGCTTCTGGATAGGGAAAAAAGTGGTCTGATTCTGACATCATAATGCAAAAAAGAAATAAACAAAAGCTTACGGCACCTGAGGTTCCTAGTTGGTCTCCCATACAAGTACTAACCAGGTCAGAGTCTGGATGGCTTTCGAGATCTGACGAGATCAGGCATTTTCAGACTGGTATGGCCGTAAGTGAAATTAAGAGAATGCGATCTCGCTAATGTTGGTAGAATATCAAACTCTGGTTGCGACAAAAGACAAGACGCTTCTGGATAGGGAAAAAAGTGGTCTGGTTATGACATCATAATGCAAAAAAGAAATAAACAAAAGCTTACGGCAACTGAGGTTCCTAGTTGGTCTCCCATACAAGTACTAACCAGGACCAAGTCTGGATGGCATCCGAGATCTGACGAGATCAGGCATTTTCAGACTGGTATGGCCGTAAGTGAAATTAAGAGAATGCGATCTCGCTAATGTTGGTAGAATATCAAACTCTGGTTGCGACAAAAGACAAGACGCTTCTGGATAGGGAATAAAGTGGTCTGATTATGACATCATAATGCAAAAAAGAAATAAACAAAAGCTTACGGCACCTGAGGTTCCTAGTTGGTCTCCCATAGGGAAAAAAGTGGTCTGATTATGACATCATAATGCAAAAAAGAAATAAACAAAAGCTTACGGCACCTGAGGTTCCTAGTTGGTCTCCCATACAAGTACTAACCAGGCCCAAGTCTGGATGGCTTCCGAGATCTGACGAGATCAGGCATTTTCAGACTGGTATGGCCGTAAGTTAAATTAAGAGAATGCGATCTCGCTAATGTTGGTAGAATATCAAACTCTGGTTGCGACAAAAGACAAGACGCTTCTGGATAGGGAAAAAAGTGGTCTGATTATGACATCATAATGCAAAAAAGAAATAAACAAAAGCTTACGGCACCTGAGGTTCCTAGTTGGTCTCCCATACAAGTACTAACCAGGCCCGAGTCTGGATGGCTTCCGAGATCTGATGAGATCAGGTATTTTCAGACTGGTATGGCCGTAAGTGAAATTAAGAGAATGCGATCTCGCTAATGTTGGTAGAATATCAAACTCTGGTTGCGACAAAAGACAAGACGCTTCTGGATAGGGAAAAAAGTGGTCTGATTATGACATCATAATGCAAAAAAGAAATAAACAAAATCTTACGGCACCTGAGGTTCCTAGTTGGTCTCCCATACAAGTACTAACCAGGCCCGAGACTGGATGGCTTCCGAGATCTGATGAGATCAGGCATTTTCTGACTGGTATGGCCGTAAGTGAAATTACGAGAATGCGATCTCGCTAATGTTGGTAGAATATCAAACTCTGGTTGCGACAAAAGACAAGACGCTTCTGGATAGGGAAAAAAGTGGTCTGATTATGACATCATAATGCAAAAAAGAAATAAACAAAAGCTTACGGCACCTGAGGTTCCTAGTTGGTCTCCCATACAAGTACTAACCAGGCCCGAGTCTGGATGGCTCCCGAGATCTGACGAGATCAGGCATTTTCTGACTGGTATGGCCGTAAGTGAAATTACGAGAATGCGATCTCGCTAATGTTGGTAGAATATCAAACTCTGGTTGCGACAAAAGACAAGACGCTTCTGGATAGGGAATAAAGTGGTCTGATTATGACATCATAATGCAAAAAAGAAATAAACAAAAGCTTACGGCACCTGAGGTTCCTAGTTGGTCTCCCATAGGGAAAAAAGTGGTCTGATTATGACATCATAATGCAAAAAAGAAATAAACAAAAGCTTACGGCACCTGAGGTTCCTAGATGGTCTCCCATACAAGTACTAACCAGGCCCAAGTCTGGATGGCTTCCGAGATCTGACGAGATCAGGCATTTTCAGACTGGTATGGCCGTAAGTGAAATTAAGAGAATGCGATCTCGCTAATGTTGGTAGAATATCAAACTCTGGTTGCGACAAAAGACAAGACGCTTCTGGATAGGGAAAAAAGTGGTCTGATTATGACATCATAATGCAAAAAAGAAATAAACAAAAGCTTACGGCACCTGAGGTTCCTAGTTGGTCTCCCATACAAGTACTAACCAGGCCCGAGTCTGGATGGCTTCCGAGATCTGATGAGATCAGGCATTTTCAGACTGGTATGGCCGTAAGTGAAATTAAGAGAATGCGATCTCGCTAATGTTGGTAGAATATCAAACTCTGGTTGCGACAAAAGACAAGACGCTTCTGGATAGGGAAAAAACTGGTCTGATTATGACATCATAATGCAAAAAAGAAATAAAAAAAGCTTACGGCACCTGAGGTTCCTAGTTGGTCTCCCATACAAGTACTAACCAGGCCCGAGTCTGGATGGCTTCCGAGATCTGATGAGATCAGGCATTTTCTGACTGGTATGGCCGTAAGTGAAATTACTAGAATGCAATCTCGCTAATGTTGGTAGAATATCAAACTCTGGTTGCGACAAAAGACAAGACGCTTCTGGATAGGGAAAAAAGTGGTCTGATTATGACATCATAATGCAAAAAAGAAATAAACAAAAGCTTACGGCACCTGAGGTTCCTAGTTGGTCTCCCATACAAGTACTAACCAGGCCCGAGTCTGGATGGCTCCCGAGATCTGACAAGATCAGGCATTTTCAGACTGGTATGGCCGTAAGGTAAATTAAGAGAATGCGATCTCGCTAATGTTGGTAGAATATCAAACTCTGGTTGCGACAAAAGACAAGACGCTTCTGGATAGGGAAAAAAGTGGTCTGATTATGACATCATAATGCAAAAAAGAAATAAACAAAAGCTTACGGCACCTGAGGTTCCTAGTTGGTCTCCCATAGGGAAAAAAGTGGTCTGATTATGACATCATAATGCAAAATAGAAATAAACAAAAGCTTACGGCACCTGAGGTTCCTAGTTGGTCTCCCATACAAGTACTAACCAGGCCCAAGTCTGGATGGCTTCCGAGATCTGACATTTTCAGACTGGTATGGCCGTAAGTTAAATTAAGAGAATGCAATCTCGCTAATGTTGGTAGAATATCAAACTCTGGTTGCGACAAAAGACAAGACGCTTCTGGATAGGGAAAAAAGTGGTCTGATTATGACATCATAATGCAAAAAAGAAATAAACAAAAGCTTACGGCACCTGAGGTTCCTAGTTGGTCTCCCATACAAGTACTAACCAGGCCCGAGTCTGGATGGCTTCCGAGATCTGACGAGATCAGGCATTTTCAGACTGGTATGGCCGTAAGTAAAATTAAGAGAATGCGATCTCGCTAATATTGGTAGAATATCAAACTCTGGTTGCGACAAAAGACAAGACGTTTCTGGATAGGGAAAAAAGTGGTCTGATTATGACATCATAATGGAAAAAAGAAATAAACAAAAGCTTACGGCACCTGAGGTTCCTAGTTGGTCTCCCATACAAGTACTAACCAGGCCCGTGTCTGGATGGCTTCCGAGATCTGATGAGATCAGGCATTTTCAGACTGGTATGGCCGTAAGTGAAATTAAGAGAATGCGATCTCACTAATGTTGGTAGAATATCAAACTCTGGTTGCGACAAAAGACAAGACGCTTCTGGATAGGGAAAAAAGTGGTCTGATTATGACATCATAATGCAAAAAAGAAATAAACAAAAGCTTACTGCACCTGAGGTTCCTAGTTGGTCTCCCATACAAATACTAACCAGGCCCGAGTCTGGATGGCTTCCGAGATCTGACGAGATCAGGCATTTTCAGACTGGTATGGCCGTAAGTAAAATTAAGAGAATGCGATCTCGCTAATGTTGGTAGAATATCAAACTCTGGTTGCGACAAAAGACAAGACGCTTCTGGATAGGGAAAAAAGTGGTCTGATTATGACATCATAATGCAAAAAAGAAATAAACAAAAGCTTACGGCACCTGAGGTTCCTACTTGGTCTCCCATACAAGTACTAACCAGGTCAGAGTCTGGATGGCTTTCGAGATCTGACGAGATCAGGCATTTTCAGACTGGTATGGCCGTAAGTGAAATTAAGAGAATGCGATCTCGCTAATGTTGGTAGAATATCAAACTCTGGTTGCGACAAAAGACAAGACGCTTCTGGATAGGGAAAAAAGTGGTCTGGTTATGACATCATAATGCAAAAAAGAAATAAACAAAAGCTTACGGCAACTGAGGTTCCTAGTTGGTCTCCCATACAAGTACTAACCAGGACCAAGTCTGGATGGCATCCGAGATCTGACGAGATCAGGCATTTTCAGACTGGTATGGCCGTAAGTGAAATTAAGAGAATGCGATCTCGCTAATGTTGGTAGAATATCAAACTCTGGTTGCGACAAAAGACAAGACGCTTCTGGATAGGGAAAAAAGTGGTCTGATTATGACATTAAAATGCAAAAAAAAAATAAACAAAAGCTTACGGCACCTGAGGTTCCTAGTTGGTCTCCCATACAAGTACTAACTAGGCCCAAGTCTGGATGGCTTCCGAGATCTGACGAGATCAGGCATTTTCAGACTGGTATGGCCGTAAGTGAAATTAAGAGAATGCGATCTCGCTAATGTTGGTAGAATATCAAACTCTGGTTGCGACAAAAGACAAGACGCTTCTGGATAGGGAAAAAAGTGGTCTGATTATGACATCATAATGCAAAAAAGAAATAAACAAAAGCTTACGACACCTGAGGTTCCTAGTTGGTCTCCCATACAAGTACGAACCAGGCCCAAGTCTGGATGGCTTCCGAGATCTGACGAGATCAGGCATTTTCAGACTGGTATTGCCGTATGTGAAATTAAGAGAATGCGATCTCGCTAATGTTGGTAGAATATCAAACTCTGGTTGCGACAAAAGACAAGACGCTTCTGGATAGGGAAAAAAGTGGTCTGATTATGACATCATAATGCAAAAAAGAAATAAACAAAAGCTTACGGCACCTGAGGTTCCTAGTTGGTCTCCCATACAAGTACTAACCAGGCTCGAGTCTGGATGGCTTCCGAGATCTGGCATTTTCAGACTGGTATGGCCGTAAGTAAAATTAAGAGAATGCGATCTCGCTAATATTGGTAGAATATCAAACTCTGGTTGCGACAAAAGACAAGACGTTTCTGGATAGGGAAAAAAGTGGTCTGATTATGACATCATAATGAAAAAAAGAAATAAACAAAAGCTTACGGCACCTGAGGTTCCTAGTTGGTCTTGTCGGTTTCGGTGATACTTCAATTTTGATAGTTATGGCTCGCTTCAGGTATGATGTGGACCTTTACCGACAAAAGGTCACTCCGGGTCATTCTAAGCTTAGCGTGTCTTTATGCAATCTATAGCTATATACGGAGTAGACCCTTCCGTTTCCAAATTACTTATAAATACTGTTTTCCTTAACCATTCTAGATGATTATTTGATTTATCACTAAAATAATTCAGTGTCTGCAGACCCAGAAGGCACTGTAATAATATTGTAATAAATGAAACAATGACTCAAATAAATATAAGATAAAAGTGTATTGGATGAATGTAACAGAATGCAAAAATAGTCAGTAAATAATTAATCTTACCAAAGTATTACAGCATATGTCCTTGTGTATGATGCTCTGCGTGCAAGTGAGAATGGAATAATGTTTGAATGAATGAATGTTAAAGAATGACAACGTCCTATCCTTTCTCCTTCAGTTAAATAGGCATTTTGTCCTCTATAAAGCAGCCCCCACCTGTGTGATTTTCCCAAAAAGGTTTTCTAACTTGTTACATGATGTAATGTATTTCATATCTAAGTTTGGGATATTCCCTAAATGGCTCGAGCTTGTAATTAGCTTACGAAGTGTTTTTGTATACATTTAACTGACAGCACATGTGTTTTTGGAATATTCTCTAGAAGGCTCTTGCCTGTAATTAGCTTACAACGAGTTTTGTATACATTTGACTGACAGCACATGTGTTTGTTCTAATTTAACTTTAACCTTGTGGAAATGTCATTGAAAGTGTAACGTTTTCAAATCTAAGCAAAAGGGCCTGCAATATTTCATACACCTATTGTACATTAGTATATATATACATATATATTGCAAACTGCACATTAAATAATGATCCATACTCCACACTCCCCCACTTGTTTTTCTTCTATGACAAAACCAAAAAGAAAAACAAGAGAAAAACTGTGAAAAATCTAAAACAAAACAACACTTGTGCCAAAGAGAAGAGAAAGAGAGAAAGAGAAAAATAAATTGCATACAAGTGGTACCAGCAGAAACACAGGAATAAGAAATATAACACAGAGTGACGTAGTAAACTGTGTTAAAGCTACATTAAAGTTCTTTAGAGATTTTGATTGAAGAAGTCAAATACCAGTATCAAATTTGGAAGTCCAATAGAAGGAATATCAGTGACATAGCAAGAAATATAGTTCATGGAGAGTTCAGAATTAGCGTCCAGGCCGCAGAATGAAATAGCAATTTGCAGCATGAGAGTCACCATAAAATAGCAACAATAGACATTCACAGCAACCAAACAGGAAGTTTGAGAAGTAGGATAACCATGATAGCTCCTCAACTCCTTAGGTATATGCAAAGTTTAGGAAATCTTCGTCAGAGGTAGTATGCAAAGTCTTCATCCTAGTACCGATCGTACCCATAGACAGTATAGCAGTCAGTAGGAACTTTTCACAGATAAGTGTAATAAAAGCAGCTGGATGTACGTTGACAGAGAAAGTTACTGATAATAGAGTGTAGCTGGTAAACCTGTCATCAGAATGTACCACTTAGTATTTAACTTAAAGATACAGAAACGCCCAAGTGCTGTTTAAAAATAAAAGTAAGGAACCAGTCATGACATAGAAGAAAAGCAAAATGGAGATCTAAAAGAAAACAAAAATAATGTAAGATCATGGACACAGAATACAATCCAAAATCAATGAGGAGTGGGAAGCTGAGAGGGATCCAAAGATACAGAATAACCATTTAGTGTATATAATGGGAGAAGACGTTTATGCTTAGACTCTAAGTCCTCCAATACAGCCACCTTTTTACACAGATTACGATGTAAACGTTTGAAATAGCAACCACTGATACAGATGAATAAAAATAAAATCAGTTGTAAGATAGAAATAACTACAACTGGATGCAACATTATATTAAAAAAATGTGTAGCAGTATTACTGTATCCCAAAACAGATTCCCACCATGAGGTCTGACCATCTTGTTTAACAGCAGCAGAGACCTGTTTAAGAATCCCTTGTTTATGTGTGACAGTAATTTGAGCTTGGTGCGAAACACTCTTTAATGAATTAAGCAATGTTGTAATTGATGTTGAGTCAGTTAACCATTTTTTCATCTCAGAACCCATACCCAAGGGCAAATCTGACATGGAAAAATCAACAATACGTTCCCATGATAAATCCAAACTTATGTTAGTAAGTTGAGGCATAGTGAAGTTCCATACTGATGAAGCAATATAAGACACAGGAATGGAATTACACCACGTGCCAGGCAATAAGTGAGTGCTGAGAAGGGATTCATCCATTGTTTTAAAAATAATTTGATCAGGCTGAAATAAGTGAAAACAAACACGATCTAACCCCAAGTAGTAGACAGGATTTGTAACATTAAATTGACCATGAAAACTACATTCATCCTGATTAACCCAACATGTTTCAGTAGTAGTTTTATATTGGGATGGAGAACATATATAAGAATTAGCATTCGAGTGACACAAGGAAATGTCTACAAGGGTCCAGTTGGAACTATCCGTACCCTGGGCTACCCATTGATGTGAAAGTTCAGGCAACAATAATGAACCATTAGATGGTAGGCCAATTGTAGCTAAACGATAAATAATAGCATCTATGCCTGCCCATGGTATTAATGTTTGAATGGCACATCTTTCAAGTGAGCAGTCAGATAGAAGAACTTCCCACCACAAAAGATGAGTCATTGCAAAGTCAGTCACAGATTTTGAAGCAGCAAGACTCAATGAAGCAGGCCATCTACCAGACCATAAACTTTGCAACTGAAGTTTAAGATCGGCAGACAGATCAGCCTGAACCTGTGAACATAGCATTGCCCATGCAGTATCATGCGTAACATTGTAAACTGAGTCGACCAGAGTGTGAAACTTATCAGAAATAATCTCAGTTGTATCTACCATAACATGAGTTTGATGCTGTTGAAGCTTAACAATATTAGTATTAATACCATATTGGGTATCCAGACCTGTAGAAGTATGAGAGGCTAAAGCAGCAAGTTTATATCTTAGAATTCCTGAATTAATTTGTGCAGCTGATCCCATAACACTACCATATGTACCTAACCCAGTAGCTAAAATATCTCGTCTAGGGCGATGGTGTGATCGAAGTGATACATTATATAACATGCTTTCATGAAACCACCACTGAAAAGCTCTTTCCTGTACTGATACGAATGGCGTACAATTGGAATATTGTGTGGAAACCAACCATTTATTTAATTGTAAGTGCCAGGTAACCAAACGATATGAAACATCATATGCTACTTGTGTAGCAGAGTCTAAACGAACTTGAATAGGGTCACCTTCCTTAAATGGAGGTGTGGTAGATTCTGGTATAGGAGTAGAGGGAGATACAAAAGCTATAGGAGTAGAAGGTTGAGCTATTTCATCAATTCTAACTATAAACTGTGGAATACCATTGTCTGTACATTGCCATTCACCTACAGAATCAGAGGGGTTGGAAGTATCAACCAAAATAGTCGCAAGCATTGCAACCGAAGTAGAATCCTGGACTTCTGGACTTCCACAGGTATTAATATTATCCATGTTAGCCATAGGGCGGCGGTTAGAATTATGAAAAATGCCAGAAGTAGTGGATTGCAAATCAATACTGCATATCAAACAAATATTTTTATCAAGATGCGGAAGTGCACCATATTCTGGAATCAGAAGATGGGTTTTATTAATAAACCATAGCTGAGCATAGTCAAATTTTTGAACACTAGCAATAAAAAGTGCAACAAATTGTGGGGATGCAGAACTATGAGAAATATGATATATGGGACGGTTAGATTTAACACTATTACGCTGAAAGTTAGACAATAAGGAAAAGATAAGGTCAATGCTGGTAGTAGGGTGTGAGACTAAATATATAGGTTTAAAAGGAGCAAGCACTTCAGAAGAAGTGACAAGACGCTTCTGCAGATTATGATTATCTGGATGCCAAATGTTAGTAAAGGTATAGAGCAAACACATCACTGTAACGCATCCCATCAAGCAACATGTCCAAGATGCCATAGTCTAATTTGTAGGTTATGAAAACCAATAAAATAATTAGTTATGATCAAACTGTAAGTTACGGACACCAAACTTCAAATATAACATGAAAAATATGGATAAGGAGATTATTACACAACGTTACTATTTATTATTAGTAAATACATAAAAGTATCACACTAGGCTAGGAAAACATGCAACACATGCAGAAAGTAGTCTAGCCAAAGCTAGTTTTGTACATCCGGTAGGACTGTTTTTATTTTTCTTTGTCCATATGAAGATTAGATGTAAAGGCGCCGATCATTCATAATGAACAGTAGAGTCTGGAACAGCCGTTCTAGAGTCTCAGTCCCTTTGTACACTTTCTGAAAAACAAAGTAAATATAGAATAACAAACACAGGGCTTTAAGAGCCCTTAAACAATTTAAGCTGCATTGCATGCTTGTAGACATTTAAACCATCTGATTTTTGAATAAGATAAACTGAGGGTCCCACTTTGTCCACAATAAGATATGGACCTTCCCAGCAATCTTTAGGAAATTTCCTAGGGTTTTTCTGTCCTTGTTTAAGCATGCACACAGAATCTCCCACTTGGTATTCAGTGAGGTCAGATTTTTTATCAAAATCACTTTTACTTTTTAAGGCGGACACTGCATCTGTGTGCAGAGCCTGTCATGTTATTTCAGAAATCGGAGAGGGTGTAGAATATCTAACCACTACAACTTGCAAACGGTCAAGCCATGAATTAAAGTCCACATTCCTCATGTCACCGTAACAGATGGTCATAACATGAGAAATGTTACTTGGTACAAGAGTGAAAATTAACTCCCGCACTGCTGGATCCAATTTAAGGTCAGCTTGTATGTCAGAACGTTTTTCTGAAGAAGTAGCCCCATTAGTAAGAGCAGCTAGGAAAACAATTACTCTGTTAGCAGTTTCTGTGATTGACTCATTAGGAATTTCCTTCAATTTGTCATCTGATAACACTTCGTTAGCCTCTAATTGGGGACCACGTGTTATAGGATTACAAGGAACAAGATCAGTTTTAGAATGTTCAATTGGCAATTCTGGATACAAATGTGTATACGTGGGAGGAGCAGTGGGGACAGAAGTTACTTGTGAAGGAAACTCAATATTTTCATATTTATGCTCCATCCATATTGCATTGTCGTCTTCATTAATTAAAGCAGAAGGAAGATCGACTGACAAGGTGGCAATCTGATACCATTTGTTTTCATGAGCAACAGGGGATTTTTTAAATATAGCACTTCCCCGTGCTTTACCTCCTAGTTTTAAAGAAGGAGAGTGCTTAGTACGCAGGCATTGTAAGGTGTCTACAGCTTGATCAAAAATTATATTTTTGGATTCTAACTTATGAACTTTATCTTGTAAGAATCCAGCAGTGTGAGCTGCATTTTGTGCCTGGGTGCGGTAATCTTCTATTTGTACATGCAGCGTATTAATAAGAGAAGCTTGCAGATTAAAACTCACTTGCAACTGTTCAATCATTTGAAGGGACATTAATAGCATATCTAGTAAAGCTTGCAAACTTCTACCCTTTTTTACTTTCTCATCTTTAAGCTGCATTAATGAGGGTAATACTTGAAAAATGTCCTCTAGAAACAGTGCATCACTTATATTTTCGCCCAACTTAAATGGACCTCCATATTTTTTAATCCAACATTTTATAAATTCTTGAAACACAGAAGGGAAAGAAAACAAAACAGGGGAATCAACGGATCTCTGTTCAGTATTTAAATCAATAGGGTCACTTGAACTAGTTTCAAGATTACCTATCCTATTTGGAAACTTAAAGAAAGACATACTTACAAAACGAGAATCCTCCCGGCAACTGAGTACACCGTGTTCTCCACTGCAAAAGACACGACTAAACCTCCCAAGGACGAGGCCCCCAGAATGTCGGTTTCGGTGATACTTCAATTTTGATAGTTATGGCTCGCTTCAGGTATGATGTGGACCTTTACCGACAAAAGGTCACTCCGGGTCATTCTAAGCTTAGCGTGTCTTTATGCAATCTATAGCTATATACGGAGTAGACCCTTCCGTTTCCAAATTACTTATAAATACTGTTTTCCTTAACCATTCTAGATGATTATTTGATTTATCACTAAAATAATTCAGTGTCTGCAGACCCAGAAGGCACTGTAATAATATTGTAATAAATGAAACAATGACTCAAATAAATATAAGATAAAAGTGTATTGGATGAATGTAACAGAATGCAAAAATAGTCAGTAAATAATTAATCTTACCAAAGTATTACAGCATATGTCCTTGTGTATGATGCTCTGCGTGCAAGTGAGAATGGAATAATGATTGAATGAATGAATGTTAAAGAATGACAACGTCCTATCCTTTCTCCTTCAGTTAAATAGGCATTTTGTCCTCTATAAAGCAGCCCCCACCTGTGTGATTTTCCCAAAAAGGTTTTCTAACTTGTTACATGATGTAATGTATTTCATATCTAAGTTTGGGATATTCCCTAAATGGCTCGAGCTTGTAATTAGCTTACGAAGTGTTTTTGTATACATTTAACTGACAGCACATGTGTTTTTGGAATATTCTCTAGAAGGCTCTTGCCTGTAATTAGCTTACAACGAGTTTTGTATACATTTGACTGACAGCACATGTGTTTGTTCTAATTTAACTTTAACCTTGTGGAAATGTCATTGAAAGTGTAACGTTTTCAAATCTAAGCAAAAGGGCCTGCAATATTTCATACACCTATTGTACATTAGTATATATATACATATATATTGCAAACTGCACATTAAATAATGATCCATACTCCACAGGTCTCCCATACAAGTACTAACCAGGCCCGTGTCTGGATGGCTTCCGAGATCTGATGAGATCAGGCATTTTCAGACTGGTATGGCCATAAGTGAAATTAAGAGAATGCGATCTCGCTAATGTTGGTAGAATATCAAACTCTGGTTGCGACAAAAGACAAGACGCTTCTGGATAGGGAAAAAAGTGGTCTGATTATGACATCATAATGCAAAAAAGAAATAAACAAAATCTTACTGCACCTGAGGTTCCTAGTTGGTCTCCCATACAAATACTAACCAGGCCCGAGTCTGGATGGCTTCCGAGATCTGACGAGATCAGGCATTTTCAGACTGGTATGGCCGTAAGGTAAATTAAGAGAATGCGATCTCGCTAATGTTGGTAGAATATCAAACTCTGGTTGCGACAAAAGACAAGACGCTTCTGGATAGGGAAAAAAGTGGTCTGATTATGACATCATAATGCAAAAAAGAAATAAACAAAAGCTTACGGCACCTGAGGTTCCTAGTTGGTCTCCCATAGGGAAAAAAGTGGTCTGATTATGACATCATAATGCAAAAAAGAAATAAACAAAAGCTTACGGCACCTGAGGTTCCTAGTTGGTCTCCCATACAAGTACTAACCAGGCCCGAGTCTGGATGGCTTCCGACATCTGACGATATCAGGCATTTTCAGACTGGTATGGCCGTAAATGAAATTAAGAGAATGCGATCTCGCTAATGTTGGTAGAATATCAAACTCTTGTTGCGACAAAAGACAAGACGCTTCTGGATAGGGAAAAAAGTGGTCTGATTATGACATCATAATGCAAAAAAGAAATAAACAAAAGCTTACGGCACCTGAGGTTCCTAGTTGGTCTCCCATACAAGTACTAACTAGGCCCGAGTCTGGATGGCTTCCGAGATCTGATGAGATCAGGCATTTTCAGACTGGTATGGCCGTAAGTGAAATTAAGAGAATGTGATCTCGCTAATGTTTGTAGAATATCAAACTCTGGTTGCGACAAAAGACAAGACGCTTCTGGATAGGGAAAAAAGTGGTCTGATTATGACATCATAATGCAAAAAAGAAATAAACAAAAGCTTACGGCACCTGAGGTTCCTAGTTGGTCTCCCATACAAGTACTAACCAGGCCCGAGTCTGGATGGCTCCCGAGATCTGACGAGATCAGGCATTTTCAGACTGGTATGGCCGTAAGGTAAATTAAGAGAATGCGATCTCGCTAATGTTGGTAGAATATCAAACTCTGGTTGCGACAAAAGACAAGACGCTTCTGGATAGGGAAAAAAGTGGTCTGATTATGACATCATAATGCAAAAAAGAAATAAACAAAAGCTTACGGCACCTGAGGTTCCTAGTTGGTCTCCCATAGGGAAAAAAGTGGTCTGATTATGACATCATAATGCAAAATAGAAATAAACAAAAGCTTACGGCACCTGAGGTTCCTAGTTGGTCTCCCATACAAGTACTAACCAGGCCCAAGTCTGGATGGCTTCCGAGATCTGACATTTTCAGACTGGTATGGCCGTAAGTTAAATTAAGAGAATGCGATCTCGCTAATGTTGGTAGAATATCAAACTCTGGTTGCGACAAAAGACAAGACGCTTCTGGATAGGGAAAAAAGTGGTCTGATTATGACATCATAATGCAAAAAAGAAATAAACAAAAGCTTACGGCACCTGAGGTTCCTAGTTGGTCTCCCATACAAGTACTAAGCAGGCCCGAGTCTGGATGGCTTCCGAGATCTGACGAGATCAGGCATTTTCAGACTGGTATGGCCGTAAGTAAAATTAAGAGAATGCGATCTCGCTAATATTGGTAGAATATCAAACTCTGGTTGCGACAAAAGACAAGACGTTTCTGGTTAGGGAAAAAAGTGGTCTGATTATGACATCATAATGGAAAAAAGAAATAAACAAAAGCTTACGGCACCTGAGGTTCCTAGTTGGTCTCCCATACAAGTACTAACCAGGCCCGTGTCTGGATGGATTCCGAGATCTGATGAGATCAGGCATCTTCAGACTGGTATGGCCGTAAGTGAAATTAAGAGAATGCGATCTCGCTAATGTTGGTAGAATATCAAACTCTGGTTGCGACAAAAGACAAGACGCTTCTGGATAGGGAAAAAAGTGGTCTGATTATGACATCATAATGCAAAAAAGAAATAAACAAAAGCTTACTGCACCTGAGGTTCCTAGTTGGTCTCCCATACAAATACTAACCAGGCCCGAGTCTGGATGGCTTCCGAGATCTGACGAGATCAGGCATTTTCAGACTGGTATGGCCGTAAGTAAAATTAAGAGAATGCGATCTCGCTAATGTTGGTAGAATATCAAACTCTGGTTGCGACAAAAGACAAGACGCTTCTGGATAGGGAAAAAAGTGGTCTGATTATGACATCATAATGCAAAAAAGAAATAAACAAAAGCTTACGGCACCTGAGGTTCCTAGTTGGTCTCCCATACAAGTACTAACCAGGCCAGAGTCTGGATGGCTTTCGAGATCTGACGAGATCAAGCATTTTCAGACTGGTATGGCCGTAAGTGAAATTAAGAGAATGCGATCTCGCTAATGTTGGTAGAATATCAAACTCTGGTTGCGACAAAAGACAAGACGCTTCTGGATAGGGAAAAAAGTGGTCTGATTATGACATCATAATGCAAAAAAGAAATAAACAAAAGCTTACTGCACCTGAGGTTCCTAGTTGGTCTCCCATACAAATACTAACCAGGCCCGAGTCTGGATGGCTTCCGAGATCTGACGAGATCAGGCATTTTCAGACTGGTATGGCCGTAAGTAAAATTAAGAGAATGCGATCTCGCTAATGTTGGTAGAATATCAAACTCTGGTTGCGACAAAAGACAAGACGCTTCTGGATAGGGAAAAAAGTGGTCTGATTATGACATCATAATGCAAAAAAGAAATAAACAAAAGCTTACGGCACCTGAGGTTCCTAGTTGGTCTCCCATACAAGTACTAACCAGGTCAGAGTCTGGATGGCTTTCGAGATCTGACGAGATCAGGCATTTTCAGACTGGTATGGCCGTAAGTGAAATTAAGAGAATGCGATCTCGCTAATGTTGGTAGAATATCAAACTCTGGTTGCGACAAAAGACAAGACGCTTCTGGATAGGGAAAAAAGTGGTCTGGTTATGACATCATAATGCAAAAAAGAAATAAACAAAAGCTTACGGCAACTGAGGTTCCTAGTTGGTCTCCCATACAAGTACTAACCAGGACCAAGTCTGGATGGCATCCGAGATCTGACGAGATCAGGCATTTTCAGACTGGTATGGCCGTAAGTGAAATTAAGAGAATGCGATCTCGCTAATGTTGGTAGAATATCAAACTCTGGTTGCGACAAAAGACAAGACGCTTCTGGATAGGGAAAAAAGTGGTCTGATTATGACATCATAATGCAAAAAAAAAATAAACAAAAGCTTACGGCACCTGAGGTTCCTAGTTGGTCTCCCATACAAGTACTAACTAGGCCCAAGTCTGGATGGCTTCCGAGATCTGACGAGATCAGGCATTTTCAGACTGGTATGGCCGTAATTGAAATTAAGAGAATGCGATCTCGCTAATGTTGGTAGAATATCAAACTCTGGTTGCGACAAAAGACAAGACGCTTCTGGATAGGGAAAAAAGTGGTCTGATTATGACATCATAATGCAAAAAAGAAATAAACAAAAGCTTACGACACCTGAGGTTCCTAGTTGGTCTCCCATACAAGTACGAACCAGGCCCAAGTCTGGATGGCTTCCGAGATCTGACAAGATCAGGCATTTTCAGACTGGTATGGCCGTAAGTGAAATTAAGAGAATGCGATCTCGCTAATGTTGGTAGAATATCAAACTCTGGTTGCGACAAAAGACAAGACGCTTCTGGATAGGGAAAAAAGTGGTCTGATTATGACATCATAATGCAAAAAAAAAATAAACAAAAGCTTACGGCACCTGAGGTTCCTAGTTGGTCTCCCATACAAGTTCTAACTAGGCCCAAGTCTGGATGGCTTCCGAGATCTGACGAGATCAGGCATTTTCAGACTGGTATGGCCGTAAGTGAAATTAAGAGAATGCGATCTCGCTAATGTTGGTAGAATATCAAACTCTGGTTGCGACAAAAGACAAGACGCTTCTGGATAGGGAAAAAAGTGGTCTGATTATGACATCATAATGCAAAAAAGAAATAAACAAAAGCTTACGACACCTGAGGTTCCTAGTTGGTCTCCCATACAAGTACGAACCAGGCCCAAGTCTGGATGGCTTCCGAGATCTGACGAGATCAGGCATTTTCAGACTGGTATTGCCGTATGTGAAATTAAGAGAATGCGATTTCGCTAATGTTGGTAGAATATCAAACTCTGGTTGCGACAAAAGACAAGACGCTTCTGGATAGGGAAAAAAGTGGTCTGATTATGACATCATAATGCAAAAAAGAAATAAACAAAAGCTTACGGCACCTGAGGTTCCTAGTTGGTCTCCCATACAAGTACTAACCAGGCCCGAGTCTGGATGGCTTCCGAGATCTGGCATTTTCAGACTGGTATGGCCGTAAGTAAAATTAAGAGAATGCGATCTCGCTAATATTGGTAGAATATCAAACTCTGGTTGCGACAAAAGACAAGACGTTTCTGGATAGGGAAAAAAGTTGTCTGATTATGACATCATAATGAAAAAAAGAAATAAACAAAAGCTTACGGCACCTGAGGTTCCTAGTTGGTCTCCCATACAAGTACTAACCAGGCCCGTGTCTGGATGGCTTCCGAGATCTGATGAGATCAGGCATTTTCAGACTGGTATGGCCATAAGTGAAATTAAGAGAATGCGATCTCGCTAATGTTGGTAGAATATCAAACTCTGGTTGCGACAAAAGACAAGACGCTTCTGGATAGGGAAAAAAGTGGTCTGATTATGACATCATAATGCAAAAAAGAAATAAACAAAATCTTACTGCACCTGAGGTTCCTAGTTGGTCTCCCATACAAATACTAACCAGGCCCGAGTCTGGATGGCTTCCGAGATCTGACGAGATCAGGCATTTTCAGACTGGTATGGCCGTAAATAAAATTAAGAGAATGCGATCTCGCTAATGTTGGTAGAATATCAAACTCTGGTTGCGACAAAAGACAAGACGCTTCTGGATAGGGAAAAAAGTGGTCTGATTATGACATCATAAAGCAAAAAAGAAATAAACAAAAGCTTACGGCACCTTAGGTTCCTAGTTGGTCTCCCATACAAGTACTAACCAGGCCCGAGTCTAGATGGCTTCCGAGATCTGACGAGATCAGGCATTTTCAGACTGGTATGGCCGTAAGGTAAATTAAGAGAATGTGATCTCGCTAATGTTGGTAGAATATCAAACTCTGGTTGCGACAAAAGACAAGACGCTTCTGGATAGGGAAAAAAGTGGTCTGATTATGACATCATAATGCAAAAAAGAAATAAACAAAAGCTTACGGCACCTGAGGTTCCTAGTTGGTCTCCCATAGGGAAAAAAGTGGTCTGATTATGACATCATAATGCAAAAAAGAAATAAACAAAAGCTTACGGCACCTGAGGTTCCTAGTTGGTCTCCCATACAAGTACTAACCAGGCCCGAGTCTGGATGGCTTCCGACATCTGACGATATCAGGAATTTTCAGACTGGTATGGCCGTAAATGAAATTAAGAGAATGCGATCTCGCTAATGTTGGTAGAATATCAAACTCTGGTTGCGACAAAAGACAAGACGCTTCTGGATAGGGAAAAAAGTGGTCTGATTATGACATCATAATGCAAAAAAGAAATAAACAAAAGCTTACGGCACCTGAGGTTCCTAGTTGGTATCCCATACAAGTACTAACTAGGCCCGAGTCTGGATGGCTTCCGAGATCTGATGAGATCAGGCATTTTCAGACTGGTATGGCCGTAAGTGAAATTAAGAGAATGCGATCTCGCTAATGTTGGTAGAATATCAAACTCTGGTTGCGACAAAAGACAAGACGCTTCTGGATAGGGAAAAAAGTGGTCTGATTATGACATCATAATGCAAAAAAGAAATAAACAAAAGCTTACGGCACCTGAGGTTCCTAGTTGGTCTCCCATACAAGTACTAACCAGGCCCGAGTCTGGATGGCTTCCGAGATCTGGCATTTTCAGACTGGTATGGCCGTAAGTAAAATTAAGAGAATGCGATCTCGCTAATATTGGTAGAATATCAAACTCTGGTTGCGACAAAAGACAAGACGTTTCTGGATAGGGAAAAAAGTGGTCTGATTATGACATCATAATGAAAAAAAGAAATAAACAAAAGCTTACGGCACCTGAGGTTCCTAGTTGGTCTCCCATACAAGTACTAACCAGGCCCGTGTCTGGATCGCTTCCGAGATCTGATGAGATCAGGCATTTTCAGACTGGTATGGCCGTAAGTGAAATTAAGAGAATGCGATCTCGCTAATGTTGGTAGAATATCAAACTCTGGTTGCGACAAAAGACAAGACGCTTCTGGATAGGGAAAAAAGTGGTCTAATTATGACATCATAATGCAAAAAAGAAATAAACAAAATCTTACTGCACCTGAGGTTCCTAGTTGGTCTCCCATACAAATACTAACCAGGCCCGAGTCTGGATGGCTTCCGAGATCTGACGAGATCAGGCATTTTCAGACTGGTATGGCCGTAAGTAAAATTAAGAGAATGCGATCTCGCTAATGTTGGTAGAATATCAAACTCTGGTTGCGACAAAAGACAAGACGCTTCTGGATAGGGAAAAAAGTGGTCTGATTATGACATCATAATGCAAAAAAGAAATAAACAAAAGCTTACGGCACCTTAGGTTCCTAGTTGGTCTCCCATACAAGTACTAACCAGGCCCGAGTCTGGATGGCTTCCGAGATCTGACGAGATCAGGCATTTTCAGACTGGTATGGCCGTAAGGTAAATTAAGAGAATGCGATCTCGCTAATGTTGGTAGAATATCAAACTCTGGTTGCGACAAAAGACAAGACGCTTCTGGATAGGGAAAAAAGTGGTCTGATTATGACATCATAATGCAAAAAAGAAATAAACAAAAGCTTACGGCACCTGAGGTTCCTAGTTGGTCTCCCATAGGGAAAAAAGTGGTCTGATTATGACATCATAATGCAAAATAGAAATAAACAAAAGCTTACGGCACCTGAGGTTCCTAGTTGGTCTCCCATACAAGTACTAACCAGGCCCAAGTCTGGATGGCTTCCGAGATCTGACATTTTCAGACTGGTATGGCCGTAAGTTAAATTAAGAGAATGCGATCTCGCTAATGTTGGTAGAATATCAAACTCTGGTTGCGACAAAAGACAAGACACTTCTGGATAGGGAAAAAAGTGGTCTGATTATGACATCATAATGCAAAAAAGAAATAAACAAAAGCTTACGGCACCTGAGGTTCCTAGTTGGTCTCCCATACAAGTACTAACCAGGCCCGAGTCTGGATGGCTTCCGAGATCTGACGAGATCAGGCATTTTCAGACTGGTATAGCCGTAAGTAAAATTAAGAGAATGCGATCTCGCTAATATTGGTAGAATATCAAACTCTGGTTGCGACAAAAGACAAGACGTTTCTGGATAGGGAAAAAAGTGGTCTGATTATGACATCATAATGAAAAAAAGAAATAAACAAAAGCTTACGGCACCTGAGGTTCCTAGTTGGTCTCCCATACAAGTACTAACCAGGCCCGTGTCTGGATGGCTTCCGAGATCTAGCATTTTCAGACTGGTATGGCCGTAAGTGAAATTAAGTGAATGCGATCTCGCTAATGTTGGTAGAATATCAAACTCTGGTTGCGACAAAAGACAAGACGCTTCTGGATAGGGAAAAAAGTGGTCTGATTATGACATCATAATGCAAAAAAGAAATAAACAAAAGCTTACTGCACTTGAGGTTCCTAGTTGGTCTCCCATATAAATACTAACCAGGCCTGAGTCTGGATGGCTTCCGAGATGTGACGAGATCAGGCATTTTCAGACTGGTATGGCCGTAAGTAAAATTAAGAGAATGCGATCTCGCTAATGTTGGTAGAATATCAAACTCTGGTTGCGACAAAAGACAAGACGCTTCTGGATAGGGAAAAAAGTGGTCTGATTATGACATCATAATGAAAAAAATAATTAAACAAAAGCTTACGGCACCTGAGGTTCCTAGTTGGTCTCCCATACATGTACTAACCAGGCCCGTGTCTGGATGGCTTCCGAGATCTGATGAGATCAGGCATTTTCAGACTGGTATGGCCGTAAGTGAAATTAAGAGAATGCGATCTCGCTAATGTTGGTAGAATATCAAACTCTGGTTGCGACAAAAGACAAGACGCTTCTGGATAGGGAAAAAAGTGGTCTGGTTATGACATCATAATACAAAAAAGAAATAAACAAAAGCTTACGGCAACTGAGGTTCCTAGTTGGTCTCCCATACAAGTACTAACCAGGCCCAAGTCTGGATGGCATCCGAGATCTGACGAGATCAGGCATTTTCAGACTGGTATGGCCGTAAGTGAAATTAAGAGAATGCGATCTCGCTAATGTTGGTAGAATATCAAACTCTGGTTTCGACAAAAGACAAGACGCTTCTGGATAGGGAAAAAAGTGGTCTAATTATGACATCATAATGCAAAAAAAAATAAACAAAAGCTTACGGCACCTGAGGTTCCTAGTTGGTCTCCCATACAAGTACTAACCAGGCCCAAGTCTGGATGGCTTCCGAGATCTGACAAGATAAGCCATTTTCAGACTGGTATGGCCGTAAGTGAAATTAAAAGAATGCGATCTCGCTAATGTTGGTAGAATATCAAACTCTGGTTGCGACAAAAGACAAGACGCTTCTGGATAGGGAAAAAAGTGGTCTGATTATGACATCATAATGCAAAAAAGAAATAAACAAAAGCTTACGGCACCTGAGGTTCCTAGTTGGTCTCCCATACAAGTACTAACCAGGCCCGAGTCTGGATGGCTTCCGAGATCTGGCATTTTCAGACTGGTATGGCCGTAAGGGAAATTAAGAGAATGCGATCTCGCTAATGTTGGTAGAATATCAAACTCTGGTTGCGACAAAAGACAAGACGCTTCTGGATAGGGAAAAAAAGTGGTCTGATTATGACATCATAATGCAAAAAAGAAATAAACAAAATCTTACTGCACCTGAGGTTCCTAGTTGGTCTCCCATACAAATACTAACCAGGCCCGAGTCTGGATGGCTTCCGAGATCTGACGAGATCAGGCATTTTCAGACTGGTATGGCCGTAAGTAAAATTAAGAGAATGCGATCTCGCTAATGTTGGTAGAATATCAAACTCTGGTTGCGACAAAAGACAAGACGCTTCTGGATAGGGAAAAAAGTGGTCTAATTATGACATCATAATGCAAAAAAAAATAAACAAAAGCTTACGGCACCTGAGGTTCCTAGTTGGTCTCCCATACAAGTACTAACCAGGCCCAAGTCTGGATGGCTTCCGAGATCTGACAAGATAAGCCATTTTCAGACTGGTATGGCCGTAAGTGAAATTAAAAGAATGCGATCTCGCTAATGTTGGTAGAATATCAAACTCTGGTTGCGACAAAAGACAAGACGCTTCTGGATAGGGAAAAAAGTGGTCTGATTATGACATCATAATGCAAAAAAGAAATAAACAAAAGCTTACGGCACCTGAGGTTCCTAGTTGGTCTCCCATACAAGTACTAACCAGGCCCGAGTCTGGATGGCTTCCGAGATCTGGCATTTTCAGACTGGTATGGCCGTAAGGGAAATTAAGAGAATGCGATCTCGCTAATGTTGGTAGAATATCAAACTCTGGTTGCGACAAAAGACAAGACGCTTCTGGATAGGGAAAAAAAGTGGTCTGATTATGACATCATAATGCAAAAAAGAAATAAACAAAATCTTACTGCACCTGAGGTTCCTAGTTGGTCTCCCATACAAATACTAACCAGGCCCGAGTCTGGATGGCTTCCGAGATCTGACGAGATCAGGCATTTTCAGACTGGTATGGCCGTAAGTAAAATTAAGAGAATGCGATCTCGCTAATGTTGGTAGAATATCAAACTCTGGTTGCGACAAAAGACAAGACGCTTCTGGATAGGGAAAAAAGTGGTCTCATTATGACATCATAATGCAAAAAAGAAATAAACAAAAGCTTACGGCACCTTAGGTTCCTAGTTGGTCTCCCATACAAGTACTAACCAGGCCCGAGTCTGGATGGCTTCCGAGATCTGACGAGATCAGGCATTTTCAGACTGGTATGGCCGTAAGGTAAATTAAGAGAATGCGATCTCGCTAATGTTGGTAGAATATCAAACTCTGGTTGCGACAAAAGACAAGACGCTTCTGGATAGGGAAAAAAGTGGTCTGATTATGACATCATAATGCAAAAAAGAAATAAACAAAAGCTTACGGCACCTGAGGTTCCTAGTTGGTCTCCCATACAAATACTAACCAGGCCCGAGTCTGGATGGCTTCCGAGATCTGACGAGATCAGGCATTTTCAGACTGGTATGGCTGTAAGGTAAATTAAGAGAATGCGATCTCGCTAATGTTGGTAGAATATCAAACTCTGGTTGCGACAAAAGACAAGACGTTTCTGGATAGGGGAAAAAGTGGTCTGATTATGACATCATAATGAAAAAAAGAAATAAACAAAAGCTTACGGCACCTGAGGTTCCTAGTTGGTCTCCCATACAAGTACTAACCAGGCCCGTGTCTGGATGGCTTCCGAGATCTAATGAGATCAGGCATTTTCAGACTGGTATGGCCGTAAGTGAAATTAAGTGAATGCGATCTCGCTAATGTTGGTAGAATATCAAACTCTGGTTGCGACAAAAGACAAGACGCTTCTGGATAGGGAAAAAAGTGGTCTGATTATGACATCATAATGCAAAAAAGAAATAAACAAAAGCTTACTGCACTTGAGGTTCCTAGTTGGTCTCCCATATAAATACTAACCAGGCCTGAGTCTGGATGGCTTCCGAGATCTGACGAGATCAGGCATTTTCAGACTGGTATGGCCGTAAGTAAAATTAAGAGAATGCGATCTCGCTAATGTTGGTAGAATATCAAACTCTGGTTGCGACAAAAGACAAGACGCTTCTGGATAGGGAAAAAAGTGGTCTGATTATGACATCATAATGAAAAAAAGAAATAAACAAAAGCTTACGGCACCTGAGGTTCCTAGTTGGTCTCCCATACAAGTACTAACCAGGCCCGTGTCTGGATGGCTTCCGAGATCTGATGAGATCAGGCATTTTCAGACTGGTATGGCCGTAAGTGAAATTAAGAGAATGCGATCTCGCTAATGTTGGTAGAATATCAAACTCTGGTTGCGACAAAAGACAAGACGCTTCTGGATAGGGAAAAAAGTGGTCTGGTTATGACATCATAATGCAAAAAAGAAATAAACAAAAGCTTACGGCAACTGAGGTTCCTAGTTGGTCTCCCATACAAGTACTAACCAGGCCCAAGTCTGGATGGCATCCGAGATCTGACGAGATCAGGCATTTTCAGACTGGTATGGCCGTAAGTGAAATTAAGAGAATGCGATCTCGCTAATGTTGGTAGAATATCAAACTCTGGTTTCGACAAAAGACAAGACGCTTCTGGATAGGGAAAAAAGTGGTCTAATTATGACATCATAATGCAAAAAAAAATAAACAAAAGCTTACGGCACCTGAGGTTCCTAGTTGGTCTCCCATACAAGTACTAACCAGGCCCAAGTCTGGATGGCTTCCGAGATCTGACGAGATAAGCCATTTTCAGACTGGTATGGCCGTAAGTGAAATTAAAAGAATGCGATCTCGCTAATGTTGGTAGAATATCAAACTCTGGTTGCGACAAAAGACAAGACGCTTCTGGATAGGGAAAAAAGTGGTCTGATTATGACATCATAATGCAAAAAAGAAATAAACAAAAGCTTACGGCACCTGAGGTTCCTAGTTGGTCTCCCATACAAGTACTAACCAGGCCCGAGTCTGGATGGCTTCCGAGATCTGGCATTTTCAGACTGGTATGGCCGTAAGGGAAATTAAGAGAATGCGATCTCGCTAATGTTGGTAGAATATCAAACTCTGGTTGCGACAAAAGACAAGACGCTTCTGGATAGGGAAAAAAAGTGGTCTGATTATGACATCATAATGCAAAAAAGAAATAAACAAAATCTTACTGCACCTGAGGTTCCTAGTTGGTCTCCCATACAAATACTAACCAGGCCCGAGTCTGGATGGCTTCCGAGATCTGACGAGATCAGGCATTTTCAGACTGATATGGCCGTAAGTAAAATTAAGAGAATGCGATCTCGCTAATGTTGGTAGAATATCAAACTCTGGTTGCGACAAAAGACAAGACGCTTCTGGATAGGGAAAAAAGTGGTCTCATTATGACATCATAATGCAAAAAAGAAATAAACAAAAGCTTACGGCACCTTAGGTTCCTAGTTGGTCTCCCATACAAGTACTAACCAGGCCCGAGTCTGGATGGCTTCCGAGATCTGACGAGATCAGGCATTTTCAGACTGGTATGGCCGTAAGGTAAATTAAGAGAATGCGATCTCGCTAATGTTGGTAGAATATCAAACTCTGGTTGCGACAAAAGACAAGACGCTTCTGGATAGGGAAAAAAGTGGTCTGATTATGACATCATAATGCAAAAAAGAAATAAACAAAAGCTTACGGCACCTGAGGTTCCTAGTTGGTCTCCCATACAAATACTAACCAGGCCCGAGTCTGGATGGCTTCCGAGATCTGACGAGATCAGGCATTTTCAGACTGGTATGGCTGTAAGGTAAATTAAGAGAATGCGATCTCGCTAATGTTGGTAGAATATCAAACTCTGGTTGCGACAAAAGACAAGACGCTTCTGGATAGGGAAAAAAGTGGTCTGATTATGACATCATAATGCAAAATAGAAATAAACAAAAGCTTACGGCACCTGAGGTTCCTAGTTGGTCTCCCATACAAGTACTAACCAGGCCCAAGTCTGGATGGCTTCCGAGATCTGACATTTTCAGACTGGTATGGCCGTAAGTTAAATTAAGAGAATGCGATCTCGCTAATGTTGGTAGAATATCAAACTCTGGTTGCGACAAAAGACAAGACGCTTCTGGATAGGGAAAAAAGTGGTCTGATTATGACATCATAATGCAAAAAAGAAATAAACAAAAGCTTACTGCACCTGAGGTTCCTAGTTGGTCTCCCATACAAGTACTAACCAGGCCCGAGTCTGGATGGCTTCCGAGATCTGACGAGATCAGGCATTTTCAGACTGGTATGGCCGTAAGTAAAATTAAGAGAATGCGATCTCGCTAATATTGGTAGAATATCAAACTCTGGTTGCGACAAAAGACAAGACGTTTCTGGATAGGGAAAAAAGTGGTCTGATTATGACATCATAATGAAAAAAAGAAATAAACAAAAGCTTACGGCACCTGAGGTTCCTAGTTGGTCTCCCATACAAGTACTAACCAGGCCCGTGTCTGGATGGCTTCCGAGATCTGATGAGATCAGGCATTTTCAGACTGGTATGGCCGTAAGTGAAATTAAGAGAATGCAATCTCGCTAATGTTGGTAGAATATCAAACTCTGGTTGCGACAAAAGACAAGACGCTTCTGGATAGGGAAAAAATGTGGTCTGATTATGACATCATAATGCAAAAAAGAAATAAACAAAAGCTTACTGCACCTGAGGTTCCTAGTTGTTCTCCCATACAAATACAGACCAGGCCTGAGTCTGGATGGCTTCCGAGATCTGACGAGATCAGGCATTTTCAGACTGGTATAGCCGTAAGTAAAATTAAGAGAATGCGATCTCGCTAATATTGGTAGAATATCAAACTCTGGTTGCGACAAAAGACAAGACGTTTCTGGATAGGGAAAAAAGTGGTCTGATTATGACATCATAATGAAAAAAAGAAATAAACAAAAGCTTACGGCACCTGAGGTTCCTAGTTGGTCTCCCATACAAGTACTAACCAGGCCCGTGTCTGGATGGCTTCCGAGATCTAATGAGATCAGGCATTTTCAGACTGGTATGGCCGTAAGTGAAATTAAGAGAATGCGATCTCGCTAATGTTGGTAGAATATCAAACTCTGGTTGCGACAAAAGACAAGACGCTTCTGGATAGGGAAAAAAGTGGTCTGATTATGACATCATAATGCAAAAAAGAAATAAACAAAAGCTTACTGCACTTGAGGTTCCTAGTTGGTCTCCCATATAAATACTAACCAGGCCTGAGTCTGGATGGCTTCCGAGATCTGACGAGATCAGGCATTTTCAGACTGGTATGGCCGTAAGTAAAATTAAGAGAATGCGATCTCGCTAATGTTGGTAGAATATCAAACTCTGGTTGCGACAAAAGACAAGACGCTTCTGGATAGGGAAAAAAGTGGTCTGATTATGACATCATAATGAAAAAAAGAAATAAACAAATGCTTACGGCACCTGAGGTTCCTAGTTGGTCTCCCATACATGTACTAACCAGGCCCGTGTCTGGATGGCTTCCGAGATCTGATGAGATCAGGCATTTTCAGACTGGTATGGCCGTAAGTGAAATTAAGAGAATGCGATCTCGCTAATGTTGGTAGAATATCAAACTCTGGTTGCGACAAAAGACAAGACGCTTCTGGATAGGGAAAAAAGTGGTCTGGTTATGACATCATAATACAAAAAAGAAATAAACAAAAGCTTACGGCAACTGAGGTTCCTAGTTGGTCTCCCATACAAGTACTAACCAGGCCCAAGTCTGGATGGCATCCGAGATCTGACGAGATCAGGCATTTTCAGACTGGTATGGCCGTAAGTGAAATTAAGAGAATGCGATCTCGCTAATGTTGGTAGAATATCAAACTCTGGTTTCGACAAAAGACAAGACGCTTCTGGATAGGGAAAAAAGTGGTCTAATTATGACATCATAATGCAAAAAAAAATAAACAAAAGCTTACGGCACCTGAGGTTCCTAGTTGGTCTCCCATACAAGTACTAACCAGGCCCAAGTCTGGATGGCTTCCGAGATCTGACGAGATAAGCCATTTTCAGACTGGTATGGCCGTAAGTGAAATTAAAAGAATGCGATCTCGCTAATGTTGGTAGAATATCAAACTCTGGTTGCGACAAAAGACAAGACGCTTCTGGATAGGGAAAAAAGTGGTCTGATTATGACATCATAATGCAAAAAAGAAATAAACAAAAGCTTACGGCACCTGAGGTTCCTAGTTGGTCTCCCATACAAGTACTAACCAGGCCCGAGTCTGGATGGCTTCCGAGATCTGGCATTTTCAGACTGGTATGGCCGTAAGGGAAATTAAGAGAATGCGATCTCGCTAATGTTGGTAGAATATCAAACTCTGGTTGCGACAAAAGACAAGACGCTTCTGGATAGGGAAAAAAAGTGGTCTGATTATGACATCATAATGCAAAAAAGAAATAAACAAAATCTTACTGCACCTGAGGTTCCTAGTTGGTCTCCCATACAAATACTAACCAGGCCCGAGTCTGGATGGCTTCCGAGATCTGACGAGATCAGGCATTTTCAGACTGGTATGGCCGTAAGTAAAATTAAGAGAATGCGATCTCGCTAATGTTGGTAGAATATCAAACTCTGGTTGCGACAAAAGACAAGACGCTTCTGGATAGGGAAAAAAGTGGTCTCATTATGACATCATAATGCAAAAAAGAAATAAACAAAAGCTTACGGCACCTTAGGTTCCTAGTTGGTCTCCCATACAAGTACTAACCAGGCCCGAGTCTGGATGGCTTCCGAGATCTGACGAGATCAGGCATTTTCAGACTGGTATGGCCGTAAGGTAAATTAAGAGAATGCGATCTCGCTAATGTTGGTAGAATATCAAACTCTGGTTGCGACAAAAGACAAGACGCTTCTGGATAGGGAAAAAAGTGGTCTGATTATGACATCATAATGCAAAAAAGAAATAAACAAAAGCTTACGGCACCTGAGGTTCCTAGTTGGTCTCCCATACAAATACTAACCAGGCCCGAGTCTGGATGGCTTCCGAGATCTGACGAGATCAGGCATTTTCAGACTGGTATGGCTGTAATGTAAATTAAAAGAATGCGATCTCGCTAATGTTGGTAGAATATCAAACTCTGGTTGCGACAAAAGACAAGACGCTTCTGGATAGGGAAAAAAGTGGTCTGATTATGACATCATAATGCAAAATAGAAATAAACAAAAGCTTACGGCACCTGAGGTTCCTAGTTGGTCTCCCATACAAGTACTAACCAGGCCCAAGTCTGGATGGCTTCCGAGATCTGACATTTTCAGACTGGTATGGCCGTAAGTTAAATTAAGAGAATGCGATCTCGCTAATGTTGGTAGAATATCAAACTCTGGTTGCGACAAAAGACAAGACGCTTCTGGATAGGGAAAAAAGTGGTCTGATTATGACATCATAATGCAAAAAAGAAATAAACAAAAGCTTACTGCACCTGAGGTTCCTAGTTGGTCTCCCATACAAGTACTAACCAGGCCCGAGTCTGGATGGCTTCCGAGATCTGACAAGATCAGGCATTTTCAGACTGGTATGGCCGTAAGTAAAGTTAAGAGAATGCGATCTCGCTAATATTGGTAGAATATCAAACTCTGGTTGCGACAAAAGACAAGACGTTTCTGGATAGGGAAAAAAATGGTCTGATTATGACATCATAATGAAAAAAAGAAATAAACAAAAGCTTACGGCACCCGAGGTTCCTAGTTGGTCTCCCATACAAGTACTAACCAGGCCCGTGTCTGGATGGCTTCCGAGATCTGATGAGATCAGGCATTTTCAGACTGGTATGGCCGTAAGTGAAATTAAGAGAATGCAATCTCGCTAATGTTGGTAGAATATCAAACTCTGGTTGCGACAAAAGACAAGACGCTTCTGGATAGGGAAAAAATGTGGTCTGATTATGACATCATAATGCAAAAAAGAAATAAACAAAAGCTTACTGCACCTGAGGTTCCTAGTTGTTCTCCCATACAAATACAGACCAGGCCTGAGTCTGGATGGCTTCCGAGATCTGACGAGATCAGGCATTTTCAGACTGGTATGGCCGTAAGTAAAATTAAGAGAATGCGATCTCGCTAATATTGGTAGAATATCAAACTCTGGTTGCGACAAAAGACAAGACGCTTCTGGATAGGGAAAAAAGTGGTCTGGTTATGACATCATAATGCAAAAAAGAAATAAACAAAAGCTTACGGCAACTGAGGTTCCTAGTTGGTCTCCCATACAAGTACTAACCAGGCCCAAGTCTGGATGGCATCCGAGATCTGACGAGATCAGGCATTTTCAGACTGGTATGGCCGTAAGTGAAATTAAGAGAATGCGATCTCGCTAATGTTGGTAGAATATCAAACTCTGGTTGCGACAAAAGACAAGACGCTTCTGGATAGGGAAAAAAGTGGTCTGATTATGACATCATAATGCAAAAAAAAAATAAACAAAAGCTTACGGCACCTGAGGTTCCTAGTTGGTCTCCCATACAAGTACTAACCAGGCCCAAGTCTGGATGGCTTCCGAGATCTGACGAGATCAGGCATGTTCAGACTGGTATGGCCGTAAGTGAAATTAAGAGAATGCGATCTCGCTAATGTTGGTAGAATATCAAACTCTGGTTGCGACAAAATACAAGACGCTTCTGGATAGGGAAAAAAGTGGTCTGATTATGACATCATAATGCAAAAAAGAAATAAACAAAAGCTTACGGCACCTGAGGTTCCTAGTTGGTCTCCCATACAAGTACTAACCAGGACCATGTCTGGATGGCTTCCGAAATCTGACAAGATCAGGAATTTTCAGACTGGTATTGCCGTATGTGAAATTAAGAGAATGCGATCTCGCTAATGTTGGTAGAATATCAAACTCTGGTTGCGACAAAAGACAAGACGCTTCTGGATAGGGAAAAAAGTGGTCTGATTATGACATCATAATGCAAAAAAGAAATAAACAAAAGCTTACGGCACCTGAGGTTCCTAGTTGGTCTCCCATACAAGTACTAACCAGGCCCGAGTCTGGATGGCTTCCGAGATCTGGCATTTTCAGACTGGTATGGCCGTAAGGGAAATTAAGAGAATGCGATCTCGCTAATGTTGGTAGAATATCAAACTCTGGTTGCGACAAAAGACAAGACGCTTCTGGATAGGGAAAAAAGTGGTCTGATTATGACATCATAATGCAAAAAAGAAATAAACAAAAGCTTTCGGCACCTGAGGTTCCTAGTTGGTCTCCCATAGGGAAAAAAGTGGTCTGATTATGACATCATAATGCAAAAAAGAAATAAACAAAAGCTTACAGCACCTGAGGTTCCTAGTTGGTCTCCCATACAAGTACTAACCAGGCCCAAGTCTGGATGGCTTCCGAGATCTGACGAGATCAGGCATTTTCAGACTGGTATGGCCGTAAGTGAAATTAAGTGAATGCGATCTCGCTAATGTTGATAGAATATCAAACTCTGGTTGTGACAAAAGACAAGACGCTTCTGGATAGGGAAAAAAGTGGTCTGATTATGACATCATAATGCAAAAAATAAATAAACAAAAGCTTACGGCACCTGAGGTTCCTAGTTGGTCTCCCATAGGGAAAAAAGTGGTCTGATTATGACATCATAATGCAAAAAAGAAATAAACAAAAGCTTACGGCACCTGAGGTTCCTCGTTGGTCTCCCATACAAGTACTAACCAGGCCCGAGTCTGGATGGCTTCCGAGATCTGACGAGATCAGGCATTTTCAGACTGGTATGGCCGTAAGTGAAGTTAAGAGAATGCGATCTCGCTAATGTTGGTAGAATATCAAACTCTGGTTGCGACAAAAGACAAGACGCTTCTGGATAGGGAAAAAAGTGGTCTGATTATGACATCATAATGCAAAAAAGAAATAAACAAAAGCTTACGGCACCTGAGGTTCCTAGTTGGTCTCCCATACAAGTACTAACCAGACCCGAGTCTGGATGGCTTCCGAGATCTGACAAGATCAGGCATTTTCAGACTGGTATGGCCGTAAGTGAAATTAAGAGAATGCGATCTCGCTAATGTTGGTAGAATATCAAACTCTGGTTGCGACAAATGACAAGACGCTTCTGGATAGGGAAAAAAGTGGTCTGATTATGACATCATAATGCAAAAAAGAAATAAACAAAAGCTTACGGCACCTGAGGTTCCTAGTTGGTCTCCCATAGGGAAAAAAGTGGTCTGATTATGACATCATAATGCAAAAAAGAAATAAACAAAAGCTTACAGCACCTGAGGTTCCTAGTTGGTCTCCCATACAAGTACTAACCAGGCCCGAGTCTGGATGGCTTCCGAGATCTGGCATTTTCAGACTGGTATGGCCGTAAGGGAAATTAAGAGAATGCGATCTCGCTAATGTTGGTAGAATATCAAACTCTGGTTGCGACAAAAGACAAGACGCTTCTGGATAGGGAAAAAAGTGGTCTGATTATGACATCATAATGCAAAAAAGAAATAAACAAAAGCTTACGGCACCTGAGGTTCCTAGTTGGTCTCACATAGGGAAAAAAGTGGTCTCATTATGACATCATAATGCAAAAAAGAAATAAACAAAAGCTTACAGCACCTGAGGTTCCTAGTTGGTCTCCCATACAAGTACTAACCAGGCCCAAGTCTGGATGGCTTCCGAGATCTGACGAGATCAGGCATTTTCAGACTGGTATGGCCGTAAGTGAAATTAAGAGAATGCGATCTCGCTAATGTTGGTAGAATATCAAACTCTGGTTGCGACAAAATACAAGACGCTTCTGGATAGGGAAAAAAGTGGTCTGATTATGACATCATAATGCAAAAAAGAAATAAACAAAAGCTTACGGCACCTGAGGTTCCTAGTTGGTCTCCCATACAAGTACTAACCAGGCCCATGTCTGGATGGCTTCCGAAATCTGACGAGATCAGGCATTTTCAGACTGGTATTGCCGTATGTGAAATTAAGAGAATGCGATCTCGCTAATGTTGGTAGAATATCAAACTCTGGTTGCGACAAAAGACAAGACGCTTCTGGATAGGGAAAAAAGTGGTCTGATTATGACATCATAATGCAAAAAAGAAATAAACAAAAGCTTTCGGCACCTGAGGTTCCTAGTTGGTCTCCCATACAAGTACTAACCAGGCCCGAGTCTGGATGGCTTCCGAGATCTGGCATTTTCAGACTGGTATGGCCGTAAGGGAAATTAAGAGAATGCAATCTCGCTAATGTTGGTAGAATATCAAACTCTGGTTGCGACAAAAGACAAGACGCTTCTGGATAGGGAAAAAAGTGGTCTGATTATGACATCATAATGCAAAAAAGAAATAAACAAAAGCTTTCGGCACCTGAGGTTCCTAGTTGGTCTCCCATAGGGAAAAAAGTGGTCTGATTATGACATCATAATGCAAAAAAGAAATAAACAAAAGCTTACAGCACCTGAGGTTCCTAGTTGGTCTCCCATACAAGTACTAACCAGGCCCAAGTCTGGATGGCTTCCGAGATCTGACGAGATCAGGCATTTTCAGACTGGTATGGCCGTAAGTGAAATTAAGTGAATGCGATCTCGCTAATGTTGATAGAATATCAAACTCTGGTTGTGACAAAAGACAAGACGCTTCTGGATAGGGAAAAAAGTGGTCTGATTATGACATCATAATGCAAAAAATAAATAAACAAAAGCTTACGGCACCTGAGGTTCCTAGTTGGTCTCCCATAGGGAAAAAAGTGGTCTGATTATGACATCATAATGCAAAAAAGAAATAAACAAAAGCTTACAGCACCTGAGGTTCCTAGTTGGTCTCCCATACAAGTACTAACCAGGCCCAAGTCTGGATAGCTTCCGAGATATGACGAGATCAGGCATTTTCAGACTGGTATGGCCGTAAGTGAAATTAAGAGAATGCGATCTCGCTAATGTTGGTAGAATATCAAACTCTGGTTGCGACAAAATACAAGACGCTTCTGGATAGGGAAAAAAGTGGTCTGATTATGACATCATAATGCAAAAAAGAAATAAACAAAAGCTTACGGCACCTGAGGTTCCTAGTTGGTCTCCCATACAAGTACTAACCAGGCCCATGTCTGGATGGCTTCCGAAATCTGACGAGATCAGGCATTTTCAGACTGGTATTGCCGTATGTGAAATTAAGCGAATGCGATCTCGCTAATGTTGGTAGAATATCAAACTCTGGTTGCGACAAAAGACAAGACGCTTCTGGATAGGGAAAAAAGTGGTCTGATTATGACATCATAATGCAAAAAAGAAATAAACAAAAGCTTACGGCACCTGAGGTTCCTAGTTGGTCTCCCATACAAGTACTAACCAGGCCCGAGTCTGGATGGCTTCCGAGATCTGGCATTTTCAGACTGGTATGGCCGTAAGGGAAATTAAGAGAATGCGATCTCGCTAATGTTGGTAGAATATCAAACTCTGGTTGCGACAAAAGACAAGACGCTTCTGGATAGGGAAAAAAGTGGTCTGATTATGACATTATAATGCAAAAAAGAAATAAACAAAAGCTTTCGGCACCTGAGGTTCCTAGTTGGTCTCCCATAGGGAAAAAAGTGGTCTGATTATGACATCATAATGCAAAAAAGAAATAAACAAAAGCTTACAGCACCTGAGGTTCCTAGTTGGTCTCCCATACAAGTACTAACCAGGCCCAAGTCTGGATGGCTTCCGAGATCTGACGAGATCAGGCATTTTCAGACTGGTATGGCCGTAAGTGAAATTAAGTGAATGCGATCTCGCTAATGTTGATAGAATATCAAACTCTGGTTGTGACAAAAGACAAGACGCTTCTGGATAGGGAAAAAAGTGGTCTGATTATGACATCATAATGCAAAAAAGAAATAAACAAAAGCTTACGGCACCTGAGGTTCCTAGTTGGTCTCCCATAGGGAAAAAAGTGGTCTGATTATGACATCATAATGCAAAAAAGAAATAAACAAACGCTTACGGCACCTGAGGTTCCTCGTTGGTCTCCCATACAAGTACTAACCAGGCCCGAGTCTGGATGGCTTCCGAGATCTGACGAGATCAGGCATTTTCAGACTGGTATGGCCGTAAGTGAAGTTAAGAGAATGCGATCTCGCTAATGTTGGTAGAATATCAAACTCTGGTTGCGACAAAAGACAAGACGCTTCTGGATAGGGAAAAAAGTGGTCTGATTATGACATCATAATGCAAAAAAGAAATAAACAAAAGCTTACGGCACCTGAGGTTCCTAGTTGGTCTCCCATACAAGTACTAACCAGACCCGAGTCTGGATGGCTTCCGAGATCTGACAAGATCAGGCATTTTCAGACTGGTATGGCCGTAAGTGAAATTAAGAGAATGCGATCTCGCTAATGTTGGTAGAATATCAAACTCTGGTTGCGACAAATGACAAGACGCTTCTGGATAGGGAAAAAAGTGGTCTGATTATGACATCATAATGCAAAAAAGAAATAAACAAAAGCTTACGGCACCTGAGGTTCCTAGTTGGTCTCCCATAGGGAAAAAAGTGGTCTGATTATGACATCATAATGCAAAAAAGAAATAAACAAAAGCTTACAGCACCTGAGGTTCCTAGTTGGTCTCCCATACAAGTACTAACCAGGCCCGAGTCTGGATGGCTTCCGAGATCTGACATTTTCAGACTGGTATGGCCGTAAGGGAAATTAAGAGAATGCGATCTCGCTAATGTTGGTAGAATATCAAACTCTGGTTGCGACAAAAGACAAGACGCTTCTGGATAGGGAAAAAAGTGGTCTGATTATGACATCATAATGCAAAAAAGAAATAAACAAAAGCTTACGGCACCTGAGGTTCCTAGTTGGTCTCACATAGGGAAAAAAGTGGTCTGATTATGACATCATAATGCAAAAAAGAAATAAACAAAAGCTTACAGCACCTGAGGTTCCTAGTTGGTCTCCCATACAAGTACTAACCAGGCCCGAGTCTGGATGGCTTCCGAGATCTGACGAGGTCAGGCATTTTCAGACTGGTATGGCCATAAGTGAAATTAAGAGAATGCGATCTCGCTAATGTTGGTAGAATATCAAACTCTGGTTGCGACAAAAGACAAGACGCTTCTGGATAGGGAAAAAAGTGGTCTGATTATGACATCATAATGCAAAAAAGAAATAAACAAAAGCTTACGGCACCTGAGGTTCCTAGTTGGTCTCCCATACAAGTACTAACCAGACCCGAGTCTGGATGGCTTCCGAGATCTGACGAGATCAGGCATTTTCAGACTGGTATGGCCGTAAGTGAAACTAAGAGAATGCGATCTCGCTAATGTTGGTTGAATATCAAACTCTGGTTGCGACAAAAGACAAGACGCTTCTGGATAGGGAAAAAAGTGGTCTGATTATGACATCATAATGCAAAAAAGAAATAAACAAAAGCTTACGGCACCTGAGGTTCCTAGTTGGTCTCCCATACAAGTACTAACCAGGCCCAAGTCTGGATGGCTTCCGAGATCTGACGAGATCAGGCATTTTCAGGCTGGTATGGCCGTAAGTGAAATTAAGAGAATGTGATCTCGCTAATGTTGGTAGAATATCAAACTCTGGTTGCGACAAAAGACAAGACGCTTCTGGATAGGGAAAAAAGTGGTCTGATTATGACATCATAATGCAAAAAAGAAATAAACAAAAGCTTACGGCACCTGAGGTTCCTAGTTGGTCTCCCATAGGGAAAAAAGTGGTCTGATTATGACATCATAATGCAAAAAAGAAATAAACAAAAGCTTACGGCACCTGAGGTTCCTAGTTGGTCCCCCATACAAGTACTAACCAGGCCCGAGTCTGGATGGCTTCCAAGATCTGACGAGATCAGGCATTTGCAGACTGGTATGGCCATAAGTGAAATTAAGAGAATGCGATCTCGCTAATGTTGATAGAATATCAAACTCTGGTTGTGACGAAAGTCAAGACGCTTCTGGATAGGGAAAAAAGTGGTCTGATTATGACATCATAATGCAAAAAAGAAATAAACAAAAGCTTACGGCACCTGAGGTTCCTAGTTGGTCTCCCATACAAGTACTAACCAGGCCCGAGTCTGGATGGCTTCCGAGATCTGGCATTTTCAGACTGGTATGGCCGTAAGGGAAATTAAGAGAATGCGATCTCGCTAATGTTGGTAGAATATCAAACTCTGGTTGCGACAAAAGACAAGACGCTTCTGGATAGGGAAAAAAGTGGTCTGATTATGACATCATAATGCAAAAAAGAAATAAACAAAAGCTTTCGGCACCTGAGGTTCCTAGTTGGTCTCCCATAGGGAAAAAAGTGGTCTGATTATGACATCATAATGCAAAAAAGAAATAAACAAAAGCTTACAGCACCTGAGGTTCCTAGTTGGTCTCCCATACAAGTACTAACCAGGCCCGAGTCTGGATGGCTTCCGAGATCTGACGAGATCAGGCATTTTCAGACTGGTATGGCCGTAAGTGAAATTAAGTGAATGCGATCTCGCTAATGTTGATAGAATATCAAACTCTGGTTGTGACAAAAGACAAGACGCTTCTGGATAGGGAAAAAAGTGGTCTGATTATGACATCATAATGCAAAAAAGAAATAAACAAAAGCTTACGGCACCTGAGGTTCCTAGTTGGTCTCAAATACAAGTACTAACCAGGCCCGAGTCTGGATGGCTTCCGAGATCTGACGAGATCAGGCATTTTCAGACTGGTATGGCCGTAAGGGAAATTAAGAGAATGCGATCTCGCTAATGTTGGTAGAATATCAAACTCTGGTTGCGACAAAAGACAAGACGCTTCTGGATAGGGAAAAAAGTGGTCTGATTATGACATCATAATGCAAAAAAGAAATAAACAAAAGCTTTCGGCACCTGAGGTTCCTAGTTGGTCTCCCATAGGGAAAAAAGTGGTCTGATTATGACATCATAATGCAAAAAAGAAATAAACAAAAGCTTTCGGCACCTGAGGTTCCTAGTTGGTCTCCCATAGGGAAAAAAGTGGTCTGATTATGACATCATAATGCAAAAAAGAAATAAACAAAAGCTTACAGCACCTGAGGTTCCTAGTTGGTCTCCCATACAAGTACTAACCAGGCCCGAGTCTGGATGGCTTCAGAGATCTGACGAGATCAGGCATTTTCAGACTGGTATGGCCGTAAGTGAAATTAAGTGAATGCGATCTCGCTAATGTTGATAGAATATCAAACTCTGGTTGTGACAAAAGACAAGACGCTTCTGGATAGGGAAAAAAGTGGTCTGATTATGACATCATAATGCAAAAAATAAATAAACAAAAGCTTACGGCACCTGAGGTTCCTAGTTGGTCTCCCATAGGGAAAAAAGTGGTCTGATTATGACATCATAATGCAAAAAAGAAATAAACAAAAGCTTACGGCACCTGAGGTTCCTAGTTGGTCTCCCATACAAGTACTAACCAGGCCCGAGTCTGGATGGCTTCCGAGATCTGACGAGATCAGGCATTTTCAGACTGGTATGGCCGTAAGTGAAGTTAAGAGAATGCGATCTCGCTAATGTTGGTAGAATATCAAACTCTGGTTGCGACAAAAGACAAGACGCTTCTGGATAGGGAAAAAAGTGGTCTGATTATGACATCATAATGCAAAAAAGAAATAAACAAAAGCTTACGGCACCTGAGGTTCCTAGTTGGTCTCCCATACAAGTACTAACCAGACCCGAGTCTGGATGGCTTCCGAGATCTGACAAGATCAGGCATTTTCAGACTGGTATGGCCGTAAGTGAAATTAAGAGAATGCGATCTCGCTAATGTTGGTAGAATATCAAACTCTGGTTGCGACAAATGACAAGACGCTTCTGGATAGGGAAAAAAGTGGTCTGATTATGACATCATAATGCAAAAAAGAAATAAACAAAAGCTTACGGCACCTGAGGTTCCTAGTTGGTCTCCCATAGGGAAAAAAGTGGTCTGATTATGACATCATAATGCAAAAAAGAAATAAACAAAAGCTTACAGCACCTGAGGTTCCTAGTTGGTCTCCCATACAAGTACTAACCAGGCCCGAGTCTGGATGGCTTCCGAGATCTGGCATTTTCAGACTGGTATGGCCGTAAGGGAAATTAAGAGAATGCGATCTCGCTAATGTTGATAGAATATCAAACTCTGGTTGCGACAAAAGACAAGACGCTTCTGGATAGGGAAAAAAGTGGTCTGATTATGACATCATAATGCAAAAAAGAAATAAACAAAAGCTTACGGCACCTGAGGTTCCTAGTTGGTCTCCCATAGGGAAAAAAGTGGTCTGATTATGACATCATAATGCAAAAAAGAAATAAACAAAAGCTTACAGCACCTGAGGTTCCTAGTTGGTCTCCCATACAAGTACTAACCAGGCCCGAGTCTGGATGGCTTCCGAGATCTGACGAGGACAGGCATTTTCAGACTGGTATGGCCGTAAGTGAAATTAAGAGAATGCGATCTCGCTAATGTTGGTAGAATATCAAACTCTGGTTGCGACAAAAGACAAGACGCTTCTGGATAGGGAAAAAAGTGGTCTGATTATGACATCATAATGCAAAAAAGAAATAAACAAAAGCTTACGGCACCTGAGGTTCCTAGTTGGTCTCCCATACAAGTACTAACCAGACCCGAGTCTGGATGGCTTCCGAGATCTGACGAGATCAGGCATTTTCAGACTGGTATGGCCGTAAGTGAAACTAAGAGAATGCGATCTCGCTAATGTTGGTAGAATATCAAACTCTGGTTGCGACAAAAGACAAGACGCTTCTGGATAGGGAAAAAAGTGGTCTGATTATGACATCATAATGCAAAAAAGAAATAAACAAAAGCTTACGGCACCTGAGGTTCCTAGTTGGTCTCCCATACAAGTACTAACCAGGCCCAAGTCTGGATGGCTTCCGAGATCTGACGAGATCAGGCATTTTCAGGCTGGTATGGCCGTAAGTGAAATTAAGAGAATGCGATCTCGCTAATGTTGGTAGAATATCAAACTCTGGTTGCGACAAAAGACAAGACGCTTCTGGATAGGGAAAAAAGTGGTCTGATTATGACATCATAATGCAAAAAAGAAATAAACAAAAGCTTACGGCACCTGAGGTTCCTAGTTGGTCTCCCATAGGGAAAAAAGTGGTCTGATTATGACATCATAATGCAAAAAAGAAATAAACAAAAGCTTACGGCACCTGAGGTTCCTAGTTGGTCTCCCATACAAGTACTAACCAGGCCCGAGTCTGGATGGCTTCCCAGATCTGACGAGATCAGGCATTTGCAGACTGGTATGGCCGTAAGTGAAATTAAGAGAATGCGATCTCGCTAATGTTGATAGAATATCAAACTCTGGTTGTGACAAAAGTCAAGACGCTTCTGGATAGGGAAAAAAGTGGTCTGATTATGACATCATAATGCAAAAAAGAAATAAACAAAAGCTTACGGCACCTGAGGTTCCTAGTTGGTCTCCCATAGGGAAAAAAGTGGTCTGATTATGACATCATAATGCAAAAAAGAAATAAACAAAAGCTTACAGCACCTGAGGTTCCAAGTTGGTCTCCCATACAAGTACTAACCAGGCCCAAGTCTGGATGGCTTCCGAGATCTGACGAGATCAGGCATTTTCAGACTGGTATAGCCGTAGGTGAAATTAAGAGAATGCGATCTCGCTAATGTTGGTAGAATATCAAACTCTGGTTGCGACAAAAGACAAGACGCTTCTGGATAGGGAAAAAAGTGGTCTGATTATGACATCATAATGCAAAAAAGAAATAAACAAAAGCTTACGGCACCTGAGGTTCCTAGTTGGTCTCCCATACAAGTACTAACCAGGCCCAAGTCTGGATGGCTTCCGAGATCTGGCATTTTCAGACTGGTATGGCCGTAAGTGAAATTAAGAGAATGCGATCTCGCTAATGTTGGTAGAATATCAAACTCTGGTTGCGACAAAAGACAAGACGCTTCTGGATAGGGAAAAAAGTGGTCTGATTATGACATCATAATGCAAAAAAGAAATAAACAAAAGCTTACGGCACCTGAGGTTCCTAGTTGGTCTCCCATACAAGTACTAACCAGGCCCGAGTCTGGATGGCTTCCGAGATCTGGCATTTTCAGACTGGTATGGCCGTAAGGGAAATTAAGAGAATGCGATCTCGCTAATGTTGGTAGAATATCAAACTCTGGTTGCGACAAAAGACACGACGCTTCTGGATAGGGAAAAAAGTGGTCTGATTATGACATCATAATGCAAAAAAGAAATAAACAAAAGCTCACGGCACCTGAGGTTCCTAGTTGGTCTCCCATAGGGAAAAAAGTGGTCTGATTATGACATCATAATGCAAAAAAGAAATAAACAAAAGCTTACGGCACCTGAGGTTCCTAGTTGGTCTCCCATACAAGTACTAACCAGGACCGAGTCTGGATGGCTTCCGAGATCTGATGAGATCAGGCATTTTCAGACTGGTATGGCCGTAAGTGAAATTAAGAGAATGCGATCTCGTTAATGTTGGTAGAATATCAAACTCTGGTTGCGACAAAAGACAAGACGCTTCTGGATAGGGAAAAAAGTGGTCTGATTATGACATCATAATGCAAAAAAGAAATAAACAAAAGCTTACGGCACCTGAGGTTCCTAGTTGGTCTCCCATAGGGAAAAAAGTGGTCTGATTATGACATCATAATGCAAAAAAGAAATAAACAAAAGCTTACGGCACCTGAGGTTCCTAGTTGGTCCCCCATACAAGTACTAACCAGGCCCGAGTCTGGATGGCTTCCAAGATCTGACGAGATCAGGCATTTGCAGACTGGTATGGCCATAAGTGAAATTAAGAGAATGCGATCTCGCTAATGTTGATAGAATATCAAACTCTGGTTGTGACGAAAGTCAAGACGCTTCTGGATAGGGAAAAAAGTGGTCTGATTATGACATCATAATGCAAAAAAGAAATAAACAAAAGCTTACGGCACCTGAGGTTCCTAGTTGGTCTCCCATACAAGTACTAACCAGGCCCGAGTCTGGATGGCTTCCGAGATCTGGCATTTTCAGACTGGTATGGCCGTAAGGGAAATTAAGAGAATGCGATCTCGCTAATGTTGGTAGAATATCAAACTCTGGTTGCGACAAAAGACAAGACGCTTCTGGATAGGGAAAAAAGTGGTCTGATTATGACATCATAATGCAAAAAAGAAATAAACAAAAGCTTTCGGCACCTGAGGTTCCTAGTTGGTCTCCCATAGGGAAAAAAGTGGTCTGATTATGACATCATAATGCAAAAAAGAAATAAACAAAAGCTTACAGCACCTGAGGTTCCTAGTTGGTCTCCCATACAAGTACTAACCAGGCCCGAGTCTGGATGGCTTCCGAGATCTGACGAGATCAGGCATTTTCAGACTGGTATGGCCGTAAGTGAAATTAAGTGAATGCGATCTCGCTAATGTTGATAGAATATCAAACTCTGGTTGTGACAAAAGACAAGACGCTTCTGGATAGGGAAAAAAGTGGTCTGATTATGACATCATAATGCAAAAAAGAAATAAACAAAAGCTTACGGCACCTGAGGTTCCTAGTTGGTCTCAAATACAAGTACTAACCAGGCCCGAGTCTGGATGGCTTCCGAGATCTGACGAGATCAGGCATTTTCAGACTGGTATGGCCGTAAGGGAAATTAAGAGAATGCGATCTCGCTAATGTTGGTAGAATATCAAACTCTGGTTGCGACAAAAGACAAGACGCTTCTGGATAGGGAAAAAAGTGGTCTGATTATGACATCATAATGCAAAAAAGAAATAAACAAAAGCTTTCGGCACCTGAGGTTCCTAGTTGGTCTCCCATAGGGAAAAAAGTGGTCTGATTATGACATCATAATGCAAAAAAGAAATAAACAAAAGCTTTCGGCACCTGAGGTTCCTAGTTGGTCTCCCATAGGGAAAAAAGTGGTCTGATTATGACATCATAATGCAAAAAAGAAATAAACAAAAGCTTACAGCACCTGAGGTTCCTAGTTGGTCTCCCATACAAGTACTAACCAGGCCCGAGTCTGGATGGCTTCAGAGATCTGACGAGATCAGGCATTTTCAGACTGGTATGGCCGTAAGTGAAATTAAGTGAATGCGATCTCGCTAATGTTGATAGAATATCAAACTCTGGTTGTGACAAAAGACAAGACGCTTCTGGATAGGGAAAAAAGTGGTCTGATTATGACATCATAATGCAAAAAATAAATAAACAAAAGCTTACGGCACCTGAGGTTCCTAGTTGGTCTCCCATAGGGAAAAAAGTGGTCTGATTATGACATCATAATGCAAAAAAGAAATAAACAAAAGCTTACGGCACCTGAGGTTCCTAGTTGGTCTCCCATACAAGTACTAACCAGGCCCGAGTCTGGATGGCTTCCGAGATCTGACGAGATCAGGCATTTTCAGACTGGTATGGCCGTAAGTGAAGTTAAGAGAATGCGATCTCGCTAATGTTGGTAGAATATCAAACTCTGGTTGCGACAAAAGACAAGACGCTTCTGGATAGGGAAAAAAGTGGTCTGATTATGACATCATAATGCAAAAAAGAAATAAACAAAAGCTTACGGCACCTGAGGTTCCTAGTTGGTCTCCCATACAAGTACTAACCAGGCCCGAGTCTGGATGGCTTCCGAGATCTGGCATTTTCAGACTGGTATGGCCGTAAGGGAAATTAAGAGAATGCGATCTCGCTAATGTTGGTAGAATATCAAACTCTGGTTGCGACAAAAGACAAGACGCTTCTGGATAGGGAAAAAAGTGGTCTGATTATGACATCATAATGCAAAAAAGAAATAAACAAAAGCTTTCGGCACCTGAGGTTCCTAGTTGGTCTCCCATAGGGAAAAAAGTGGTCTGATTATGACATCATAATGCAAAAAAGAAATAAACAAAAGCTTACAGCACCTGAGGTTCCTAGTTGGTCTCCCATACAAGTACTAACCAGGCCCGAGTCTGGATGGCTTCCGAGATCTGACGAGATCAGGCATTTTCAGACTGGTATGGCCGTAAGTGAAATTAAGTGAATGCGATCTCGCTAATGTTGATAGAATATCAAACTCTGGTTGTGACAAAAGACAAGACGCTTCTGGATAGGGAAAAAAGTGGTCTGATTATGACATCATAATGCAAAAAAGAAATAAACAAAAGCTTACGGCACCTGAGGTTCCTAGTTGGTCTCAAATACAAGTACTAACCAGGCCCGAGTCTGGATGGCTTCCGAGATCTGACGAGATCAGGCATTTTCAGACTGGTATGGCCGTAAGGGAAATTAAGAGAATGCGATCTCGCTAATGTTGGTAGAATATCAAACTCTGGTTGCGACAAAAGACAAGACGCTTCTGGATAGGGAAAAAAGTGGTCTGATTATGACATCATAATGCAAAAAAGAAATAAACAAAAGCTTTCGGCACCTGTGGTTCCTAGTTGGTCTCCCATAGGGAAAAAAGTGGTCTGATTATGACATCATAATGCAAAAAAGAAATAAACAAAAGCTTTCGGCACCTGAGGTTCCTAGTTGGTCTCCCATAGGGAAAAAAGTGGTCTGATTATGACATCATAATGCAAAAAAGAAATAAACAAAAGCTTACAGCACCTGAGGTTCCTAGTTGGTCTCCCATACAAGTACTAACCAGGCCCGAGTCTGGATGGCTTCAGAGATCTGACGAGATCAGGCATTTTCAGACTGGTATGGCCGTAAGTGAAATTAAGTGAATGCGATCTCGCTAATGTTGATAGAATATCAAACTCTGGTTGTGACAAAAGACAAGACGCTTCTGGATAGGGAAAAAAGTGGTCTGATTATGACATCATAATGCAAAAAATAAATAAACAAAAGCTTACGGCACCTGAGGTTCCTAGTTGGTCTCCCATAGGGAAAAAAGTGGTCTGATTATGACATCATAATGCAAAAAAGAAATAAACAAAAGCTTACGGCACCTGAGGTTCCTAGTTGGTCTCCCATACAAGTACTAACCAGGCCCGAGTCTGGATGGCTTCCGAGATCTGACGAGATCAGGCATTTTCAGACTGGTATGGCCGTAAGTGAAGTTAAGAGAATGCGATCTCGCTAATGTTGGTAGAATATCAAACTCTGGTTGCGACAAAAGACAAGACGCTTCTGGATAGGGAAAAAAGTGGTCTGATTATGACATCATAATGCAAAAAAGAAATAAACAAAAGCTTACGGCACCTGAGGTTCCTAGTTGGTCTCCCATACAAGTACTAACCAGACCCGAGTCTGGATGGCTTCCGAGATCTGACAAGATCAGGCATTTTCAGACTGGTATGGCCGTAAGTGAAATTAAGAGAATGCGATCTCGCTAATGTTGGTAGAATATCAAACTCTGGTTGCGACAAATGACAAGACGCTTCTGGATAGGGAAAAAAGTGGTCTGATTATGACATCATAATGCAAAAAAGAAATAAACAAAAGCTTACGGCACCTGAGGTTCCTAGTTGGTCTCCCATAGGGAAAAAAGTGGTCTGATTATGACATCATAATGCAAAAAAGAAATAAACAAAAGCTTACAGCACCTGAGGTTCCTAGTTGGTCTCCCATACAAGTACTAACCAGGCCCGAGTCTGGATGGCTTCCGAGATCTGGCATTTTCAGACTGGTATGGCCGTAAGGGAAATTAAGAGAATGCGATCTCGCTAATGTTGGTAGAATATCAAACTCTGGTTGCGACAAAAGACAAGACGCTTCTGGATAGGGAAAAAAGTGGTCTGATTATGACATCATAATGCAAAAAAGAAATAAACAAAAGCTTACGGCACCTGAGGTTCCTAGTTGGTCTCCCATAGGGAAAAAAGTGGTCTGATTATGACATCATAATGCAAAAAAGAAATAAACAAAAGCTTACAGCACCTGAGGTTCCTAGTTGGTCTCCCATACAAGTACTAACCAGGCCCGAGTCTGGATGGCTTCCGAGATCTGACGAGGTCAGGCATTTTCAGACTGGTATGGCCGTAAGTGAAATTAAGAGAATGCGATCTCGCTAATGTTGGTAGAATATCAAACTCTGGTTGCGACAAAAGACAAGACGCTTCTGGATAGGGAAAAAAGTGGTCTGATTATGACATCATAATGCAAAAAAGAAATAAACAAAAGCTTACGGCACCTGAGGTTCCTAGTTGGTCTCCCATACAAGTACTAACCAGACCCGAGTCTGGATGGCTTCCGAGATCTGACGAGATCAGGCATTTTCAGACTGGTATGGCCGTAAGTGAAACTAAGAGAATGCGATCTCGCTAATGTTGGTAGAATATCAAACTCTGGTTGCGACAAAAGACAAGACGCTTCTGGATAGGGAAAAAAGTGGTCTGATTATGACATCATAATGCAAAAAAGAAATAAACAAAAGCTTACGGCACCTGAGGTTCCTAGTTGGTCTCCCATACAAGTACTAACCAGGCCCAAGTCTGGATGGCTTCCAAGATCTGACGAGATCAGGCATTTTCAGGCTGGTATGGCCGTAAGTGAAATTAAGAGAATGCGATCTCGCTAATGTTGGTAGAATATCAAACTCTGGTTGCGACAAAAGACAAGACGCTTCTGGATAGGGAAAAAAGTGGTCTGATTATGACATCATAATGCAAAAAAGAAATAAACAAAAGCTTACGGCACCTGAGGTTCCTAGTTGGTCTCCCATAGGGAAAAAAGTGGTCTGATTATGACATCATAATGCAAAAAAGAAATAAACAAAAGCTTACGGCACCTGAGGTTCCTAGTTGGTCTCCCATACAAGTACTAACCAGGCCCGAGTCTGGATGGCTTCCCAGATCTGACGAGATCAGGCATTTGCAGACTGGTATGGCCGTAAGTGAAATTAAGAGAATGCGATCTCGCTAATGTTGATAGAATATCAAACTCTGGTTGTGACAAAAGTCAAGACGCTTCTGGATAGGGAAAAAAGTGGTCTGATTATGACATCATAATGCAAAAAAGAAATAAACAAAAGCTTACGGCACCTGAGGTTCCTAGTTGGTCTCCCATAGGGAAAAAAGTGGTCTGATTATGACATCATAATGCAAAAAAGAAATAAACAAAAGCTTACAGCACCTGAGGTTCCAAGTTGGTCTCCCATACAAGTACTAACCAGGCCCAAGTCTGGATGGCTTCCGAGATCTGACGAGATCAGGCATTTTCAGACTGGTATGGCCGTAGGTGAAATTAAGAGAATGCGATCTCGCTAATGTTGGTAGAATATCAAACTCTGGTTGCGACAAAAGACAAGACGCTTCTGGATAGGGAAAAAAGTGGTCTGATTATGACATCATAATGCAAAAAAGAAATAAACAAAAGCTTACGGCACCTGAGGTTCCTAGTTGGTCTCCCATACAAGTACTAACCAGGCCCAAGTCTGGATGGCTTCCGAGATCTGGCATTTTCAGACTGGTATGGCCGTAAGTGAAATTAAGAGAATGCGATCTCGCTAATGTTGGTAGAATATCAAACTCTGGTTGCGACAAAAGACAAGACGCTTCTGGATAGGGAAAAAAGTGGTCTGATTATGACATCATAATGCAAAAAAGAAATAAACAAAAGCTTACGGCACCTGAGGTTCCTAGTTGGTCTCCCATACAAGTACTAACCAGGCCCGAGTCTGGATGGCTTCCGAGATCTGGCATTTTCAGACTGGTATGGCCGTAAGGGAAATTAAGAGAATGCGATCTCGCTAATGTTGGTAGAATATCAAACTCTGGTTGCGACAAAAGACACGACGCTTCTGGATAGGGAAAAAAGTGGTCTGATTATGACATCATAATGCAAAAAAGAAATAAACAAAAGCTCACGGCACCTGAGGTTCCTAGTTGGTCTCCCATAGGGAAAAAAGTGGTCTGATTATGACATCATAATGCAAAAAAGAAATAAACAAAAGCTTACGGCACCTGAGGTTCCTAGTTGGTCTCCCATACAAGTACTAACCAGGACCGAGTCTGGATGGCTTCCGAGATCTGATGAGATCAGGCATTTTCAGACTGGTATGGCCGTAAGTGAAATTAAGAGAATGCGATCTCGTTAATGTTGGTAGAATATCAAACTCTGGTTGCGACAAAAGACAAGACGCTTCTGGATAGGGAAAAAAGTGGTCTGATTATGACATCATAATGCAAAAAAGAAATAAACAAAAGCTTACGGCACCTAAGGTTCCTTGTTGGTCTCCCATACAAGTACTAACCAGACCCGAGTCTGGATGGCTTCCGAGATCTGACGACATCAGGCATTTTCAGACTGGTATGGCCGTAAGTGAAACTAAGAGAATGCGATCTCGCTAATGTTGGTAGAATATCAAACTCTGGTTGCGACAAAAGACAAGACGCTTCTGGATAGGGAAAAAAGTGGTCTGATTATGACATCATAATGCAAAAAAGAAATAAACAAAAGCTTACGGCACCTGAGGTTCCTAGTTGGTCTCCCATAGGGAAAAAAGTGGTCTGATTATGACATCATAATGCAAAAAAGAAATAAACAAAAGCTTACAGCACCTGAGGTTCCTAGTTGGTCTCCCATACAAGTACTAACCAGGCCCGAGTCTGGATGGCTTCCGAGATCTGACGAGGACAGGCATTTTCAGACTGGTATGGCCGTAAGTGAAATTAAGAGAATGCGATCTCGCTAATGTTGGTAGAATATCAAACTCTGGTTGCGACAAAAGACAAGACGCTTCTGGATAGGGAAAAAAGTGGTCTGATTATGACATCATAATGCAAAAAAGAAATAAACAAAAGCTTACGGCACCTGAGGTTCCTAGTTGGTCTCCCATACAAGTACTAACCAGACCCGAGTCTGGATGGCTTCCGAGATCTGACGAGATCAGGCATTTTCAGACTGGTATGGCCGTAAGTGAAACTAAGAGAATGCGATCTCGCTAATGTTGGTAGAATATCAAACTCTGGTTGCGACAAAAGACAAGACGCTTCTGGATAGGGAAAAAAGTGGTCTGATTATGACATCATAATGCAAAAAAGAAATAAACAAAAGCTTACGGCACCTGAGGTTCCTAGTTGGTCTCCCATACAAGTACTAACCAGGCCCAAGTCTGGATGGCTTCCGAGATCTGACGAGATCAGGCATTTTCAGGCTGGTATGGCCGTAAGTGAAATTAAGAGAATGCGATCTCGCTAATGTTGGTAGAATATCAAACTCTGGTTGCGACAAAAGACAAGACGCTTCTGGATAGGGAAAAAAGTGGTCTGATTATGACATCATAATGCAAAAAAGAAATAAACAAAAGCTTACGGCACCTGAGGTTCCTAGTTGGTCTCCCATACAAGTACTAACCAGGCCCGAGTCTGGATGGCTTCCCAGATCTGACGAGATCAGGCATTTGCAGACTGGTATGGCCGTAAGTGAAATTCAGAGAATGCGATCTCGCTAATGTTGATAGAATATCAAACTCTGGTTGTGACAAAAGTCAAGACGCTTCTGGATAGGGAAAAAAGTGGTCTGATTATGACATCATAATGCAAAAAAGAAATAAACAAAAGCTTACGGCACCTGAGGTTCCTAGTTGGTCTCCCATAGGGAAAAAAGTGGTCTGATTATGACATCATAATGCAAAAAAGAAATAAACAAAAGCTTACGGCACCTGAGGTTCCAAGTTGGTCTCCCATACAAGTACTAACCAGGCCCAAGTCTGGATGGCTCCCGAGATCTGACGAGATCAGGCATTTTCAGACTGGTATGGCCGTAAGTGAAATTAAGAGAATGCGATCTCGCTAATGTTGGTAGAATATCAAACTCTGGTTGCGACAAAAGACAAGACGCTTCTGGATAGGGAAAAAAGTGGTCTGATTATGACATCATAATGCAAAAAAGAAATAAACAAAAGCTTACGGCACCTGAGGTTCCTAGTTGGTCTCCCATACAAGTACTAACCAGGCCCAAGTCTGGATGGCTTCCGAGATCTGGCATTTTCAGACTGGTATGGCCGTAAGGGAAATTAAGAGAATGCGATCTCGCTAATGTTGGTAGAATATCAAACTCTGGTTGCGACAAAAGACAAGACGCTTCTGGATAGGGAAAAAAGTGGTCTGATTATGACATCATAATGCAAAAAAGAAATAAACAAAAGCTCACGGCACCTGAGGTTCCTAGTTGGTCTCCCATAGGGAAAAAAGTGGTCTGATTATGACATCATAATGCAAAAAAGAAATAAACAAAAGCTTACGGCACCTGAGGTTCCTAGTTGGTCTCCCATACAAGTACTAACCAGGACCGAGTCTGGATGGCTTCCGAGATCTGATGAGATCAGGCATTTTCAGACTGGTATGGCCGTAAGTGAAATTAAGAGAATGCGATCTCGTTAATGTTGGTAGAATATCAAACTCTGGTTGCGACAAAAGACAAGACGCTTCTGGATAGGGAAAAAAGTGGTCTGATTATGACATCATAATGCAAAAAAGAAATAAACAAAAGCTTACGGCACCTGAGGTTCCTTGTTGGTCTCCCATACAAGTACTAACCAGACCCGAGTCTGGATGGCTTCCAAGATCTGACGACATCAGGCATTTTCAGACTGGTATGGCCGTAAGTGAAACTAAGAGAATGCGATCTCGCTAATGTTGGTAGAATATCAAACTCTGGTTGCGACAAAAGACAAGACGCTTCTGGATAGGGAAAAAAGTGGTCTGATTATGACATCATAATGCAAAAAAGAAATAAACAAAAGCTTACGGCACCTGAGGTTCCTAGTTGGTCTCCCATAGGGAAAAAAGTGGTCTGATTATGACATCATAATGCAAAAAAGAAATAAACAAAAGCTTACAGCACCTGAGGTTCCTAGTTGGTCTCCCATACAAGTACTAACCAGGCCCGAGTCTGGATGGCTTCCGAGATCTGACGAGGACAGGCATTTTCAGACTGGTATGGCCGTAAGTGAAATTAAGAGAATGCGATCTCGCTAATGTTGGTAGAATATCAAACTCTGGTTGCGACAAAAGACAAGACGCTTCTGGATAGGGAAAAAAGTGGTCTGATTATGACATCATAATGCAAAAAAGAAATAAACAAAAGCTTACGGCACCTGAGGTTCCTAGTTGGTCTCCCATACAAGTACTAACCAGACCCGAGTCTGGATGGCTTCCGAGATCTGACGAGATCAGGCATTTTCAGACTGGTATGGCCGTAAGTGAAACTAAGAGAATGCGATCTCGCTAATGTTGGTAGAATATCAAACTCTGGTTGCGACAAAAGACAAGACGCTTCTGGATAGGGAAAAAAGTGGTCTGATTATGACATCATAATGCAAAAAAGAAATAAACAAAAGCTTACGGCACCTGAGGTTCCTAGTTGGTCTCCCATACAAGTACTAACCAGGCCCAAGTCTGGATGGCTTCCGAGATCTGACGAGATCAGGCATTTTCAGGCTGGTATGGCCGTAAGTGAAATTAAGAGAATGCGATCTCGCTAATGTTGGTAGAATATCAAACTCTGGTTGCGACAAAAGACAAGACGCTTCTGGATAGGGAAAAAAGTGGTCTGATTATGACATCATAATGCAAAAAAGAAATAAACAAAAGCTTACGGCACCTGAGGTTCCTAGTTGGTCTCCCATACAAGTACTAACCAGGCCCGAGTCTGGATGGCTTCCCAGATCTGACGAGATCAGGCATTTGCAGACTGGTATGGCCGTAAGTGAAATTCAGAGAATGCGATCTCGCTAATGTTGATAGAATATCAAACTCTGGTTGTGACAAAAGTCAAGACGCTTCTGGATAGGGAAAAAAGTGGTCTGATTATGACATCATAATGCAAAAAAGAAATAAACAAAAGCTTACGGCACCTGAGGTTCCTAGTTGGTCTCCCATAGGGAAAAAAGTGGTCTGATTATGACATCATAATGCAAAAAAGAAATAAACAAAAGCTTACGGCACCTGAGGTTCCAAGTTGGTCTCCCATACAAGTACTAACCAGGCCCAAGTCTGGATGGCTCCCGAGATCTGACGAGATCAGGCATTTTCAGACTGGTATGGCCGTAAGTGAAATTAAGAGAATGCGATCTCGCTAATGTTGGTAGAATATCAAACTCTGGTTGCGACAAAAGACAAGACGCTTCTGGATAGGGAAAAAAGTGGTCTGATTATGACATCATAATGCAAAAAAGAAATAAACAAAAGCTTACGGCACCTGAGGTTCCTAGTTGGTCTCCCATACAAGTACTAACCAGGCCCAAGTCTGGATGGCTTCCGAGATCTGGCATTTTCAGACTGGTATGGCCGTAAGTGAAATTAAGAGAATGCGATCTCGCTAATGTTGGTAGAATATCAAACTCTGGTTGCGACAAAAGACAAGACGCTTCTGGATAGGGAAAAAAGTGGTCTGATTATGACATCATAATGCAAAAAAGAAATAAACAAAAGCTCACGGCACCTGAGGTTCCTAGTTGGTCTCCCATAGGGAAAAAAGTGGTCTGATTATGACATCATAATGCAAAAAATAAATAAACAAAAGCTTACGGCACCTGAGGTTCCTAGTTGGTCTCCCATACAAGTACTAACCAGGACCGAGTCTGGATGGCCTCCGAGATCTGATGAGATCAGGCATTTTCAGACTGGTATGGCCGTAAGTGAAATTAAGAGAATGCGATCTCGTTAATGTTGGTAGAATATCAAACTCTGGTTGCGACAAAAGACAAGACGCTTCTGGATAGGGAAAAAAGTGGTCTGATTATGACATCATAATGCAAAAAAGAAATAAACAAAAGCTTACGGCACCTGAGGTTCCTTGTTGGTCTCCCATACAAGTACTAACCAGACCCGAGTCTGGATGGCTTCCGAGATCTGACGACATCAGGCATTTTCAGACTGGTATGGCCGTAAGTGAAACTAAGAGAATGCGATCTCGCTAATGTTGGTAGAATATCAAACTCTGGTTGCGACAAAAGACAAGACGCTTCTGGATAGGGAAAAAAGTGGTCTGATTATGACATCATAATGCAAAAAAGAAATAAACAAAAGCTTACGGCACCTGAGGTTCCTAGTTGGTCTCCCATACAAGTACTAACCAGGCCCAAGTCTGGATGGCTTCCGGGATCTGACGAGATCAGGCATTTTCAGGCTGGTATGGTCGTAAGCGAAATTAAGAGAATGCGATCTCGCTAATGTTGGTAGAATATCAAACTCTGGTTGCGACAAAAGACAAGACGCTTCTGGATAGGGAAAAAAGTGGTCTGATTATGACATCATAATGCAAAAAAGAAATAAACAAAAGCTTACGGCACCTGAGGTTCCTAGTTGGTCTCCCATAGGGAAAAAAGTGGTCTGATTATGACATCATAATGCAAAAAAGAAATAAACAAAAGCTTACGGCACCTGAGGTTCCTAGTTGGTCTCCCATACAAGTACTAACCAGGCCCGAGTCTGGATGGCTTCCAAGATCTGACGAGATCAGGCATTTGCAGACTGGTATGGCCGTAAGTGAAATTAAGAGAATGCGATCTCGCTAATGTTGATAGAATATCAAACTCTGGTTGTGACAAAAGTCAAGACGCTTCTGGATAGGGAAAAAAGTGGTCTGATTATGACATCATAATGCAAAAAAGAAATAAACAAAAGCTTACGGCACCTGAGGTTCCTAGTTGGTCTCCCATAGGGAAAAAAGTGGTCTGATTATGACATCATAATGCAAAAAAGAAATAAACAAAAGCTTACGGCACCTGAGGTTCCAAGTTGGTCTCCCATACAAGTACTAACCAGGCCCAAGTCTGGATGGCTTCCGAGATCTGACGAGATCAGGCATTTTCAGACTGGTATGGCCGTAAGTGAAATTAAGAGAATGCGATCTCGCTAATGTTGGTAGAATATCAAACTCTGGTTGCGACAAAAGACAAGACGCTTCTGGATAGGGAAAAAAGTGGTCTGATTATGACATCATAATGCAAAAAAGAAATAAACAAAAGCTTACGGCACCTGAGGTTCCTAGTTGGTCTCCCATACAAGTACTAACCAGGCCCAAGTCTGGATGGCTTCCGAGATCTGGCATTTTCAGACTGGTATGGCCGTAAGTGAAATTAAGAGAATGCGATCTCGCTAATGTTGGTAGAATATCAAACTCTGGTTGCGACAAAAGACAAGACGCTTCTGGATAGGGAAAAAAGTGGTCTGATTATGACATCATAATGCAAAAAAGAAATAAACAAAAGCTTACGGCACCTGAGGTTCCTAGTTGGTCTCCCATACAAGTACTAACCAGGCCCGAGTCTGGATGGCTTCCGAGATCTGGCATTTTCAGACTGGTATGGCCGTAAGGGAAATTAAGAGAATGCGATCTCGCTAATGTTGGTAGAATATCAAACTCTGGTTGCGACAAAAGACAAGACGCTTCTGGATAGGGAAAAAAGTGGTCTGATTATGACATCATAATGCAAAAAAGAAATAAACAAAAGCTCACGGCACCTGAGGTTCCTAGTTGGTCTCCCATAGGGAAAAAAGTGGTCTGATTATGACATCATAATGCAAAAAAGAAAGAAACAAAAGCTTACGGCACCTGAGGTTCCTAGTTGGTCTCCCATACAAGTACTAACCAGGACCGAGTCTGGATGGCTTCCGAGATCTGATGAGATCAGGCATTTTCAGACTGGTATGGCCGTAAGTTAAATTAAGAGAATGCGATCTCGCTAATGTTGGTAGAATATCAAACTCTGGTTGCGACAAAAGACAAGACGCTTCTGGATAGGGAAAAAAGTGGTCTGATTATGACATCATAATGCAAAAAAGAAATAAACAAAAGCTTACGGCACCTGAGGATCCTAGTTGGTCTCCCATACAAGTACTAACCAGACCAGAGTCTGGATGGCTTCCGAGATCTGACGAGATCAGGCATTTTCAGGCTGGTATGGCCGTAAGTGAAATTAAGAGAATGCGATCTCGCTAATGTTGGTAGAATATCAAACTCTGGTTGCGACAAAAGACAAGACGCTTCTGGATAGGGAAAAAAGTGGTCTGATTATGACATCATAATGCAAAAAAGAAATAAACAAAAGCTTACGGCACCTGAGGTTCCTAGTTGGTCTCCCATAGGGAAAAAAGTGGTCTGATTATGACATCATAATGCAAAAAAGAAATAAACAAAAGCTTACGGCACCTGAGGTTCCTAGTTGGTCTCCCATACAAGTACTAACCAGTCCCGAGTCTGGATGGCTTCCGAGATCTGACGAGATCAGGCATTTGCAGACTGGTATGGCCGTAAGTGAAATTAAGAGAATGCGATCTCGCTAATGTTGATAGAATATCAAACTCTGGTTGTGACAAAAGACAAGACGCTTCTGGATAGGGAAAAAAGTGGTCTGATTATGACATCATAATGCAAAAAAGAAATAAACAAAAGCTTACGGCACCTGAGGTTCCTAGTTGGTCTCCCATAGGGAAAAAAGTGGTCTGATTATGACATCATAATGCAAAAAAGAAATAAACAAAAGCATACGGCACCTGAGGTTCCTAGTTGGTCTCCCATACAAGTACTAACCAGGCCCGGGTCTGGATGGCTTCTGAGATCTGACGAGATCAGGCATTTGCAGACTGGTATGGCCGTAAGTGAAATTAAGAGAATGCGATCTCGCTAATGTTGATAGAATATCAAACTCTGGTTGTGACAAAAGTCAAGACGCTTCTGGATAGGGAAAAAAGTGGTCTGATTATGACATCATAATGCAAAAAAGAAATAAACAAAAGCTTACGGCACCTGAGGTTCCTAGTTGGTCTCCCATAGGGAAAAAAGTGGTCTGATTATGACATCATAATGCAAAAAAGAAATAAACAAAAGATTACGGCACCTGAGGTTCCTAGTTGGTCTCCCATACAAGTACTAACCAGGCCCGAGTCTGGATGGCTTCCGAGATCTGGCATTTTCAGACTGGTATGGCCGTAAGGGAAATTAAGAGAATGCGATCTCGCTAATGTTGGTAGAATATCAAACTCTGGTTGCGACAAAAGACAAGACGCTTCTGGATAGGGAAAAAAGTGGTCTGATTATGACATCATAATGCAAAAAAGAAATAAACAAAAGCTTACGGCACCTGAGGTTCCTAGTTGGTCTCCCATACAAGTACTAACCAGGACCGAGTCTGGATGGCTTCCGAGATCTGATGAGATCAGGCATTTTCAGACTGGTATGGCCGTAAGTGAAATTAAGAGAATGCGATCTCGTTAATGTTGGTAGAATATCAAACTCTGGTTGCGACAAAAGACAAGACGCTTCTGGATAGGGAAAAAAGTGGTCTGATTATGACATCATAATGCAAAAAAGAAATAAACAAAAGCTTACGGCACCTGAGGTTCCTAGTTGGTCTCCCATACAAGTACTAACCAGGCCCGAGTCTAGATGGCTTCCGAGATCTGACGAGATCAGGCATTTTCAGACTGGTATGGCCGTAAGTGAAATTAAGAGAATGCGATCTCGCTAATGTTGGTAGAATATCAAACTCTGGTTGCGACAAAAGACAAGACGCTTCTGGATAGGGAAAAAAGTGGTCTGATTATGACATCATAATGCAAAAAAGAAATAAACAAAAGCTTACAGCACCTGAGGTTCCTAGTTGGTCTCCCATACAAGTACTAACCAGACCCGAGTCTGGATGGCTTCCGAGATCTGACGAGATCAGGCATTTTCAGACTGGTATGGCCGTAAGTGAAATTAAGAGAATGCGATCTCGCTAATGTTGGTAGAATATCAAACTCTGGTTGCGACAAAAGACAAGACGCTTCTGGATAGGGAAAAAAGTGGTCTGATTATGACATCATAATGCAAAAAAGAAATAAACAAAAGCTTACGGCACCTGAGGTTCCTAGTTGGTCTCCCATACAAGTACTAACCAGGCCCGAGTCTGGATGGCTTCCGAGATCTGACGAGATCAGGCATTTTCAGACTGGTATGGCCGTAAGTGAAATTAAGAGAATGCGATCTCGCTAATGTTGGTAGAATATCAAACTCTGGTTGCGACAAAAGACAAGACGCTTCTGGATAGGGAAAAAAGTGGTCTGATTATGACATCATAATGCAAAAAAGAAATAAACAAAAGCTTACGGCACCTGAGGTTCCTAGTTGGTCTCCCATACAAGTACTAACCAGACCCGAGTCTGGATGGCTTCCAAGATCTGACGAGATCAGGCATTTTCAGACTGGTATGGCCGTAAGTGAAACTAAGAGAATGCGATCTCGCTAATGTTGGTAGAATATCAAACTCTGGTTGCGACAAAAGACAAGACGCTTCTGGATAGGGAAAAAAGTGGTCTGATTATGACATCATAATGCAAAAAAGAAATAAACAAAAGCTTACGGCACCTGAGGTTCCTAGTTGGTCTCCCATACAAGTACTAACCAGGCCCAAGTCTGGATGGCTTCCGAGATCTGACGAGATCAGGCATTTTCAGGCTGGTATGGCTGTAAGTGAAATTAAGAGAATGCGATCTCGCTAATGTTGGTAGAATATCAAACTCTGGTTGCGACAAAAGACAAGACGCTTCTGGATAGGGAAAAAAGTGGTCTGATTATGACATCATAATGCAAAAAAGAAATAAACAAAAGCTTACGGCACCTGAGGTTCCTAGTTGGTCTCCCATAGGGAAAAAAGTGGTCTGATTATGACATCATAATGCAAAAAAGAAATAAACAAAAGCTTACGGCACCTGAGGTTCCTAGTTGGTCTCCCATACAAGTACTAACCAGTCCCGAGTCTGGATGGCTTCCGAGATCTGACGAGATCAGGCATTTGCAGACTGGTATGGCCGTAAGTGAAATTAAGAGAATGCGATCTCGCTAATGTTGATAGAATATCAAACTCTGGTTGTGACAAAAGACAAGACGCTTCTGGATAGGGAAAAAAGTGGTCTGATTATGACATCATAATGCAAAAAAGAAATAAACAAAAGCTTACGGCACCTGAGGTTCCTAGTTGGTCTCCCATAGGGAAAAAAGTGGTCTGATTATGACATCATAATGCAAAAAAGAAATAAACAAAAGCATACGGCACCTGAGGTTCCTAGTTGGTCTCCCATACAAGTACTAACCAGGCCCGGGTCTGGATGGCTTCCGAGATCTGACGAGATCAGGCATTTGCAGACTGGTATGGCCGTAAGTGAAATTAAGAGAATGCGATCTCGCTAATGTTGATAGAATATCAAACTCTGGTTGTGACAAAAGTCAAGACGCTTCTGGATAGGGAAAAAAGTGGTCTGATTATGACATCATAATGCAAAAAAGAAATAAACAAAAGCTTACGGCACCTGAGGTTCCTAGTTGGTCTCCCATAGGGAAAAAAGTGGTCTGATTATGACATCATAATGCAAAAAAGAAATAAACAAAAGATTACGGCACCTGAGGTTCCTAGTTGGTCTCCCATACAAGTACTAACCAGGCCCGAGTCTGGATGGCTTCCGAGATCTGGCATTTTCAGACTGGTATGGCCGTAAGGGAAATTAAGAGAATGCGATCTCGCTAATGTTGGTAGAATATCAAACTCTGGTTGCGACAAAAGACAAGACGCTTCTGGATAGGGAAAAAAGTGGTCTGATTATGACATCATAATGCAAAAAAGAAATAAACAAAAGCTTACGGCACCTGAGGTTCCTAGTTGGTCTCCCATACAAGTACTAACCAGGACCGAGTCTGGATGGCTTCCGAGATCTGATGAGATCAGGCATTTTCAGACTGGTATGGCCGTAAGTGAAATTAAGAGAATGCGATCTCGTTAATGTTGGTAGAATATCAAACTCTGGTTGCGACAAAAGACAAGACGCTTCTGGATAGGGAAAAAAGTGGTCTGATTATGACATCATAATGCAAAAAAGAAATAAACAAAAGCTTACGGCACCTGAGGTTCCTAGTTGGTCTCCCATACAAGTACTAACCAGGCCCGAGTCTAGATGGCTTCCAAGATCTGACGAGATCAGGCATTTTCAGACTGGTATGGCCGTAAGTGAAATTAAGAGAATGCGATCTCGCTAATGTTGGTAGAATATCAAACTCTGGTTGCGACAAAAGACAAGACGCTTCTGGATAGGGAAAAAAGTGGTCTGATTATGACATCATAATGCAAAAAAGAAATAAACAAAAGCTTACGGCACCTGAGGTTCCTAGTTGGTCTCCCATACAAGTACTAACCAGACCCGAGTCTGGATGGCTTCCGAGATCTGACGAGATCAGGCATTTTCAGACTGGTATGGCCGTAAGTGAAATTAAGAGAATGCGATCTCGCTAATGTTGGTAGAATATCAAACTCTGGTTGCGACAAAAGACAAGACGCTTCTGGATAGGGAAAAAAGTGGTCTGATTATGACATCATAATGCAAAAAAGAAATAAACAAAAGCTTACGGCACCTGAGGTTCCTAGTTGGTCTCCCATACAAGTACTAACCAGGCCCGAGTCTGGATGGCTTCCGAGATCTGACGAGATCAGGCATTTTCAGACTGGTATGGCCGTAAGTGAAATTAAGAGAATGCGATCTCGCTAATGTTGGTAGAATATCAAACTCTGGTTGCGACAAAAGACAAGACGCTTCTGGATAGGGAAAAAAGTGGTCAGATTATGACATCATAATGCAAAAAAGAAATAAACAAAAGCTTACGGCACCTGAGGTTCCTAGTTGGTCTCCCATACAAGTACTAACCAGACCCGAGTCTGGATGGCTTCCAAGATCTGACGAGATCAGGCATTTTCAGACTGGTATGGCCGTAAGTGAAACTAAGAGAATGCGATCTCGCTAATGTTGGTAGAATATCAAACTCTGGTTGCGACAAAAGACAAGACGCTTCTGGATAGGGAAAAAAGTGGTCTGATTATGACATCATAATGCAAAAAAGAAATAAACAAAAGCTTACGGCACCTGAGGTTCCTAGTTGGTCTCCCATACAAGTACTAACCAGGCCCAAGTCTGGATGGCTTCCGAGATCTGACGAGATCAGGCATTTTCAGGCTGGTATGGCTGTAAGTGAAATTAAGAGAATGCGATCTCGCTAATGTTGGTAGAATATCAAACTCTGGTTGCGACAAAAGACAAGACGCTTCTGGATAGGGAAAAAAGTGGTCTGATTATGACATCATATTGCAAAAAAGAAATAAACAAAAGCTCACGGCACCTGAGGTTCCTAGTTGGTCTCCCATAGGGAAAAAAGTGGTCTGATTATGACATCATAATGCAAAAAAGAAATAAACAAAAGCTTACGGCACCTGAGGTTCCTAGTTGGTCTCCCATACAAGTACTAACCAGGCCCGAGTCTGGATGGCTTCCGAGATCTGATGAGATCAGGCATTTTCAGACTGGTATGGCCGTAAGTGAAATTAAGAGAATGCGATCTCGTTAATGTTGGTAGAATATCAAACTCTGGTTGCGACAAAAGACAAGACGCTTCTGGATAGGGAAAAAAGTGGTCTGATTATGACATCATAATGCAAAAAAGAAATAAACAAAAGCTTACGGCACCTGAGGTTCCTAGTTGGTCTCCCATACAAGTACTAACCAGGCCCGAGTCTAGATGGCTTCCGAGATCTGACGAGATCAGGCATTTTCAGACTGGTATGGCAGTAAGTGAAATTAAGAGAATGCGATCACGCTAATGTTGGTAGAATATCAAACTCTGGTTGCGACAAAAGACAAGACGCTTCTGGATAGGGAAAAAAGTGGTCTGATTATGACATCATAATGCAAAAAAGAAATAAACAAAAACTTACGGCACCTGAGGTTCCTAGTTGGTCTCCCATACAAGCACTAACCAGACCCGAGTCTGGATGGCTTCCGAGATCTGACGAGATCAGGCATTTTCAGACTGGTATGGCCGTAAGTGAAATTAAGAGAATGCGATCTCGCTAATGTTGGTAGAATATCAAACTCTGGTTGCGACAAAAGACAAGACGCTTCTGGATAGGGAAAAAAGTGGTCTGATTATGACATCATAATGCAAAAAAGAAATAAACAAAAGCTTACGGCACCTGAGGTTCCTAGTTGGTCTCCCATACAAGTACTAACCAGGCCCAAGTCTGGATGGCTTCCGAAATCTGACGAGATCAAGCATTTTCAGACTGGTATGGCCGTAAGTGAAATTAAGAGAATGCGATCTCGCTAATGTTGGTAGAATATCAAACTCTGGTTGCGACAAAAGACAAGACGCTTCTAGATAGGGAAAAAAGTGGTCTGATTATGACATCATAATGCAAAAAAGAAATAAACAAAAGCTTACGGCACCTGAGGTTCCTAGTTGGTCTCCCATACAAGTACTAACCAGGCCCAATTCTGGATGGCTTCCGAAATCTGACGAGATCAAGCATTTTCAGACTGGTATGACCGTAAGTGAAATTAAGAGAATGCGATCTCGCTAATGTTGGTAGAATATCAAACTCTGGTTGCGACAAAAGACAAGACGCTTCTGGATAGGGAAAAAAGTGGTCTGATTATGACATCATAATGCAAAAAAGAAATAAACAAAATCTTACGGCACCTGAGGTTCCTAGTTGGTCTCCCATACAAGTACTAACCAGGCCCGAGACTGGATGGCTTCCGAGATCTGATGAGATCAGGCATTTTCTGACTGGTATGGCCGTAAGTGAAATTACGAGAATGCGATCTCGCTAATGTTGGTAGAATATCAAACTCTGGTTGCGACAAAAGACAAGACGCTTCTGGATAGGGAAAAAAGTGGTCTGATTATGACATCATAATGCAAAAAAGAAATAAACAAAAGCTTACGGCACCTGAGGTTCCTAGTTGGTCTCCCATAGGGAAAAAAGTGGTCTGATTATGACATCATAATGCAAAAAAGAAATAAACAAAAGCTTACGGCACCTGAGGTTCCTAGTTGGTCTCCCATACAAGTACTAACCAGGCACAAGTCTGGATGGCTTCCGAGATCTGACGAGATCAGGCATTTTCAGACTGGTATGGCCGTAAGTGAAATTAAGAGAATGCGATCTTGTTAATGTTGGTAGAATATCAAACTCTGGTTGCGACAAAAGACCAGATGTTTCTGGATAGGGAAAAAAGTGGTTTGATTATGACATCATAATGCAAAAAAGAAATAAACAAAAGCTTATGGCACCTGAGGTTCCTAGTTGGTCTCCCATACAAGTACTAACCAGGCCCGAGTCTGGATGGCTTCCGAGATCTGACGAGATCAGGCATTTTCAGACTGGCATGGCCGTAAGTGAAATTAAGAGAATGCGATCTCGCTAATGTTGGTAGAATATCAAACTCTGGTTGCGACAAAAGACAAGACGCTTCTGGATAGGGAAAAAAGTGGTCTGAAAATGCCTGATCTCGTCAGTTCTCGGAAGCCATCCAGACTCGGGCCTGGTTAGTTCTTGTATGGGTGACCAACTAGGAACCTCAGGTGCCGTAAGCTTTCGTTTATTTCTTTTTTGCATTAAGATGTTATAATCAGACCACTTTTTTCCCTATCCAGAAGCGTCTTGTCTTTTGTCGCAACCAGAGTTTGATATTCTACCAACATTAGCGAGATCGCAATCTCTTAATTTCACTTACGGCCATACCAGTCTGAAAATGCCTGATCTCGTCAGATCTCGGAAACCATCCAGCCTCGGGCCTGGTTAGTACTTGTATGGGAGACCAACTAGGAACTTCAGGTGCCGTAAGCTTTTGTTTATTTCTGTTTTGCATTATGATGTCATAATCAGACCACTTTTTTCCCTATCCAGAAGCGTCTTGTCTTTTGTCGCAACCAGAGTTTGATATTCTACCAACATTAGCGAGATCGCATTCTCTTAATTTCATTTACGGCCATACCAGTCTGAAAATGCCTGATCTCATCAGATCTCGGAAGCCATCCAGACTCGGGCCTGGTTAGTACTTGTATGGGAGACCAACTAGGAACCTCAGGTGCCGTAAGCTTTTGTTTATTTCTTTTTTGCATTATGATGTCATAATCAGACCACTTTTTTCCCTATCCAGAAGCGTCTTGTCTTTTGTCGCAACCAGAGTTTGATATTCTACCAACATTAGCGAGATCGCATTCTCTTAATTTTGCTTACGGCCATACCAGTCTGAAAATGCCTGATCTCGTCAGATCTCGGAAGCCATCCAGACTTGGGCCTTGTTAGTACTTGTATGGGAGACCAACTAGGAATCTCAGGTGCCGTAAGCTTTTGTCTATTTCTTTTTTGCATTATGATGTCATAATCAGACCACTTTTTTCCCTATGGGAGACCAACTAGGAACCTCAGGTGCCGTAAGCTTTTGTTTATTTCTTTTTTGCATTATGATGTCATAATCAGACCACGTTTTTTCCCTATCCAGAAGCGTCTTGTCTTTTGTCGCAACCAGAGTTTGATATTCTACCAACATTAGCGAGATCGCATTCACTTAATTTCACTTATGGCCATACCAGTCTGAAAATGCCTGATCTCGTCAGATCTCGGAAGCCATCCAGACTCGGGCCTGGTTAGTACTTGTATGGGAGACCAACTAGGAACCTCAGGTGCCGTAAGCTTTTGTTTATTTCTTTTTTGCATTATGATGTCATAATCAGACCACTTTTTTCCCTATCCAGAAGCGTCTTGTCTTTTGTCGCAACCAGAGTTTGATATTCTACCAACATTAGCGAGATCGCATTCTCTTAATTTCACTTACGGCCATACCAGTCTGAAAATGCCAGATCTCGGAAGCCATCCAGACTCGGGCCTGGTTAGTACTTGTATGGGAGACCAACTAGGAACCTCAGGTGCCGAAAGCTTTTGTTTATTTCTTTTTTGCATTATGATGTCATAATCAGACCACTTTTTTCCCTATCCAGAAGCGTCTTGTCTTTTGTCGCAAACAGAGTTTGATATTCTACCAACATTAGCGAGATCGCATTCTCTGAGTTTCACTTACGGCCATACCAGTCTGAAAATGCCTGATCTCGTCAAATCTCGGAAGCCATCCAGACTCGGGCCTGGTTAGTGCTTGTATGGGAGACCAACTAGGAACCTCAGGTGCCGTAAGCTTTTGTTTATTTCTTTTTTGCATTATGATGTCATAATCAGACCACTTTTTTCCCTATCCAGAAGCGTCTTGTCTTTTGTCGCAACCGGAGTTTGATATTCTACCAACATTAGCGAGATCGCATTCTCTTAATTTCACTTACGGCCATACCAGTCTGAAAATGCCTGATCTCATCAGATCTCGGAAGCCATCCAGACTCGGGCCTGGTTAGTACTTTTATGGGAGACCAACTAGGAACCTCAGGTGCCGTAAACTTTTGTTTATTTCTTTTTTGCATTATGATGTCATAATCAGACCACTTTTTTCCCTATGGGAGACCAACTAGGAACCTCAGGTGCCGTAAGCTTTTGTTTATTTCTTTTTTGCATTATGATGTCATAATCAGACCACTTTTTTCCCTATCCAGAAGCGTCTTGTCTTTTGTCGCAACCAGAGTTTGATATTCTACCAACATTAGCGAGATCGCATTCTCTTAATTTCACTTACGGCCATACCAGTCTGAAAATGCCTGATCTCGTCAGATCTCGGAAGCCATCCAGACTCGGGCCTGGTTAGTACATGTATGGGAGACCAACTAGGAACCTCAGGTGCCGTAAGCTTTTGTTTATTTCTTTTTTGCATTATGATGTCATAATCAGACCACTTTTTTCCCTATCCAGAAGCGTCTTGTCTTTTGTCGCAACCAGAGTTTGATATTCTACCAACATTAGCGAGATCGCATTCTCTTAATTTCACTTACGGCCATACCAGTCTGAAAATGCCTGATCTCGTCAGATCTCGGAAGCCATCCAGACTCGGGCCTGGTTAGTCCTTGTATGGGAGACCAACTAGGAACCTCAGGTGCCGTAAGCTTTTGTTTATTTCTGTTTTGCATTATGATGTCATAATCAGACCACTTTTTTCCCTATCCAGAAGCGTCTTGTCTTTTGTCGCAACCAGAGTTTGATGTTCTACCAACATTAGCGAGATCGCATTCTCTTAATTTTGCTTACGGCCATACCGGTCTGAAAATGCCTGATCTCGTCAGATCTCGGAAGCCATCCAGACTTGGGCCTTGTTAGTACTTGTATGGGAGACCAACTAGGAATCTCAGGTGCCGTAAGCTTTTGTCTATTTCTTTTTTGCATTATGATGTCATAATCAGACCACTTTTTTCCCTATGGGAGACCAACTAGGAACCTCAGGTGCCGTAAGCTTTTGTTTATTTCTTTTTTGCATTATGATGTCATAATCAGACCACGTTTTTTCCCTATCCAGAAGCGTCTTGTCTTTTGTCGCAACCAGAGTTTGATATTCTACCAACATTAGCGAGATCGCATTCTCTTAATTTCACTTACGGCCATACCAGTCTGAAAATGCCTGATCTCGTCAGATCTCGGAAGCCATCCAGACTCGAGCCTGGTTAGTACTTGTATGGGAGACCAACTAGGAACCTCAGGTGCCGTAAGCTTTTGTTTATTTCTTTTTTGCATTATGATGTCATAATCAGACCACTTTTTTCCCTATCCAGAAGCGTCTTGTCTTTTGTCGCAACCAGAGTTTGATATTCTACCAACATTAGCGAGATCGCATTCTCTTAATTTCACTTACGGCCATACCAGTCTGAAAATGCCAGATCTCGGAAGCCATCCAGACTCGGGCCTGGTTAGTACTTGTATGGGAGACCAACTAGGAACCTCAGGTGCCCTAAGCTTTTGTTTATTTCTTTTTTGCATTATGATGTCATAATCAGACCACTTTTTTCCCTAATCAGAAGCGTCTTGTCTTTTGTCGCAACCAGAGTTTGATATTCTACCAACATTAGCGAGATCGCATTCTCTTAATTTCACTTACGGCCATACCAGTCTGAAAATGCCTGATCTCGTCAGATCTCGGAAGCCATCCAGACTCGGGCCTGGTTAGTACATTTATGGGAGACCAACTAGGAACCTCAGGTGCCGTAAGCTTTTGTTTATTTCTTTTTTGCATTATGATGTCATAATCAGACCACTTTTTTAACTATCCAGAAGCATCTTGTCTTTTGTCGCAACCAGAGTTTTATATTCTACCAACATTAACGAGATCGCATTCTCTTAACTTTGCTTACGACTATACCAGTCTTAAAATGCCTGATCTCGTCAGATCTTGAAAGCCATCCAGACTTGGGCCTGTGTGGCGAAACCAGCTTCGCCACTGTGAACTGGAGAGGCCTGGCTGCTGGCCTCCTGCCCGCTGACTATGGCCCCTGGACGTGTTGCACTTTAGAAACTATATTTGGGCAGGTAATAATTTGTATTGCTGCTGCTGGCCCTTTAAAAGCATCTATGGACATATTGGGACTTTTGGGACTACTGTCCCTTTAAGACTGTGATACATATTCTAGTGTACTGCCTGTAATATTATATGTGTATTAAGTTTAACCTGGGATATGTATGCAGCATTCATCTGATTGTTCGGTAGAATCACTCCATTTATTATATTGAGTGAAACTACCGAACAACCAGACCACCCAGGAATAAGTGTGCCTCCAATTACAGTTTGCAACAATGTTGCAAACAGGTAATTGGCAATCAGTGTAATGTATGCTTTGTCCTCTGGGTGGCCGCCATTCGGGAAACAAACACGTGGCGGCGGCCATCTTAAACTACCGAACAGCGGTGTTTTGCCGTCGAGTGTCTGGAACTAAAATCGGACACTTGACTAGGCAAACACCGCTGAGACCTCCATACTTCCAGAAATTCGTATGGAAACTACCGAATGACCCCCCGTTCGGTAGAAAGAACCCCACAAACAAGGGAATTCATTCAAACCCTCTCCAGGCTCTATAACACAGGCAATTCGCCTGTTTTCATTCCCTTGTTTGTGACCGACCGCAGGGCCAAAATGCATGGAACTGTTTTCGGATACTTTACCCATGCGGTCGGTCAATACTTTAAAGTTCCATAACTCCTGAACCATTTATCCGAATGGGCTGATTCTTGCATATGTTGTCCCCCTGAATAAGGGCTATCAGGGGATACCTGTTTTGGAGGTGTAGCATATGTATTTGGGGTACATCCAGGAATTGGGGAAAAAGGTGTACAGTATAATTGTGTTAAGTGTTAATCTAAGGGGAGGAAATGTGTGGGAGGTACATCCATGTGATTGGTTAATTTCATCCTCCCCCTGGGAGTGTCCTGTATGTACTTGTTGGTAATAAAAGCCAGACTGGGTGTCCCAGTCTTGAGTTCCTGCTTAACCCTCAAAATGAAGTGTCGTCTCGTTCTTGGGGGGGATTGGATTGTAAGCTGACTGCCAAGAGTGTAAGCCGATTGTATGCTTTTCTTGTTCAGCTGTTCCAGTTCGGAGTGTCATTTCGTATCCAGCTCGTGAGTTCTGATGTTCTGCAGTAGCTGTGCCTGTCTATGGAAAAGGGGATTATCGCCTAAACGCATTTTTCCCCTTTTATGCTGAAACGGTCCGTTACAGCCTGGTTAGTACTTGTATGGGAGACCAACTAGGAACCTCAGGTGCCGTAAGCTTTTGTTTATTTCTTTTTTGCATTATGATGTCATAATCAGACCACTTTTTTCCCTATGGGAGACCAACTAGGAACCTCAGGTGCCGTAAGCTTTTGTTTATTTCTTTTTTGCATTATGATGTCATAGTCAGACCACTTTTTTCCCTATCCAGAAGCGTCTTGTCTTTTGTCGCAACCAGAGTTTGATATTCTACCAACATTAGCGAGATCGCATTCACTTAATTTCACTTACGGCCATACCAGTCTGAAAATGCCTGATCTCGTCAGATCTCGGAAGCCATCCAGACTCGGGCCTGGTTAGTACTTGTATGGGAGACCAACTAGGAACCTCAGGTGCCGTAAGCTTTTGTTTATTTCTTTTTTGCATTATGATGTCATAATCAGACCACTTTTTTCCCTATGGGAGACCAACTAGGAACCTCAGGTGCCGTAAGCTTTTGTTTATTTCTTTTTTGCATTATGATGTCATAATCAGACCACTTTTTTCCCTATCCAGAAGCGTCTTGTCTTTTGTCGCAACCAGAGTTTGATATTCTACCAACATTAGCGAGAACGCATTCTCTTAATTTCACTTAAGGCCATACCAGTCTGAAAATGCCTGATCTCGTCAAATCTCGGAAGCCATCCAGACTCGGGCCTGGTTAGTACTTGTATTGGATACCAACTAGGAACCTCAGGTGCCGTAAGCTTTTGTTTATTTCTTTTTTGCATTATGATGTCATAATCAGACCACTTTTTTCCCTATCCAGAAGCGTCTTGTCTTTTGTAGCAACCAGAGTTTGATATTCTACCAACATTAGCGAGATCGCATTCTCTTAATTTCACTTACGGCCATACCAGTCTGAAAATGCCTGATCTCGTCAGATCTCGGAAGCCATTCAGTCTCGGGCCTGGTTAGTACTTGTATGGGAGACCAACTAGGAACTTCAGGTGCCGTAAACTTTTGTTTATTTCTTTTTTGCATTATGATGTCATAATCAGACCACTTTTTTCCCTATCCAGAAGCGTCTTGTCTTTTGTCGCAACCAGAGTTTGATATTCTACCAACATTAGCGAGATCGCATTCTCTTAATTTCACTTACGGCCATACCAGTCTGAAAATGCCTGATCTCGAAGATCTCGGAAGCCATCCAGACTCGGGCCTGGTTAGTACTTGTATGGGAGACCAACTAGGAACCTCAGGTGCCGTAAGCTTTTGTTTATTTCTTTTTTGCATTATGATGTCATAATCAGACCACTTTTTTCCCTATCCAGAAGCGTCTTGTATTTTGTCGCAACCAGAGTTTGATATTCTACCAACATTAGCGAGATCGCATTCTCTTAATTTTACTTACGGCCATACCAGTCTGAAAATGCCTGATCTCGTCAGATCTCGGAAGCCATCCAGACTCGGGCCTGGTTAGTACTTGTATGGGAGACCAACTAGGAACCTCAGGTGCCGTATGCTTTTGTTTATTTCTTTTTTGCATTATGATGTCCTAATCAGACCACTTTTTTCCCTATCCAGAAGCGTCTTGTCTTTTGTCGCAACCAGAGTTTGATATTCTACCAGCATTAGCGAGATAGCATTCTCTCAATTTCACTTACGGCCATACCAGTCTGAAAATGCCTGATCTTGTCAAATCTCGGAAGCCATCCAGACTCGGGCCTGGTTAGTGCTTGTATGGGAGACCAACTAGGAACCTCAGGTGCCGTAAGCTTTTGTTTATTTCTTTTTTGCATTATGATGTCATAATCAGACCACTTTTTTCCCTATGGGAGACCAACTAGGAACCTCAGGTGCCGTAAGCTTTTGTTTATTTCTTTTTTGCATTATGATGTCATAATCAGACCACTTTTTTCCCTATGGGAGACCAACTAGGAACCTCAGGTGCCGTAAGCTTTTGTTTATTTCTTTTTTGCATTATGATGTCATAATCAGACCACTTTTTTCCCTATCCAGAAGCGTCTTGTCTTTTGTCGCAACCAGAGTTTGATATTCTACCAACATTAGTGAGATCGCATTCTCTTAATTTCCCTTACGGCCATACCAGTCTGAAAATGCCTGATCTCGTCAGATCTTGGAAGCCATCCAGACTCGGGCCTGGTTAGTACTTGTATGGGAGACCAACTAGGAACCTCAGGTGCCGTAAGCTTTCGTTTATTTCTTTTTTGCATTAAGATGTTATAATCAGACCACTTTTTTCCCTATCCAGAAGCGTCTTGTCTTTTGTCGCAACCAGAGTTTGATATTCTACCAACATTAGCGAGATCGCATTTTCTTAATTTCACTTACGGCCATACCAGTCTGAAAATGCCTGATCTCGTCAGATCTCGGAAGCCATCCAGACTCGGGCCTGGTTAGTACTTGTATGGGAGACCAACTAGGAACCTCAGGTGCCGTAAGCTTTTGTTTATTTCTTTTTTGCATTATGATGTCATAATCAGACCACTTTTTTCCCTATCCAGAAGCGTCTTGTCTTTTGTCGCAACCAGAGTTTGATATTCTACCAACATTAGCGAGATCGCATTCTCTTAATTTCACTTACGGCCATACCAGTCTGAAAATGCCAGATCTCGGAAGCCATCGAGACTCGGGCCTGGTTAGTACTTGTATGGGAGACCAACTAGGAACCTCAGGTGCCGAAAGCTTTTGTTTATTTCTTTTTTGCATTATGATGTCATAATCAGACCACTTTTTTCCCTATCCAGAAGCGTCTTGTCTTTTGTCGCAACCAGAGTTTGATATTCTACCAACATTAGCGAGATCGCATTCTCTGAGTTTCACTTACGGCCATACCAGTCTGAAAATGCCTGATCTCGTCAAATCTCGGAAGCCATCCAGACTCGGGCCTGGTTAGTGCTTGTATGGGAGACCAACTAGGAACCTCAGGTGCCGTAAGCTTTTGTTTATTTCTTTTTTGCATTATGATGTCATAATCAGACCACTTTTTTCCCTATCCAGAAGCGTCTTGTCTTTTGTCGCAACCGGAGTTTGATATTCTACCAACATTAGCGAGATCGCATTCTCTTAATTTCACTTACGGCCATACCAGTCTGAAAATGCCTGATCTCATCAGATTTCGGAAGCCATCCAGACTCGGGCCTGGTTAGTACTTGTATGGGAGACCAACTAGGAACCTCAGGTGCCGTAAGCTTTTGTTTATTTCTTTTTTGCATTATAATGTCATAATCAGACCACTTTTTTCCCTATGGGAGACCAACTAGGAACCTCAGGTGCCGTAAGCTTTTGTTTATTTCTTTTTTGCATTATGATGTCATAATCAGACCACTTTTTTCCCTATCCAGAAGCGTCTTGTCTTTTGTCGCAACCAGAGTTTGATATTCTACCAACATTAGCGAGATCGCATTCTCTTAATTTCACTTACGGCCATACCAGTCTGAAAATGCCTGATCTCGTCAGATCTCGGAAGCCACCCAGTCGCGGGCCTGGTTAGTACTTGTATGGGAGACCAACTAGGAACCTCAGGTGCCGTAAGCTTTTGTTTATTTCTTTTTTGCATTATGATGTCATAATCAGACCACTTTTTTCCCTATACAGAAGCGTCTTGTCTTTTGTCGCAACCGGAGTTTGATATTCTACCAACATTAGCGAGATCGCATTCTCTTAATTTCACTTACGGCCATACCAGTCTGAAAATGCCTGATCTCATCAGATTTCGGAAGCCATCCAGACTCGGGCCTGGTTAGTACTTGTATGGGAGACCAACTAGGAACCTCAGGTGCCGTAAGCTTTTGTTTATTTCTTTTTTGCATTATAATGTCATAATCAGACCACTTTTTTCCCTATGGGAGACCAACTAGGAACCTCAGGTGCCGTAAGCTTTTGTTTATTTCTTTTTTGCATTATGATGTCATAATCAGACCACTTTTTTCCCTATCCAGAAGCGTCTTGTCTTTTGTCGCAACCAGAGTTTGATATTCTACGAACTTTAGCGAGATCGCATTCTCTTAATTTCTCTTTCGGCCATACCAGTCTGAAAATGCCTGATCTCGTCAGATCTCTAAAGCCATCCAGACTCGGGCCTGGTTAGTACTTGTATGGGAGACCAACTAGGAACCTCAGGTGCCGTAAGCTTTTGTTTATTTCTTTTTTGCATTATGATGTCATAATCAGACCACTTTTTTCCCTATGGGAGACCAACTAGGAACCTCAGGTGCCGTAAGCTTTTGTTTATTTCTTTTTTGCATTATGATGTCATAATCAGACCACTTTTTTCCCTATCCAGAAGCGTCTTGTCTTTTGTCGCAACCAGAGTTTGATATTCTACCAACATTAGCGAGATCGCATTCTCTTAATTTCACTTACAGCTATACCAGTCTGAAAATGCCTGATCTCGTCAGATCTCGGAAGCCATCCAGACTCGGGCCTGGTTTGTACTTGTATGGGAGACCAACTAGGAACCTCAGGTGCCGTAAGCTTTTGTTTATTTCTTTTTTGCATTATGATGTCATAATCAGACCACTTTTTTCCCTATAGGAGACCAACTAGGAACCTCAGGTGCCGTAAGCTTTTGTTTATTTCTTTTTTGCATTATGATGTCATAATCAGACCACTTTTTTCCCTATCCAGAAGCGTCTTGTCTTTTGTCGCAACCAGAGTTTGATATTCTACCAACATTAGCGAGATCGCATTCTTTTAATTTCACTTATGGCCATACCAGTCTGAAAATGCCTGATCTCGTCAGATCTCGGAATCCATCCAGACTCGGGCCTGGTTAGTACTTGTATGGGAGACCAACTAGGAACCTCAGGTGCCGTAAGCTTTTGTTTATTTCTTTTTTGCATTATGATGTCATAATCAGACCACTTTTTTCCCTATGGGAGACCAACTAGGAACCTCAGGTGCCGTAAGCTTTTGTTTATTTCTTTTTTGCATTATGATGTCATAATCAGACCACTTTTTTCCCTATCCAGAAGCGTCTTGTCTTTTGTCGCAACCAGAGTTTGATATTCTACCAACATTAGCGAGATCGCATTCTCTTAATTTCCATTACGGCCATACCAGTCTGAAAATGCCTGATCTCGTCAAATCTCGGAAGCCATCCAGACTCGGGCCTGGTTAGTACTTGTATGGGAGATCAACTAGGAACCTCAGGTGCCGTAAGCTTTTGTTTATTTCTTTTTTGCATTATGATGTCATAATCAGACCACTTTTTTCCCTATGGGAGACCAACTAGGAACCTCAGGTGCCGTAAGCTTTTGTTTATTTCTTTTTTGCATTATGATGTCATAATCAGACCACTTTTTTCCCTATCCAGAAGCGTCTTGTCTTTTGTCGCAACCAGAGTTTGATATTCTACCAACATTTGCGAGATCGCATTCTCTTAATTTCACTTACGGCCATACCAGTCTGAAAATGCCTGATCTTGTCAGATCTCTGAAGCCATCCAGACTCGGGCCTGGTTAGTACTTGTATGGGAGACCAACTAGGAACCTCAGGTGCCGTAAGCTTTTGTTTATTTCTTTTTTGCATTATGATGTCATAATCAGACCACTTTTTTCCCTATCCAGAAGCGTCTTGTCTTTTGTCGCAACCAGAGTTTGATATTCTACCAACATTAGCGAGATCGCATTCTCTTAATTTCCCTTACGGAAATACTAGTCTGAAAATGCCTGATCTCGTCAGATCTCGGAAGCCATCCAGACTCGGGCCTGGTTAGTACTTGTATGGGAGACCAACTAGGAACCTCAGGTGCCGTAAGCTTTTGTTTATTTCTTTTTTGCATTATGATGTCATAATCATACCACTTTTTTCCCTATCCAGAAGCGTCTTGTCTTTTGTCGCAACCAGAGTTTGATATTCTACCAACATTAGCGAGATCGCATTCTCTAAATTTCACTTACGGCCATACCAGTCTGAAAATGCCTGATCTCGTCAGATCTCGGAAACCATCCAGACTCGGGCCTGGTTAGTTCTTGTATGGGAGACCAACTAGGAACCTCAGGTGCCGTAAGCTCTTGTTTATTTCTTTTTTGCATTATGATGTCATAATCAGACCACTTTTTTCCCTATCCAGAAGCATCTTGTCTTTTGTCGCAACCAGAGTTTGATATTCTACCAACATTAACGAGATCGCATTCTCTTAATTTCACTTACGGTCATACCAGTCTGAAAATGCCTGATCTCGGAAGCCATCCAGACTCGGGCCTGGTTAGTACTTGTATGGGAGACCAACTAGGAACCTCAGGTGCCGTAAGCTTTTGTTTATTTCTTTTTTGCATTATGATGTCATAATCAGACCACTTTTTTCCCTATGGGAGACCAACTAGGAACCTCAGGTGCCGTAAGCTTTTGTTTATTTCTTTTTTGCATTATGATGTCATAATCAGACCACTTTTTTCTCTATCCAGAAGCGTCTTGTCTTTTGTCGCAACCAGAGTTTGATATTCTACCAACATTAGCGAGATCGCATTCTCTTAATTTCACTTACGGCCATACCAGTCTGAAAATGCCTGATCTCGTCAAATCTCGGAAGCTATCCAGAGTCGGGCCTGGTTAGTACTTGTATGGGAGACCAACTAGGAACCTCAGGTGCCGTAAGCTTTTGTTTATTTCTTTTTTGCATTATGATGTCATAATCAGACCACTTTTTTCCCTATCCAGAAGCGTCTTGTCTTTTGTCGCAACCAGAGTTTGATATTCTACCAACATTAGCGAGATCGCATTCTCTTAATTTCACTTACGGCCATACCAGTCTGAAAATGCCTGATCTCGTCAAATCTCGGAAGCCATCCAGACTCAGGTCTGGTTAGTACTTGTATGGGAGACCAACTAGGAATCTCAGGTGCCGTAAGCTTTTGTTTATTTCTTTTTTGCATTATGATGTCATAATCAGACCACTTTTTTCCCTATGGGAGACCAACTCGGAACCTCAGGTGCCGTAAGCTTTTGTTTATTTCTTTTTTGCATTATGATGTCATAATCATATCACTTTTTTCCCTATCCAGAAGCGTCTTGTCTTTTGTCGCAACCAGAGTTTGATATTCTACCAACATTAGCGAGATCGCATTCTCTTAATTTCACTTGCGGCCATACCAGTCTGAAAATGTCAGATCTCGGAAGCCATCCAGACTCGGGCCTGGTTAGTACTTGTATGGGAGACCAACTAGGAACCTCAGGTGCTGTAAGCTTTTGTTTATTTCTTTTTTGCATTATGATGTCATAATCAGACTACTTTTTTCCCTATGGGAGACCAACTAGGAACCTCAGGTGCCGTAATCTTTTGTTTATTTCTTTTTTGCATTATGATGTCATAATCAGACCACTTTTTTCCCTATCCAGAAGCGTCTTGTCTTTTGTCGCAACCAGAGTTTGATATTCTACCAACATTAGCGAGATCGCATTCTCTTAATTTCACTTATGGCCATACCAGTCTGAAAATGCCTGATCTCGTCAGATCTCGGAAGCCATCCAGACTCGGGCCTGGTTAGTACTTGTATGGGAGACCAACTAGGAACCTCAGGTGCCGTAAGCTTTTGTTTATTTCTTTTTTGCATTATGATGTCATAATCAGACCACTTTTTTCCCTATGGGAGACCAACTAGGAACCTCAGGTGCCGTAAGCTTTTGTTTATTTCTTTTTTGCATTATGATGTCATAATCAGACCACTTTTTTCCCTATCCAGAAGCGTCTTGTCTTTTGTCGCAACCAGAGTTTGATATTCTACCAACATTAGCGAGATCGCATTCTCTTAATTTCACTTATGGCAATACCAGTCTGAAAATGCCTGATCTCGTCAGATCTCGGAAGCCATCCAGACTCGGGCCTGGTTAGTACTTGTATGGGAGACCAACTAGGAACCTCAGGTGCTGTAAGCTTTTGTTTATTTCTTTTTTGCATTATGATGTCATAATCAGACCACTTTTTTCCCTATCCAGAAGCGTCTTGTCTTTTGTCGCAACCAGAGTTTGATATTCTACCAACATTAGCGAGATCGCATTCTCTTAATTTCACTTACGGCTATACCAGTCTGAAAATGCCAGATCCCGGAAGCCATCCAGACTCGGGTCTGGTTAGTACTTGTATGGGTGACCAACTAGGAACCTCAGGTGCGTAAGCTTTTGTTTATTTCTTTTTTGCATTATGATGTCATAATCAGACCACTTTTTTCCCTATGGGAGACCAACTAGGAACCTCAGGTGCCGTAAGATTTTGTTTATTTCTTTTTTGCATTATGATGTCATAATCAGACCACTTTTTTCCCTATCCAGAAGCGTCTTGTCTTTTGTCGCAACCAGAGTTTGATATTCTACCAACATTAGCGAGATCGCATTCTCTTAATTTCACTTACGGCCATACCAGTCTGAAAATGCCTGATCTTGTCAGATCTCGGAAGCCATCCAGACTCGGGCCTGGTTAGTACTTGTATGGAAGACCAACTAGGAACCTCAGGTGCCGTAAGCTTTTGTTTATTTCTTTTTTGCATTATGATGTCATAATCAGACCACTTTTTTCCCTATGGGAGACCAACTAGGAACCTCAGGTGCCGTAAGCTTTTGTTTATTTCTTTTTTGCATTATGATGTCATAATCAGACCACTTTTTTTCCCTATCCAGAAGCGTCTTGTCTTTTGTCGCAACCAGAGTTTGATATTCTACCAACATTAGCGAGATCGCATTCTCTTAATTTCCATTACGGCCATACCAGTCTGAAAATGCCAGATCTCGGAAGCCATCCAGACTCGGGCATGGTTAGTACTTGTATGGGAGACCAACTAGGAACCTCAGGTGCCGTAAGCTTTTGTTTATTTCTTTTTTGCATTATGATGTCATAATCAGACCACTTTTTTCCCAATCCAGAAGAGTCTTGTCTTTTGTCGCAACCAGAGTTTGATATTCTACCAACATTAGCGAGATCGCATTCTCTTAATTTCACTTACGGCCATACCAGTCTGAAAATGCCTGATCTCATCAGATCTCGGAAGCCATCCAGACTCGGGCCTGGTTAGTACTTGTATGGGAGACCAACTAGGAACCTCAGGTGCCGTAAGCTTTTGTTTATTTCTTTTTTGCATTATGATGTCATAATCAGACCACTTTTTTCCCTATCCAGAAGCGTCTTGTCTTTTGTCGCAACCAGAGTTTGATATTCTACCAACATTAGCGAGATCGCATTCTCTTAATTTCACTTACGGCCATACCAGTCTGAAAGTGCCTGATCTCGTCAGATCTTGGAAGCCATCCAGACTCGGGCCTGGTTAGTACTTGTATGGGAGACCAACTAGGAACCTCAGGTGCCGTAAGCTTTTGTTTATTTCTTTTTTTATTTTTTGCATTATGATGTCATAATCAGACCACTTTTTTCCCTATCCAGAAGCGTCTTGTCTTTTGTCGCAACCAGAGTTTGATATTCTACCAACATTAGCGAGATCGCATTCTCTTAATTTCACTTACGGCCATACCAGTCTGAAAATGCCTGATCTCGTCAGATCTCGGCAGCCATCCAGACTCGGACCTGGTTAGTACTTGTGTGGGAGACCAACTAGGAACCTCAGGTGCCGTAAGCTTTTGTTTATTTCTTTTTTGCATTATGATGTCATAATAAGACCACTTTTTTCCCTATCCAGAAGCGTCTTGTCTTTTGTCGCAACCAGAATTTGATATTCTACCAACATTAGCGAGATTGCATTCTCTTAATTTCAGTTACGGCCATACCAGTCTGAAAATGCCTGATCTCGTCAAATCTTGGAAGCCATCCAGACTTGGGCCTGGTTAGTACTTGTATGGGAGACCAACTAGGAACCTCAGGTGCCGTAAGCTTTTGTTTATTTCTTTTTTTGCATTATGATGTCATAATCAGACCACTTTTTTCTCTATGGGAGACCAACTAGGAACCTCAGGTGCCGTAAGCTTTTGTTTATTTCTTTTTTGCATTATGATGTCATAATCAGACCACTTTTTTCCCTATGGTAGACCAACTAGGAACCTCAGGTGCCGTAAGCTTTTGTTTATTTCTTTTTTGCATTATGATGTCATAATCAGACCACTTTTTTCCCTATCCAGAAGCGTCTTGTCTTTTGTCGCAACCAGAGTTTGATATTCTACCATCATTAGCGAGATCGCATTCTCTTAATTTCCTTTATGGCCATACCAGTCTGAAAATGCCTGATCTCATCAGATCTCGGAAGCCATCCAGACTCGGGCCTGGTTAGTACTTGTATGGGTGACCAACTAGGAACCTCAGGTGCCGTAAGCTTTTGTTTATTTCTTTTTTGCATTATGATGTCATAATCAGACCACTTTTTTCCCTATCCAGAAGCGTCTTGTCTTTTGTCGCAACCAGAGTTTGATATTCTACCAATATTAGCGAGATCGCATTCTCTTAATTTCACTTACGGCCATACCAGTCTGAAAATGCCTGATCTCATCAGATCTCGGAAGCCATCCAGACTCGGGCCTGGTTAGTACTTGTATGGGAGACCAACTAGGAACCTCAGGTGCCGTAAGCTTTTGTTTATTTCTTTTTTGCATTATGATGTCATAATCAGACCACTTTTTTCCCTATCCAGAAGTGTCTTGTCTTTTGTCGCAACCAGAGTTTGATATTCTACCAACATTAGCGAGATCGCATTCTCTTAATTTCACTTACGGCCATACCAGTCTGAAAGTGCCTGATCTCATCAGATCTTGGAAGCCATCTAGACTCGGGCCTGGTTAGTACTTGTATGGGAGACCAACTAGGAACCTCAGGTGCCGTAAGCTTTTGTTTATTTCTTTTTTGCATTATGATGTCATAATCAGACCACTTTTTTCCCTATCCAGAAGCGTCTTGTCTTTTGTCGCAACCAGAGTTTGATATTCTACCAACATTAGCGAGATCGCATTCTCTTAATTTAACTTACGGCCATACCAGTCTGAAAATGCCTGATCTCGTCAGATTTCGGAAGCCATCCAGACTCGGGCCTGGTTAGTACTTGTATGGGAGACCAACTAGAAACCTCAGGTGCCGTAAGCTTTTGTTTATTTCTTTTTTGCATTATGATGTCATAATCAGACCATTTTTTTCCCTATCCAGAAGCGTCTTGTCTTTTGTCGCAACCAGAGTTTGATATTCTACCAACATTAGCGAGATTGCATTCTTTTAATTTCAGTTACGGCCATACCAGTCTGAAAATGCCTGATCTCGTCAAATCTTGGAAGCCATCCAGACTTGGGCCTGGTTAGTACATGTATGGGAGACCAACTAGGAACCTCAGGTGCCGTAAGCTTTTGTTTATTTATTTTTTTGCATTATGATGTCATAATCAGACCACTTTTTTCTCTATGGGAGACCAACTAGGAACCTCAGGTGCCGTAAGCTTTTGTTTATTTCTTTTTTGCATTATGATGTCATAATCAGACCACTTTTTTCCCTATGGGAGACCAACTAGGAACCTCAGGTGCCGTAAGCTTTTGTTTATTTCTTTTTTGCATTATGATGTCATAATCAGACCACTTTTTTCCCTATCCAGAAGCGTCTTGTCTTTTGTCGCAACCAGAGTTTGATATTCTACCAACATTAGCGAGATCGCATTCGCTTAATTTCCCTTGCGGCCATACCAGTCTGAAAATGCCTGATCTCGTCAGATCTCGGAAGCCATCCAGACTTGGGCCTGGTTAGTACTTGTATGGGAGACCAACTAGGAACCTCAGGTGCCATAAGCTTTTGTTTATTTCTTTTTTGCATTATGATGTCATAATCAGACCACTTTTTTCCCTATCCAGAAGCGTATTGTCTTTTCTCGCAACCAGAGTTTGATATTCTACCAACATTAGCGAGATCGCATTCTCTTAATTTCACTTACGGCCATACCAGTCTGAAAATGCCTGATCTCATCAGATCTCGGAAGCCATCAAGACTCGGGCCTGGTTAGTACTTGTATGGGAGGCCAATTAGGAACCTCAGGTGCTGTAAGCTTTTGTTTATTTCTTTTTTGCATTATGATGTCATAATCAGACCACTTTTTTCCTTATCCAGAAGCGTCTTGTCTTTTGTTGCAACCAGAGTTTGATATTCTACCAACATTAGCGAGATCGCATTCTCTTAATTTCACTTACGGCCATACCAGTCTGAAAATGCCTAATCTCGTCAGATCTCGGAAGCCATCCAGACTCGGGTCTGGTTAGTACTTGTATGGGAGACCAACTAGGAACCTCAGGTGCCGTACGCTTTTGTTTATTTCTTTTTTGCATTATGATGTCATAATCAGACCACTTTTTTCCCTATCCAGAAGCGTATTGTCTTTTCTCGCAACCAGAGTTTGATATTCTACCAACATTAGCGAGATCGCATTCTCTTAATTTCACTTACGGCCATACCAGTCTGAAAATGCCAGATATCGGAAGCCATCCAGACTCGGGCCTGGTTAGTACTTGTATGGGAGACCAACTAGGAACCTCAGGTGCTGTAAGCTTTTGTTTATTTCTTTTTTGCATTATGATGTCATAATCAGGCCACTTTTTTCCCTATGGGAGACCAACTAGGAACCTCAGGTGCCGTAAGCTTTTGTTTATTTCTTTTTTGCATTATGATGTCATAATCAGACCACTTTTTTCACTATCCAGAAGCGTCTTGTCTTTTGTCGCAACCAGAGTTTGATATTCTACCAACATTAGCGAGATCGCATTCTCTTAATTTCCCTTACGGCCATACCAGTCTGAAAATGCCTGATCTCGTCAGATCTCGGAAGCCATCCAGACTCGGGCCTGGTTAGTACTTGTATGGGAGACCAACTAGGAACCTCAGGTGCCGTAAGCTTTTGTTTATTTCTTTTTTGCATTATGATGTCATAATCAGACCACTTTTTTCCCTATCCAGAAGCGTCTTGTCTTTTGTCGCAACCAGAGTTTGATATTCTACCAACATTAGCGAGATCGCATTCTCTTAATTTCATTTACGGCCATACCAGTCTGAAAATGCCTGATCTCATCAGATCTCGGAAGCCATCCAGACTCGGGCCTGGTTAGTACTTGTATGGGAGACCAACTAGGAACCTCAGGTGCCATAAATTTTTGTTTATTTCTTTTTTGCATTATGATGTCATAATCAGACCACTTTTTTCCCTATCCAGAAGCGTCTTGTCTTTTGTCGCAACCAGAGTTTGATATTCTACCAACATTAGCGAGATCGCATTCTCTTAATTTCACTTACGGCCATACCAGTCTGAAAATGCCTGATCTCGTCAGATCTCGGAAGCCATCCAGACTCGGGTCTGGTTAGTACTTGTATGGGAGACCAACTAGGAACCTCAGGTGCTGTAAGCTTTTGTTTATTTCTTTTTTGCATTATGATGTCATAATCAGACCACTTTTTTCCCTATCCAGAAGCGTCTTGTCTTTTGTCGCAACCAGAGTTTGATATTCTACCAACATTAGCGAGATCGCATTCTCTTAATTTCACTTACGGCCATACCAGTCTGAAAATGCCTGATCTCGTCAGATCTCGGAAGCCATCCATACTCAGGTCTGGTTAGTACTTGTATGGGAGACCAACTAGGAACCTCAGGTGCTGTAAGCTTTTGTTTATTTCTTTTTTGCATTATGATGTCATAATCAGACCACTTTTTTCCCTATCCAGAAGCGTCTTGTCTTTTGTCGCAACCAGAGTTTGATATTCTACCAACATTAGCGAGATCGCATTCTCTTAATTTCACTTACAGCCATACCAGTCTGAAAATGCCAGATCTTGGAAGCCATCCAGACTCAGGCCTGGTTAGTACTTGTATGGGAGACCAACTAGGAACCTCAGGTGCCGTAAGCTTTTGTTTATTTCTTTTTTGCATTATGATGTCATAATCAGACCACTTTTTTCCCTATCCAGAAGCATCTTGTCTTTTGTCGCAACCAGAGTTTGATATTCTACCAACATTAACGAGATCGCATTCGCTTAATTTCACTTACGGCCATACCAGTCTGAAAATGCCTGATCTCGTCAGATCTCGGAAGCCATCCAGACTTGGGCCTGGTTAGTACTTGTATGGGAGACCAACTAGAAACCTCAGGTGCCGTAAGCTTTTGTTTATTTATTTTTTGCATTATGATGTCATAATCAGACCACTTTTTTCCCTATCCAGAAGCGTCTTGTCTTTTGTCGCAACCAGAGTTTGATATTCTACCAAACATTAGCGAGATCGCATTCTCTTAATTTCACTTACGGCCATACCAGTCTGAAAATGCCTAATCTCGTCAGATCTCGGAAGCCATCCAGACTCGGGTCTGGTTAGTACTTGTATGGGAGACCAACTAGGAACCTCAGGTGCCGTACGCTTTTGTTTATTTCTTTTTTGCATTATGATGTCATAATCAGACCACTTTTTTCCCTATCCAGAAGCGTATTGTCTTTTCTCGCAACCAGAGTTTGATATTCTACCAACATTAGTGAGATCGCATTCTCTTAATTTCACTTACGGCCATACCAGTCTGAAAATGCCTAATCTCGTCAGATCTCGGAAGCCATCCAGACTCGGGTCTGGTTAGTACTTGTATGGGAGACCAACTAGGAACCTCAGGTGCCGTACGCTTTTGTTTATTTCTTTTTTGCATTATGATGTCATAATCAGACCACTTTTTTCCCTATCCAGAAGCGTATTGTCTTTTCTCGCAACCAGAGTTTGATATTCTACCAACATTAGTGAGATCGCATTCTCTTAATTTCACTTACGGCCATACCAGTCTGAAAATGCCAGATCTCGGAAGCCATCAAGACTCGGGCCTGGTTAGTAATTATATGGGAGGCCAACTAGGAACCTCAGGTGCTGTAAGCTTTTGTTTATTTCTTTTTTGCATTATGATGTCATAATCAGACCACTTTTTTCCCTATCCAGAAGCGTATTGTCTTTTCTCGCAACCAGAGTTTGATATTCTACCAACATTAGTGAGATCGCATTCTCTTAATTTCACTTACGGCCATACCAGTCTGAAAATGCCAGATCTCGGAAACCATCAAGACTCGGGCCTGGTTAGTACTTGTATGGGAGGCCAACTAGGAACCTCAGGTGCTGTAAGCTTTTGTTTATTTCTTTTTTGCATTATGATGTCATAATCAGACCACTTTTTTCCCTATCCAGAAGCGTCTTGTCTTTTGTCGCAACCAGAGTTTGATATTCTACCAACATTAGCGAGATCGCATTCTCTTAATTTCCCTTACGGCCATACCAGTCTGAAAATGCCTGATCTCGTCAGATCTCAGAAGCCATCCAGACTTGGGCCTGGTTAGTACTTGTATGGGAGACCAACTAGGAACCTCAGGTGCCATAAGCTTTTGTTTATTTCTTTTTTGCATTATGATGTCATAATCAGACCACTTTTTTCCCTATCCAGAAGCGTATTGTCTTTTCTCGCAACCAGAGTTTGATATTCTACCAACATTAGCGAGATCGCATTCTCTTAATTTCACTTACGGCCATACCAGTCTGAAAATGCCTGATCTCATCAGATCTCGGAAGCCATCAAGACTCGGGCCTGGTTAGTACTTGTATGGGAGGCCAATTAGGAACCTCAGGTGCCGTAAGCTTTTGTTTATTTCTTTTTTGCATTATGATGTCATAATCAGACCACTTTTTTCCTTATCCAGAAGCGTCTTGTCTTTTGTTGCAACCAGAGTTTGATATTCTACCAACATTAGCGAGATCGCATTCTCTTAATTTCACTTACGGCCATACCAGTCTGAAAATGCCTAATCTCGTCAGATCTCGGAAGCCATCCAGACTCGGGTCTGGTTAGTACTTGTATGGGAGACCAACTAGGAACCTCAGGTGCCGTACGCTTTTGTTTATTTATTTTTTGCATTATGATGTCATAATCAGACCACTTTTTTCCCTATCCAGAAGCGTATTGTCTTTTCTCGCAACCAGAGTTTGATATTCTACCAACATTAGCGAGATCGCATTCTCTTAATTTCACTTACGGCCATACCAGTCTGAAAATGCCAGATATCGGAAGCCATCCAGACTCGGGCCTGGTTAGTACTTGTATGGGAGACCAACTAGGAACCTCAGGTGCTGTAAGCTTTTGTTTATTTCTTTTTTGCATTATGATGTCATAATCAGGCCACTTTTTTCCCTATGGGAGACCAACTAGGAACCTCAGGTGCCGTAAGCTTTTGTTTATTTATTTTTTGCATTATGATGTCATAATCAGACCACTTTTTTCACTATCCAGAAGCGTCTTGTCTTTTGTCGCAACCAGAGTTTGATATTCTACCAACATTAGCGAGATCGCATTCTCTTAATTTCCCTTACGGCCATACCAGTCTGAAAATGCCTGATCTCGTCAGATCTCGGAAGCCATCCAGACTCGGGCCTGGTTAGTACTTGTATGGGAGACCAACTAGGAACCTCAGGTGCCGTAAGCTTTTGTTTATTTCTTTTTTGCATTATGATGTCATAATCAGACCACTTTTTTCCCTATCCAGAAGCGTCTTGTCTTTTGTCGCAACCAGAGTTTGATATTCTACCAACATTAGCGAGATCGCATTCTCTTAATTTCACTTACGGCCATACCAGTCTGAAAATGCCTGATCTCATCAAATCTCGGAAGCCATCCAGACTCGGGCCTGGTTAGTACTTGTATGGGAGACCAACTAGGAACCTCAGGTGCCATAAATTTTTGTTTATTTCTTTTTTGCATTATGATGTCATAATCAGACCACTTTTTTCCCTATCCAGAAGCGTCTTGTCTTTTGTCGCAACCAGAGTTTGATATTCTACCAACATTAGCGAGATCGCATTCTCTTAATTTCACTTACGGCCATACCAGTCTGAAAATGCCTGATCTCGTCAGATCTCGGAAGCCATCCAGACTCGGGTCTGGTTAGTACTTGTATGGGAGACCAACTAGGAACCTCAGGTGCTGTAAGCTTTTGTTTATTTCTTTTTTGCATTATGATGTCATAATCAGACCACTTTTTTCCCTATCCAGAAGCGTCTTGTCTTTTGTCGCAACCAGAGTTTGATATTCTACCAACATTAGCGAGATCGCATTCTCTTAATTTCACTTACGGCCATACCAGTCTGAAAATGCCTGATCTCGTCAGATCTCAGAAGCCATCCATACTCGGGTCTGGTTAGTACTTGTATGGGAGACCAACTAGGAACCTCTGGTGCCGTAAGCTTTTGTTTATTTCTTTTTTGCATTATGATGTCATAATCAGACCACTTTTTTCCCTATCCAGAAGCGTCTTGTCTTTTGTCGCAACCAGAGTTTGATATTCTACCAACATTAGCGAGATCGCATTCTCTTAATTTCACTTACGGCCATACCAGTCTGAAAATGCCTGATCTCATCAGATCTCGGAAGCCATCCAGACTCGGGCCTGGTTAGTACTTGTATGGGAGACCAACTAGGAACCTCAGGTGCCATAAATTTTTGTTTATTTCTTTTTTGCATTATGATGTCATAATCAGACCACTTTTTTCCCTATCCAGAAGCGTCTTGTCTTTTGTCGCAACCAGAGTTTGATATTCTACCAACATTAGCGAGATCGCATTCTCTTAATTTCACTTACGGCCATACCAGTCTGAAAATGCCTGATCTCGTCAGATCTCGGAAGCCATCCAGACTTGGGTCTGTTTAGTACTTGTATGGGAGACCAACTAGGAACCTCAGGTGCTGTAAGTTTTTGTTTATTTCTTTTTTGCATTATGATGTCATAATCAGACCACTTTTTTCCCTATCCAGAAGCGTCTTGTCTTTTGTCGCAACCAGAGTTTGATATTCTACCAACATTAGCGAGATCGCATTCTCTTAATTTCACTTACGGCCATACCAGTCTGAAAATGCCTGATCTCGTCAGATCTCGGAAGCCATCCAGACTCGGGCCTGGTTAGTACTTGTATGGGAGACCAACTAGGAACCTCAGGTGCCGTAAGCTTTTGTTTATTTCTTTTTTGCATTATGATGTCATAATCAGACCACTTTTTTTCCCTATGGGAGACCAACTAGGAACCTCAGGTGCCGTAAGCTTTTGTTTATTTCTTTTTTGCATTATGATGTCATAATCAGACCACTTTTTTCCCTATCCAGAAGCGTCTTGTCTTTTGTCGCAACCAGAGTTTGATATTCTACCAACATTAGTGAGATCGCATTCTCTTAGTTTCACTTACGGCCATACCAGTCTGAAAATGCCTGATCTTGTCAGATCTCGGAAGCCATCCAGACTCGGGTCTGGTTAGTACTTGTATGGGAGACCAACTAGGAACCTCAGGTGCCGTACGCTTTTGTTTATTTCTTTTTTGCATTATGATGTCATAATCAGACCACTTTTTTTCCCTATCCAGAAGCGTCTTGTCTTTTGTCGCAACCAGAGTTTGATATTCTACCAACATTAGCGAGATCGTATTCTCTTAATTTCACTTACGGCCATACCAGTCTGAAAATGCCTGATCTCGTCAGATCTCGGAAGCCATCCAGACTCGGGCCTGGTTAGTACTTGTA